>NC_088794.1:109663845-110288845 GCF_011386835.1 Chrysemys picta bellii
TCATATTGAGGGGGAAGTGAAAATCTGTGTGAACAAATTAACATTCCTCAGCATTAACAAAATGTACTTAATAACTTTACAAATGTATTTTAAAGTAAGACAGTAGTAAAATCAATTCTTCCTTTACTTTTTTGCCAAAATTAGAGTTCTGTTATTTCTTTCCTATAGATAATTTCACCATAAACTACAACAGTGCAAAGCTGTGATCTACTTTAGGTTCAGATTATACACTGTGCTGCACTGCCCCAATGTGAGCTCTGAGAGGCACTTTGCCCCCAGAAAGGCACAATACCCCTTGGAGCTCTCAAGTGCACAGGTAACACATTCCTTAGGATGGTGCAGCATACTCCCCCTTGCACATCTGGCCAGAGTTGCTGACTGGTCAAGAGTAGGGACACAGCTATTGTTCTGCCTCCTCTACTCCATTTAGGGTGGCTTGCACTATGAGGAAGAAGTGCCTGAGGCTCAGTCTGCAGGGACTAGAAATGTGAGTAGCACTTGTGCAGGTGTGTAAGGAAGGGATACTCCTTGTGCTCTCCCCTTCAGCACACAACCTGGCCTTTAGATGTTAAGCAATGACTTGCTTTGGCAGGTAATAAAATGTTAGTTTCACCTTTAAAATGAATTAATTATTTTGCTTCAGAGTGAACACAGGACTGGAAGCCTGGGACTTCTGTATATAACCTTGCCTTTGACACTACATCACTGAGCTGTGTAGGGCAAGTCACTTAACTTGTATCTCAGTCTCATCTGTAAAATGATACTTGCCAAATTCAGAGTTGCTGTGAGGATTAACTAGTTAATTTGCACACTGGACTTTGAAGATGTAAATAATTTTTAATTTAAATTGTAACAGATTGCAGCACACCTAGTCTCTTACCTTCAAAGAGACACAAATCACATTCAGGGCTTCCTTTATCTGAGGATGATGTGATTCATGAACCAGTTCCTCACAGATCCAAATGCCAAGGCTGCAAAGAGCAACACATCTGCAAAACAAGGTTAGATAACAAAAAACATAAGGAATGGTTACTTACCCTGCATTAACTGTAGTTTTTTGAGATGTTGCAGTCAGTGTGGCTCTCACTACAGGTGCACACCAACACACGCGCATGAGCTCACAATCTTTTGAATAGCAGTGTCCGTTTGGACTGCACAGGCATCCTGTGCTCTCTCATGCTCCTGTATAAGGGCATAAATTGCAGAGCGGCCGCAACCCTCCCTTGAAAGCCAAAACTCCTAAAGCGGGGATGGAGGACAGTTTGCAGGATCCACACATTACCACATCTCAAAGAATCACAGTAGTATATGTCAGTATGGATCCCACTGTAGGTAACTGGCAAGTGATATCGTCCCCGGATGGTTGGAATGAAGAGCATCAGCAGAATCAGTTACACGGAAATTGGAGTACCGCTCTTCCAAATCTGGAATCTGACCTAGTAGCTAAGTCCAGTGTATAATGCTTGACAAATGTGAGCGTATTGCTCCACGTAATAGCCTTGAAAATTCCTGTTATCTGTATCTTTTGGAAACAAGCCAAGGATACTGCATGGGTGCTGGTGGAAAGGGCTTTAGTAGTTGGTGGGAGAGGTACAGCAGCTAACTGGTAGTACTGTGAGACACGACTTACAAAATGGGTAAGTCTTTGTGACACAATGGCCTGACCCTTTGGAGCAACGATAGCCACAAGCAGACGTTGGGAGAGTTGAAAGATTTGGTCCTGTTGATGCAGTATTGAAGAACTCGGGATATTTCTAGGATGTGGAGTTTCTTCTCCGCTTGTATGGAATCTGGCTTTCGGAAGAACACAAGTAAGTTGATTGACTGGTTTAAGTGGAACTTAGAAATCATTTTGGGGATAAATTTTGCAAGAGGTCTCAGTACAACCTTGTTTGTTGAAACAAAGTGCATGGGGGCTCTACCACAAGTGCCTGAAGCTTGCTCATTCTTCTGTCTGATGTGACAACCACTAGGAAAGACTATTTAGAGTGTAAGATAATAAATGGAGCGCCCCAAGAGGGGCTTGAAGGGGTTTCAGTAAGCTTTAGAAAGATGATGTTGATTTCCCATGCTACAGCAGATACTCTAAAATAATGAATATGCATGTAGCAAACCCTTAAGGAATCTGAATATTGTTGGATGAAAGAGGACTGAGAATGACTGTATTAGAGGACGATACTGCTGCTACATGAACCTTGACTGAACTAAATGGAGGCCCAGAGTGTTAGTTACAGCAAATAGTCCAGAATCCTCAATACCGGGGTGGCTGCAGTGAGTCTAGGCCATGTTTGGCTGCCGCGAGTCTCTTCCATTTGAAGGAATATGTCTCATGAACAGTTCTGCTTTGTACTAGGATTTCCTGAACATGTGAGGAGTGGTTCTTTCCAGGTGCTCAGCCAGCCAACATCCACACCAACTTGG
The DNA here is from genome assembly GCF_011386835.1 of Chrysemys picta bellii. Taxonomy (NCBI): domain Eukaryota; kingdom Metazoa; phylum Chordata; order Testudines; family Emydidae; genus Chrysemys; species Chrysemys picta. The sequence continues at coordinate 109,666,267 of NC_088794.1, forward strand.
CAACAATTTCAGTTCTGGGTGCAATTCTTGACCCTGATCTTGAAAAAACAGGTCCGAGCAATCTGGGAGCCTGATCAGTGGATGCGTGAACATCTGCTACAGGTCCATCAGTCAGAAATGTCTCAGCCAGTAACAAGATATGAGAATAAGCCTGGCCTAGTCTCATCTGCCTGTGGCAATCAACCTGGAGATTAGGAGAATCAGTAGGAAGGCATAAAGGATGTCCCAATTTCAATGCAGATGGGTGTCTGGCAAGCATCCCAGGCTCATGTCTCCCGTGGAACAGAAGTCTGGGCAATTGATGTTGTCCTTGGTGGCAAACAGGTCTATCACTGGAGGAATATCAAGTAGGTGATGGATTTCAGCAGTGCCCACTCATGGCTTGTGAGAGATTGTCTACTTAGAAAGTCTGTCAAGTCATGTTGACTCCCAAGAGATGCAAGGCTAGTGGTTATGTCATGCAGGTAGCACCAGTTCCAGAGTTATTGCTTTGTGGCAGTTATTGCTTCAGAGCAGGCACCCCCTCATATATGTGTCATTTTACATCCTCTGAGGACCACATCTCTTGTATTTGCAGATGATTCAGGTGGGCTTCTCAGCCTGTTCCACATGCTTCTATGATTAATGGTCTGGATGGTGATGGGTCACAGACAGTACCCCATTTTAAACACTGTTGGGATGCTGGTACCAGATCAGCACTGCAAGGACACGAGATAGAATTGAAGCTCTTGCTTATCTGATGCTTCACAGGGGAGTACACTGACCTGAGCCAGAGTGGTAAGAGGCGTGAGATGAAGTCTGGCAAGCGGTGTCCCATACGTACATGCAGACATATGGCCTAATGTGAGGCAAGGCCATACTGTTACAACCTGGTGCAATACCACCATGTTTATTAACAACTCAAGTGAGAGGATTCAGTCCTAAGGTAAGCATGCCCTCACCATCATGGAATCTATCCTGGCCCATATGAATTCTATCATGAGATGATTTCTTGTAGTTTGCTAGGAGGCCGAGCTGGCAAAAGAGGTAGCACGTAGTTGAGGTTTGTCAGAGAACTTCCTGCTTCTGATCAGCTAGTCGTCTAGATATGGATATACACGGATAATTTTTTCCTTAGGAGTGCACGTACAATGAAGTACTTCTGTAAAGACTCTCGGTGCTGCAGCGTCTCCAAAGGGCAGTACCTTGTACTGATAATGGCTTGGCCCCACCGTAAATCTCAGGTACTTCCTGCAGGCCAGGTGGATGGCAGTGTGGAAGTATGCATTCTGTAAGTCAAGAGCCATTAACTACTCCTGAGCCTGCAGTGACTGGATAATGGAGGCAAGTGTTACCATCCTGAATCTCAGGCAGTGTATGCATCTGTCAGTTTCCTCAGGTCTATGATAGGATGAAGATCCCCTATTTGGAGTAAGGAAATACCAGGAATAGAAGCTTCTCCCTCTGAACTTCCGCAGAACCTCTTCTACGGCTCCTAGATGAAGCAATGAGGCCACTTTTTGTAACAGGCTCCTGCGAGAAGAGTTCCAAAAGAGGGATGGGGAATGGGTGATGATGTCCAGCACTCCTGTGTCGGCCATAATCTCCAGTCACACTCAATAGAAAAGGGGCAAGGTGGCTTCCAAAGGTCAACTCTGGGATGGTTTTGGGGTGGCTCTCAACTGTCTTGTCAAACCTGCCTTTGGGAGGAAGTTTGATGTATGCCAAAGAAGATTAAGATGGTATTGTGTCTTTAAGGGGGCTGGTACCAGAAGAACATACAGGATGGCACTGGAGTGTAAACACCTAAGACTTCAGCACTGCTCTCAAAATCCTTCTCTTTAGGGCACCACTCCTGTCTCTTGGAAAAGGGTTCCCTGCTTGTAGCAGGGGACTCAGAGTGGCCCAGAGACAGTGAGGAAAAGTGTATCTCTGGGGATGGCAGTGTCACTGGCTGGGATTCTAGCACTGATATTGCTGGTGCTGGTGCCAGTGCAAAGAGGAGGGTGGTGGTGTCTCCTTGAAGGCATACCTGAGTAGTCAAAGGGCTTGCTGGTCAGTGCCAGAGTCTGTACTGGGTTGGATCTTGCTCTCAATATTTATACCAGTGTGACAGTCGCTCAAGCCTTCTTTTCTGACTTTGCCTTCAACATCATAGATGGTTGAGCACTCCTCTCTTCGCCTCAATCCTTGCAGGATTGTTGTTTGACCACTCTGAGTTGTTTGCACTCAGTGTGGGTACTTTACTTGTCAGATCTCTATCCCCAGGTGTTGGTGTCAACGTGGTCAGCATCAGGAAATCCAGCCCCAATGTGATCGTCTTGGAACCCTTTTAGATTTCTTCTCCTTTCTGGAATCAAACATGTGGGCACTTGCGAAGATGTCCTCCAAACCGGAGCTGAGGAGACTGTTTCAATGCCTGGATCGAATGCAACTTCATTGATTGCTCCAAGAAGTGCAGTTTGAGTCTTGTATCTCAAGATTTTCCAGTGTGGGATGAGACGGAAAGGCATATGAAATTTGTTAGGGATATTACCTTCCCCAAGGCAGAAGAGGCATCTGCTGTGTCCATCAATTAAGGGCATCAGATCATTGCAAGAAGTACAGCATTTAAACCCTGTTGGTTTAAAATCTGCCATTACCAATGGTTGGTGAAAAGTATTTCACCCTGGTATATCTGAATGTACAGGGGGGATCTCACCTTGCTTATTCACTTCCTTTTGGGGGATGTGGGGAGAGGAGGGTGGAAGAATGCCCAACTAAAAAAATCTCAATAAGGGGTAAAAAGATTTCTTCATGAATTAGAATTTGGTCAGACAGTCCAAATTCTGTCTTGCTGCCACAGGTGGTAAGAGGGAACTGAAAGAGAGTTGCGGCCACTCCGTCATTTATGCCCTCACACAGGGCACATAAGAAGCCCTGACAGACACTGCTGTTCAAAAAAGAGTCCAAGCTCACATGCATGAGGCACATGCACACCTACAGCAGGATCGACACTGACACATTGAAAGAAGAACTCAAGATTCCAAGAATACTCAAATACCTGCAATAAAAACTATATAATATATGATATTTGTGATTTCTAGTCTGCCTTCCAAGATACCAATATATTACTACAGTTTCCTAAACAAGAAAAACATAAAAACCTTAATTTATGATGCTATATAATTGATTTTTAAAATTTACAAGAATCTCAATTCCTCATCCCAGAGGCTAGAATAGGGTAAAAGTGGAGTTCCCTGCCAAGCAGGTGAGGGCAGGGGGAAAAGTAAGAACCCCTGCAATTGTGCATATACCTTTCAGATTAAAAATTCAAACTGCAATTAGCATACACAAATTGTGGGTTAGGGCTACACTCTACACGTTTAGAAAAATTAAGAAAGAACAAAAACAAACAGATCAGTATTTTTAAAAATCTCTTGATTTTTAAGACAACCTATTTATTATTATTTGTATTATCGTAGCACCTAGGAGTCTCAGTCTTGGACCAGTACCCCGCTGTACAAACACAGAGCAAAAAAGACAACCTCATGGGTTTTTGGGTTTTGCTCATGGATGTTTTAATACTTTATATTTGCAATAAAGAGGAGATGGTGAATCTTAGTGGAAGAAATCTACATTTATTTTCTTTAGAGCATGAGTAGAGCAAACAGATGTACTGGACAGGAGTTTGGAAGGGTGGACTTTATGGTGGAAGAAGTCTAAGGAGTTGATTACAAGGTCAGTGTTGATGAAGGAGAGGATCAAGGGCAGTGGAGAGGAGAAGATGGTGGTCAGAGAGAAAGAATTCAGTAATAGATAGGCCAGGGAGGGAATATTACTTAGTGAAGATGAAATCCGAGTAATGGCCACTTTCACATGTCCAAGACATGACCCAGAAATGAAGGCTAAACATAGATATGAAGGAGAGGAGATGGGAGAAGAAATGATTGAATGGGAAGTTAACATGAAAAGTTGCAGTTGCAAGGCTAATGTGGGAAATTGAAAGACAATGAAGAGATAGTACAGAGTCAAAATCGGTAAGTAAGGTGAGAAGTGGATGGCAATTGACAGGTACATCATGGGAAGGGGAAGAATACAGTATGATAGATAGAAGTTCAAAGGCAGGAAGGGGGTTGGATCGCAGTGGGGGAGATATGTGGAAGCTGCAAGAGTAGGAGTGCACTGAATCCCTGAGGGAAGCAAAGAGCTGGAGAGTCTGCTGAATAGAGTCAATGGGGAGACTTCCCTCAGGTGAGCCAGTTGTTGATCTAAGGGTAAAGTATGACTCATTGATTACTCAAGTAGGCTGTTACTACAGCCAGGTATTTGGTGAATGCCCGCGGTGTCCCTGACAGTCCAAACTGCAATTCCTAGTACTGATAATGGGAACTGATCACTTGAAATCTTAGATATTTTCTGTAGACATGATGGACATCTATACAGAAGTAGGCATCTTGAAGGTCAAGAGCTGAGTACGATTCCTGTGGATCTAGGGAGGGAATTATGGAGGCGAGGGTTACCATCTTTAACTTGAATCTGTAGATGAAGGTATTCAGCTGTCTCAAATCCAGAATTAGTCACGAGACCCCCTTTTCCTTTGGTATCAGAAAATACTGGGAGTAAACCCCTTTCCTTCTGAATTCTGTTGGAATCTCTTTTATTGCACCAAAAGTTATAAGTGACTCAACTTCTTGATGTAGCATGCTCTAATGGGGGGCGGGAGGGGACCCCTGGAGAAGGAGGGAGAAGATTCAAGTGGAAAGGGTGTGGTATTGAACGGAGTATCCTGGTTCTACTACCTCCATAGCCCCATGGTCTGTTATGGTTCTCCAAATGCGATGAAAATAAAAAAGATGGTTTCCAAAAGGGGGGGAAATAACAGAGAGAGCAACTAGAAGTCATACAAAGCTCTTGGCAAATTCTCTTCCTCAAACATGTAGATGAATGTGACGATGATATAGAGGATGCTGATGGTTTTTTCCTCTGGAACTTCTGATGCTTTCTTGGGGGCTGAAAAAGTCTGTATTGAGGGTAATATGAGTGTGTAAGGTAAGACTGAGGCCTACCTGCTTTCCTCTTCAAAGCAGATGAATACACTCCTAAAGAATGCAAGATCTCATTAGTCTTCTGAGTAAGTCATATCCTTCAAACCACTGGTCTTCTGTAATAACTTGTACTTTCTAAGGAATGCGGGAAGCTTGGAGCCAGGATGACGATCTCATGACAATTGAAGTTTCTTAGTCCTGGCCATGGTATCAGATGCATCAACATCTGCCTAAAGAGATGTATGTGTTACAAGTTACCACTCTGAAATCAAAGACTTAATTTTTCCCCCCCTGCAGTCCTGTGGGATTTTATTGGCAATTTGGAGAGGTTATCATAATTCAAATTGTCAAATTTTAGCCAGTAATGCTAGAAAATTGGCTATTCTCATCTGTAGGCTTAAAAAAGAAGCAATTTTTGCACTTAATTAAGTCTACTTCTTAAGCTCCTTATCTCAAGTGGTAGATTTGGAAGGATCTTGATGATTCATCTTTTCATGGACTGCTAACACCACGAGGATCTTGGAGCAGGATGTATATAAAACTGTATGAAACCTGCAGATGGTACTTGATATTGTTGCTGCAAATGCTTGCAAGTTGAAGCTAGAGAGGCCAGTTTCTGCCAGAGCAGTTTCACAAGGTGCAGGAAGCCTTCATTAGCAGGCATCGCTAGACGACCTGGCATGGTTGTATCCAAGATGTCAGAGCTTGTATGACTTCCCTTTGACAACTTCTACTAGGATCTTTAGCACATCTGCCATTCTGCTGAGCAATGTCCAAAAAGATGCACTGTCCTCTGGCTATGAAGAGGGCATTAACAACTATAGCCATATGAGGAGATGACAAGGTTATGTGAGCTAGAATAATGAGATCATCAGTTTAACTTCTTCAGAGTCTTAGTCTAGATGTTCAGCAGAAGCATCTGGTTCTTGAATAGTTAAAAGTGCTATTCTTTGCGATGATGGAAGTGGAGATACAGGCCTGGAACATGTTGCAGATGCTGACCAATTTGCACACTGAAAGTTTTATTGAGCTCAGTAGGGCCAAGGTGCTGTAAAGCATAGGGAGCAGGGGACCATGGTGGAAGATACCAAGAACTAGGGTTCCTGTGAACTTCAGAACTAGGGTAATGATAATGAGACCTAGACTCCCTATCAGAGATGTACGTATTTAAATCCCAGGGAATGAGAGGGAGAGGGCTCTCCACCATTATCAGAAGCTGAGTAGGAGAAGGAGCACTCCTCCTTTAGTGGTGGAGACATTGTGGCAGAGATGCTAAGCAGACCCTCTATGCAACTTCTGGCTGGTACTACTGGTGTGCTCGGTACCGAGGTATAAGATGCATTCAGTACCACTAGGGGGTACCTTAGTGAATGCTAATAGAGAGACCACTATCAAAGAGACAGATTACTCTCTACGTGCCATATAAGTCCTCAGTACCAAGAACTCTGATACCAAAGGTACGTGAACTGACTGCATTAGTACAGGGATAGTCAGTACTATGCGGTTTGGTGTGGGCAATGTCTTATGAACTGAAGTGACTGGTACTAAGGATTGGTGACCAGAGTCTGCATGGGTTGCAGAAGGACCCTTTCTGGGCTTTGCATTACCCTTCTTCAAGGGTAAATGTGGAGTTTTACACTTTTTAGGGTTAGAATGTTCCTTTCTTCCTCCTAGGCTGATAATAGCTGTCCTAGCAGGGGAAGATAGCCACAGGCATGCAGGAGTGAAATCAGGAAGGCCAAATCACACTTGGAGTTGCAGCTAGGAAGAGATGTTAAGAATAACAAGAAGGGTTTCTTCAGGTATGTTAGCAACAAGAAGGTGGTCAAGGAAAGTGTGGGCCCCTTACTGAATGAGGGAGGCAACCTAGTGACAGAGGATGTGGAAAAAGTTAATGTACTCAATGCTTTTTTTGCCACTGTCTTCATGAACAAGATCAGCTCCCAGACTACTGCATTGGGCAGCACAGCATGGGGAGGAGGTGACCAGGCCTCTGTGGAGAAAGAAGTGGTTCAGGACTATTTAGAAAAGCTGGACGAGCACAAGTCCATGGGGCCAGATGCGCTGCATCTGAGGGTGCTAAACGAGTTGGCGGATGTGATTGCAGAGCCATTGGCCATTATCTTTGAAAACTCATGGCGATCGGGGGAGGTCCCGGATGACTGGAAAAAGGCTAATGTAGTTCCCATCTTTAAAAAAGGGAAGGAGGAGGATCTGGGGAACTACAGGCCAGTCAGCCTCATCTCAGTCCCTGGAAAAATCATGGAGCAGGTCCTCAAGGAATCAATTCTGAAGCACTTAGAGGAGAGGAAAGTGATCAGAAACAGTCAGCATGGATTCACCAAGGGCAAGTCATGCCTGACTAACCTAATTGCCTTCTGTGACGAGATAACTGGCTCTGTGGATGAGGGGAAAGCAGTGGACGTGTTATTCCTTGACTTTAGCAAAGCTTGAGATACGGTCTCCCACAGTATTCTTGCCAGCAAGTTAAAGAAGTATGGGCTGGATCAATGGACTATAAGGTGGATAGAAAGCTGGCTAGATCGTTGGGCTCAATGGGTAGTGATCAATGGCTCCATATCTAGCTGGCAGCCGGTATTTAGCGGAGTGCCCCAAGGGTCGGTCCTGGGGCTGGTTTTGTTCAATATCTTCATTAATGATCTGGAGGATGGCGTGGACTGCACTCTCAGCAAGTTTGCAGATGACACTAAACTGGGAGGAGTAGTAGATATGTTGGAGGGTACGGATAGGATACAGAGGGACCTAGACAAATTAGAGGATTGGGCCAAAAGAAATCTGATGAGGTTCAACAAGGACAAGTGCAGAGTCCTGCATTTAGGACGGAAGAATCCCATGCACTGCTACAGACTAGGGACCGAGTGGCTAGGCAGCAGTTCTGCAGAAAAGGACCTAGGGCTTACAGTGGACAAGAAGCTGGATATGAGTCAACAGTGTACCCTTGTTGCCAAGAAGGCTAATGGCATTTTGGGCTGTGTAAGTAGAAGCATTGCCAGCAGATTGAGGGATGTGATCATTCCCCTCTATTTGGCATTGGTGAGGCCTCATCTGGAATACTGTGTCCAGTTTTGGGCCCCACACTACAAGAAGGATGTGGAAAAATCAGAAAGAGTAGCGGAGGGCAACAAAAATGATTAGGGGGCTGGAGCACATGATTTATGAGGAGAGGCTGAGGGAACTGGGATTATTTAGTCTGCAGAAGAGAAGAATGAGGGGGGATTTGATAGCTGCTTTCAACTACCTGAAAGGGGGTTCCAAAGAGGATGGATCTAGACTGTTCTCAGTGGTACCAGATGACAGAACAAGGAGTAATGGTCTCAAGTTGCAGTGGGGGAGGTTTAGGTTGGATAGTAGGAAAAAAAAATTCACTAGGAGGGTGGTGAAGCACTGGAATGGGTTATCTAGGGAGGTGGTGGAATCTCCTTCCTTAGAGGTTTTTAAGGTCAGGTTTGACAAAGCCCTGGCTGGGATGATTTAGTTGGGGATTGGTCCTGCTTTGAGCAGGGGGTTGGACTAGATGACCTCCTGAGGTCCCTTCCAACCCTGATATTCTATGATTCTAAGATCCTTGAGGCTATGTCTACACTATAGCCTATGCTGGCATAACTTCAGCTGTTCAGGGATGCAAATATTCCCCCTTCCCCCTGAGTGACTTAAGTTATGTCGACATAAGCGCTCATGTGCACAGCACTATGTTGGTGGGAGAGCTTCTCCCGCTGACATAGCTTCTGACAGTAATGGAGGTGGTTTTATTACACTGATGGAAGAGCTCTCTCTTGTCAGCACAGAGCTTCTTCACCTGATGCGCTGCAGCAGCATAGCTACATTAGTACAGTTGCACCACAGTAGGCTTGCCCTTAGTTACTTGCACATCAAAGGAGTGGGCTGATGAGATGATGGGAGTATTTTTACATGATAATTGCTCTAGGTTTTCAGCCTTTGTTGCTCCTGGATCTGAGGAAGGATGCATTGAACTTTCCATAAAGTTGTCGGGTGTGGCTCCCTAGCTTTGTGTGTTCTTTTTGAGGAGGACATACAAATTGAGTACCTATCAAGGATATGCCCTTCTCCCAAACACATTTGGCATCTGATGCTCTTATCATTGAGGGGCATTATTCACATGAAGGACAGTTCTTAAACCCCAGACATTTCTGTTCTGCTATAGCAGAGACAGGATAAACTAAAGGAATGAATTAAAAAGCAACACTGCCCTAAACTAGTCACTAAACCAGGGGTGGGCAAACTTTTTGGCCTGAGGGCTGCATCTGGGTATGGAAATTGTATGGTGGGTCATGAATACCCAGTGTGGGAGGGGGGCTCTATAAGGAATGTTACCGAGGTGGGGGGAAGGGGGACTCATGGAGTGTGGTGCCGGGAGGTGAGGGGAGCAGTATTGGGGACTCCTAGGGGCTCTGCCAGCAGTGACACCAAGGCGGCCGTACCACCGCCATGGCACCCTAGCTGGGATGGGTGTGGTCCCTGGCCGGTTTCGAGGCTCTCAAGGATGGGGCCGTAGGAGACCAGGAAAGGATTGGGTGTGCTGTCGCATGGGGGAAGGGGGGGGGGGGGGGGGGAGGAACTGCCATGTAGGGGTGGGGTTACAATCCCAGAAACAGCGCGGTTAAATCACACCTACACAGTGTGGCTATGCATGCCAGAAGATGGTACACCTCTACCCAGATATAATGCTGTCCTCAGAAGCCAAAAAAAATCTTACCGCGTTATAGGTGAAACAGCGTTATATTGAACTTGCTTTGGCCTCAAGCATCTCCGTTATTAATAGACAGCAAATACCCTGCCCCCTATCTTAACCCCATCTACTTCCCGCCCCCTGACTGACTGCTCAGAACCCCCAACCCATCCAACCCCCCACCCGTCCCTAATCACCCCCAGGACTCCCACGCTGAGCCACGCGCCGCACCAGGAGGGGCGCTAGGACCCGGGGAACCGGCACACGGAAGCGCTCACACCTGCTCGACCACATCAGCTGGGGTGAGCCCCGTGGGGGCGGGGCAGGGGGAACTGGTCCAGCAGCTGCTGCCTTGTCCACGGAGTGCACCCAGCCCGGCGCAATGGCTGAGCCCGCGAGGGGGAGCAGGGTGGGCAGCCTCACCTGAGGTGCCTGTGTGCACCTGGTCCCCACCCCGTGCCCATGCGGTGCTGGGGGAGGGTGAGCCATCGGCAGGCCCACGCTCAGCCCATTTCTCCTCCTCTGCAGAGCCCTGCGCAGCCCGTCTCTGGTGAGGACATCGCGGCCAGCTGCCCGCCGGGGTGCATGGAGCCCCTGACTGCCGGCAGGTAGTGCGGCGCGCTATGGACCCAGAGAGCCCGAATGGCGCTGCTGCGAGCAGGGCGCAGCCTGCCAGCCAGGCCCGCTGTGTGCTGAGTCCTCCAGCGCCGGGACAGCGGTACCTGCAAGGCACCGTCTAGGACTGGCACCTCTCCCTGCCCTGGATCTGCAACTTCCGCACGTGGACCAGTCTTCCCCAACTTCTCGGAGCCGGCTGGAGCCCGTGTGACATTCCCCTGCACTGCCGCTGCCCTCCTTGGGCTGTGGCTGCCCCCTGCTCCCTGTCCCCTGATCACCCCCCCCCGAGACCCTCTCTGCCCCTTATCCAACCCCTCGGCCCCGGCCCGGCACCCTTAACACGCCACTCAGAGCAGCGTGTCAGAGCCAGACATCCGAATTAGTGTTATATCGGGTCGCGTTATATCGGGGTAGAGGTGTACTCATCAAGGGAACTCTGAGTCGGGGGCTGCAGAGCGCCGGGCGGAGCGGGGCAAGCCCTTGACCCCGCTCTCCAGCAGGAGCTCCAGGGCCAGATACAAACATCTGACGGGCCGGAAGCAGTCCGTGGCCCATAGTTTGCACACCCCTGCACTAAACTAACAACTACCTAGCAATCACTACCCAGAGCTATTTACAAACAATTAGGAGGCTGTCCAGGGAGCAAGAGCTCAAAACACTGCTAAGTTCAGTGAGGGATTGGATATTGCAAAGTTCTGACCCAAAGCCACAGGGTGTGAAAAATAACTGAGGAGCGGTTGGGGTCATCCTGTCCTTTATGTTCTTGGACAGAGGCACGAGGACTCTCAGGGTGCAGACGCAGTCCCCAACAGGTACTGCTAGCAAAAGTGTGCAGGGTGCACGTGCACCATTAGTGGAATATATGGACAAGCACTAAAAGGAGAACTTGGATTACAACATACCTACTTGAATATACTGCAATTATAAAAGAGCCTCCAATAATATGGAGCCTTTCATCACTTGTTAAAATATGACCTACCGTGCAGGACCAGATGGCTCCTCTCTCGCAGAACTTAACACAGTTTTGATTGTGAGTTCCTAAAACAAAAGATGTAAATGTTCAAACTCAGTTGCCAGAAATGTCTCCACAAAAATCTTTAGAAAAATATAAGGGCTCTGCTATAGAATACACAGGCTTATTCTTTTGCTGGGTCTCAAGCGTAAGTAATCAGACTTTTTACTCATCTAACAAAACACACACACACACACACACACACACACACACCTTAAATTTTAAATTATTTTGTTCCTAGTAGTGCCTCCAGTGTACCAGGCCCTTTAAAGGAAGGTATGAACCCTGCCTGAAGAACTCACTTTCTCAAAACACACAGAAATGGACCATAGGGGAGAGGGAAACAACAAACAAGTAATTGGCCACATCCAGCGAAGTTTTATTGAACTACATTTTTAAAATAATATTTTCATAAATTATACCAATATCTAACATAATACATACTTATAATTTCCTGGTTATGAACTCTCACTTCTTTTGAACCCTCACAACATGGTCATCAAGCTGCAAGACTGTATTCTTTCAGGACCCATCAAGCCTTGTTACTAATTGGAGGAGTGCTCTTAACTGATGCACAGTACTCGCTTCCCACAAATCTGGGTAGCGAGTAGTCTCTTTGGAATACTTTTAAAACCTGCTGCCCCAGAGAGCGCGAGTGACTGAACCAGGATTTTATACATACTACAGAACATTACCACTAAGTTAAAAGGTTTCTTTTAAAATACAAACTATGAACTGTTCCGGGTATCATACTGAAAACACAGAATATTAGATAAAAACTAAGAAAACAATACATGCATCTTGTGTTCCAGATATAATCCTATCTGAGGAAGGGAGACAGGAGACGCTGGATGTGGTTCAATTAGGCTGCAACTTTATTCCTAAATGTCAGGGAGTACTCAGCAAATAAAAGTGTACAGTGCAGATAATTCCATAATTATTTACATATACGGGGGCTGCGAGGGGCTGCTGTCAAGCCTCCCCCTTCACCCATCCTAGTCCCAGGACAACCTGCTGCCGGGACCTCAGCCCACCCCTCGAAGGAGGATGAAGGGGGGCTATAAAGGGGGAGATTGGCTCCCTGCTGTTCCAGTCGTAAAAGACCTGAAACCCCCTCTCCCCCATTTCTGCTCTTTTAAAGAATACCTCTTAACTCCTTTATCAATCCATTGTATCTGATCACCATATCCCTTCCCTATGGAGGGCCTGCACTGGACATCTACCACAAGGAGCACCAGCAATTAGTTTGACTGCCTCCCCCTTTCCCCTATATCTAGCCAGGTTCCCAGACATCTACTAATGCCCTCTTTAATATCGGCCAAAAACATGTCAGATCCCAGGTCTGACAGGCAGAGCCCATCTTCCCTGAATAATTCTGTTGCCCCAAATGCTACGTCCGGATGAGAAATTACCAATTCTCATATGCCACCTTTGAATTGGCCTCCTTCCTATTCACATACCTCCGAGCCTAGCTGACCCAATGGGCTTTGCAGCTCCCCACAACACCCTGCGTAGCAGCATGTTCAACCATATAATTTTTTATTCCTGAAAAAAGTTCCAAGATCTGTCCCAAGTCCCTCTTAGCTCTGATCATGATGTCCATCCCAAATCATTTTTCCCCAAGGTGAGCCACAATCTGGCACCTGCTCTTGGGCCACCACGGTATGCAGAAAGCACAACAGCTGATCCCATAACATGCCCCTTCTTCTATGCCAGCTCAGGACTACTTCACCACTGAGGGCCAGCTGCAACCTCCAAGTAACCTGGAACATCACCTATGCACCCAGGAAACTATACTGTGCCTGCAGATCCACATCACTGCCTGCGGTCTGTTTGCCAGCATATGGAATGCAAACACACAGGAAAATTAACACTGATTCCTCACCTGAGGTCTCACGTACATTTTGTATGCTTCAGAATACCAACACCCAATTGCCTGAATTGCGCTAGCCCCGGACCCAGCTGGACTGTGGCTGTTGCTGCCCCAGTCCTGAATGAGTGGGGCAAATTCATGTGTTGGAAACCCCAACCTCGTCAATCCCTATCCTAAAACTAATCAACTGATACATTGTGAAGGGACTCCCGTCACTGTGATTCAAGAGGGGCCATCCCTCCATGGCCTCGCTGCCCTGTATGCCCTCGCAGCTTCCACAGGGTGACCCAGGGATTGCCACCCTCCTGCAGAATAATGGATTCACCCCAGCCTCTCTGATACGTCTTTGACCTCCTCAAGGTTAGTATCACTGATCACCCTTCCCAGTATATATCCCTCAATGCCAAAGCCCTTCCAGAAGAGTCCCTACAAGATCCAGGTACTTGTTATCTGATCCTAAAAGCTCCATTGTCAGTGTGGAAACCAGACCTCTGTAAGGCCATCCACTCTAACAGCAGCTTATGATGTGGTATGATCCACTGGATCCCGGTTTGTGTTGCCACCTTCAATTTAAACTCTTCGTCCTAGTTAAACCAAGCCATGCCCACAAATGTATTATATGCCTTCCTGATTATATCCATATATTTGAACAATGCTGGGCTCGTCTGGGTAAGCCTCTGCAATAAAGTTCGTATAGATCAGGAAGGCAGCTTTCCATTTTCTAGCCACCCTTGGCCACTCGATTATCTGATTGCCCTGCTTGCTCTGCTCCAGTTTACACTCTGTCAACTTATCACTATTGGACAGGGAGGCAAAGTCTACATATTCATCACTAAAAATTTTATATTTAATAGTAGTGAGCTGGTGAACTCCCACTGGGTCAGCCACCCCAGGATAACCATATTCATGATTGACTATTGGGGAACTTTCAGTGACCTGCTGCCCCTGGGGCAGTAATTCGATCCTACAAATTCACATTCCTTGTAAGCTGGTGAGTTGTAGGGTGCTCAAAAATCACCCCCCCTCCCCCTGCCCAGTAAGGGTTCCTGGCCCCTGGTGAGGGGTCTGCCTCACCTGAGTATTGCCCATCTCCCATACTCAGGCCCATGCTGGGTTTCCATTATTACCACTTCCAGACCCCCCCACCCCAACCCAGGGAAGCTCACAGTTGCTGCAACAACTAAAGGTTAGCTTGCAACAACTGTGTAATGCCATAGGTTTCTGGTGTGTGTGTGCGTGAGAGAGAGAGAGAGACATCAACGACACAGCTCCTAGGACAGGGGTGGCCAACCGGTGGCTCCAGAGCTGCATGCGGCTCTTCAGAGATTACTATGCGGCTCCTTGCCTTGGCACCGACTCCGGGGCTGGAACTATAGATGCTAACTTTCCAAGGTGCTGGGGAGTGCTCAGTGCTCAACCCCCTGCTCTGCCCCAGGCCCTACCCCCACTCCACTTCTTCCCCCGAGCTTGCCATGCCCTTGCTCTTCCCCCACACCACCACCACAGCCTCCTGCGCACCAGATAACAGTTGATCGCAGAGGTGTGGGGAGGGAGCAGGAGGCACTGATTGGTGGGCTGCTGGCAAGCAGGAGGCACTGAAGGTTGGAGTGGGGGGAGCTGATGAGGGGCTGCTGACATATTAGTGTGGCTCTTTGGCAATGTACATTGGTAAATTCTGGCTTCTTCTCAAGCTCAGGTTGGTAGCCCGTCCTAGGACATCAGATCCACCCCCTGTAGCCTATTTGCTAGTTCCGCTACCCCTCTAGAGTCAGTTTCTCCTGCCTTGTAATGTGGGAGATGGGGTGACTACCCTCCCCTCCCACACTTAGGTCCCCCAAGAGGAAAGGTAGGCAAGTTCCCCTCCCCCCCAGAGAAACCCATTGCAGCACTGGCCAGAAGGGACTCAGTTCCACACCCTGCCTCTGCAACCTCCATCTGGTGCTGGTCACACTCACCCCTGCCAGTCGTGTCACTCTCCTGTCCTGCAAATTTTTCATTGAAATGTCATGGCTCTGGGTGACTCACTACACCTTGTAAACATTTTAGTGCTGTGGAAACAATTTCAGAAGCAACTGCCCAGACTATCTGAATCAATTCTCTGATGGCTCCTCCACCCCGAAATGCAGTTGGTTCACCACTGGGGGCATTTGCTTCCACAGGGTGCACATTACCTCCTACTAAAGGGGAATCCATTTGGTAGACAGACAGATCACCCCTGGATCCTCCAACCTTGGTCAAATCCCTTGCCCATGTGGCAAGGATCCCACCCCTGGGCTCCCATGGCCCCTCAAGTCCCAGTCTGTCCCCCCTGAGCTGGGTTTGGAACTTCTTTCCTCGTCTGTTCTAACATGCCTCTATGGCTGGCTGGAAGGGAGTGGGGGATACCCCTCCCCTGTTCTGATCACACTGCTGTGGCACCACACTGATGAGTTTGAAACTCCCTCCTCTTCCCCTTCTGCTAAAAACACATGCTTCTGCTGCTGCGGGCTGGAAGGGGGAAGGCTCCTCCCCATTCTCACCAGTCTGCTATGGCTCTGAGCAGAGTTCCCTACCTCACCCCCTCTGTTACCAAATGCCTGCTTTTACCACTGTGGGCTTGGGGACGGGGGGGACGGGGGACGGGGGGGGGGGGAGGAGAAGAGATGCCTCTTCCCCTGCTTCCTGTTCCCATGTGATGCCAGAAGAATTTGTTGTGATGTTGTTCCTACTGCTCCACCTGGTCCAGGTAAAAGATGGCTTTTCTTGCACTGGCATGAACCTAATAGTCTCCCCCATTTTCGGACATCTGGAGGGCTGAAGTTGCTGCAGCAAGTCACTCTCTGGCTATCTAGTCCTTAAAAGGGCCACACATCTTTTCTTATAGGCCAGACAATGGCTCCCACTGCTTAATGTGTGGGTAGGTCATTCTGATTGAGTCAAGAGGGCCAAATGTTCTTACTGGTGAAATTCACCTTCCATAAAGCCCAAGTAAACAGGCTTTGTGCAGGGAACTAAATTTCCTTCTAAACAGTGGGCAAGGTCTGTGGAGCTACCTCATACATTATTCCACTCTTAATATTGGAAGCAGGGGCAGCAACCTGCAGGATCCCTATAGTCAGAGACACAGTGGACTAATAGTCCTCAAACGTATTTGATCACACTCCCCCTTCTTTGTGTCTGTAGTAGTTTATGCCCCCTCCCGCTTCCTGCCACACAAGTACATATACTGATATATATGCAGCGATGGTGCTTCACTTGAACCAGTTTCGGCTTCTTTGGTTTTCACTTGAGGTTCTTTTTATCTGTAGCATGAATAAGCCAACGATCCATTGTAATAAGAGCAAAAGTGAATTGTGAATTGCAATTGTGGTCGATGCGTACAATTAAATGTGCACACTTCATTGTAGCAAATGGGTTAGTGTACATATGGCAACGACGTTGTATAATGCTACGCAAGCTTAATAAAAATCCATCAAAATGCACAGTGCCATCTAGAGTCAAATGCACAGTGCTTTCTGAGGACCTGATATGCCGGAGGAATCCGCTTTGGTAATTATTCATTGCTGGGGGTAAAATGTGTGCAGCAAGGTTTTTTTTTCCTAAAGCTTCTCTCTCTCTCACACACACACACACACACACAATACACTCTGTGACCCCCAGTTTAAGAACCTCAGTAGTACACAGACCCATGACCCAGACTGCCTTCAGCTACGCTAAACTGTCACAGAGCCCAAACTTCACATGCTGGAGTCTCCCTGATTTTAATGTATTGTGGCCACCAGGGAGGTGCACATAGGGGCTTTTGGCAGCCCCTAAGAAAATAAACTGCAAGTGGAATAAATAGTGCATCTAGAAACTTCAAGTCTTTTTCTTCTTTCTGAGATGTTTAAAGCTGAGAAACCTTTTAAGTGATCACAATGACAAAGCATATGAAATATTCAAAATAATGCACATTTACTTTTAGGAACATATGCAGACACTTTTGATGGTTTTTGTTGATCAACAATAATTTCAAAATAACTACATGTTTAGAAGTTTAAAGCCTATGTTGACAAATTTTATGGACTTAAATTTTGTCCTCTACTTACGAAGATCTAAAAAGAATATTAGAATGTCTAAATATTAGTAAAAATTATCTGGAACACTATACTACTAAAAATACAGCTTGGTAGCATACCATACATATGTTCTCAATATTCCCACCTTAACATCTGTGAAATGAGACACAACTATGTCAGGAGTGTTTGGGTGTAGAGCTGGCAATTCACAATATAAGTTAGGAAAGCAGACAAGAGATCCCAACAGAACTTGTGCTTCTACTCTTGGTGCCTATGGATGGGGAAAAACAAAAAATATTTACTCAGATTGCACTAAGAATGAAATATCCAGCTACCTTACATAAGGTTGAATTTTTATTAAGTTTATCTTGGTGACAATATGGAGGCCAGAGAGAAACTCAAGCAGTTTGTATTTATCACAAAAAGTACAGCTGTGTGATATACACTCAGACTGCTTAAATAAGCTGCTGTGTTGAAACAGATAAGTTAAATTTCCATTTCCATGTACTGGCTCTACATCCTATATTACCACAAAAGAGAATAATTTAAATAGCCTTTGTGATAAAACACTGTAAGAAAAATATATAGAAACAAACACAAAATAGAAAGTTTAAAAGGATAAATAATGCCTCTGCCAATCAAGCCGATCAGAAATAACTGAAAGGTATCAATATTTAAAAGTACAAATGCAAAAGCTAGCAATTTTAAGAGCCACCAGCCCCATTCTTGGAAGGCACTGTACAGCAACAACATGGAGGAATTACAAGTGTAACACACTTTAAGAGAAAACACTGTAAAAATGAAAAAAAAATCCACCATGTAATTTAAATTGATCCAATTTAAAACATTGACAGAATTAGTAAATTCTCTGCACTGGAAGCAGAAATGCTTCTCCCAATACAAACTAATAATTATGTAAATAACTGTATGGGGCAGTCATTAATATTTTAAAAGGGGAAGGCTGGAGCTTTAAGTAATTGGGTAACCATAGCAAACTCCAAAGAGATTATACTGGATGATCCAAAAACTAAGCTGACATCATCTCAACCAATATACAGGGGAAATTATTTACCGGCAGTAGTTGCTTTTTAAGACAGTATTTTGCAAAGAACCCCATTCTTGAGTCAAGAGGTCTTCAACATACACCATCATCAATAGAGTTCTGAATATTTCAAGATTTTGAAGAGAAAGCCAACCTAGCTCCGTTAAAAATTAAATCTCTCAGGATGTATACAGAGCAAGAGGACACTGGCTCATGGTGAGCATTAATTGAAGGTTGTAGTATGATATGAACATCCCTCGCTGAAAGGTATTTAATTGCTTCTGTGAATCATGGAGTGTTTTGTACAGTAACAATGTAATATCTACAGTATACAAAGCACTTCTCCTAAAATGGAGGATTATCAACACTTAATGGCCAACTGCAACATTTTTACTTTTTAGTAGTCCCAAAGGATACATTGCAACATCAGTACAAAACTTACTATAGTTAAATTGCCATGGACTTAATACACCAATAAAAAATGTTCCTTCCCTTTAAGTTTGTTAATATGGCACATCTTCTACAAGTTTTAAAAAAACAACAACAAAAACTCTGGATATGCATGTGGGTGATGACAGATGAAATAAACACCTTTATGTGTGGTGTTTTTTTAGTTAAGAGTTATCTCATAATTGTTCCTGCAATTCTGAGGCTAAACAGACATCAGGAATAAACAGCAAATTTTTGCATTCTTTATAATATACCTTCTATATAGGATTTTTATAATGTCATGTTTTAATGAACTACTTGGTGATTTCAATAATTAAGCATTAAGTTCTCTCTTTGGGACAGGTCAATACACACTAGCTGAAGAACAATGTTGCATAGTATTTTTTCTATTAAAAGATCTCATGATTACATACAATCACAAAAGAGAATGAACTGATGAACACTTACATTGAGAAAAGAGGAAGAAGCCACTCTACCAGCTGCTATAATGAAATCCATAATAAGCATGGTAGCACCAGGCAAACCAAGTGAAAAGAATTGAGGAGAGCAGTGCTTGATGATTGTATTAACAATATCCTTGGAGGGGAGAAGGGAAAGAAGTATATGACATTCATTAGTTAAACAAAAAAGCACACTGACAATGGTAATTATGCTCATTACTGAGCAAAATCTGCATAATTTAAAAATTTACTAATCAACTGTAGAGTCCAACAGGTTGCTTATAACCAGTCATTACACTTTCTACTGAGCTACTTATAACCAACTATAGCAAGTACTGTTTATGACTGCAATATGCTTATAATACCTACTAAGCATTTATTAACCCTTTATAAATTATTTGTAAATGGAATCTTAATGTAAAGAATGACATAAATGTCTTTAAATTCTTTTGTTTGCAGCTATACATTACATGATATATTAAGTGAATGCAGATTTAGCGAACCCATGAAATATATCAATCAAGATTTTCAATTTCTAAGGTACATGTTGTGATTTCTCTAAGAATCTATGAATCTGTGTGTGGACAAAACACAATCAGTATAAAAAACTCCCCAGTTTACATGAAAATAAAGAATATAATCCTGCTCAGAAAAATTCTCTAAGAGATGGACTTTGTAACATACCTTGATGGTCAAGGTTAACATTCAAATTTGCAATTCAGTAGGAGAGAAAATGTAGTTTAGTGGTTAGAGGAGGGGAAAACTGGAAGTTAGGTCTCTTTGGTTCAATTCCTAGCTACACGCTAACTGTAATCTTAAGCAAGTCTTAATTCTGCCTCCATTCAAGTCAGATAAAATTTTACCATTGACTTCCATGGGAACAGAGTTGTTCAGGCCTTTTACCTCTCTGGGCTAGGGATTTAGACACCTAACTGCTACTTTAGATGCCTAAATCCAACATTTTAGCTCCACTGAGACCTCAAAACCCCCACTCAGTTGTTGCCTAAACCTGGAGGTGCCTAAATTCTCTACGTGCCTAACTTGCTGCTGGTGGGCATGTGAAAAGCTGCCTACATTTTGACACTACTGAGCTGCTAGGCATCCTGACTCGCACCCAAGCTGTGGAAGAGTTCTCAAAATAAGCATTCCCCTGCTTATCTTGCACAGAGAGCCCAAAGTGGTAGGTGTTTTCAAAGCAAGCCTACCAGATTGGGTCTTCCACAAAGGGCAGCTGAGGGCAGTCAGATTGGGAATTTGGGTTTGTGTGTGTCACAGAATACCCAATCCAGTAGTTAGGGCACTCACCTGGAATGTGGGAAACCTGTTTTCAAATCCACCCTCTGCCTAATCTGAAGAAGGGACTCCAACCTCTCAAGTGAGTGCCCTACCAGCAGTCTATTGGGTATTCTGGAGTGGGGCTCTCAATCTCTCCTCTTGAACCTGTTCTACTTTGTATAAATGACTAATCGGGCTTTAAAAAAATTGCCGGTCACAATGCCATTCACTTAGATTTGGCATGCCTGTCCCTCCTTGCTGGGCCAAATTTCAGTGAGAGGCACTGTGACTTGGCGCATGGCATTGCAATGCCATTCAAATTGGGTTTTTTATGGGTTGTTTGTTTTTAATGTGGTTCTTTTATGGTACTTGAACTGACCACACAAAACTGCAACTTAAATTGTGGCTGCAATCTTTGAACCAAACCCCACCCCCCAAACTCCAACACCATAACTTTCTTACAGCCTTAATGATTAAATATTGATGGAGTGCACACATGTACGTACGTACGTACTTGCACTTCCTGGAATGGGGAGACCCAAGTTCAAATCCCTGCTCCAAATCAGACAGAGTAGGGATTTGAAAACAGGCCTTCCATCTCCCAGGTGAGTGCCCTGACCACCAGGCTACTGGGTATTCTGGGGTGAAGTTCTCAATCTCCCTCTCATTTTTAATGAAAAAGGTCTGACATGGTTTAGGTGCCTAACCCAGGAGAGGGTTCATGGCTCTGAATCCCAAGTGGAGGTAAGTGCCTAACTCTGAGCCACGGGGTGGTGCCTAACTCTCTTTCAGAGGCAAGGATTAGATCACACCCCTCTCCTTGGCATTTCCTATTGAGTAGCTCAGGTGGCTCCCCACTCAGTTTTCTGGCTTCTGTGAATCTCATTCTTAGACAGCTAACTCTCGCATATTGTATAAGGACCTTCACACTTAGCTCAGGGCTGAGGATTCCACCAGGAAGCAGGGTACCTAAAAGTTAGGAATTGCAATACTCAGCATTGCCACCCCCAGTCCCTCTGTGGATCTAGCCCTCTATGCCTCTATTTACCCCTGGGGGAAAGTTGGCTAAAACGAAACAGTGACTTACTGTAACTGTGGTCCTTTGAGATGTGATGCAAACATATATTCTACTTAGGCATGTGCACACCCAGTACAACAGAGCAAGAGACTTTTGCCTAGCAGTACCTGTAGAGGGGTAGCACTTGTGCCCTTGGCCCCTCCCCTAGTGCCACCAAGATCCCCTCTAGTTCCTTCACACCAAAAGACCCTGAGAGGAGACTCCGAAGCAGAGGGGACAGCAGGTGGGCCATGGAATACATGTCTGCATCACAGCTCGAAGAACTACAGTTAGAGTAAGTAACGGTTTCTTCTTTGAGTAGATGCAGACATGTATTCCACTCAGGTGACTCACAAACAGTAAGCCTTCTGGAGGCGGGGCTCAGAGTCTACTGCAATAGGGTTCGTAGGACCATCCTTCCAAGGCCTGCATCCATTCTGGAAGATGTGGTAATAACATAATGGTCTGTAAATGTATGGATGGATGACCATGTGGCTGCCCTGCAAATGTCTAGCATAGAAATGTCACCGAGGCAGGGCCGGCTCCAGGCACCAGCCGACCAAGCACGTGCATGGGGCGGCACCTTGGAAGGGGCAGCCAATCTTGGGGTGGTGGTGGGTGCTCGGGTTTTTTGTTTGGCATTTGTTTTTGTTTCAGCGGTGCGGCACTAAGGGGGGTGGGGGCTGGTGTGGCGCTGGGGGGCAGGGGCTTCGGCGGCGCGGCGCTGGGGTGGGACGGAAGTTGGCATGGCACAGCGCTCGGGGTTTGGGCGGCCCGGCCCGGCACTCGGGGGGGGGGGGGGGGGAGAGTGTGGGTGGCCTGGCCCGGCACTCGGGGGTGGGGGGTGGGGGAGAGGAGGAGGAGTTTCGGTGGCGTGGCGCAGCACTTGGGGGGGGTTTCGGCGGGGCGGCGCTGCACTCGGGGGGAGAGTGGGGGTTACGGCGGGGCAGCGCTCTTTTTTTTTTTTGCCTGGGGCAGCAAAAAGGTTAGAGCCGGCCCTGCACTGAGGAATACTATCAACATCACTTGTGCTTTCGTGGAGTGAGCTTGCATCCGCTGAGGGCATAGCCAAAGCTCTCTTATATGCAGTCTTGATACAGGATGTTATCCATCTAGAGACGCTTTGTGCAGAGACTGCTTGCCCCCTTCATGTGGGTCTGTATATGACATGAACAGGCAAGAAGAAGCACAAAATGGTTTACTCCTGTCTAGATAAAAGGCTAGACATCGCCTGACATCCAGAGTATGGAGGGACTGTTCTTCCAGGAAAGAGTGCAGCTCACACACACCACCTGATTCAGATGAAACAGAGACCATGTTGGATAAAAACCTTGGGTGTGGTCGCAGCATCACCTTGCCCTTGGAGAACTGAGTGTAAGGAAGCTCAGCGATCAGGTCCTGCAACTCTCACAACCTTCTTGCAGATGTGATAGCTATTGGGAACGCAGTTTTCTAAGACAAGAAGGGCAGTGGACAGGATGCAAGTGACTCGAACGCAGGGCCCATTAGAGCAACCAGAAAGGTGTTTAGGTCCCACATGGGAACTGGTTCTCTGACTGGAGGATGTAAGCAGAGAAGCCCTTTCAGAAATCCTTTCAGCATGGCATTGGAAAAAAATGATTTCCCTTGACTAGGGGGATGATATTGATACTGATATTACTGCCAAATGCACTCTCAGTGAACTGAGTGCAGGCCCCAATTTCTGAAGATGTAACAGCTACTCCAAGATGTCCTGGATGGAAGCCCTGTTGGTTTGGTCCCATGGGCCACGGACCACACCACTTTGCCAACTAGGCCATCCTAGTGGAGATCTTCCTACTGCTGAATAGGACTTGTTGGACAGCCTCCGAGCACAGCTCTATGTCTTCATTCAGCCATGCAGCAGCCATGCCATAAGATGCAGGGAGCTGATCGCAGGCTGGAGAGTGTGGCCATGGTTCTGAGTGAGCAGGTTGGGATGGAGAGGAAGTGGTATGAGAGGTTGAACTGACAGAGCAAGGAGATCAGGGAACCAGCACTGCCTCGGCTGGGGCAAAGAGGATAAGCTTGGGCACGATCTACCTTGAGTTTGAGGATATATCTGAGGCATGATCGGAATAGGAGGAAAGATGTACAGAAGCGTCAACCGCCAGCTCCAGTGGAAAACATCAGAGAGGGAGCCCGGGCTAAGACCCCCTCAGGAGCAGAATAGGGGATGCTTTCTGTTTTCCCTCGTCACAAACGGGTCGATCACATGGATGCCCCATGTCTCAAAGACAACCCAGAGGACACTCACCTTCAAGGACCACTCATAGTTCAGGGAGAGAACCCTGCTGAGATGTCTGGAAGACAATTTTGTGCCCCCAGCAACTGGACTGCTACCAGAGTGATGTCTGCTTTGATGCAGAATTGCCATAGGTTGATTGCCTCTAAGCAGAGTAACCTGGAATGCCTCCCCATTGCTTGTTCACATAGTACATCGCAGTGGTATTGTCGGTGAGTAGGTGAACCACTAGAAGGGTGAAATGGTCCCAGAAGGCACAACATGCATTGTGGATGGCTCGATGTTCCAGCACATTGATATGGAATGAGGCTTCCTGTTTTCACCACAGGCCCTCAATGAGTCCAGATGTGCCCCCCACCAACCCAGAAAGGAAGCGTCGGTAACTACTGACTTTGTTGGAGGGACCTAGCGAAGGACTCCCTAGCACTCAGTGCGTGGGGACTCCTACCCGTGCAAGGAATCTAGGACTGGTGGAGGAAGGCCGAACCAACCTGTTCAGACAATGCAGGGCAGGGCAGTAGATTGTCCTGAGTCACATCTGAAGACAGCAAAGGTACAGTCTGGCGAACTGGACCACTTGCATGCAAACGGACATGTGACCCAACAGGCTCAGACATACATGGAGTGTAGTGGAGGGCTGAGATCGCAGAGCTGTTGCATTGCCTGGAAGCAGTTGGTCGGCAGAAATGCCCTCAACCTTGTGGAATCTAACAGGGCCCCAGTGATCTCAATTTTTTGAGCTGGATCCAAGGTTGACTTGGTGATGTTTAAAATGAGTCCCAGACACTAAAGTGAACGCAATGTGGTATCAATGTGGGCGAGAAGGTCTTCTATATAGCCACCCTTCAGTAACCAGTCGTTGAGATATGGGAAAACATGGATTCCTTTCCACCTGAGATATGCCATAACAACTGCCATGCATTTGATGAAGATTGGGGGGCAGAAGAGAGGCTGAACAGGAGAACCATATACTGAAAGTGTGTTCTCCTACCATAAAATGAAGTTACTTCCTATGGCTTGTTAGAATAGTGACTTGAAAGTAAGCATCCTGAAGGTCCAGAGTTGTTCTGAAACGGCATGGGGAGTAGTCAATAGAGTGACCATGCGGAATTTCATGTACTTGTTGAATTTGCTAAGGCCCTGAAGGTCAAGAACGGGTCTCATCCCGCCCTTGGATTTTGGTATCGGGAAGTACCAGGAGAAGCAGCTGTGGCCCCAGTGTTCCTCCACTGCTCCCAAAATTAGAAGAGAGCTGACCTGCTTGATGAACAGTGTCTCATGAGAAGGGTCCCTGAAGAGGGACCGGAAGCAGGGGTGGGAAAGGGGCCTGGAAAGGAACTGAATTGCATAACCCAATCTGACAGTGTGTAGGACCCAGCTGTAGGAGGTAATCAAGTCCCGATCATTGTAAAAATGGGCCAGCCTGTCCCCAAAGGGGTGTGTGTGACAAAGAGGGCAGAATAATGACTGGACCAGTACTCTGGACTAAGGAGTCCAAATGGGCCCTTAGCAGGTGCCAAGGGAGGGCATATGGACTGTCCGAAGCCTGAATCTGCCTGCTTCTTTTTGTGGGATCTATCCCTCTTTATAGGGTATTCCCACTGTTTCAGAGAAAGGTTGTGCAAAGGAATGCTGTGGGCAATATTGTTGCTGCTGCTGCGCCCCATAGTGGAGTCTGCACAGATGGCGTGTACACTCCCAAGGACCCCAAGATAGCTCTGGAATCCTTAAAGGAGTGCAAATAATCAGTCCTGTCCAAGAACAAGACTCAGCTGTCAAAGGGCAAGTCTTCAATGGGCTGGACGTCCAAAGTGATCCCAAATTTTGCAAACAGGAAGCCTTCCTCGTAGTTACCGCCAAGGCCATCAGCTGGTTGAGGTGTGTGCAATGTCAAGGGCGGACTGCAGGGACGTTTTGGCCACCACACAACATTCCACAACAAACACCTGAAACTCCAGCCTCAGGCAACTGGTCTTTAAATTTAGACATGGCTGACCAATTGAGGAAATCATACTTGGACAGCAAAGCTTGTTGATTTAAAATCCTCATCCGTAGGGACGATGAGGTATAGACCTTCCTGCCCAGAAGATCCAACCACTTGGAGTCTCTGTCCTCAGTGGTAGACTTGAACCCACTCTGTCGGTCGCTGTCGTTTCCACCATTATGGTCAGGGAATTAGTGGGTGGGTGGGAACAGAACCCTTCAAATCCCTGCATGGGACCAAAGTAGGACTTTTTTATGAAACTTGCCACTGGTGGCACAGAGGCTGGTATACTCCACACGGCTCTTATTGACTCAAAGAGCACATCATTGATTGGGAGGGCCACACTCCCAGGGACAATGGACTTAATATCTACCAGTCTGTTGTGTGCTCTCCTGAAGAAACTCTGCCTGGATGCCCACGGATGTGGCTATGTGGAGTAAAAGGTCCTGGGATACCTTAAAGCCCTCCGGAATAGAAGGGGAGGCTGAACCGGGCAGCACTGCATCATCCAGCAATGAGGAAGAGGGTCCTGGCTGAGCAAAAACTGGCTCTTGCCTCTCCGAAAGATGTATCTGGAAGGGAGGACTCTTGTGGCTTCTCAGGGAGAAAGACCGATGATGCCTGGGCTTGTGGCTCATCCAAAGTCACCACCATTGAACTGGCAGTGACTTCAGCTTTGCGGGATGAAAAGTGGGATCTCTGCAAACAAGGAATGTCCCACGGAGTCGAAGGTGACCACTGATATGGGTAGGCACTGGTGACCAGTAGAAGCCTGGCTAAGGTCCTCTATCCTGGCCACATGCCAATTCTGAGAGCCACACTGGTCCATTGGCAGCCCCCGAGTTCATTAGGAGATGCGGAGTAGGAGTATGACAACTCTGACTTGGAATCAGAGCCCCTGGATCTCTGCGACATGGGCGGAGCGACGCCTGAGGGAGCCAATAGCTCAGTCCTCCATTGTCCAGAACAAGGCAAGAATCAGCTCCCGCGATTAACACAGTACTGAGCATGTCAGGCAGCACTGGTCCCGGAGCCAACAGTGGTACCAAAGCACCCAAGTACATTGATGTCCAGGATGATGAGAGCCCCCATGGGAACACCTGAGGTATCAAATGTAGCAGGGCCAAAGAGGGCCCCAGTTCTGATGCCCCTGCACCGATTCTAGTACCAGCTCCATGCCCACCACGAGGAGGGAGCGTCTAGGTGCAGTGCTGAAGGACATGAAGGTTCAGCGGGACACTCCACTGGAGGGGCTGCTGAAGGCGTGATCATTGCAAAGTCCTGGACCAGCGGTGAGGACAGAATGGAAAGGCACAGCAGGTCCACTAGACTGGTACTGGCATCACCCTCATTGGGACCTGGAGGCTGGCACTGGAGTCAACGATACAGGGTTTATGCCCTTCCCACTTGGTACCTGTGACATCCCATACACCGGAACTGGTCACATGCTGATCTGTGCTTTTCCTGGGTGAGGCAGAGGAGTTGCGCTGCGACCTGGAGCAGTCCTGATTGGTCTTATGAGACCTCTTCCTCAGCACCAATAATGGAGAGTAGCTCCTCTGCCTCTTCAGAGAAGCACCTGTCCCAGAATGAGAGGTGGCAGCGCTCGCTGAGCCTGACGGCCATCTTCAGCCTGAGGAGGGCTTCAGTACTGGATCAGGCCGCATGGCCTGTTCAAGCAGATGCTACTTGAGAGGAAGGTCCCTGCGCCACCCGAGTGCACTTCTTGCATGATCTACAGATTGAAGAATGGTCTGTAAGGTGGGCCTTGCCAAGACAAAGCAAGCACCTCATGTGGGGGTGTCGCTGTTGGGGATCGCCTCTCC
The DNA here is from genome assembly GCF_011386835.1 of Chrysemys picta bellii. NCBI lineage: Eukaryota > Metazoa > Chordata > Testudines > Emydidae > Chrysemys > Chrysemys picta. The sequence goes on from NC_088794.1 coordinate 109,693,858, forward strand.
ACATGAAGGAGAGCATTTAAACCCTGGTGCGGGCATCAGCGGGGAACACTATCAACTAAGGGTATGTCTATATTACCCGCCAGATCGGCGGGCAGCGATCAATCCAGCGGGGGTCGATTTATTGCGACTAGGCTAGACACGATAAATTGACCCCCGAGTGCTCTCCCGTCAACTCCTGTACTCCACCGCTGTGAGAGGCGCAGGCAGAGTCGACAGGGGAGTGGCAGCAGTCAACTCACCGCAGCGAAGACACCATGATCAGTAGATCTAAGTACACTGACTTCAGCTATGTTATTCATGTGGCTGAAGTTGCGTAACTTAGATCGACTCCTCCCCCCTCACTCCCCAGTGTAGACCAGGCCTACTAACACTCTCTACTAACCACTGACTAAAGCTAAGTATATACAATAAACTAGACTAAAACAAAATATGCCGCCCCTCTATGGGTACTGCTAGACAAAAGTCCCTGGCTACCGAGCGCCAGGCACGCACACACCTAAGTGCAATACATGTCTGCATCTACTTAAAGAACACCTACTTCACACAGATAAGAGCCATCAGGAAAAAAATTTAAGCTGTGAAATGTCTTTAGTTTCTTTCATGCATTTTAACATTAACTGATCTGTTCTATATTTCCTCCTCTAAAAGGAAGCATAAGAACATAAGGGAAAAATTAACTTCATTTATCCCACAGCACAGCTGAGGGAAAAGATTTCAATTGTCAGCTAAAGAATCACACTAAATGGTTACCTGGAAATACAGTAAATTCTGAAAAAATAGCAGTGTTGCCCACTCACAATATTTGGTGTTTTTCTAAAAAGCACCCCCCACTCTCCCGAGTCCTATTTGACGAGAACCTCCGCTTTCATAAAACAGTAAAGTTTATAGACTTCATGTGTGTGGAGAAAAGCTTGAAACCATGCCATAAGTGTGTCCTAAAGGCTCAGAAACAAGACAAAAAAAACTGCCAATTTTTTTTTTTTTTTTTAAATCTCATGGGCTTTTGGACCTGACCCATGATTTTTGAACACTTGGGGATGGCAACACTGACCACATATGTCTGGAATTCTGGCACCACAAGAGGTCTCAATCCAGCGCTGACAGTCACTTAACCTTTTCATAAAGGTTTCTCCACTGAAAATTTGGGACAATACTACTTATCAAATGCAAGTTAATACTGTGAAGATTAGCTAATGATTTCTACCAAAGTACAGTGAAGATTTATATTGCTATGCATTCTAAGATAGATTTTGATTTTACCACAAGCACTAGGTATGGTGCAGCATGTAATTGCACCAGCCAGGGAGCAGACCAAGAACCACGTTGTGACTCAGAATCAATATGGTCCTTTGTTCCTACTTTGCTCCTGGGATGGGAGGAAAGAGAAGTAGCAATCTGTACCAATTTTGTACCTGGCACAATTACTTTCCCACCAGCCCAACTGCAAAGGTCGGTGCACTGAAAGGAGGGAGGGAAGTCTCCCAGAAGTTGCTTGTTTCTCTTTCCTACATGCTGCAACCTGCAATATGGATAGCATAGCCTGTGCAGATGAAAAATGGGGCACCTTCTGCCTCCTTACGCCCCTGCACAAATGTGCATAGCAGGTTATGATTGTGGTCATTACTAGGAGTGTGATTTACCAAGGCAAATGCTCAGCAATAGGATATAAGCTGAAGTACTGATTCTTAATTACCAAGTTAAATTATTTAATTGAAAATCCACCCAGTATTTTCTGACAGAGACATGACTCCATTTCAGCTATATTGTACATCCTCATCTGAATTCAAAAAAATATGTAAAAAAAACCACTTACCTGATCAACATGAAGAAGTCCACAGTGCATTATATTGTAGAAATGAGTTAAAAAATCCCTATTTGGAGAAACATCTTGTCTTCGCTTCATTGTATTACAAATAAGCTTATAAGCATGTAGCTTGCCTTGTTTGTATTTATCAGTCAACATGGTTGCCTACAGTTTTTAAAAAAAAGTACTTATTACACAAACGAAGTAACAGGTTAATGTTAGCATTGTTCTATATTATATGAATGTCTCTTATCTACTGAATGGTTTATTGTATTTACCTTGAAAAGCCATGGAGTTAGAATTCTCAGTGGTGGGATTAAAACTGGTGGAGAGGGTGAAGTCAAGTTATCAGATGAAATACCAAGATTATCTCTTATCTGTAATTATTTAAGAACACAGAGGCAGTATGTCAGAAATTTATAGTTTTTGATCCATTCTCAAGCTCTTGCCCTATCAAGCTGGTTTGTAGAGAAGGTTCTTGTACCTTAGCCAGGTTCTGCCAGAGTTCACACAAGTAATCAAAAACTTGCGCATGAATTTCAGGGTCCATAATGGTGTTGACATCTCCCAAAATCCCTAGCATTCGTCTCCACATTACAGTAGCAACATCCGCATGCCATCCTGTAAGGGTGCCCCCTGCCATCACACTGCAACATTCTGATGGGAATTCACTAGTTTCTGTAATACAAGAAAAAATGTACAATAAGAACGACCTTTGGTAAAGTAGAATAAGGTCTGATATTTAAATCATGAATAGTTTCCTTAAAACAAGTAATAAATGGATAAGGCATGTATGCAGACTAAGTACAATAAAGGTATTTTTTATAGAGCTAGCCACTTTAGCACTGAGTCATCTGATCTTGTTATTAAATTAACTACATCAGTCTACTTTTCCTTACTAAAGACATTTCATTTATACTTTTGCTTCAATGAAGCTGCAAATCTCCAACGTTCCCCATTCAAAGGATCGTCAGAAAATTTGCCTTCGGCTTTAAATCTTATTCACTAAAGCAGTTGGACCTTTTTCCTTTAGCATTTACCATGACTGACTCTTAGGGCTGGTCTACACTAACCCCCCATTTCGAACTAAGATACGCAACTTCAGCTACGTTATTCACGTAGCTGAAGTCGAACTCTCTTAGTTCGAATTTACCGCGGGTCCATACGTGGCAGGCAGGCTCCCCCTTCAACTCCGCATACTCCTCTCGCGGAGCAGGAGTACCAGCGTCGACGGCGAGCACTTCCGGGATCGATCCCAAAAGATAGATTGCTTACCGCCGGACCCGGAGGTAAGTATAGACGTACCCTTACTTGCAAATTAGGGAAGAGAATCCTGAAGAAAGTGTGAACTGCTGTATCTTGCCACTAGTCCCTCCTTAGTCAGCTAGTGAGGGGACAATACTCAGTAACTCAGCCCAGGAGCCTGAAAGCATCACTCAAGATGCAGTTCTCTCCACTTCAAAGTAGTGCAAATAAAAAAGACGGTTACTCACCGTTGTAACTGTTGTTCTTCGAGATGTGTTGCTCATATCCATTCCATTAGGTGTGTGCGCGCCGCGTGCACGATCGTCGGAAGATTTTTACCCTAGCAACCCGGCGGGTCGGCTGTGGAGCCCCCTAGAGTGGCGCCTTCATGGCGCTGAATATATACCCCAGCCGACCCGGCGCCCCCTCAGTTCCTTCTTGCCGGCTACTCCGACAGTGGGGACGGGGGGCGGGTTTGGAATGGATATGAGCAACACATCTCGAAGAACAACAGTTACAACGGTGAGTAACCGTCTTTTCTTCTTCGAGTGCTTGCTCATATCCATTCCATTAGGTGACTCCCAAGCCCAACTTAGGTGGTGGGGTCGGAGTGAGACATTGCTGTGTGCAAAACCGCTGATCCGAAGGCAGCATCGTCCCTGGACTGCTGCACTAGTGCATAGTGAGCTGTAAACGTGTGGACTGATGACCAAACCGCCGCTCTACAGATGTCCTGGATCGGAACTTGCGCCAGGAAAGCAGTCGAGGAAGCTTGGGCCCTCGTGGAGTGAGCGGTGAGGTGCGGTGCTGAGACACCTGCCAGGTCATAGCAAGTCCGGATGCAAGACGTAATCCAGGAGGATAGGCGTTGTGAGGAGACCGGTGAGCCTTTCATTCGGTCGGCCACTGCAACGAAGAGTTGCGTCGTCTTTCTAAAGTGCCTTGTGCGGTCAATATAGAAGGCCAGGGCCCTGCGTACGTCCAGAGAATGCAAACGTTGATCCTGGCGAGTAGCATGTGGTTTAGGATGAAAGACCGGGAGAAATATATCCTGGTTGATATGAAAAGGAGAAACCACCTTAGGGAGAAAGGCAGGATGTGGACGAAGCTGCACTTTATCCTTATGGAAAACCGTGTAAGGGGGCTCGGATGTAAGCGCCCTGAGTTCAGAAACGCGCCTTGCTGAGGTGATGGCTACGAGGAAGGCTGTCTTCCAGGATAGGTACAGAAGTGAACAGGTGGCCAGTGGCTCGAATGGAGGACCTGTGAGCTTGGAGAGAACCAGGTTGAGGTCCCACGTCTGAACGGGCTGACGTTGTTGTGGGTACGTCCGGTCTAAGCCCTTGAGGAATCTAACGACCATCGGGTTAGAGAATACCGAGGATGCGAGTTCCCCTGGGTGAAAGGCCGATATAGCGGCCAGGTGAACTCTAATTGAAGATATCGCCAACCCTTGCTGTTTTAGGGAGAGGAGATATTCCAAAATGAGAGGAATAGGTGCCTGCAACGGGGACGTGGCTCGTTGTTCGCACCAACAGGAGAACCGCTTCCACTTGGCCAAGTATGTGGTCCGTGTTGAGGGCTTCCTACTGCTCAGCAGAATCTGTTGGACAGAGTGCGAGCACTGCTGCTCTGCCTGGGTGAACCATGGAGCAGCCACGCCGTGAGGTGGAGTGATTGCAGGTCGGGGTGACGCAGGCGGCCGTGGTCCTGAGAGATGAGGTCCGGGCATAATGGAAGCGGGATCGGTGTCTGAACCGAGAGCTCCAACAGCGTGGTGTACCAATGTTGTCTCGGCCACGCTGGGGCGATCAGAATCACCTGTGCCTGGTCTCTGCGCAATTTGAGCAGTACCTTGTGGACCAGAGGAAACGGAGGGAAGGCATAAAACAGGTGGTCCTTCCAGGGAAGGAGAAACGCGTCCGAGAGGGAGCCCGGAGCTCGACCTTGCAGGGAGCAGAACACGTGGCACTTCCTGTTGTCTCGAGATGCAAACAGGTCTATCTGGGGAAACCCCCACTTCTGGAAAACGGAATGTATGATGTCCGGACGGATAGACCACTCGTGTGTTTGAAAGGACCTGCTGAGTCGGTCCGCCAGAGTGTTCTGGACTCCAGGGAGGAACGATGCCGTGAGATGGATTGAGTGGGCGATGCAGAAGTCCCACAGGCGAATGGCCTCTTGGCATAGCATTGACGAACGTGCTCCTCCTTGCTTGTTGATGTAAAACATGGCGGTGGTGTTGTCGATGAGAACTAACACACAGCGGCCACGTAGGAGATTGAGAAATGCCTGGCACGCCAGGCGCACCGCCATCAGTTCCCGAACATTGATGTGCAGGGCTATCTGGGGTGCAGTCCACAGGCCCTGGGTATGGTGTTCGTTGAGATGGGCGCCCCAACCCAGGGATGAAGCGTCTGTGACCAGGTGTAGAGAGGGTTGTGGGGCGTGAAACGGCATCCCCTCGGAAACCACCTTGTGGTCTAGCCACCATGTGAGGGAGGTCAGGACCGAGTTCGGGACCGTGACCACCATGTTCAGGCTGTCCCGATGTGGGCGGTATCTTGATGACACCCAGGTCTGGAGTGGGCGAAGCCGAAGTCTGGCATGCCTGGTTACGTACGTGCAGGAAGCCATGTGACCCAGCAGGGTGAGGCACGACCTCACCGTGGTAGTTGGGAAGGCCTTGAGTCCTTGAATGAGGCTCGTGATGGTGCAAAAGCGATTGTCTGGCAGGATGGCTTGTGCACGTCTGGAGTCTAGAACCGCGCCGATGAATTCTATTCTCTGGGTAGGTTCTAGAGTGGATTTGTCCTTGTTGAGTAGGATACCCAACTTGTTGAATGTGTGCACTATTATGTGGACGTGATCTCGAACTTGTTCTTTGGTGCGACCGCGTACCAGCCAGTCGTCTAGGTACGGGAACACCTGTATCCCTTGCCGACGAAGGTACGCTGCCACGACAGCCATACATTTCGTGAACACCCTTGGGGCCGAGGATAGGCCAAAGGGAAGGACTGCAAATTGGTAGTGCACCTTGCTTACCACGAACCGCAGGAAGTGAAAGTATGCATCTTTCATGTCGAGGGCGGCGAACCAGTCTCCAGGATCGAGGGAAGGGATAATGGCCCCCAAAGAGACCATGCGGAACTTCAACTTTACTACGAATTTGTTGAGTCCGCGCAAGTCCAAGATGGGTCGCAGACCTCCTTGGGACTTGGGAATGAGGAAGTAACGGGAATAGAATCCCCTGCCCCTTAACTCCACTGGAACCTCCTCTATGGCCCCCATAGCAAGGAGCGTGGAAACTTCCTGTATAAGAAGTTGCTCGTGAGAAGGGTCCCTGAAGAGGGACGGGGAAGGGGGGGAGGAGGGGGGGATTGAAGAAAACTGGATAGCATATCCCCTGTCCACCGTGCGAAGGACCCAACGGTCCGAAGTTATAAGGGACCAGGTCCGGTGGAAATGGGAAAGGCGATCCCGAAAGGATGGGGCTGGATCCTGTGGGATGACTGGGGCGCCGTCCTCGACCGCACCTTCAAAAGTTCTGCCTGGGGCCTGAAGGTGGTCTAGGTGGCCCCTGGTTCTGACCAGGTTGAGGGCCGGTCCACCTTCTTCTACCACCTCGCCCTCGCCTCCGGGTCGAGTCCTGTCTCTGACGAGGCGGGGGGGGGGTAGAAGCGCTGAGGCTGCGGTCTAAATGGCCTGCGCTGAGGGCCCACAACATGCATCCCCAAGGAACGCATGATCGTCCTGGAGTCCTTGAGGCTCTGCAGGCGAGAGTCCGTCTTTTCGGAAAACAGCCCTTGTCCTTCAAACAGCCCTTGTCCATATTACGGGCCATCCGACGCAGAAGATCTTGGTGAGCCCGAAGATCTATTGGAGGTGGACCTGTGCACGATGTGCCCGCCACTGCCTCATCCGGAGAGGAAGAGGAAGATGCCTCCGGTGGGACAGGATCCAAGGGAGGGTCCTGGGCTCCCTGCTCCTGGGCCGGAGCATCACCTGCGCTTGAGTCCAGGGCGTCAGGTGGTGCGGACACGGAAGCCTCCATGCCCCCTGGCGGAGGCCGAGAGATGGTGGACTCCGGGGCCCTTCTAACAGAGTGACCGGAGCGAGAGGTCGAAGCAACTGGAGCCCCTTGCGCCTGATGGTACGCCCACGGGGTCCAAAACGACCAGTGAGAAGGGCCATGAGAATGGTCCTCTGTTATGTTCTGCCAATGGCCCAAGCCCTGTTCCTCGGCTTGCCCTTGAGGGGGGTATGCCGATCTCGAGAGGTCCTCCGAGGAGCGAGACCCCGATCTCGATGGCCATGGCGGTGCCGAGAGCGTCGAGACGATTCCCGTGGGCTGCGGTGCCGCACGGTGCCGGTCTGGAGATGATCTATCTCCACGCGGTGCCGGCGATCGGTGCCGGGACCGCGACCGGTGCCGATGACCTCGTCGGTACCGGGAGTCGGATCTGGACCTCGACGAGGACCTGGAGTATGCCCGGTACCGGGAGCGGCCTCTCGACGTCGAGCGGCGACCGTAGCGGTGCCGAGAACTACGTCTCGACGTTGATCGGTGCCGACGATCATAGCGGTGCCGAGACGTAGAGCGGCGCCGCGAAGAAGATCTTGGCCGCGAGTACGACCGGTGCCGAGACGATATTCGGTGCCGGGACTGCGAGCGGCGTGGGGACCTGCTTCGGGACCTGGATCGGTGCCGAGGTTCCAGCCCTTGTGATGGAGGGCGCATCAAGGCAGGTTTCCCCCTCGACTGGACCGGGCGAGTCAACGGTGCCGTCGGTGCCGGTGGTTGAGGCGGTGCCGGCTCCGTGAGAGCTATTAAGTCTCTCGCCGCCGCGAAGGTCTCTGGCGTCGACGGGAGGCACTGTATCACCGCCTGCCTCGGTGGAGACGCCGTCTGCACCGGACTCAACGGCCTCGGCGCCGGAGTCGACGGTGCTGGAGGCACCTGTTTCCGGTGCTCCACCGGCGTACGCGGCTCTACCCCCGGCACTGGGGGAGCCAGCGTCTTCGGCACGGAGGTCCCCGTCTTATGGGCTTTCTTATGCCCTGGGGATAATGACCGGCGCCGAGGCACTTGCTGTGCTTTCGGTGCCGACGAGGTCCGGTGCCGGGAAGGCTCATCTGACGCCACTCGCGTGGTCGTCATGGCCGGTGCCGCCGGGGCACTGCGCACCGAGGCGCTAGGTGCCGGGGCCTGACTTGTAGATGGAGCGTCCGGACTAAGTGCCGCCTCCATCAGGAGTTGCCGGAGCCGAAAGTCCCGCTCCTTCTTGGTCCTTGGTCTGAAGGCCTTACAGATCTTGCACTTATCTGTTTGATGGGACTCTCCCAGGCACTTCAGACAGGAATCGTGCGGGTCGCTCGTGGGCATAGGCTTAGCGCAGGAGGCGCACAGCTTGAAGCCGGGAGCTTTGGGCATGAGCCCGGCCCCGCGGCCGGGGGAGAAAGGGGGAGACGACCCCCTTAATCCCCTGAACTATTATAACAACTAGACAACTCTTAAAACTATTGAACTATTTAACTATAAACACTAGGACTATAACTATAACTATAACTGCGAATAACGAACTAAGCTAGGGAGAGTGGAGAACAGCTAAGCAGCGCTCCACAGTTCCAACGACCGTCAGGGGCGGTAAGAAGGAACTGAGGGGGCGCCGGGTCGGCTGGGGTATATATTCAGCACCATGAAGGCGCCACTCTAGGGGGCTCCACAGCCGACCCGCCGGGTTGCTAGGGTAAAAATCTTCCGACGATCGTGCACGCGGCGCGCACACACCTAATGGAATGGATATGAGCAAGCACTCGAAGAAGAACCTACTTTTCCAGCTGGCAGATAGTTTATCTACTTTCCTTAGCCCCCCAAAAGCCTAAATAAGTTAAGACTGGTAAATATCTATCAACTGATATTAAACATTAAAAACTGCCAATTATAAATACTATGCACAAGCACTTGAAAGTCGAATATTCAATGCTGTGGTTTCTCAAAAAACAAAAACAAAAAACCCACTTCATATGGATGGCAGCTGAGATATGGGATCATAGTGTAGTATTTTATGGTACAGTATGGTAAAATCTAAAATCTTATTTGAGCATTACAAACCGAGGATATAGTTTTTGGAAAGAGAATGAGGTTAGATTTGAATTTTTGATACACAGGATTAGTTTTTCAAAATGCCTAGGATTTTAAAGTGCTCAGCACACAGCTGGAGCCAGTTTAAAAAAAACCAAAAAAACCAACCCACCCCTCCCCCACCACACACACAGGAGCTGGCTGGAAACCACAAGAAATTCCAGAATTTCATAAACAAACAATGCTCTGAAATGGAAAAAATGAATTTTTAAAAATTTCCTGCAGAATGAGAATTCCAAAATTGAGTTTTGAAAAAGTTAAAAAATTTCCACCCTTTTGAAACATTTCTGAGGCTCTCCAAGCTGGCCAGAGCCTTGGTAGCCTGCCATGTGGGGAGAGTCAGGGCTTCCAGGACTTAGCCAGGAGCCTAGAACCTCTGAGCAAACACTGGGGAGGCAAGCTGGAAGGAAACTGAAAGAAACGTACTTGATTTCCAGTGGGATTTTGTGAAAATCGACATGCTCCCATGGAATGTTTTGATTTCAACAAATTTGCATTTTTTGACAGAAATATGTTCCATCAGAAAATTTCCAACCCTCTCTACTCAGTTTGCATTTAGGTACTTATATGAGGGCGAGAACTTCAAAAGTGTTGGTGCACAGTAGCTCCAATTGTGACACTTATGGTCAGATTTTCAAAACCTCTCACAGCACCAGAACATACTGAACTCTTCTGAAAATCTGGCCACTTATTTAGATGCCTAAATGGGATCTGAGCTCTCTTGAAAATCTGGCCCCAACTGAATACTGTGCTTAAAAAAAAAAAAAAAAAAAAATCTGGGCCATAGTGGCTATGGGAAAACACTATTAAAATAAAATGAAAGGATGTATATATATATCCTTTTATATACACACACATATACACACATCCCTGTCAGTGAGTTGTGGAGGAGGGTCTGGAATTTGGGTCAGTGGTTCATATAGGATATGTGGGAGGAAAATGCAGGTATGTACAATAGGATAGATATTCTCTATATACCTTTACTGCATTTACACCATAGTGGTTAAGGGTTTGTTGTGCATGAAGTTTGGCAGTTAGGTATAGTTGATTCATATAGGGTCAGAGAAAAAAGTTACCTTTCCATAAACAACTATCAATTTCTTGACTTACAAACATTTCAACAAAGCAAGTGTGCCACACAATTAAATGGGTACCATTTAGCCTCAACTAAGAGTTTGTATAAATCAGAAGAGAAAAACAAAAGATGTTCTAAAATTACATTACAGCATCATACAAATGTAATGATGCTTCATTACTTATGTATTAGTGATGATGCAGTTCTGGACAATACTGAACATTACATTAAATTGTTGTGATTTTAAACATAAAAAGAACAATTAAAAGGTTTTTTGGACTGATAATCCAAATAATCCACTGATAAGCACCTGCAGTGGTACACAAAAAACACAGGGCTTTCTGTAACTTTAAGGAAATTATTTTCATTCAAAAGTTTCAAAATCTGTCAATGTAAATTAATATAAAAGCCTTGTATGAGACTGTTCCATACTAAAGGAATACTAGCTATTAATTATATTGCATTGAAAAAGAAAGAAAGAACAATTTTAAAGTTTTCTATTCCAGATATTGCCTAGGTCATCTGGCGTCTGTAAAACCGAGTGGTGGAGCTTCTCATCCAGCTGCAGATCCTTCTGCTCAATATGATCTGCATTCAGAGTGGCAGGAGAAGGTGTCTGTGATCGGGATCCAAGAGCAGATTGGATTGGAGAAGCACTTTCAGAGCCTGTAAATGCAATTTTTTAAAAGTTACCTTAAAAATCTTTTCTATTTCTTTGAACTTCTGAAAAGTTTTCTAAACATAACATTAAAAAAAACCCTGAGCTTTTTTTTAATAATCAAATCTGGCCAAGAAGATATACACCACAAGCAGATGTCCATGTGAATAGTGCTGTGAAAGAAGTCATCAGTCAAGTGATAAACTGATACCAAAACGTGTTCATGGATTAATTGACAAATGTCTACATTAAGTACAAATCGTTTTAGAGTATTTATTCTCTCTGACAATACTTTCAGTGTTTTCAACCAAACAAGTTTCTTCCCACCTTCCTTCACCAAGATCCCAATTCAGTAAAAGCATTTAGGCATGTGTTTAAGTCTCACTGAAGTGATTATTTTTCTGAATAGGTATAGATTTTACATATATGCTTAAGTCATATGATTTAATTGGTGTCCAAATCCCTGAATGTGAAAAATAGGGCCAGAGAAAATACAAAGAACAAGCAAACTGTAGCTAAATGAAAATTCTTATTCCTTCAACTACCAAGGGAAGTAAAATTCAGTGCTGGGGAGCCATGCTGCAAAGACATCTCCTGATGTTTTATTATTTCTTGGTATCCTTGTCAGGTCTCCACTACCGACAGGCCTGGGAAAGGAGAGCAGGTGTCTGATGTGTTTCGGTTCTCTGGTTCTGCTTCTCTTGCCTCACAGTTCACCTTGCCTTTGAGTCAGGAGCTAGCTGGAGATCCCCATAAGCAGCCGAGCTCAGGCAGCTTTGTTAAGTAGCAGAGAACATGGGAGATATGTGATTTAACCCCTAGCTTACCTAAGCATAAATAAACTTGTTACCATGAAAATGTTGAAAGTCTGATTTTTAAAATTTAGACAAATGTAGCCTATATTTGAGATGTCATGATCAACATGTAGGTATGTGAAGTTCCAAAAGCAACTAATTTAGCTACAAGAACAAAAAAACAAAACAAAACAAAATGGTAAGGCTATTAAGACTAACTTGCAAAACAATGATTTTTAATTAATTGTTCTCTCTTTAAAAGTTAGATTTATAATATCCAGAAAGCATTAAAGTAAATTCAATTGTTGTCTGAACAGTAATTATGGTAAATAAGGAAACTAAATTAAATTGCTCAACTGTGAAATACAGGGATTTCTATCCTGATTCAAGTGAAAAACTCAACACAACCTTAAATATGGAATTGTAATTAGTGCCATTATAATAAAAAGATAGTAGCAGTTCACGAAAGTGGACACCAAATAAAAAAAAAAAATCTGAAAACCACCACCAATATATCCTGGGGAAGTACTTTCCCCCCTTTCAGCACTGCTCTGCAACACAGCATACTGTTTCCCTCTGGTAGTTAAAAGGTAAAGGATTTTTATTAGCTACTGGTTGCTTGTTCTCCATCTTTTCCTCAGGCCTTATTTAAAATGCACATTTCAGGCTAAGAAGTTCCAGGACTTCTCCAAAAGGACATTATTTACTCCTTTCCACACAGAAGCAGAAAATACTTATTTTAAGGGTGAGGGAGGCATGGGGAAGAGAGTACATCAAGTACTGTATTTAAAACCTCTTAAAATAAAGTTTATTTTATTTCTTCTCCTGTTTTCTGCTCTCTCCACATAGAAAGATATAGTGACCAAAACAATTCTGTATAGGAGTTGGAAAGGAAAGGGCAGACTAATTATGCAGAATGTGATAAGCTACTGAGTTCTTTTGAGAAAACTAAAGGATACTCCATCACAGTTGCCTCTAATTCTTACAAAGCGTACTGCAGAATCACTTTGCTCTAATGCTACTGAATGAACAGTGATAGACAAACTCATTCATTTCCTGTTAATACTCCAGCAAGAAAATTTCCCACTAAGAAACTGGAAAGCAGAGCTAAATAATTAACAAAAATAAGTATCTTTGCCAAACAAAAATTGCCTATCCCTGAAATGTTGGCTCAACAAACAATATCCAAAATGTCAACAATTTGAAGGAAACTAGGGCAGTAAGATTAATCCTCTTAACACTTCCATGCCAAAGAAAGAATTAAGACAGCAAGAGTACAACTGAACAAAGCCACTACAGTTTATAAATATGGAGGGGACTAAAAAAAATGTCTAAAGGAAGCTAGTACCATGCTTCTCTGAGTATAAAGACAGCTTCAGGAAAGGAACAGAGTATTTCTATGGCTCATCTGCCACAAGTAGAGATGTCTTCAATATGTCTCAAAATGCAGGAGTTTGATTTGTTATAGACCCCCACAGCCCAGGGTACAGATGTTCTGTTGCAAAGATGAAACTTCAAAGTAGCAAGCATGTTTGATCCTTGGGTTGCAACTGCCACAGCATTATACAAAACAGCTAGAGAACAAGGGATGTGAAACTGGCTATGGAATCCATAAATCCTGGCCCTAGTAAACTCAGACACTTCCTCAGGATGTGCCTTGGAGAAGATTCTTTCCACAATCTAGTTCTCAAGAGGTTGATTTTTACCATGTTAAAAAGGGTGGGGAGAAGAAAAAAAATCTAATAACTCAACATTCAAGTGAACATGGATTGTATGGTGCACATGTTGATGTTTTACATATCAAAAGCATCAAGCTCTATAACAGAACACCCTGAGAGAACATAAGAGGTAGGAATGTCTCAGGCATCCCATGATGTAGCTGTAAGTTGATCTGAAAAAGTACTGTATACCAGAGTACTTTAAAGAGTTATTTATATAAAAAAAATTAGTTGTTTTTCTAGTAATGATAAAAATAGTTGGTAACACTTCATCAATGAGATACAGTATATTATGTACTCACAGTTTTCCACATGATAAATCTGTAAATTTTTCCAGAAAAGACTAAACATATACTTAGCACTCTATGTCAATATCTGCTGATCATGTAAGTCAACAGGAAGTTTTTCCTAGTCAGGTTATTTCACTCAGTTTTCATAAGGATTTCAATTAACACAATACCTGAATTCCAAATATCACTGTACACAGAAAATATATTAATTGCAAAGTTGCTACCTGTATTCTTCAGCATGAATGGGAAAATATTTGAAATTAAAATCTATTTATTTTTACAACTACTTTACCAGTAATAGTTGCAGCTTCAGCAGACAATGGTTGCTGGTTAAGACTGCTTGTTTCAGAATCAATGTGGAGTGTAGTTAGACTAGCCACTTCCTGTTCCTCGGCACTCTGCTGATGTCCTGAAATTGCATCAATCTCAGTGGAAGCTGGTGTCCCAGCATCAGTGCCAAAACTGAAACCTATAGTAAGGAAAGAGCTACGTGGTTAATTATACCATTGTTGATGAACACGAACTTAAAGAACATTGCCAACCAAAGACACTTCCAAAATGGTCCGTGTAAAAATGTATACACCCCTTTATGTTAACAATAAACTGCTCAAGCAAATTACTCCAAAACCAACATTTAAGTAGGAAACCATTTACTATTTCAAATGCTTCTCCAGTTTCAGTCACAAAACTGAGTTATGCAAAACACACTGCTATTGCATATTCTGCATTCTATTTAGTTGGCAAGGTCAAATATTTTTACTTCATTCTCATCATTTAGGTATAATATAATGCACAAATTATGGAATCTGCTCTCAACACTGAGGGCTTGTCTACATGGAGACAGTGTGCAGCAAACTAAGGTGTGAATATTTGCCACACCAGTTTGCCAAGTGCTAACTGGCCATGTGGATTCTGCTACTGTGTACTACAAGTTCCACAGTGTACTTTGAAGCACTACAGAAATTTTAGGGCATCACAGAATGGTCTAAACAGCATGCTAGTGCGATGTAGAATTACATCCTAGCTTGCCGAGCACTAAGTCTCCATGTAAACAAGCCCTAGGGTGCCTAAAAGAAAACATCTAAGTATCAACTTTAATTGAGAATATTATGGAAAATGACAGTTTTCTGCAAATAGTACTAAATTGATTGTTTTATATCCTGAGTTTTAGATTTGACAGCTTTGAGATTATAACACTAAAGACAAAATTTCATGCTCAAATCAGTTTAGCCAATGTAGCTTTTGTCGCTCTGCTATAGTTAAGGCTATATAGTAAGATTCCAGGATTGTCATTCCACGTGTCGCTCTGAAGCCTACAATATCTGTTGAGTCAGTGTAAAGTGATGGAAACAGCTACAAACATGGTTGAGGTCTCTTTTTGTTTAGAACATCACCAGGTTCAATCATTACTGAGATTCATAGTCTCTTTTTGTAATTTTTAGTTCTCACTCCTTTTTTTTTGGCTTTTTTACACTTTACAAATTACACCAGTAAGAAAGCACAGGTTTTATCTGGGTAGTGATTTAACTTCTAAAGTAAATAATTCCTACATTTTATATAGATTTTCCAAAGAAAACCCATCACTTCTCGGTTGTACAAGGTGTGTCCTCAGTGACACTTGTAGCCTCTTCCCATTAACAAGAATGGGAGTTGCATGAATAAAAAAAATTCAAAGAAAAATGGTTTAATAAATTGGCTGTCTCTTATCAGGTAGTATTTTGCTTCACTATTTCACTGCATGCATCCGATGAAGTGGGTTTAGCCCATGAAAGCTTATGTCCAAATCAATTTGTTAGTCTCTAAGGTGCCACAAGGACTCCTCGTTCTTATTCCTAACTACATAGTCAAAAAGATTGTATATTAAGAAAGGTTTTTACTTTTTTATATTTAAACTGATGTTTCAAGGAAGTAAAAAAGACTTCCAAAATGAATGCATGAAGACATTCCTCAGTGTAGGGACCATATCTTCCTAGGTATGTTGTGTGGTGTGGTTGTTCAACACATTACACAGTAAGGCCCCATTTCTGCTTTGGGCTCTACTACAATACAAATAGTGAATAAAGCTATTTTAATAAGAATTACTGCATCTTTCAAGAACTATATTACTCCACTAACTAAACTACTGATAACATCAATGGGATGTTCATATGAAATCCTGTTCATGAGACAGCTGTATACAACCTATTTAAAAATGGAAATTAATACGCATAGATAAAAACAACTTTACTACTTTTGGAAAAATATACTTGCTTTCAAATTTGTGGCCATCATACTGGAAAGCACTGAATGAGTCAGAATGGCTATCTGAACTGATCAGGTCACTGCTTCCTGCACTGGCAGGAGACGTCCATTCAGAAGGCACACCTGGATCATCTATAGGGCGCATTTGGCTCTGCTTGTTCAATATATCAGGAAGGTCTTTTGGAACTTCCAGGCTGCCAGGACTGCTCCCTCTTCTTGTCACATTCTAAAAATTGAAGAATTATAAAGTATTTTACAATCTAATAGTTTCCTTATTCACAGCAAGCAGTTATCACACATTTACAAATGTCAATATTCAGGGAAATAGTTCACAAATAACCAAATTCAAAATGTCTAAAAAAAAATCTATATACATCATAATACCTAAAGTATTTTTTTTGTAAAATGCACTTAGTTTATTGAAAGGATACAAGTTACAGTGTTTTAATTAGAAATTACCTCCTTTATTAAAATAATTAAAAAATAATTGAACCCATTCGTCCAGTATTTAAAGCTGTATCAAAAAAATGCTCAGTGCAGAGAATTCTAGGGCCTACATTTTGTGAACTTTTCACGTGCCTAAGTTGTGTGTGCAAAAAACCCAATGAGCCAGTAATAAATGTCGATCTTGCACATGCATATAACATTGTGCACACAAATCCCTTACTCACACCTGTGCATTGGGCTTTTTGCGCATCAAAAACAGGGAACAAACAAATGTGCATGCACTTCAAAAGACTGGGAATGAGGCCAATATGTGAAACATTTGTTAAAACTAGAGAGATGCAGAGAATATGGAGAGAGAATATTTTGAAAATTATCTCCAAAATACTAAACAAATTTTTCAACCTTAGCTTTCATTAAGTATTTGTGAGAAAAAACTCCATAAAACAATCTTGACAAATTTTGACTTGCAGCCTACAAAACTGAAAGCAGAATCTCAATATGCACCAAGAGTCAAATGCTATGTATATCTTAATTCCCTAGACACTAAACATAATACTCAATATTCACTTGAATACCTATTCAATGTATTGTGACGATGGAACCTACAGATCCTTTCTTACCCAGAAAAGACTGAAGTGTTCGAAGCCTTGTGTGTGTGTTCCTGGACTCTCACAATTGCCCCTTTAACAAGTTAGGACTATTTGGGTGAGGATGGAGAACTCAAAAAATCTGGAAAAGCTTTTTTATGAAACATCCTGAACTTTTCTATGAACTAAAAGTTAAAAGACTAAAGGTAACCGGTGAGAGGATTTTTTTTTGTTTTTTAAACACTAGACCTGATCTGTTCTTTCCTTTGTCCTTTCCCTATTATCTAATCTTAATTACAGGTTTCACCTTTGTGTCTATTTCTGTTTTGTTGGGAATAAATTGATTTACCAAAACTATAGACTGAGTTTATGACTTTGATATAATTCAGTTAACATTTTCCATTTTATAGTAAGGGTTAATTTGATTTTATGAGTAGAAAGTTATTCATTCCTTAGTAACAACACATGATATTCAACTTTGAATCATATAGAGAAAGAACCAGATCTTTTCTAAGAACGAGGAGCATAAGTAACATCTGAGTCAAATGATTTTGAATGGTGTAATCTAAAAAAAAAAAAAAAAAAAAAAGACATCTTTAAATACACACTAAGATTGGCCAAAAATTCAGTGGTTTTGGAATTGAATAATGGAACATGGCAACAAGATAAAGGATTGGCAATTTGTTCTATACATGCTGTAGGCTGTATTGGGACTATGCAATATATTGTGCACCAACAGTTCAAATCTGATAAACATGGGATGTACCTTTGAAGGAGAAAAAACCCAGCATTTGAACAGACATTTAAGGCAAATCACTTGCCACTTATCTATCATTCATCAGATATGAAGATAAATCAATCCGAACTAACTACATGGAAATTGTTCCTCCTTTACCCCATGCTATTAAGTACCCCAACTACTCTTTGAAAACTTTATATGTGAGCAAACCTTAGAACGGCATTGGATACATCTACAACCTACTGAAAAGGAATTTGCTAGCCACACAAAATTGGAGTGATCATTAAGTTTGAAATAATAAATTTAAATTGCTTCCCATTCAGTCTCTTCGTTGACAGAAAAACTTGCAATAAAACAGTAATTTTATATTTTTCCTTTCCCATCGCTGCCAATTAACAAAACATTTATCTTCTCCAATCAGCTGCCTCTTTTCATAATCATTCAGTGATAACTCAATCCAATGCTTGTAATACAGAATTGCTTACATGATTATGAATGAGGACATCTCAAACATGGCATTACTGATCAAAAATGGCAAGAGTGAAAAAGTCAGGCTCTAGAGCAGAAAGCTATTGATACAAAAATATCTTGATAAGCAGAAGTGAAAAGAAAAGAAGCGAAGGCAAACTACACACCATTTAAAAATATTTAGTTTTCTAGATTGTGCCAGTAAATACACCTTCACAGAACAATATACAATACCACACTGTGTATATTAATACACACATTCAGGCTTTGATCATGCAAACACTTATGCATACAAGTAACTATGCTCAGGATTGGTGCCATTCAACCCAAAGAGACGATGCAATAGAATACTAATTTGCGTGAAGTGACATTGTTTGCAGGATCAAGAATGAAGAATTTTAGCATAAAATGGTGTGTGAATATTATGTCACTGCCCATTAGATTGTAAATCCTGTTTTTTAAGTCATGGTGTGTGACATAATATACACGCAACATGACAAACAGATTTACAATCTAATGGGCAGTAATATTCAAATAATGTATTTCTGGTTCTTAAAATCCAGAATAAAATATTTCTGTAACTAGAGCAATAATTTTATAAATGTATTTGCATATTGTTTTTACATGCAAAAAAAGTCATAAAAGCTTACCAATGCACTACCACTGCGGAGTCTCTCAGCTATAAACTCATCCATGAGGTCAGGAACATTTGTATTGCTACTGCCAATATCGCTAGCAAGAGGGTTCAGCTTTTGACTCATGTCCTCTCTATTGACTAAAAGCAAATGAATGACTACATATAGTAAGGGATACTTTTAAAAATACATTTTAAAAAACAGAAGTCAAATCAAGAAACCTAGGTCAGTAAAAAAAAAAATTACTTCCCAAACATGCATTTAAGAGTTTTCTCCTCTTGAATAGATTCAGTTTTAAGAATTAGTAAATTTCCTTTTTCCTCCCCACTAAGCGGGTGTTAGTCAATTTCCAGTATAACCTTAAAGAGCAAGAAAGCTTACAGATAAGCACTACTCAAAGTTGTTAATGCTTGCTTTAAGGATACAGCATATATCCCTCCTCCCTTCCTCCACATCACAAAAAAAATACAAATCATAAGAATTTTTATTATTTCTAATGAGGAACAATGCTGGAGAAGAAAGTACACTAGATAAAGAAATATGATAAATGTCAATGTAGTACTGTATACAGTTAGTATACTTGCAAATAAAATCTTATGTAATAAAAAATAATATATGGTGCAACATGGAATACAAACTCAAAAAACTCTTTAAATGGTCAGTGATTTATGAACAACTAATTAATTTCTTTTAGTTTCCACATTTTATAGAATTACATTGCCTTAATTATACTATGAATGTTGCAACTAATTATAGCATTTTAGCCTTTAAGGTTGCAATTTGTTCAAATTCATATTCTTAGATAAAAATTATCCCTCAGGAGACTACAGTGAAAATTATATGAATTTAACGTAAGACCTTAATATCAAAATTTCAAATAAAATGATATTTCAAAATAATTTGTGTCTCAATACTTTTGCAAATGTAAACGGTTTATCTTGGAGAAACTACATAAAATATGTTAAAACAAATGATATAGAAAGAATCTTTTTTCTGAGACATTATGATACTAGTACCACTGCCCAGATTGTTATTGTGCTATGCCTACAAAGACTGCCCTCAGGTGGCATTAACATCTCAATGCAGGATGCATGACAGAACATTCTGTTAATCATGCTAGCATAACAGTGTAAAAAGGAAAACCTACCTTACTGCTGAAAGTTAATTTATTGTTCATTTAAAGTTATTTAAGTTGTGAACTAAGATGATGAATATTAGAACAATAGCCTTGTTCTGTTTGATCAGTCCACAGAGGTCCCATATTTAGCTGAAGAAGGACTACATGAGACCTTTATGCACATCCATGATCCAAAGAAAAAGAAAGCAATGATAGAGATTGCCAAGGTGTAACTGCATCCACTTCAGTGAATGCATACAGAAAGGCCTAAAGCATGTTTTGAAATGGTTCAAACAAAAAATTACTAAAGCCACATTGGATTGTTCTAATGAAACCATCCAAATAAGAAGAAATTTCTCTGTTTTATTTAATGTTAAAAATATTCTGTATGTGTTACATAATTGATTAAAAGCCAAGTCTCAACTTCAAAGCCTAATTTTGGGAGAATTTTTTGTTTTGGAGGAGAGAAGGAGGAGGAGGAAGAAAACATACTAAATGAACTAGCAATTTTAGCCGATAGCCGAGTCTTTTTACCAGACAGACAAACAATAGGTACCAGGACTTACTATTCCACTTGAAATAAAAATATATATATATATCTGAAAGCCATACAGTAGGCTGAATTTCAAAGCCCTCTAGTGTAGGCTATGATGCAGGGAGACTTGCATTTGATCCCTTGGTAGGTCATTTACTGTCTCTTCCTCTTCCCTAACTTGATGCTCTTCAGCAGCAAAGAGGTTCAACTAAGTATCTTTAAAAGGGAAATTAGTAATTTAAAGTATGTAAAACATAACTTATGCTGGGGAAAATTTCAGCTGGCTAAAGGCGCATGCATAACCAAACAGGGAAAGCAGTGATCATCCCAAAGCCTTTTGATTGCTTATAAGAGCTTGCTTCAGTTGCATTAAGCCAAACTGGTGCTGCCTTTCTCCTTTTGCACTGTGCACACTGTTAGTGCTCACCTGCAGCTTTCCTTCCAAAATAGCCCATTACATGACTGTACAGATCCCTCAGTGGAGCCTCTGCTGGTATTCTGTTCTGCCTCTGTGGGGAAACATTTGCCTTCGGCTTCGAAAGAGCATGTACAACAGTTTTATAAACACCACCCAGGGAGCCCTGCTGTAGTCCTGACTCCTGACCTGATGACCTAGGTGCACTACGATTATGCAACTGATTAGCTGCAATACCTTCTTTCTGCAAAATGGGTGTTTGAGCTTCTGTGGATTCCTTAGTCTGTTTACTACTAACTGAAGCTGCATTGGCTGCATCTAGAGGTCTATATACTCCTGGTCTGACTAGCTCCAAGACAGCAGATGAGCTGGTGCTTGTGTTGCCACTACCGCTACCACTACTGAAGCCACCGAGTTTACGAAGTCTTGCCCTCCAGGGGGCCTCTTTGTTTTCTAAAGGGTTATAAAATTGAACAGACTCAGTAGATGGTCTAAAAGTAACATGAACACTATTTCGTTTCTTAGCAGTTATTTTCATGATTTTGGCCTTATGGGTTACTGTTTCAGAGATACTCCTTTTAGTTGGTAAAAGTTTGCCTGTAGCGTGAGGCATCTCAGGGTTAAATGATGCTTTAGGTAGAACTTTCTTTGCATGCATAACATGTGTGTAGGTTATTTTTTCATTAAACTGGGCACTTCTAGGCTTTTCAGCTAAAGCTACTTCCACAGCTACATCTACATCAACTTCAGTGGCTGTTTGTCTGTACAGGTATCTCTTCCTTTCTTTGTTATCAGGGCTACTTGACCCATGCTCAAATAAACTTTCATTTTGTTTATCAATATTTAATTGTTTGGCTTTATCGATCGCTTGATTTCTTGTAAAACTGTCTACCTGGGTAGGTGCAATATTACTTATAAAGCCACTTTGGTTTTGTTCTACATGTTCAGCTCTTTCGGCAACAGTGTTGCTACTTGCATATTTAACAGTCTGATCTCTATACTCTAATTCATCCAGTGGTGAACTACCATTTCTATTTTCTGTTGTATCGACTTCAGGAGGAGAAGCCTCAAATTTATCTATCTCATAGTGACTGCAAGGTTCTTCTTTTTCCTTAAGATATTCTCTCAGAGAGGAAAGAAGATCATCTTCACCTTCAAGGTCAACATACTGGCTTTGTTCAAAGGATGTATTTGCAAGATCTACTGGCCCTATCAAATGACAGAGATGGTCATAAATACTATCCCCAACTTCCAAGGAGGACTCTCTGCTATTCGTATCAGTAATATGACTTTCAGTGGATCTATATATTGAAGAGGTCTCAGTGGAACTCTGTAAGCTTGGCGCATGATGGGATGAACTGTCAATGACAGGAACTGCACCTTTGGCTCGTTCAACTGTGAATGGTTCCAGGATGTCAGATGTGCTGCTGCTTCTTGGCAGTGGCTGTTCCTCATTCAGTGCACCAAAAACTTCGCTTGGAGTGTCCTCGCTCTGTGAAAAATGTCTGACTCGAGATGGACGTGGAAGAATTTGAGTATCATCAATATCTGTAGAAAAAAAATTATAGGTAATGTGCACAAGGTAAGTCTATAAAGATTATTATTATTATCATCATTATTCACTGCTATATCCTAATGATATGCTTTAAAAACAAACAAACAAACAGAAGAGAGCAGAAGAGCGGGTTTCTTAAGTACAAATATATTTTATCCAATATTAAATGTTGTTAAAAATACACACAATATCCATACACAATATGATATAAATGAGTTAGACCATCAGAACACAGCTTAAACGTTAACATGCATGGAAATGGACAGTGAGATCATGGAACATTTGGAAGTACAGTTAAAGCTAGAGCTGTGCCAATAAGTTAAATAATTCAATCAAAATGATTTTAACTAATGTTCAAAAGAGGAAAAAAAGGTACTTGTAATATCTCAACAGCAGAACTCTCCATGGATTTTAAACTCTTGAGAAATATATAATTCAAGAGGAGAACATGGCAGTTATCTGGAAAAATAAGAATGTTCAGTACAAATGGGTGACACCTAATATTTATCAGTCTCTAGTAATTTATTTTTTAATCTAACACATATTGCATACATGAAGGCTTAAGTTTTAAAAAGAGATGATGTGGAGGAGCTTGGGCCTTTGGGAGACACATGTATAGATGAAGCACAAGTTAACTTAATTCTTTATTGTTAAAAGGATATTTTTCTACATATTTCTAGTCTTCAAGAATGCAAAACTAAAGGGATAACTGATACACAGATAACAGATATTACCACACTAACTGTTAAAAGATCCCATTTTGGGAGGCCAAAAAACCAGACCAGGACTGGGACCAGACCAAAAGACAACACAAATTAACTCCCCCCCCCCCCCCCCCAAAAAAAACCCACCCAACCATACCTACTCCCCCTCTCTCCCAAAACCACACACCAAAAACAAAACAAAACAAACAAACACCCCACCACCACCACGAAACAGTTTTATTCAAGTAAATTTAGGTTTGGTAACTCTCACGAACTTTAAAAGACCTAAGCCTGGTCTACACTGGGGGGGAAATCGATCTAAGTTATGCAACTTCAGCTACGTGAGGTAAGTCAACAGCGGATGCTCTCCCGTCAACTCCGCCTGCACCTCTCACTGCAGTGGAGTATCAGAGTCGACGGGAGACCGCTCGTCAGTCGATTTATCGCGTCTAGACTAGAAATGATAAATCGATCCCCGCTGGATTGATTGCTGCCCATTGATCCAGCGGGTAATGTAGACAAGCCCTAGAAACTGAAATTTTACATCCACAGAATAGTTAATACAGTTAACCAGTATAAAAGAAAAAACAAAGTTATGGGTGAAAGGAGAAAGCACTCTATGCCCATTCTATTATTAGTTCTTGACCCCTCTGCTTAGGCTGCTAATACAAGTGAAAGTTAGTACTAATTGAAGTGCAGGGCTTCTGCAGGCCCAATATATATCCCCCAGCAAATGGGCAGAGATCACACCAATCCATTTCACATAATCCATTGAATTGAGAAACTATAACTTCATCCTTCAAATTTCCTAAAATGCTAAAGGAAACACTAACATTACACAATATATTGTACCAAATCAGTGATGTGGGATACAGAAAAATGGATAATAGCAAATGGCTGTTACAGATGCTCAAATAGTATCAGTTTCCTGATCGGAATTACAGCTATTCGAGGCAGTATTTTTAATGGAATGTGTAACAGTTTTATTATAAAAATATCTGCCGTATTTTTGTTAGAATCACTCACTTCCTGGTTATGTTTTTTTAATTGCAGATTTTTAAAAGCCAGAAACATTAACAACCATCAAGGTTACTTGATCATAAAAATGGAGGAATTAAGGTTAAATTAATTAAGACAGTCTTATCTTCAGGACTGCAAAAATGTATTTAAAACCAGGATATATTCCACCCCAAAAAAATTTAACGAGACACACTCTGACATGTTACTGCAAGATTAACCATCCTATGTTAAAGAAAGTGGCAGACTTCACTTTAAAATTTTCTGAATTACTAGTTCACAGTCACCTAAAACGATGACAGCAACATTTAATTAAGACTGAGCCTGAAGTTACCTTACAAATCTCCGTTTAAGGAGCTTGTATGCAGAGCAATTTAACCTTTGAGCTGAAATTTGTTTGTTATTCAACCAAAGGTGAATATTTTGGACAAGTTAGGTACACTTCCATATAGCCATTTCTGAGTTATATGAATGTATCCATTTGTGGGGTGGAGGTGGAAAAACAAAGTAGATATTTTCATGCTAAAAGTAATTTTGGGAGGGGGGGGGGGAGGGGAAGAGGGGTGTGGTTGTGATAAAAAAATTTAAACAAATTTATCATGTGCTTAATACTTTGGGCCTGATCTAGAGCCCACTGACATCAATGGGCATCTTCAGTGACTTCAATGGATTTTGGATTAGGCAATTAATGAGGACAAGCAGGGGGCAAATTAGAAAAAGGTGGTATTGGTACTCATCCAAGCTCTGCTCTGTCCACAAAATAAGCTGCATCCACTTGAGTGACTAAAATGAGATTCCTCTCTCAGCAGGAGTGCAGTTGTTCATAATATGATCACCCTACCTCTTTCTTCCCCACTTTGATTAGCAGTGCATTAGTTAATGATAATAAAAATATCAAAATTTTTAAGTATCTGAGTTGCAGTGGGAGAGGTCTAGGTTGGATATTAGGAAAAACTATTTCACTAAGAGGGTGGTGAAGCACTGGAATGGGTTACCTAGGGAGGTAGTAGAATCTCCATCCTTAGAGGTTTTAAAGGCCTGGCTTGCAAAGCCCTGGCTGGGATAATTTAGTTGGGGTTAGAATAATAGAATATCAGGGTTGGAAGGGACCTCAGGAGGTCATCTAGTCCAAGCCCCTGCTCAAAGCAGGACCAATCCCCAACTAAATCATCCCAGCCAGGGCTTTGTCAAGCCTGACCTTAAAAACCCCTAAGGAAGGAGATTCCACTACCTCCCTACATAACCCATTCCAGGGCTTCACCACCCTCCTAGTGAAAAAGTTTTTCCTAATATCCAACCTAAACCTCCCCCACTGCAACTTGAGACCATTACTCCTTGTTCTGTCATCTGGTACCACTGAGAACAGTCTAGATCCATCCTCTTTGGAACCCCCTTTCAGGTAGTTGAAAGCAGCTATCAAATCTCCCCTCATTCTTCTCTTCTGCAATCTAAATAATCCCAGTTCCCTCAGCCTCTCCTCATAAGTCATATGTTCCAGCCCCCTAATAATTTTTGTTGCCCTTCACTGGATTCTTTCCAATTTTTCCACATCTTTCATGTATTGTGGGGCCAAAACTGGACACAGTACTCCAGATGAGGCCTCACCAATGTTGAATAGAGGGAAATGATCACGTCCCTCAATCTGCTGGCAATGCCCCTACTTATACAGCCCAAAATGCCGTTAGCCTTCTTGGCAACAAGGGCACACTGTTGATTCATATCCAGCTTCTCATCCACTGTAACCCGTAGGTCCTTTTCTGCAGAACTGCTGCCTAGCTACTCGGTCCTGAGTCTGTAGCAGTGCATTTGATTCTTCCGTCCTAAGTGCAGGACTCTGCACTTGTCCTTGTTGAACCTCATCAGGTTTCTTTTTTTCCAATCCTCTAATTTGTCTAGGTCCCTCTGTATCCTATCCCTACTCTCCAGCGTATCTACCACTCCTCCCAGTTTCGTATCATCTGCAAACTTGCTGAGGGTGCAGTCCACGCCATCCTCCAGATCATTAATGAAGATATTGAACAAAACCAGCCCCAGGACCGACCCTTGGGGCACTCCGCTTGATACCGTCTCCCAGCTAGACATGGAGCCATTGATCACTGCCCGTTGAGCAGGGATGGTCTTGTTTTGAGCAGGGGGTTGGACTAGATGACATCCTAAGGTCTCTTCCAACCCTAATCTTCTATGATTATTTGTTCAGAAATACAACATTATGGTATCCTCAGCAACTGTAATTCATCCTTGTTGCACACTGGCATAAATTCAATTTTGGACACTATTTATTCAGAGAGTGGGGGGAGCATACACAGGTTTCTTATTAATTGCACTGCAGAAACACCTAGTTGGGCTTTGAATCAAGTGGTGTAAAAAACATATGCAAAAATATACTTTAACCCTTCAGGATTGACCCATTCCTAAGATTCTGGGAGGGGGTTGTTGCAGGACAGGGAGAGTCTGTAGTTAGGCAAAGGAAGGAAAGGCTGCAACTCAGGGCTCTTAGATGTTCCAATCCAACCCAATCACATCTCTCCTTCCTCTGACCTCTCTATCCCCATCTGCTGGGCCCACCCATTCCTTCATGCTGAGAGACAGGACAAGCAGACAACTTCATAGCAGCTGGTGGGGAGCATGACGGAATAGGTACATAGCCAAGAAGTGGATCCATGCTCTGAGATCAAATGGCAAAGAGCAGGAGATTCTCCACATAATTTATGGGGAGGGTTCCTGCTTCAATACCTGCAAAAGGGTCACAGAAGTCAGGGAAGGCTTGTTCAGAGGATGGAGAGAAAGAAGCAGATTTTTTGGCTCTTATCTATTATCTTAGAGCTCTTAAAGACAAATATTTTCATTCTGAAGGTTTCTAGGATTGACTGTATGATAAGTAAGAAAATATAAAACATTTGCAGAGGTATGGTTGAATTATGGGACATTATAAAAAAAATATAGATTTGTCTACGTTTCAATTCTCAGTCATAATACTGGTTCATCAGAGTTTTGCACTCAACTTGGAGGAAAGCTGTAAAGGCTCAATATTAAGTATCCCCCTCTGGCTCCTCCTTATTCTCGCAATTTACTGCTGCCTTTGCCTGTTCATCCCAATGCTTGGAAAAATTTCCCATTTCCTATTCAGTAAGCCTGCTCTCTGCCCAACACCTTCAAATCCATTTCTTCCAGGCATCTTTCCTTCCTTTGCCTCATCAATAACATTGCCTCACTCTCCCTTCTCTGAAGTGTCCTGTATGTTTTAGTTATCACAGAGTGTCCCAAATGGTTATGGAGCCATTTATAATTATTTTAAAAATGTTCCTTGATAGGAGACTGCAGATATGACTCCAAATTAAGTATACTGTACTGATCACATTTCTAACTACAAGGATCTATCTGCAAATCCTCATTTTTATTTTGTGGATTAAATTTGGAAAGTTTACTGCTATTCTATTCATGGAGCTATAGCACAATTTTGAAGCACCTGAAAGGTGAAGAAATGACAGACTTGTATTCAATAATTACAGCCATAGTAAAAATGTCCTATATGTATAATACAGATTATTATTTTTGCCACAAGTCTGTTAGTCAGCTGATTGACTTTCAAGGAGAAATGTCACATTTTCCTCCACCAGAAAAAGTGAGATCTTAGAGGCTGGATTGGAGCTAGTCATTTTCTTTCTGAAAGCTAGTGCATTACAGTGCACATGCAGTGACAGTTTTGGAAGAATTTCTTTTGAGCCTTCTTAACTAGCGAACATTGGCTGGTGTTCAAAAACTTTTCCTTAAGTGTGGATTTTCAAAGGACTCTAAGTGAATTGGGTGGCTAACTCCAACACAATATGAATAGGATTGGCACCCAATTCCCTTAGAGTCCTTTGAAAATCTTAAACTCAAAGTCCAGTGGTGCTGAAAGCAAGTTTTGATAAAAAGATTACTAGCATTCTAATATGCAACCTTGTGAACAAGTGGGCAGAGGAGCTGTCACCGCCAATTTAGCCAGACTCACTGTCTGTCATGTATAAGTAAGGCATGGTGGACAGCAAGATCAGGCCCTGATTGCTCCTCCACTCTGTGCTCAGGCATTTGGGCAAGCGTCATGCTTCATCTTTCTCAGTGCTTGTAGTAAGAGTGGGACGGGTGGAGAGCAGTACATCAGCTGCCCTGATGCAGTAGAAATGTCTCTCCTTTGGGGGCCCCTAAAGCAACAGGTACTACATTTTGTGTTGTCCTGAACTGTAAACAAGTCACATGTCAGGGTCCGCATTGCTGGAATGTCGATTGAACCAGACAGTTCTGTAGTTCCAATTCTTGATCCCCAGATAGGAATCTGCTGAGGCTGTCCACAAGAATATTGTGTATCCCTGAAAGGTGCACTGCTGATAGAATGATGTGGTGACTGATTCACCAATTTCACAGGATGATGGCTGCTATACAAATTGATGGCTGGGTTGGATTTCATGCCGCCTTGCTTGTTGATATAGAATACTGTCATATTGTTTGACTATATTTGAACATGTCCTGTTTTTATGTATGGAAGAAACCTTTCGCAAGCTCTGAGGACTGTTTGCAATTCCAAACTGTAGAGTCCATATGTCTCATGCATGCTATATGTTCACCCAGATGAGTGCCCCATCTCAATAAGCAGGTTTCTGTGATGAGCATTTTCTCATATGGAGAGGGAACGAATGGGAGTTCCATACACACAGTTGGTAACTGTTTTTCCACCAATTTAGTGAGTCTCATATAATGTGAGGGATAGATTCCTGTTTTTCCATGTGGTCTCTGCTTGGGACATATACTTTCTTGAGCCAGACTTATAGGCTGAGAAGTTGAAGGCTTGAAAACAGTGTTACATATGTGCAGGCAGCCAAGTGACCTAAGAGAGTAAGACATGACCCAACCAATGTCTGTGGACTGGCTTGAAGCTTTGCGACTAGTGCCTTCATGATCAGGAGTCTGTCCTTTGGGAGATATGCCCTGACTGTGATAGAGTTCAGTGATACTCTGATAAAGTTTGATCTATGTGGAGACCAACATGGATTTCTCTTTGTTTACACAGATGCCCAGTGATCGCAGCAGCTTGAGTAGAGCTGTTGTTGCTGAATTGACCTCTTGATGAGATCTCCCTGTCAACAGCCAATCATCGAGGTATGGAAAGACAGAAATTCTGTTGTGCTGGAGGTGAGCTGCCATGACTGACATCACCTTTGTAAACACCCTTGGGATTGTAGGAAAGCCAAAAGAAGCACCTTGTAGGGATAGTGTTTTGGACCTACAGTGACCCTGAGAAATTTCTTGTATATGGAGTGGATATCTATATAAAAATTGGTTCACAGTTCTCAACATGAGATCCCTATCTCCTTTGTTTAATGAGAGAATTGTTGCTGCCAACATCCCCATTCTGAAACATACTGCTTGAATGTAGATGGTGAGTCATCATAGATCTAGGACAGGTTTCAATTCTCTCTTTTTTGGGGGGTGGGAGGAGAGAAATCAGGAAATACCTTGAATAGAACCCTTTTCCTTCTTATTGAGGAGGAGTTTATGGCTCCCAGATGCAGAAGGAACCTTTTTCCTGAATGAGCATCTCCTCATGACAGTGGTCCCTGAAGAGGAACAGGGATGGAGATTGTGAAGGGGGAAGGGAGAGGAACTGTATCATGTATCTCGCATGAACAATGTCGAGGACCCATCTGTTGGATGTTTTGGTCCACCAGTCGTTGAAGAAATAGACTAGATGGTCTCCAAATTGGGTATAGGAAGACAAGTGTAGGAGCAGAGTTGGTTCACACCTCTAGACAATCTTGTCATAATTGTTTCCTTAGAGATGGCTGGGTTCTGAAGGTAAAAAAAAAAAAAAAAAAAATCAAGAGGAGCAGTCTGTCTAGTTCTTTGCAGCCTCTGACACTGCCTTGGAAGCTCATAAGGTCTGTGGTGGAAAAATGGTTGGAAAGTAGGTCTTTGCTTGTATGGTTGCAGCCTATGGAAAACTCTCTTGGATGCTGGTGTATAAACACCAAGCAAACGGAGAGTTCCCCTATAATTTTTTGGTAAGCGTAGGGACTTCTGTCTTCTCACTAATGAGATAGTTCTCCTCAAAGGGCAAGCCCTCTACCGTGGATTGGACCTCTCCCAGGAACCCAGAAGACCGAAGCCACAATGCTCTCCCCATGACCACTGCCATGGCCATTGAATGGCAGGCTGTGTCAGCTACAGCAAGTGCAGTCTGCCGTAATGATCTCGCAATCAGCTTTTCTTCCTCAATAAGCACTTTAAACTCCCACATGAACTTAGTGGACAGTTTATCTGAAATTCTGTGAATTTGTTATAGTTGACAAAATTGAGTTTGGCCATTCTGATAGTTTGCTATTCTGAATTGCAGGCTAGTGGAGGAAGAGACTTTTCTACTGAACAAGTCCAAATGCTTAGCCTCTTTATCAGAAGGGGTGAAGTTTGGCTGGTGTCTGTTCCTTTCTGATGCTGCCTGGTTCACCAAATTTTGGAGTCGAGTGAGTAAATAAAAATTCTGCCCCCTTGGCACCAATATTCATGAGGAGCATCATCTGCTTGGATTGTGTTCCATGAGCGGTGCTGATGGTACTGTATACTTCATAGTATCTCTGCTAGTAGAGCATACCAGAGACCGAATCTCTGCATACACTGACGATACTGTTGGTTTAGCGAGACCTTGATTAATAGAAGGTCTGGTGGAAGGACTTCCCCTGTTGTGCCACTCCTGAATAGTGGAAGTCAATGTCTCTAAAAATGGTAGGGCCTGAAAGAATGGGCAAAACTTAGAATCCTGCAGGATGAGGAGGTCTTGCTGAGCACTGTATTTTTCTCTTAATGAGGGGGGAAATGAGTGCTCCTCTCTGCCTGCACCATCAGAGTCAGCTTAATGAGAGATCATGGTAATGAGGACTCCTAAGTCAAAAATCCTGATACTATCTGTGCTGGTTGCGGCCAATACTCTTCTTTCAATGGTGCTTTGGATAGTAGCGGGGTAGCCGATTGTGCCAGTTTCAAGGTAGTCTTGCTTTTCAGAGCCAGGGTTTCAGTGCTATGCTCGGAAAGAACTGCTGTGGTACCATCCCCAAGGACTTATAAAAGGGGGTTCCCTTCTTAGGAGAGAGCTCAGATGGAGATTTATCCCTCTGCTTATGAGAGGATCTTCCCTAATGTTTCCACTTAGAGACGGTGGAGGACTTTACCCACCTTTCTTGGTAGCAGTAATGGAGTCTACAGAGCCTGGCGTAGCACTCTGTGGCTCCTCAGCCCATTGTACAAGGGGTTCTCCTGGTTCTGGTCCATTAGGAACCTCTGCAGTTGGTACTCACATACCTTGCAGGTTCTTGGAGGAAAGGATTGGCAATTGAGCACTTGGAGTGAACATGAGTTTCTCCAATGCAGTAGACTGGACGTGGTTGTCACCGAACTGGGAAGGATCAGTGACAAAAGATTTAGTTCTTAAAGTCCGGGATTCCGGGGGGGGGGGGGGGGGGGAAATAATCGCCAAATTTAGCAACACTGAACAACTACCTGTATAAACTATTACCCTAAGGAAAATAACAAATATTTACAGATAAATCAATGAAGGAAGCAAGTGCTGGACCATTCTGTTTCACACCAGGGGCAGTAGAAAGGAACTGGAGAGGTGGTTGGTCCATGCTGCCATTTATACCCTCAGTCTGAAGCACCAGGAAGATGACTGTGCAGATGCAGAACAGCAGCCATTGCTATCAAAAAAATCTTCTGGACTCAGATGCACTGAACACATGCACACGCAGTACAAATAGGGACCAGCGCTCGAAGAACACCCCACCCCCAATTTGGAAGACACTTGAAGGTGAGGTGAAAGAACAAGGGAGAAGCAGAGACAACATTACTGTTATGAGATGATGAGGGACTGGAACCAGCTGACTGAAGCCTGTGAAGAGGTATAAAAACTGCCATCTGAGCACACAAACCATAACAGAGGGGGCCTTCTTTGGTTGGGAGCCAAAGGTAACAAAAACAGGGAGAAACTGTTCCTTTGCAGAAATAAGCTTTCCAGCTCACTGCTGACAATGTAAGTTAGGTCCCCCTGCCCTGGGGTCAGAATCAGAGCCAATGCAAGGGGATGGATGGACTGATCAGATGTTTGGTATGGCTACTGGCTCCAGTGCCCACTCAACGGCACAAGTGGTATCTCTTGTGGCTTTAGTCATCTGCAACTCTCCTCCCACAGAATTTAGCATTGTAAGGCTCTCTTATGAGATATTACAGTTGCCTAATCCAGTCAGATACTCCCCATACTAGCAGTATATGGCATTTGCCACATGCACCTGGGTTGGCAGTTTTAGAGACATGGGAGAATGCACACGGACATTGGAATGCACGTGGAACTCCAGGACAGAGAAAAGCAGTGGCCAGGTAGTGAAACCAGACAATGAGCTTTCAACATAGGTTTCTGTATAGCTGTACTTTCCAATCCAGTTCAATTGGCTCTGGTTACTCCATTGGGCAGTATTCTCCCACAGCATTAGAAACCTATACAAAGGCCTATGACAATATTTTATGTCAATAAATCTGAAGCCAGCATTGGACCTCCCTCACATGGTAGAAATTAGAACAAGTGAGGTTCTAAGGAAAGGCTTTGAGTCTCTGCCAGTCCCATCCAATACAAAACTAGAGGATCTTACCTTTAGGAAAATGTATTCACCATCTACACTGCACAAAGGGGCAGTCATGAAAGCAGTGTTTTCCTAGCTTATCTAGCTGTGCATTCTGAAATGTATTTAGTCTTATGAACATGCTAAGGATCTGGAACAAGCACATGTGAAAAGAATACTAAAAGAAAAGTGTAATGGGATGTGAAATCCCTGTTCACTCAGATTATCTTTAAATTTTGGCCTCTATTCATTGCTATTACTTACCATAACATGAACCTGCTAATCTATTTGTTTCCTGTAACACTTTACAAAAATTAAGGTTTTATGAAGAGAGAGTCACTACAAATACAGCCTCTATAGGAGTCTTTCCAAGAGTATTAAAGAATTAGCCACCCCTAGTGGGAGAACAGTTCAGGGATGCCAAGATGCTCTTCTGCATGGACTGGCTGTAGTCATCAGCCTAAACTGACAGAATGCAGAAGGTTAATGGTATTGGTCTGGGCATTTATGCTGCAACATTAATGTTTAACATTCTCTCAAGAGCAGGCTATGTTGCTGCTTCCTTATCTTATCAGGTAAAGAGATTTAGAGCTTTCATGCCACAAGTTAAATGTGAAGCCCACTCCGGTTACCAATTCTGTGCCCTTGATCACTAGAAACACTGTGTTGGACATATAAATTGCCACAAATATTCAGTTATCAGAATCTAGAATTTTAGTTGGTTCTTGGAGAAAATTGACCTGCCAGGTGATTAAACATAACCGTTTTGTATCCACCAAACATGCCACCATCCCACTGCCTGATGTTCCTGACGCTAGAGCCTGACAACACAGAACCTCAGGGCTCAACAGAATAACCCTTAAGAATATGCAAAAAGAACAGGAGTACTTGTGGCACCTTAGAGACTAACAAATTTATTAGAACATAAGCTTTCGTGGACTACAGCCCACTTCTTCGGATGCATGCGAAAGCTTAAGCTCTAATAAATTTGTTAGTCTCTAAGGTGCCACAAGTACTCCTGTTCTTTTTGCGGATACAGACTAACACGGCTGCTACTCTGAAACCTTAAGAATATGGTGAACAGCTTGTAAAACTGAAAGACAGAATGAGCATCAAGAATTCTCCACCATTCATCATATTATATCAAGCAAGCAGAAATGTGATTTAGTAAAGCTGCAGCTCACGGATATTATGAAGGGGTGTCCATCTTTTCATTATAAAAAAGTGTTGTTCCAGGAACTACATTTTTCATATATTTCTGATAGACATTAATTTCTCTTGCTCCCCATTTCATGCTAGAAGATAGGAGCAGGTATCCTCATAGCAGCTCGAGCACACGACAGAAAAGGCATAAAGCCAGGAGGATTATCTTTTAATGAACTAACTCAGGCCAGCCAAATGGTGACCTGCACTACATGAAGGTGGTATAAGGATACGAGGGGCAGGGCCGGCTCCAGCTTTTTTGCCGCCCCAAGTGGCGAAGGGGAAAAAAAAAAAAAAAAAAATTGGCAGCACTTCGGCAGCAGTTCAATTGCGCCGCTTCATTCTTCAGCGGTAATTTGGCGGTGCGGGTCCTTCACTCCCTCTCTTCCTCTTCGGCGGCAGCTCAAAGAGGAAGAGAAGGACTGAGGGACCCGCCGCCGAAGACGCGGACATGCTGCCCCTTTCTGTTAGCCGCCCCAAGCACCTGCTTCCTTCGCTGGTGCCTGGAGCCAGCCCTGAGGAGGGGGCACATTGTGCCCCTTATGCTCCTGTATCAGCTATCTGCATCACAGATAACAGCACTGCAACTGATGCAGCCTCTATAAAACTGCTCCAACTACCTCCAAACAAGTGGGAAGAAAGGGCTGGAAGTGTGGAGCCTTGGCTCACTGGGTTGCAGCTTCCCTCTCAGGCTGCTAGGGGGAATGCTGGCTCTAACAGAGGGCTTATTGGCAGAGGCACGATTGAGTTCTCAATAGCTTCAAATGAACTAATTTTATGGAGTACAAGCCAGACTGAATACTTACTCACTGGGTGTATTCGGAAAAAAAAGTAGAAAAATGCTTGCTTATCTTAAACATTAGACGATTTCAAGATAATTATAATTGCACTTATTACTTTCATACCAAAGAAAATGTCCTTTTAAAGCAAGAGGCCCGCTGCAGAAAAAAAGATCTTTCAAAGTAATATTTTTAGAAAATCCAGTCTCCAGTTTTGAGCACCATTAAAGGAATTCAGTAGATAATCAGTATTCAAATTCATAACTCCTAAGAATGTGTAGGAGGCAAATTAGCAGCCTTCATTCTCTGATAGCAGCTAATAACTTTTGAGTGGGTCCTTCCATTATGGGGAATAGTATTCAGCATATTTTTCCTTTCCTTTTTAAATGACCTCTCAAATGCTATACACCACAGAACAGAATCCGGAAGGTGTAATTTTTTTTCAGCGCAATTCAAGATGTACTACCAGAGAGGGGGGGTAAAAGCCTTCTTTTCCCCTTTTTAAATACTAAGGCTGATCTACAGTGATTTGTGTTCACTTAATTATAACAACAACAAAACCCATGGTGTTCCAAGCACGTTAGTCAGTTTAGAGCCTCCGTTATTTTTGTGGGAGAGGAGGATGATATAGGAAAAAGCATCAATTGTTTTGAAGTCAGAAGAGTGGTTTTTGTTTGTTTGATTTTAAGATGCAGAGGCTCTTTTAAGGAGCTTTATCACTACATCATGGTCACTTGCATTGTTCTTTTTATTACAAATGTATGCATGCAGTGTTTGGTGCTTCATCTACCAGTATACTGATTCTGTACTGAATGCATTTTATTTTTTACCAAGGAGAATATTCAATCAGGATTTACAGATTAAAAGATCAATATGTATCAGAATAGGGCTACTAGACGTCTTATAGTGCTAATTAATCTTCCTAACTCCATTCTACCTGCTGGTGCATTTGAAGCTTTTTTAGATTAGCCCAACCTTTCATGAAACAGATTTTAGAATAGTATGGCATTAGCAAGCAACACTGAGTATATAATGAAAAATATTACATTGAAATTCTGCACAAAAACCTCAATGCATTATTTTCACTCAAAACTCAAACACTAGGGTAAAACACCACAGTTGGGTTATGAAGGAACACCAGGGAAGACATCGGTGGGCACAAGACCCCACCATTAACTTTCTTCCTGTCCTAGCAACCTTAAATTCTCTAACCCCACTTTTTTTAGATCCACAACTGACAATAAATAAATAAATAAATAAATAAATAAATAAATAAAAGAAAATAGTAATACAGTGCTTTCCTTTTATAAGAATCACATCTGTCCCAGAAGATTTGATTTTTATAAGTGGTTGATTCTTACAAGTGGAGTATAGGTTAGTACAGGGAATTATTTTGTCCCAGTGGTTTTGATCACTATAGGCACTTGATTCTTTTATCAGCGATTCTTATAAATGGAGTATACTGGTACCATCTAGTTTTTAAATCTATTTTCACCCACACATCTCAAAGCACTTTACAAAGAACGTTACAGATGGGGAAACTGAGGCACAGTGAGGCAAACTGACCTGCTCAGGGTCACCCAGCAGACTAATGGCCGAGACAGGAAGCGTCAATCCCAGTCGAGTGCTCTATCAACTACACCATACTGCCCCCCTAAAAAACAACCCCAAAAATTATCCAAAGACCAAAATCCAACCATTCTTTACACATAAAAGATTGCAGGATATGGTGGGTTGTGGATTTAAACCAAAAAAACAAAACAAACAAAAAACAAAAAAAAAGGGGGGTTGAAAACCCTGCTTCCCAGAGTAGAGTACCTTGGAATACTAATGGGGTTAGCCAGGAGTGCACATTTTAGAGGAAAGGTAACAAGTTGTTGGGTTGCTTCATAAAGACCTTGTTAGGCAGGGGATAATAAGGAGGGATGTTAGCAGAAAAGAAACTAACAGCTTAATGAAGGTACTTACAAACAGCAGGAAAAAATACCCAACACATCTAGCACAACCAGCTAGTTACTTTTAAAATTTGTTTGTGCTAATTCTAAATTTTACTTATTTGTTGAAAAACTAAATTCTCCAGAAGACGCTACTGTCAAACTTCCAGCCAACCATCCTGCAGCACCAATCATGTTTTCAGAAAACTCCAGCTCTGTACAGAAGACATTATCCACACCCACACCCACCCTCCCCCCCACTTGGGGATTTCAAACTATATATTTTCCGCTTTTTATATATTTTAAAAGGAGGCAGGCATACTGTAGAATATATTTTGCCATGCTACATGGCTTTTCTAAAGATAATCTCTTTATAGATATTCAATCACAAATTACTTTTCTATTACAGTTGCCATAATGTTGACAGTACAATGTCTGTGGACAGCATGCTCAAAAACTCTTATGTTGAAAGACTGCCTATGGCAAGTCAGTCAAACAAACAATCTGTTCCTCTTTTTCCTCTCCTTCCCCCTCCACCACAAATAAAGCTTTAGAGCAATTCTATCCCCCAGCCTATGGATGTTAAATTACCCTTATTGAGTAAACTGAAAAAGCAGAAAAGTTCCATTATTTTCATATTAATAATAAAAATTGGCACAGCACTAACTTCTAACAGCTCCAGAATGGGTTGCAAATATAGCATGATATTTCACATAACTCAAAATGTTTATTCTTAATCTTTTCCCTTCTCCTCCCGCTGCCCCATAATATTTTACTTTGAAGAATTTATTGATTTAGCAGAATTTGAAAGCAGAAGGATTAAAAAAGTGATAAAGGGGGTGCAGAAATTAGCAGAGGTGGCACTACCTGAAAGCTCATCAGAAAGGGGAGTGAGAACAATATCAGGCAAGAAGGGTTTGGAAGTATGGATCAGAACAGGAGCACTTTTAGCACTGCGTATATAGGCCGATGGCAGAGCACATTCACCAATGGATCGGCTTCTCATGGCTTCAAAAAAGGAAAAGAAAGAAGTGGGGAAGGAAAAAAAAGAAGAGTGACTATAATGAAAGGCTTGTGTCACAGAAAAAGCAGCAACAGAGGAAACAAAGAAAGGAAGAAAACTTTAAAACTTAAAACATTTCAGCACGGCAGATATTGGCAGAGCTGTAAGAAAGAAAAAAAATCAGTGGACACATAAGACATTTCGAGTTTTAAACTTTTTATGTAAAGCAGCAATAATGCCTTTAGTCTGACAGTTACAATGATTTTCCATCCAAAATTGATAAACTAATTAAATAGTATTATTTTCCACTGCATCAGGGGTTGAAAAATCAGCAAGTTCAATACCATTCCAAAAACAATCAGAACATGTGCAATTTTAATCTAAAAAGTAATTTACGCTATTATAGTTCTATTTTTCTAAACTAGCTTTAGTGTTGAACAAGAGTATCCTGATTTTGACATAAACAATTTTCAATTCAAGAATTTCCAATGGGTTTAAAATACTAAAAGAAAATTATTTTTTTTGTCAGAGATTCACAGTTTAAACACAATACTATAATAATAATAAAATAATAAATAGTTCACAAAAATCTAGTTGAAGTTGCTTAACAATTTCTTATTTGTAGAGAAAATTTCAATAGTAAGTTCTAAACATAAATGGATATTTGATAAATATTCCCAGATATGAACATTTTCTTACTTCAGTTTATATAACTAGCTCAGTTCAAGGACAGGTTCAAAGTTGAGAAACCAACTGATAGCTGACTGAAAAGATTGTTTTTCACTTCCAATTTATAAATAAAAAAAGGGTGTGTGAAAGAATGAGATCTACTAGTTCTAAAATCTTGAAGGACATAGTGAACATGGTGGCCAAAAACAACCAGTTCAATTTGTTAACTACAGATAAAATACTTCCTTTGTCTAAAAAATTAGTTTTAAATGAAAAACGTGTTTGATAAACTTACTTTTCCCTTGTATTTCCAGCTCATTTAGTTTGATTTTAGTTAATTAATAAACAATTTTGAATTGCAGTTTTTCTGCATTCTTATTTTAATTCCAGTTTCCATCCAAATGCAGCTTGACACAAATCACAAGTAAAAATTAATCTAATAAATCAGAAAATCTTGAATGGCACATTTCTAACAACTTTAAAAAAATGCAAATATTAAGAACCTCAATAAATGTGTGTTAAGCTTAAATAAATACATATAGATGTAGTGTTTCCTCCTGGTTATTAAAAAGTATCAAATTTAGCGTAAAAGCTGCATGTTTTAGTTGCTAATCAACAAGTTTTATTGGGTACCAGGCAACAAGAATCAACCTCTCTTTAGGAAAATAACTAAAAACTACAAATGCAAAACAAGATTAAAACAGATCATTTATATCAAGGATTTTTGCTGGCTGATTTTGAATTCGTCAATTAAATCACTTTGATTTAAATCAATCCACCCTGTTTGGTGGGATTACTTCTATAAAAGTTGCAGCATAAGAATTATATTTGCCATATTCCCAATAATCTTAACAGTTCCTTGGATAATATTGTTTTTTTTCTCCATTTTGCAGTATATCAGCAAGAATAGATACAATTTATTTCTGTCAGTATAACTAAGCTTATAAAGATACAATTCATGATCTTCCAGTAGTGTTCTCCTTCACATTTTCATGATGGAAATCTTAATTAAATGATTTCAAAAACCATTATACACTGACTTTTTTTTTAAATGGGAATTTCAGTGCTTTTTTTAAAAAAATAAAACTTGATTAGTAAATACAATATCTATAGACTTGTTACTCAGTTGCATGCATCTTCAAAACATCTTGAAATATAATATGGGAATCCTATTCTGCATGGGAATCAGAAGTACATGGAGGTGGTACAAGTTGGAATTAGTCACAGCACACTTATCACTCCAATTAAAGGGATGCCTCTAACATAGCAACATGCAGAAAAAAAAATGGTGAATCAATGTACGTGGAGCAGGAAACACATGGGACAAGTGGAGTATAGAGATTATACAGTTCTAAAAGCACTTTGAAGAGAGTCTGGTAAGACAGGTTTTAAATCAAAACAGTTTCCTATTAAACATAGGGCTTCTCTACACAAACGTTTAACTGAAGGCAAGTTGGGGTATGAATCTTCAAAGCGCTGGCTTGTGTAGTCATGGCAGAGCACCATGAGGGGCGTAGCTCCCAGCCTGGCGCTTTACAACACTGAAACTGGCTGCCGGGGGGGGGGGGGGGGGGGGGGGGAGGGGGGGGAGGGGGGGAAGGGTGAGAAAGTTGCAGCGCTGTAAAGTGCCAGGGTAGACAAGCCCTAAGTCTCTGTTAGTATCAGTTCGTTTGTGTACTTTGATCAAGTCAAAATGAACTAGGGAACTGTTAGTTCACATCATCAGGGTCCATACAGACAGCGTATGGCAAGCTAGTGCGGGGTCAATTCACACAAACTCAGTGTTGTATAGACAAGCCCTCTGTTTATGAAAGAGAAACTGACTAGAAGTAGCTTTGCTGCGAAGTCTACAAGTAACAGTAAGTGCAAGGCTCCAGCTTCCTTTATTTTCAAAATCCATAGTATTAAAATATAGGCCATATTCTATTATTAGATGCACAGCACGCATTATTGTGCATCTTAAAATAAATCAAATGAACATGGATATTAGAATATCTTTTAAACTACAGAGCATGTACCAAACTTTTAGAATAAAATACTAGACCTAACACAATTCTGCTCATAATAGCTCATCTTAATTAATTAGCCTCTTACAGTTGATATGGCTACGTCCACTTTTTCATGTTCTCTGTATGTGTGTGTGTGTGCGCGTGCGTATTTTATATTATAGATCTATCTAACTCTCCTTACTATATGTTCCATTCTATGCATCTGATGAAGTGGGCTGTAGCCCACGAAAGCTTATGTGCAAATAAATTTGTTAATCTCTAAGGTGCCACAAGTACTCCTGTTCTTAAAATGAAGCGTTCCTTGTAATCAGGAGCTTGTCTCCCCAACTCTATGCCCTGGAATAGTGTTTCAAAGCCTTCTGAACAGTCCAATTGAGATAATGGAAATTTAAACTGCCTTTCCAAGATAAAAATGCAAATCAATATTAAGACAACTGCCTATGAGATGCTGTGAAATGCATTAGCCAGTCTAGCTCAAATTTTAAAATTATTTTAGTTTAAATAAGATGTGCTATATTAGTATCAATAGTCAAGTAAGGGGAGTCTTATTACCAGGATTTGAGGTTTTCAAATGAGTGAATGTTGTGTAGCAGCATTTTTTACAATAAATTGTACCGTACAATTCTGAAAGTTCACAAGGAAGAGTCTTGATATTTTTTCTCTGTATAGAGTAATAGTAAAATTAAAAATATTTATTCTCCTTCCATATCTTGATTTGGGGAGGTGGTAGGGGGAGGGAGTAGAGGAGGCAGATGGATATGCCATATTTGCTGTTTTCATTGTATGCCTATTTTACCCTGACCTGTTGACTATTTGGGGCCACATTCTCACCTAAGATATGCATCAGTAAATATCTCACATCATTTACTATTGTTCTTGCAGACAAGTGTAGTAATTAGTGGATTTTTCATGTTATGATATACCTCTAGGATCAGAATCTGCTGCTTAGGCTACGAATCCTGGACTCTAACCCAACAAAAGATTTTTCAACCCATATGCATACAAAGTTAAAAGGCCCTTTTTGAAAAAATACTTTACATAAGATCAGGCTAATAAATGTACACACTGCGTATCAGAGAAGCTGTGAATTTTACTTGAGTCAAACACATACACAAAAATGTGCGCGCGCGCAACTAATGGGTGCTGGCATGAGGATGGCTCAAAACAGAGGTGACAGACATCTACAAAACATACAGATAGAAAAATACCCCCAGCTTTTTCTTACCGTAAAAATATTCAACATATACTTCCCCTACTCAAACATATAAGGAGTATATTACCAACAATCAAAGGAAATATACTGTATATCAAAGACCAAACACAACATCTGAGGACTGACTCCATTCCAGACCTAAATTCAGGTCTGTTTGCAGAGTCCATATAGAATTTAAGAGGATCTGATAACCAACTACAGTGTAGGAGAAGATATATTCTACCCCTGGGCACCAAGGTCTTACAATTACAACCATGGTCACAATCAATTTATGTTCCGTTTATTTCAAATAAGAAACCAAAGCAATGCCTTCCTAGTGCTTTAAGATATTAGCATAGGGTTAAGATCTTGATCTCTCTCTCCTCTCCTGATGAGAATTATGTTTATGAAGGAGAAGAAAATAAAGCACAGGATTAAAATATGGCAGGGTTCAATTAACTCACCAGAGCCAGCCTTACATATTTAGGGTGGGAGGGGGAACCTTGATGTTCTCAAACAAATTAGTTGCTAATGCTAGGCATCACCACCAGCTGCATAAGTTAACTCTGGCTACTAAAAATCATTAACTCTCTGTATTTAAAAACTGAAGGAAACTCATTACACATTTTACTTAATTTACTGTATGTCAAGTAGTACAGTAACAGTTTGATAAAGACGTTTGCAGAAAAATGTAGCTAATATCAGAGTTCAATTTTTAAAATTATCAGATTACTTATTCCAAACAAAGTAAATTGTAAATATATATGAAAAAATTAGTAGCCAAAAGGATATTGGAGTATGTTACTGTATATCACAAATGGACTGTTAATCACTTCATAATTTTTTTAAAACCTATAGGGATTTGGGGGGCTGGTTCTGGCACCTATTTTTGGGGTTTGCACCTTATAACTGTAATATTAGTGCTGGGACACTTGTGCACAGAAAATATACTCCCATGTAAGTATGAAGAGATTCGTGAATTTTTTTAAATGGTTATATTAATTAAAAAAAAAAAAAAGAGTCCTGTTAAGATTCTTTCATGCAATAGGATTGTTTGGGGGAGAAAAAACAAACAGATGATATATTACAATGAGACTAAAATCAGATTAGTTTGTTACTGATCAGGTCAATATATAGCTTGACCTGGATAAATTTCAGTGATTTAGGAATGAAACCATACAACAGGAGTCCCCAATGCGGTGCCTGTGGGCGCCATGGCATCTAAGTGCGCCCGCGTACTGGCTGGCTGACAAGCAGCAGCATCCAGAGGCGTCGCCGCCGAAATGCCGCCGATTTTCGTCGCTTATTGACGTTGCTGCTTGCCAGCGGCATTTCAGCAGATGCTCGTCCGCCGCCACGGTCCTCCGTGGCTCGTCGTCTGGCACCGGCCAGACGAAAAAGGTTGGGGACCACTGCCATACAATATCTATCTTTTGAAATTAATAATTAGAGACAGCAAAAATCTAACAGGATCTTTAATTTGGTATCATCTTGTTAAGGCACTGAAGGTTAACAGAAAACTCTCATACAAGGGTAATCACAAATGAACTATAGATTATAATAATTACAATTTTAAGTATCTGAACCATAATGAAGAATACTTAGTCAAACTACAAGCGGTCAACTTATCAGCATGAGACAGGAAACGCAGATTGGTGTTTGAATGCATGAGAAAGGCAGACATTTGAAGTTGTTTTTAAGCTTTTTGGGGCAGAGATTGTGTCTTCCTACACATTTGCACAATGGATCCCCAGCCCTGATGGAGGCTTTAGGTGCTAAACAAATAATTAAACAAATAATCACAGAATCAGAAATGTTGAGAGGTCATCTAGTCCAGTCCCTGTGCTAAGGTAGCAGCAAGTATATGTTGACCATCCCTGGCAGTTGTTTGTGTAAGATGCTCTTAAAAACCTCTAACAGGGATTCCTACTCCAGTGCTCAACTACACTTTTAGTTCTCCGTCTTATTCTCTATCCCTTTTTGAATGATTCCTAACCTAAATCTCCTTTGCTGCAAATTAAGACCATTACTTCTTATCCTACCTTCACTGGACCTGAGAAAAACTGATCACAATCCTCTTTGTATCAGGTCCCCCTCAGTTTTCTTTTCTCAAGATTAAAACTATTTCAATTTTTTTAAGCTTTCCTCATAGGTCACATTTTCTAAACTTTTTTTTCTCTCCAATTTATCCACATCTTTCTTAAAGTGTGGCACCCAAAACTGAACACAATATTCCAGCTGAAGACTCCCCAGTGCCGTGCAAAAAGGACAATTATCTCCTGCATCTTAAATATAATACTCCTGTTAACACACCCCAGAATTTTAGCCTTTTTTTGCATCTGCATCACATTGTTGATTTATATGCAATTTGCAATCCACTATAACTCCTGGATGCTTTTCAGGAGTACTAGTGTCTAGCCATTCATTCCCCATTTTGTAGTTAGGAAGAAAAATATTAAATGCACAAGTGTAGTACTTTGCACTTGCCTTTACTGAATTTCATCTTGTTGATTTCAGACCAACTCTCTAATTTGTCAAAGTCATTTTGAATTCTAATCCTGTCCTCCAAAGTGCTAGCAGACCATTCCAGCTTGGTATCATCCACAAATTTTATAAGCATACTCTTCACTCCATTATCGAAGTCTTCATTAATGAAAACATTGAATAGAACTGGACCCAGAACAGACCCCACTAGTAATAAATAGTAGAAACTAATAGTGTTGTAAGATATTCTTAAGAAAACAGTTAATTTAAACACCGATTTAAAAATTTTAATTACCCTCCAGAATTTCTGGGGGAAAGAGGAGAAATACTTGCATTTCTGAAAGTCTACTTCAATTATATATTCAATTGATGACATGCATTAGCTGCGTCTCAAACTGTCTCAAAACATACCAGCTGTTAGGCAGTATCAGTAAAATTACTTCTCTCACTGAATAAGGCTAACATCATTTACCATTATGGAGATATTAAAACAGCAACAGACATTTCTAAAAAAACAATTTCTCTTTTCAATGTAAACAACTGCAATTTTCCTTCAAGCAATAGAGAACAACTGAGATCATCTTAGGAGATAACTCATAATAAGTAAGTTTTTAGTCCAAGTCACATTTGCATTTTCTAAGTCAGTCATACAAGCATGAACGAAGTCTCCAT
Source organism: Chrysemys picta bellii (assembly GCF_011386835.1). Lineage (NCBI taxonomy): Eukaryota > Metazoa > Chordata > Testudines > Emydidae > Chrysemys > Chrysemys picta. The sequence continues at coordinate 109,738,628 of NC_088794.1, forward strand.
TAAGTAATCCACCTAAAACACTGTCTAGCATGACTCATTTTTAAAACAGGAAAAAAAAGGTCTTCAGGAACATAAGAATGGCCGTACTGGGTCAGACCAAAGGTCCATCCAGCCCAGTATCCTGTCTACCGACAGTGGCCAATGCCAGGTGCCCCAGAGGGAGTGAACCTAACAGGTAATGATCAAGTGATCTCTCTCCTACCATCCATCACCACCCTCAGACAGAGGCTAGGGACACCATTTCTTACCATCCTGGCTAATAGCCATTAATGGACTTAACCTCCATGAATTTATCCAGTTCTCTTTTAAACCCTATTATAGTCCTAGCCTTCACAACCTCCTCAGGCAAGGAGTTCCACAGGTTGACTGTGTGCTGTGTGAAGAAGAACTTCCTTTTATTTGTTTTAAACCTGCTGTCCATTAATTTCATTTGGTTCCCTAGTTATATTATGGGAACAAGTAAATAACTTTTCCTTATTCATTTTCTCCACACCACTCATGATTTTACATATCTTTATCATATCTCTCCTCTTTTCCAAGATGAAAAGTCTTAGTCTCTTTAATCTCTCCTCATATGGGACCCGTTCCCAACCCCTAATCATTTTAGTTGCCCTTTTCTGAACTTTTTCTAATTTCTTTTTTGAGATGAGGAGACCACATCTGTACACAATATTCAAGATGTGGGCATACCATGGATTTATATAAGGGCAATAAGATAGTCTCCGTCTTATTCTCTATCCCTTTTTGAATGATTCCCAACATCCTGTTTGCTTTTTTGACTGCCGCTGCACACTGTGTGGATGTCTTCAGAGAACTAGCCACAATAACTCCAAGATCTCTCTCCTGATTAGTTGTAGCTAAATTAGCCCCCCATCATGTTGTATGTATAGTTGGGGTTATTTTTCCCAATGTGCATTACTTTACATTTATCCACATTAAATTTCATTTGCCATTTTGTTGCCCAATCATTTAGTTTTGTGAGATCTTTTTGAAGTTCTTCACAGTCTGCTTTGGTCTTAACTATCTTGAGCAGTTTAGTATCATCTGCAAACTTTGCCACCTCACTGGTTACCCCTTTCTCCAGATCATTTATGAATAAGGTGAATAGGATAGGTCCTAGGACTGACCCTTGGGGAACACCACTAGTTACCCCTCTCCATTTTGAAAATTTACCATTTATTCCTACCCTTTTGTTCCCTGTCTTTTAACCAATTCTCAATCCATGAAAGGATCTTCCCTCTTATCCCATGACAACTTAATTTACGTAAGAGCCTTTGGTGAAGGACCTTGTCAAAGGCTTTCTGGAAAACTAAGCATACTATGTCCACTGGATCCCCCTTGTCCACATGTTTGTTGACCCCTTCAAAGAACTCTAATAGATTACTAAGACACGATTTCCCTTTACAGAAACCATGTTGATTTTCTTCAACAATTTATGTTCTTCTATGTGTCTGACGATTTTATTCGTTACTATTGTTTCAACTAATTTGCCCGGTACGGACGTTAGACTTACTGGTCTGTAATTGCCGTGATCACCTCTAGAGCCCTTTTTAAATATTGGCGTTACATTAGCTATCTTCCAGTCATTGAGTACAGAAGCTGATTTAAAGGACAGGTTACAAACCATAGTTGTTAGTTCCGCAATTTCACATTTGAGTTCTTTCAGAACTCTTGGATGAATGCCAACTGGTCCCGGTGACTTGTTACTGTTAAGGTTATCAATTAATTCGAAAACCTCCTCTAGTGACACCTCAATCTGTGATAATTCCTCAGATTAGTCACCTACAAAAGCCGGCTCAGGTTTGGGAATCTCCCTAACATCCTCAGCCGTGAAGACTGAAGCAAAGAATTCATTTAGGCTAGGTCTACACTACGGGGGAGGGAGGGGGGGATGGATGGTGTTCCGACCTAAAATACGCAACTTGACCTAAAATAAGTTGCATATTTTAGGTCAACTTACCTGGCTGTGAGGACGGCGGTGAGTTGACCGCTGCCGCTCCCCCGTTGACTCCGCTTCCACCTCTCACTGCGGTTGAGTTCCAGAGTCGACGGCAGAGCGATCGGGGATCCATTTTATCGCGTCTATACTAGACGCGATAAATCGATCCCCGACAGATAGATCGCTACCCACCGATCTGGCGAGTATTGAAGAGGTGCCCTCAGTTTCTCCGCAATGATTTCATCGTCTTTAAGTGATCCTTTTGTATCTCGATCGTCCAGGGGCCCCACTGGTTGTTTAGCAGGTTTCCTGCTTCTGATGTACTTAAACATTTTGTTATTAACTTTTGAGTTTTTGGCTAGCTGTTCTTCAAACTCCTTTTTGGCTTTTCTTATTACATTTTTACACTTAATTTGGCAGTGTTTATGCTCCTTTCTATTTACCTCACTAGGACTGGACTTCCACTTTTTAAAAGATGCCTTTTTATCTCTTACTGCTTCTTTTACATGGTTGTTAAGCCACAGTAGCTCTTTTTCAGTTCTTTTACTGTGTTTTTTAATTCGGGGTATACATTTAAGTTGGGCCTCTATTATGGGGTCTTTGAAAAGTGTCCATGCAGCTTGCAGGGATTTCACTCTAGTCACCGTACCTTTTTAATTTCAAGGAATATAGTAGTGGCATTGATCACTGCAGGAAGTTAGCTCTGCACATGTTTGTGCCTATTTACAGTTACCAGAGGTTTTAGGGATATATCCAAGACGACAAAACACTTCAAAATACTTCCAGCTGATTCACATACTTTACACGGTTCATTGTTCTACTTTGGAAATCCATTGCATATTTTGTGCAAAATGTATCCATACAGCATTACTTAGAGAGCCTCATACTAATTACCTATGCATATCAATCTTGAGATGGCCTATTCTTGTCATCACCTCTTTCTAACACATAAAGCAGTTTTGTTGTTGTTTTAAGTACAGCTAAACTGTGCCTAAGCAATTGGGTAAAACATTAAGCATTAATACATCATTTGCATGACCTGTATTTGTTAAAAATCTATATACAAGTAACAAAATGCTATTCACGTACCCCCCAAAAACACCACATAAGATTGCATAATATATATTTACATACATTACTAATTACCACACATGAAACTTGTGTGGGAAAGTTCACTCTGTAGATACAAAAATGTTCAGTTATGAATTCTTTCCCTCTTCCCTCACGTCACATATCTCAGTTTGTACAGATACATACCAACTGTTTTCTGCCGTATTATGCTTCTTGCCTTTTCTGTCCCTGGAGATCCAGTCGTTGTAGCACTGCGCTGTCTCATTGGTGCCTGTCCAGGCTGATCACGGCTCCAACCTCGAGAAAAGGACTTATCAACCGATGATTTTTGGAACTCATGCCCAACTCCTGCAAAAATTATAATTTTTTAATCTATTCACTTAGTCACCTGAAATGTTCATAGACTAGACCTTTGCAGTGGTCACCTTTTCAAATAATTTCCACTTAGCTTCAAATGTAGAGTCTCGTAATGCCAAGCATGTGACTTCAGAAGCTGAACAAAACTTTTTAAAACCACATTTATGAACCCCATCCAAACAACATCAATTGAAATATGTCCATACTAGGTCAAAGCTTCTAGTGCAATTACTGTTGTAATTCCTTTCTGACCTTTCCAATACACAAACCCAAGAAAAGTGAGCTTAGCAAGGCCATACAAAATAAAATAAACAACTGTGGATAGTTTTTCCCCCTTTATTTCCAAAGCATTTAATATAAAGTATAATTCCAGCTATCCAAATTCCCTTTAACCAAAAATCCTAGTTACCAAATCCACAGTCTCTCTCCATATAGCCCTACTGCAGCTAATAGCACTTTCAACTATATGAACAACCAGTTATCCAAAACATTCGAATGTCCCCCCCCAGGCCATTTGGATAAATGGGAGTGCACTGTATTTCATCTTTTGTTGTCGCTATTAGAAGCGAGACATACAAAGCAAGATATTTAAAAATCATGTATTAACTAATTAATTTTTGTTGGAAAATAATTATACACCGTAAAGATTCAGGCACCATAAGTAACTAAGATGCTAAAACATCTTAACACCAACATGAAAGAGGAAAAAATAGGACTAGCTCATTGGAAAAGGCTTTTGTGATCTCAAAATTAAATTGATCTCTATGTGAAATACTAATGCAACAATCTCAAAGAGAAAGTAGTAAATTCTGAATGAAAATTTTGTAAATCCCCAAATAAGTTAAACAGACATCAGTATGGCTACTGCAGCTGCTGGAGCTATTTGAATAAGTTACTTGTATTCCAAGAAACAAATGAACAAAGGATAACCAACAAATGAAGTATGTTCTCACAGAACACTGATCCACTATGTAGCAGTATGCGCCAGATATAGAATCTTAGGACTGGAAGGGACTCAAGAGGTCCTCTAGTCCAGTCCCCTGCAGTATTATTTAGACCATCCCTGACAGGTGTTTGCCTAACCAGCTCTTAAAAATTTCCAGAGATGGCAATTTCACGACCTCCCTAGGCAATTTATCCCAGTGCTTAATTACCCTGACAGGAAGTTTTTCCTAATGTTCAACTTAAACTGCCCTTGCTGCAATGTCCCATTGCTTCTTTTCCTATCCTTAGAGGTTAAGGAGAACAATTTTTCTCCCTCCTCCTTGTAACATCCTTTGATGTACCTAAAAACTGTTCTATCCTCTCTGTCTTCTCTTCTCCAATCTTCTCTCAAAGGTCACATTTTTTTCCTAGACCAGCAGTTCTCAAATTTTAGCAACCCAAGGACCTCCATTTTGATTTAAAATATTTTGGACCACCAAGTCCCCCCTTGCTCAGCCCCAAGCCCTGCCCCCACTCCACCCCTTTCCCCAGGGCCCCACCCACACCCCACCACTTCCTGCCCTCACTCCACCTCTGCCCCTCTTTAACACTTCTTTCCACCCCCTGCCCCAAGCACACTCCGTCCCCACTCCTCCCCCTCCCTCTCAGTGCCTCCTGCATGCCACTTAATAGCTGTTTCCCGGAATGCAGGAAGCACTGGGAGGGAGGGGGAGGAGTTGATCAATGGGGCCGGCGGACCCTGTGGAGTACCCTGGCAGACCCCCAGTTTGAGAAACTCTGTTCTAGACCATTAATTATTTTTGTTGCTTTTCTCTGGACTTCCTTCCATCATCTAAATCCTTGATGAAGATATTGAACAGAACCGGACCCAGAACTGATCCCTGTGGGACTCCACTTGATATTCCAGCTTGACTGTGAATCACTAATAACTACTCTCTGGGCATGGTTTTCCAACCAGTTATGCACCCACCTTACAGTAGTTCCAACTAGGTTGTATTTCCCTACTTTGTTTATGAGAAGATCATGCCAGACAATATCAAAAGCCTTCCTAAAGTCAAGATCATATCACATCTACTGCTTCCCCTCTATCCACAAGGCTTGTTTCCCTGTCAAAGAAAGCTATTAGGTTGGTTCGACACGATTTCTTCTTGACAAATCCATGCTGACGGTTATTTATCACCTTATTATCTTCTTATAGGTGCTTGCAAATTGATTGCTAATTATTTGCTCCATTATCTTTCCGAGTACTAAAGCTAAACTGACTGGTCTGTAATTTCCCGGGTTGTCCTTATTTCCCTTTTTTATAGATGGGCAAATTATAGTGCCATTTTCCAGCCCTCTGGAATCTCTCCTGTCTTCCATGACTTTTCCAAGATAATCATTAATGGCTTAGATATCTCCTCAGTCAGCTCCTTGCGTATTCTAGGATGTATTTCATCAGGCCCGAGTGACCTGAAGACATCTAACTTGTCTAAGTAATTTTAACCTGTTCTTTCACAATTTTAGCCTCTGATCCTACTTCATTTTCACTGGCATTCACCATGTTAGACATCCAATTGCTACTAAACTTTTTGGTGAAAAAGGAACAAAAAAAGTCATTTAGCACTTCTGACATTTCCACATTTTCTGTTATTCTTCTCCCCCACCCCCCATTAGTAGTAATGAGCCTACCCTGTCCTTGGTCTTCCCCTCCCACCATTACTTAAAGCATTATGTTCTCCATGCCTGAAAATTGTGGTTTGGTTTTCCTCAATGAAAAGAGGTTAACTATTTTGGAATTTATCGACAACATTCAAAGTGATGCTTGATGAGGAGTAAAGTAATTGAAAATACATCTTATTTGCAGAATGTGCCATAATCAGAGCAATGTCCTCATTGCTATTTGCAGATGTGGGTGTATGTACCCTTACCAAATAGGAAGGGTAAGGAAGCTTGCCAAAAAGAAATTTAATTGACTAATCACCTCCAAAATCACATTTAATAATGAATGACTTAGTGGAGCTCTATGAAGACTGTTCACGTCTAGATAAACATCTCTTTTAATCATTTATTCCTTTTTTGGGTTCTGTGGCTGAATACAGAAAAAGATATATGATATTTGTGCTTTCATGCATGTGTAGTACTGTTCCATGATTCAAAAGACATGTTCCAGCAAATGTTCAGTTAACTGCATACATTTTTATCTGAGAACAGACTCTTTCAAACACTGATGACATGAAGAGATGCAAATTTATGACTCAATCTTAGTTTCACTGGGGGTAGCAGGGATGGGAAGGTTATGAAGGACAGGGAGACGAGAAAGTGTGCTTTAGAGTGACACCTCTAGGCCAATTTAGGAGGAAGATGTATTCATCCAATCCTCACAATACCAAGTAATACAGTGAAAACCAAGGATTTCTTAGGTAGGGGAGTCTGTGAAGCCCCAAGATAAGGCATTTAAGTAGAGGATGAAATGTATTTAATTATAAGAGTATACAGAAACATTCCTATCTGCCCCTCCCAAGAAAGAAACAAACATCAGAATACATCATCTCTCATTCATGACACGCAGAACTGTTATAGCAAGTGTCTTTCTCTTGGCTTTGAATGGACTATCACCTCACCAGTCTGATTCTAAGGCCTGGTCTACACTAACCCCCCAATTCGAACTAAGGTACGCAACTTCAGCTACGTGAATAACATAGTTGAAGTCGACATACCTTAGTTCGAACCTTACCGCGGTCCAGACACGGCAGGCTGGCTCCCCCGTCGACTCTGCATACTCCTCGCGCCGAGCAGGATTACCAGAGTCGACGAGGAGCACTTCTGGGTTCGATTTATCGCGTCCAGACAAGATGCGATAAATTGAACCCAGAAGTTCAATTGCCTGCTGCCGAACCAGCGCGTAAGTATAGACAAGCCCTAAAAGATAAAAAGTGGACTGTAGAAAAATTACAATTATTGCATCTGTATAACAGATTTCCACGTAACAGAATACCTAATTCTTACATAGTGCTTTTCATCAATAGACGTGAAAGTGCTTTACAAAAAGGAAGTCGGTATCGTTATCCCCTGCTTTACAAATGGGGAAACTGAGGCACAAAGAAATGAAATGACTTGCCCAAATTCACACAGCAGGCCTATTGCAGACCTGGGAATAGAATCCCAGTTTCCTGAGTCTAGCTATTAAGCCACTCTGCCTCCGTTCATATTATTCAGGACTGTAAAATAGCCCATTTTCTACATTCTATAGAATATCTACAACACTGAACTCTAATCTGATTCAAAAACTTGCAACATTCAAATGCATTATTAAGAGGCTCCTTTTTTCTTAAATAATCATTACAGTCAAAGTAATTTTGACAAAACTGGCCTTCAAGGCTTACACCTCAACTGAAACAAAACAAGGTGGGCCCAAAACCTGAACTCTCATAGTCAGTGGCAAAGTACTAGCCCAGACTACAACTTTAATCAATATTCCAATAACATGTTTACTTTAAAAAATTTAGAAAAAGTGAATAATGTTAGCAGTGGGTTTACAATTTAGTTAAGGTTTACTAGAAATCTATCAAATATTACTAGAAAATTCCCTCTTATTACTAATCAGAAATTAATGGTTATGACTGATGTTTACAGTTAACTAAATTAAACTGACACAAAGAGAAAGGAATACCACTCCACAATATGTAATTATAGGCTTAATCCAGCAAATATTTAAGCTGTTTGCAGGATTGGGTCCTATGCTAGGATGTAGTGGTTTTTAATTTACAAAGTATAATCTACAAAAAAACGGAAGTTGTCCCATTTCAGTAGACAGACACAGCTAATTAGACATATATTAGGGCCTGCCTCCCTCTTCCCCCTGCCCCTTCCAAGACTCAATTTATATAATTAAATTATATAATACAGGATGTCTTACCTTTGCCTTTGTGCTTTTTCTGTTTCTGCTCACTCAATTTATCCAGTGGTAAGTCACTGAGGTCCAGGCTGTATAGGTTTCTAGCTAATACTTTTGTTAGCGTCTCCATAGTCAGTGACCACTCAGTGGCCAGCTCTTCCCAATATGTCAGTGATGACATTACAGACAGCAAATCATCCCAAAGCTCTCGAGAGATGTACACGTTTAGATTTGCTTTGATCCAGGCTACTATAAGAGTCTAAAAGAGTAAGTAATTTAAGTGACAATAGTTGGCTTGTTAACATAAGGCAACAGAAGAGTATTCAAGCATCAGACTTTACTGTCTGAAACAAAAATAGAAATTTCCATATAGTGTCCACAACACGCGCACACAACACACACACACCCTCTCTATCTCACACAAATCTTACATGAATTTCCATGTGATGATTAAGCCTTTTTGTTTTCACTCACAGTTGTGTGGTGTGTTAGGTCATTTAGCTGTGGGAACAAATTGGTTTGATTTATAAAAGATTTCTTCAGATCTTAACATAGTTTAGTTTGGATTACATCCCATGCATTTTGTTTCTTCTCTTTTTTTAAAAGCATCTGGAGATTCTCCAGACCCCAGAGAAGCCATCAAAAGAGCAACTTGGGCTATCTACTTTGAATGACTCTACTGCTGGCCCATCCCCATGGAACAATGCGTTTTCTGCACAGGTAGGGCAACCACTACAAGGGGAAAAGGGTGGGGCTGCAGTTTTCCAGCTAAGCACATTGCAAAAGGAGAGAGACTACTTAAGAAGGGCATTGCTCTGAAGCAAGTGGGGCCTGACCATTGCCAGATGAAAACAGGATATGCATGAAAGAAGCCATGAGGGACTTTGCCCTGCTGGAAATGCTGGCAATCCTTGGATGCACAGAAGGGATGAGGGTATTTTCCCAAAGATCTGTAACTCTCAAGTGCTTTAACAGTAACATGATTGCAGTTCAGAAACTCCTTTATAGAGCCTGTATTCCTTGTTTTCCTTGCCATGTTGTCCCCAACATGGGCTTCTAGCTTAACCCGAGTGCCCACAGCATCAGTGGAACTCTGGGAAAGCATATGTAAGTTAGTGGGAGGCTCAGGAGGTCTGAGGCATTTGGTTTAAGGGTCTAGGCTGGCTGAACAGCAGAGTCCCATGTCCCAATCCCAGCCTCATGTCCCCATCCCCGAGCCCCCAACCTGGCCCTCCCCACTGTCCTTCGGGGCCAGTCCCTGGAACCCTAACCGGCCTCTTTCCCTCCCCAGTCCATCTCCAATCACCTGCTTTTGCCACATCCCGGCCTCCTACCATCTCCCCAGGGCTGCTATCTGGAGTCTCATTGGTCCCCCCCACTACCCAGAGCCTTCCTGCCCCTCTACTGTCCCAGCCCCCAGAAGGGCATTGTACCTCTAGCTAAGCATAGATTCCAACAGCTTCATCTCCTCAATCCAAGCTCAAAAGTACTCACACACATTCACACCTTGCTTTGCGGCCCAGATCCCAGCCAACAACCATTCTTCTCCCCCGTGGCCCATTTCTGTTATTTGGCTCAATTGGTGGGTACGGAGGAATGTTTGGAGGGATGAGGAGGAAGAGTAGCAATGCCAGATGCCTCAGGCCAGCCTCGTGCATCCCGTTTTCAGATAAGGGAAATAAGGTCACCTTACTCTCTGGGCAGGGTGGGCATGGAGCTGGCAGGCAAATGGGGGTATGGGGAGGGGAGCTGGACCTTGACAAAAAATAATTACCCCCAACTTAGAGAAATAGTTGTCAGCACGTTGTTATATATAGTAATGCTATTATTAGATGCAACTAGCCCTTTAACATGCAGTGGTCCCAATATGTAGGCAATATGCTTATTAAAAATTCTAGTCTCAGATGACAAAAGAGAGATGGTGCGTGATGTAATTCTGTTGGTGAGAGACACAAACTTTTGAACTTACACACAGCTCTTCTTCTGTCCTGAAGCCATGTAAGCTCAAAAGCTTGTCTCTCTCACCAACTGAAGTTGGTCCCATAAAAGATATTACATCGCCCACCTTGTCTCTAATACTCTGGGACAGACATGGCTACAATACCACTGCAGATGACAAACATGTCAATTGCTTTTGTTGCAACCAGCCTCATAGCCAAAGTTACTCTCTCATTAAATTTATATTTACTTGCCTGAAAAAGAGGTCCTGCAAGTCTTCCTGCTAAAGTGGAGTTTTTTCTTCCTTGATACTGCAGGAAAGCCTGGGATGGCATCTTCAGCACAGATTCTGTGACCCTGAGCAGCACAAGTAACATCTGCTCCCTGCAAAGCAATATTAAATCGAGTTACTTTTTCAGTACATATTTGGGCCGTGACACGTAATAAATTATCATAGTCTATGTTTCTCCCCTTACACAAACATTTTTTAAAAAACACAAAGTGTAAGGGTCAGAAACAGCTCAACATCAGTCTATTTTTAAAAAGTCTATCACTCCTGCCCCTTATTGCCAGTCTCTCTCCATTGCCACAACAAGGAACCCCTGCCGAATTCCCTTTCATGTGTCATATAAGGCTTTCTACCTGCTCTCTCAAGGAAGCATGGCTCTCAGGAGTCCCAAATGGCAGCAAAGTTATTTTTAGTTAGATCACTATTTCTGATCCTAACCTACACTTTAAAAAAAAAAAAAAAAAAAGCACCAAGTGAGAGTATTTGGCAGGGGACTGGTGTCATAACAGAAGATGACTTTTCTAAACATACTCTACCAGATCTAAAGAGGATGGCAGGGAAGAAGTGTCTTCACAGTTACAACTGAATAATGTTGGTTGAAGGTTTGTTTAAAGTTATATGACGCCTGTGAAGGTGTTACATTTAAAATTATCTATTGGAGTTTGCTAGCGATTCCCATTTTACTCCCAAGTCTCCACTGGATAGCTGAGAACCAAATCTGACTACTTTTGTTTTTCCATATATGGATACATAGTGATGGTAGCCCTACTTATGAAGAACCCAGGAGACATCAATAAGGGACAATGAAATTTAAATTACAATGAAAGAAGTTGGAAATTTAAAGATTTGCTGTTTTTCTCTGCTGCAGCAGACCATGGTGGCATTCTACTGTTCCATTAGAACAAGGCAGGGGTGGGGAGAGAGAGAGAGAGACTGACTGACTACAGAAATGGCTCAGCTTTGGAGCTTGGTTTTGCCCCATGTACCTGGTTTGTTAGAAAAAAAAATAAGCTGGTTAAAGTGCAGATGGACTTTTGCATTAAAAAAATCCTGAAGCCAGAATAAAGTTGCAGACAAGGACCATTTAGACCTTTAAACATTAAATTACTGAACTTGTATACATCCACTACCTTCATGCTAGCCCTACTCCAACACAGATCTCTGAAAAGAATCTTCCTATTGCTTTCCTAGGTAAGTGGACAAGTACCCCCAGGTCACAGAAAGCGGGACAAAGGAGAACAAAAACAAGTCTATGCTCCTTTCCCCCACAAAAACAAACGGAAGTGGTCACAGGTAATACGAACACCTTACCACCATGGGAGATGAAGGGGGGGGAGGGAGAATACCCACAAACAGGAAGGGGGTTGAATGCCCATTCTACCAAACATCCTTCCTTCAAAAGTGGTAGAGCTTGGCTTCCCCAGCTCTTGGCTCTCAAGCACTATTTCCCCCAATGGGGAAGTGAGTAGTACTGAATCCAGCTTTTAGTAGGGTTGAGGCCAGGAAACGGGATGGCTATATACACTGCCCCCACCTTCCCAAAAGCTGATAAGACTGGCCCTGGCCTTGGAATAGAAGCCCTCAGTGGCCATACAGATTATCTGCTTCTCCTTCCTCCCCACATCCCAAATGAACATTCAGCATTGGCTACTCAGAAAAGGTGCCTGTCTAGGACCTTTTCCGTAGCTCTGGAGCAAGGACGATTGCAGCTGCTTATCTTTGCCTCACAGCTCCTCTCACCATCACTGATGCTGTCTTCTAGTGCTGAGGGTATCTATTTCTATCCCTTCCAATAAGCAGTCCCCCTCCAGCTAGGATGGAGGTGTCCACATGTGCCTGTTGTAATAGTTATCTAGGTTTATTTAAAGGGTTTTGCAGGAGGAAGGCAGGAGATGGTCCATGTGTACTTTATACCACCAACTCCAGCAAAATGATACTTTAAAGTAAACCTAGCTACGCATCAGTCTTAAAACAGTGACGCGTTGAGAGAAATTGACTCACTTAGTAGAACCCATCCCATTGGACTTCCTGGGTATTAAAAAGTTTTAAATATTTGGTCCAGTTCATTAAAAAATCTTAAAGATAAAAGCATAAGCTTTTTACCAAGTCTTCTTGTCCATTGTTACTTGCACCACCATGTGACGGTAGATATTAAGAATGCGTTTACACATATCAGTGTGCTCATCCAAAAGAGTTTTAATTTCATTTGAAGGCTCAAGAAGAAATATATTTGAAGAGTTTATTATAAAAACCTATAAACAAAAGAAGTGGCAATTAAAATTATTAGCCTGAGAAGCTAGCCAGTTTTAGCTCTGATTAAAACAACTCAACAGATAACCGTAGAAAAGAAAAGTAGTGATATAAATTTTCATAGGTACATCTCTTGTTTAGCCTGCTTTAATGAGTGTCAAATTCAAGAATAAAATTGGTTTAAGTTTCAGTTTAGCAGAAGAGAAAATTTTTCACATTTTCTATAAAACATTTGTACACATTTCTTCAGATATATTATACGGAGAATTACTCAAGGCTGTATTAAAACTGGAGAACATCCAACAGCATAAACCCACTGCTGTCCTCTGTAACACTGCAACCACACAGCAATATTTGATAAAACCATGATAGCGTATCTATATACACACAGCGTGCCTGACAATGATGGTGGAATTTCTATATTTTGGGACTTGAGTTTTTATCCCACTGCGTATAGCACTGCTTGCTAAGAGTAGGGTATTTGGGATATTTACCAAAGAGGCTGCCCTCACACTTAGCACCATTCTGGGAGTTTTGTATAGCTAGCCCACGATTCCAACACTCCAGTCCATACTATCAGAGTTAGCCATGTACAGTTACCTTCAATTCTGTAAGGGAATGGATATCAAACAAGTCTTGCTTAGCATTAATAAAGAACAAAACAGCAATGGGGACAATTTAGAAGAACAAAGAAAGGTGATCGCAATCTTTGAAGCATTATTTATGGGACAATGCTCCAAGATGAGCAGTCTGCTGTGCTTAGATCCTGGTCACCATACTTGCCCAAGCTGAGTGCCAATTTTGAGACTTGGTCCAGTCTCTTGAGTGGTGATAGGACTGCGCTGAGAATCTAAAATGAGTGGCTGAAAATCTTTCAGATAAAGACACACCTTTCATTCTTTCTGTATGCAACTTAGCCTAACATGACAGCTAGACTCTCTCAGTGAGCAGGAGAATAGCTATACGCATTGTGGAGACTGACCACAAGTAAAGATTAAAGCCCACTGGAACACATACATGTGCAAATTTCTTGGAAAGGCTACTGCATTCAGGGTAAGCAATGAAATATATACAATCCTAGAGAGGCCTCTTATTACTAATAAGCATTCCTCTAAGGTAAGTAGTATTTGTAAATAAGGCTTTCCAGCTGCAATGGATCTACTGATGGAACTCAACTGCCCATTCTCCATCTACTAGATAAAGCACCAAGCAAATCAACCAGAAAGGGTACTAAATCTACTGTGTTGTAAGCCTTTGTTGATCACAAATGTGACGTCCTGGATATTTACTTTAGCTGGCCTGCCAAAGTGCATTATGTATGGCGTTTCAGGAACTCTGGCTTGTACCAGCTGGGATACTATTTTTACCATGCACACCAAATGTTAATAGAGTGCAACCACAGGGATTCTTGAGATCCTGCCTATTCTTTGCTTCCTGATTAATGAAATTATATCTGGATTATCCCAAGAGCAAGACACTGCTTTAAATACTGCCTCCAAAAGAGTAGAATATGCCTCATGAGGCTGAAGGGCGATGAGACGCCTTTTGAAATGTTATGATATTGTCAGAGTATGTCCCAATGCCATTTTGAGATGCTGTGGTTTATACAACACTATATGACAAAACGGGGAGGTTTTCCAACAGACAGGCAGAATAATTTGAAGACAAAGTTAATACATCTCAGCAGCCTCCAATTCCTGATAGACAGGAGACCACGTGAGGAAAGCTAACTTAATGCAAAGTGTTTTCTGCCAATACAGCAGCACATGGGAGAGAAGAGAAAATAATCAAGTTTCAACAGCAGTAGGCTACAAACTGAGCTGTGCATTATCTGACTTTGAATATCTACCTCTTGGATATGGATAATGCTCAAACTGATTAAGTATGGGAGTACCTTTTATGTATTTATTATTACAGCAACTATAATTTTTGACTAATTTATCTGATTCAAATTCAAAGAGACAAAATATTTCAGGTATCAATGTTTTTATTTCTCATTCTTTAGGAAACCATGAAACATATAGTATATTGTAAAATACAGCTTTTAATAAACAATCACACCCTGACTTGGGATCTGAAAATAATATAGTTTGTTAAGATTGACTGTACATTTGGATAGTGTCGGAGTTATTGCACTGAGGAAGACATTAGGTTTAGGGCCTGATCAAGTGCTCATTTAAGTCAACGGGAGTTTTTCCCATTGATTTCAACAGGCATTGAAACAGGTCATTGGGGACAGTGTGACTAAGGAAGAGTAGAGTAGGATAACAGGTAGGACAAGGACAACGTGGAGGTTAAAGGAACCACTACTAGAATGAAAGATTCCAGAGTGAGGTTGGTGGAAGGTGACCACTACATTAATACTCCAAAGTAAGTTCTCACTCTTCCTTTTTCATGGTGGGAGTAGAGGCCTCAAATATTTGCCTCAGAAGTTAAGCCTGGCTTTCTGATTTGCATCTCTTGGCCTATACACTCATGTCATTGGTTATATATCTGCAGTTTTACTCTCGTCTACTTTGGGTATCTGTAGCTCAATATTTAGTCCTTTGCCAGCTTTTTCCTCTTCACGTTTTTAGAAGGAGGTCTGGTAATTTTCCTTTTCTGTTCCACTGAAATGCAAGCAGCTGCAACGGAAGGGGGCTCTCAGCACCTTATAGACTCGGCATGGCAGCTGTGCCTTCCTGGTCTGTTGAAGAAGCAGAGCAGAGATTAGTTATATTTGGCAGCAGGCATTTATTCCTGTTGCAGGACTGGAATGCTGCTGTGTGCTGGACTTGTTAGGGTCTGTCTCAGGAAGTCACTGGTAAAATACTATGTATTCTTTAGAATGTGCGCCATTCGTTTCAGAAATGTCTATTCTTGATTAGTGCTTTTAGAAGCAATAGTAGGAACTGAAGAATAATCATATACATACTTTTCCAAAATTCCTAATGTTTGTTATATGTTTGTGCCCTTGAATGTTGTCTTTATTATAAGGAGAAAGAACAGAGGTGAATATCTGTACTAAATAATTTGTCCTTCTCCTGCCTGCCAATGAGGAATTCTGGGCTTCATGTACCAATTACTTTATTACTGCTTGGGACTTTGGTTCCCAATAAAACATCATGCCTTAAATCAATCTGGTGTTCTGTTTGGCTTTAATAAATTTAAATAAGAGACAGTTAAATGGGTATTATTGCTATTTCTCTCCTTATGAAATCAGCTATACTGATAACTAGCTTATAGAAAAAAAGCAGTTTGGTTGCAAAGGCAGCAGGAATGGGAGTTTGGCTATGCCACATTAATGTGGGGGGTTTGGGGCAGAGAACGAAGCAGCACCAGAAATATTATAGGCTCTATTTGCAGCTTTGTTCATCTCTGGGAAATGGTAAGCATACTTTTTTACTGGCAGCTATCATTGTCCTTATAACATCAGCATCTTGCAATGCTGACTCAGTAAACCCCCTTCTATTTTCAAGCACACACCAGAAATAAGATTCAGTAAATGTAGAGAGAGCACAATACCTTGCATGAACATCTGCCTCTCTTGATTGCTCTGGTTTGTCTCCTCTGCCAGCTGTACTTCATGTGGTAAGTATTGTTGGGGACTCAAAGCATATTCACTTTACTCATTTGTCGCGGTGGCTCTGATAAACTGAGGAGGCTTGATCAGTGGCCTGGCCTGGCCCAAGAATAATGTACATCACATCAAAAAAAGGGCAGGTTATTCGTGCTGAACCAATGCTACTGTTGTCATCTCCGGACTTACTATACCAGAGGCTTTAATGTTCTCCCAACAATGCTCGGCATTTCATCCAATCCATAGTTTAGCTAATCTCTGACATCTTGTTGTAAATTTCCTTATTGTTGTCAAAGAAAACTCAATATGAATGGAGTTATCACTTCAGATCCTGCTTGTAGAATCACAGAAATGTAGTGCTGGAAGGGACCTTGAGAGGGCACCTAGTTGATCCTGCTGCACTGAAGCAGGACCAAGTAAACCTAGACCATTCCTGAGAGGTGTCTGTCCAACCTGTTCTTAAAAACCTCCAATGATGGATTCCATACAACCTCCCTTGGAAGCCTATTCCTGAGCTTAATTACCCTTATAGTTGGAAAGTGTTTCCTAATACACCTCTACCTCGATATAACGCAGTCCTCGGGAGCCAAAAAGTCTTACCGCATTATAGGTGAAACCGCGTTATATCGAACTTCCTTTAATCCACCGGAGTGTGGAGCCCCTCCTGTGTCTGGCATATGACATTCCTGTTAATTGACCCCAGAATGATATTAGCCTTTTTTTGCAACTCCATCACATTGTTGATTCATTCAATTTGTGATCCACTATGACCCCCAAGTCCTTTACAGCACCATTACCACCTAGCTAGTTCTTTCCCATTTTGTGCTTTATTAATTTGTATTACTGTAGCACCTACATGCTTTAGTTATGGGCCATGACCCTCCTGCAGCAATGCAAGAGGAAAGGGGGTGACCACAGGAACCCTTCAGTGGCCACTGGCAGAGAACCCCCGGCCCCATACTGTAACTTACATCAGGGCTCACACACTCATTGCCCCAACACACTATTGTCAAAACAGCTCTCTCAAAGGTGTCATCTAAGGTATCATATGTAAACTGGCAACACACTGGTTCTGAAAATCATTGTGTGATGTATGCACGGATTGTATACAAAGAGTTGTAGATGTGTGCTGGAAATAGGATTTTAAAATGCATTTGGGAGGCACAGAATGAACCCAGACAAAAATGTGCATTTACTTATGTGACCTGTTTGGTTACAGGCAAAAGGACAACAGAAATACATTTACACGTATAGTAAACAGACATCAAGCTAAACAAGAGGGGAAGACCACCATTTAACAACCACGCCGGGGGACAGAATCTGCACCCCAAGAAACCTTTCTGAGAAGGACAATGGACTTTGAAGTACTATAAAGGGGAGCAAAGAGACAGTTTAGTTACCCTTCACCTAATGTTTGATAGGGTATAGCACCCGTTGTGCCTATTAAAGCCGATCCTCTTGGCCTGAAAGGCAAGAGTGGTGGAAACTTCACTGTAAGCAAGAAACTTGTTTACACAAAGATTGTAACTTGCTGAAATTAAGTTTTAGTCACTAGAAAGTGTTTTGTTTCCTTTGTAACCACACTTGTCTTCTATTCCTATTCAGGAGGGAGGGATAACTCAGAGGTTTGAGCATTGGCCTGCTAAACCCAGAGTTGTGAGTTCAATCCTTGAGGGGGCCACTTAGGGTTCTAGGGCAAAATCAGTACTTGGTCCTGCTAGTGAAGGCAGGGGGCTGGACTCAATGACCTTTCAGGGTCCCTTCCAGTTTTATGAGATAGGTATATTATATTATATATTTAGTATCAGTAGTGGTACTACTTCAATCTCTGTTCTTTTTTAATAAACTCAGTTTTGTAATAAAAACAAGAATATCTCTGTGTGGTGTGTTAAACTGGAAGGTGAGTCCTCAGCAAGCAATACAGGCTGGCGTGTACATTTTCACTTTGGAGGCAGTGAACTTAATTTCTGTGAATGTCCAGTGAGGAGGGACTGGACACTCCAGAGAAACATCTCTGGGTAACTCAGGAGTTGGGATTCACGGATTGTTATCTGCAAGGCAAGATTTGGACTAACAGAGTCCTGAAGAGTTTGGTGGCAAGGCAGACAAGCTAATGTCTCAGGGAGCTCATACATGGTTTGGGAGCAGCACAAAAAAAAGCACCCCTCACTTGCTGAGGCTGAGAGAAGTTACACAGGGGCTCACAATTCTGGGTACCCCAAGCAGGAGGTCACACATCTGTCTATACATTCTATATTACAGGAACAGTTTTCCTTAAAATCCTCTTGGGTGTCTTTATTAACTATTTGTACTACCATGGTACCTAGAAGCTCGAGATATAGACCAAGACCCCCAGTCGCACTAGGCATTGTACAAACATAGTAGTGACCCATGTTAAAGGTTAATGGAGTGAGGGAGGAGCAAATGCACATCTCTGCTGCTGCTACTACTGTTTGGTTTGATTCTGCCAAAGAAGTGCATAGGGTAAAACAATAAAAGCTATCTTCATGCCAGAGAAGCCTAGCCTGCTATGTACTAAGGCCATGTCTACACTACAGCTGTTACAGCAGTACAGCTATGGCACTGCAGCTGTGCCACAGTAGCATCATAGTGTAGATACTTTCTACAGCAATGTAAGGGGTGTTTTGTCAATGTACCTTTCCAAGAGGTGGTAGCTAGGTTGAAAGAAGAATGCTACCATTGACCTTGCCATGTTTACACTGAAGGGATTAGGATCAACCTAACTATGGGAGTCAAGGTGCAAAAATGCCCTCAGTGATATCGATTTAATTTTTAAGTGCAGACCAGGCCTGAGTATCTGTGTGGACCCTGTTGCCACACTCTATTCCTATTTCGAAGAGGGGTAGCTCTTGGGAACTGTTAATGAACGGCAGCAAGGTCTAACCAGATAATTTGCATAGATAAGCCCTATGAGACTTGCAGTCTCCTCCCTGCAAAGCGTCCCAGTAACAACTAAGATCAGCAGCCTGTATGTCTGCCAGGGAGAAAGATCAGTTCTCCCCATTCCCTAGTACGTCACATAAGCAGAGACTCATTAGACTCAGCTAACTCTTATCGCCTACTTCAAAAACTTATGCTCCAGTTGCCTGATGAGTTCAGGAAAGCTCAAGAATTTTTTCTTTCAACTTAAAGAGGGTTGGGCTTTTTTGCTCAACAACTAAAAAAAAATGCCTGTAAGCATGCTCAGTGGACATCTAAGTGCCCAATACTGCTAAGACTTGTGCTCATAAATGACTTTATACACCTGAATAATCCCATGGTGAGACCCAAATGTACACTGAACATGCTAAAAAAAAAAATCTCCAGTGTCTTATAATACAAGAACAAGGCATTTTGCTCAAAATGTCCAAAATAATTGACCTCTGTGCTGAGACCAGTTATAGAAAATCTCAACTCCAAAAGCAGAATTTTCAGGAAGTTATGAATAAATTAAAAATATAAAGGCTATATAAACAATGCTAGTTAAATCTTTACTACAGCATTTGCAACTTACAACAATAGTATTGAATAAGTTATTTCTATTTAAAATGCACCCATGCAAAGTTCCAAAAATCCTTGTATTTGATAAACACCTAATTACATTTTAAAATGTAATTAAACTGTTAATATAATATGATTAAAATAAGTATGGAACAAAGATCTAATAAGTGTTTATCTCCAACTATAACATTAAGCCACCACATACGTTCTAATATAGATAAAATTTCATAAAGTAAACAGGACAGCACTCATTAATTCATACAAACAATCTACTAGTGTGGATTAGTTTAGATCATTTTTTCTGTACCTGTAGAATGGAATACACTTTCTGATGTAGTAATGAAGGTATGAAATAAAGATTGTTTTCATTGTGTGAGCCAACAGTAGTAAATGCAGTCCTGTACACTATATGTTAGTGATGTCAAAAATGGAGAAAGAATGCAGGAAGTCAATAAGAACACAGTAAACTATCATTATAGCTTTATTATCCATCCCCTTAATTAAATCTACAATCATTTAGCAAAGCTGAGATGTTATGGAACAGCAGGAGACTCATTCTGTAATCATGTTCCGTTTTATCCATTAACATTTTATTTACACAATATTAAAGAAAACACATTAAACAGGAGAGAATAAAATTGAGGGGGGGGAAAGAGCGCATTCTGTACCTGTAACACTGATTGTACTCCGGCTCGTATATTTTGGTCAGCGATATCTATTTCCGATATTTTATGAGAAGCATCTTGGTGGCAGCCATTTCTTGTCCAACTTGAATTTTGAACATGACCAGAGTTTGTCATTTTTTCCTGAAGCATAAAAATATTTTGTTTCTTAAACTCCCAGAGGAAAAAAAACAAAACAAAAAATTGGTTTTTGCCCTCCCCTCCCTTTTTTTTTTTATTAAAGTAAAAAGAGAAAATATGAGCTGAAAATGACTCCTAAAAGAGCAGCCTGCCTCCCAGAGACTGGGAAATGGAAGAAGGTGTATGTCCAGGCATCTTAAAAAAAGGATACAATGTAAAAGTCACAGAACAAATATTCAAAATAATAGGGGGAAATTACCATATATACTCGATCATAAGCCGGTTCATTTATAAGCTGACCCCCCCGCCCCCCCGATAGATAAGTAAAAATGGAAAATGTTTATGACCCATTCATAAACTGACCCTATAATTCAGGGGTCAGCAAACTTTGGCTCCCGGGCCATCAGGATAAGCCGCTGGCAGGCCGAGATGGTTTGTTTATCTCGAGCGTCCACAGGCACGGAGGTAAATCTAAGTAAACTAAGTGTCCCGGCGCGCCAGCTGCTTACCCTGACAGGGCGGGACAGCAACTGGTGGGGAAATTTTTTTTGGGGGGGGGGGGGGGAGAAGAGGGAGAAGCTGGGGGTCAGGGGAGTAACCCCTGTAACCACCCCCAACATAACCCCCCCCCCCCCCCCAAGCCCAGGACCCCCACACTCTCCCCATCCCCTCCCTTCCCACTTTATCTGGGGAGGGCCAGGGGAGGATCTCTCGCCTGGCTGGAGCTGCTCCAGCAGGCTGGGCAGGGCGGCCACAGCCTGCTCCGGTGGGCCAGACCAGGCGGTGCGGCCGCAGCATGTTCCAGCGGGCTGGGCAGCACAGCCGCAGCGTGCCAGCCCCGGAGCTCCAGCTGCTTCAGAGGCTGGGGGGAGAGCAGCGTGGCCAGAAGCGGAGAGACTCTGGCCCCGCCTCTTCGCTTCTGGCTCTGCTGGCTGTGCTGCCTCTCCTTGCTCCCTCTGTTGGGGGGGAGGGGCTGTGTCCCACCTCTCCCTCTCTATACCCGTTCATAAGCCGACCCCCTTCTCTGGTGTTTCCCTTTTTTACTAAAAAATTTGGCTTATGAACGAGTATATACGGTAATTGCTACTTTGTCTCATTCTGCTTGGAACTATTTTTCATATAGTGTAAGGATATAGTGCACAAAACCATCTCCCTAAATTAGTTTACAGTTAGCAAGGAACCAAAAAGTAATCTGTATGGATACAATTTTGGCACAGTAAAATTAGGCAAAATTTACAGAGCAGTCATGGTAAAAATGTACAAAATCAGGATATGCCCAAGCCAGAGCCAAAGAAGTCACTGAATCCGTGACCAAATCACATCCTTACTAATAAGCCATACTAGGGAGTACACTAGGCTCCTTGTACTGAAGTCACTGGGGAATTTTGCAGTAGACTTAAAATGTGCAAAGTCAGGCCGCAAAGGCATTTGGCTTTCACCCTGTGCATACTTTATTTATTTATTAAAACCAATGAAAATGCTTAAGCTTATAGCTATTTTGAAGGGAATTGAAAAAAAAATAACCACAGCATTTAAAGATGGTAAAGGTCTGACTATTAGAGAAACTTATAATTTTGTTTTTGGTCCCCAAACTGAGGAGTTGTCTTTTAGGAAGCTCTTGGTAGGAGAATACACAGTGTCAAGTTCTAAATATAAACATAATCACTAACATTAAATTCCACTATTATAACTTAGATTAGGATTAGGTTTTCAAAAGGCATATGAGCAGTTAGGTGCCTGGCTTCCAATTGAAAGTTAATGAGACTGTCTGTGCCTTTGAAAATCTCCCCCTTAAATATAATTTAAAATAGGATTTTTCTGTATTTGGTTTGTTTTATTTAATGCTGGCCCCTAGAAGTCAGTTACTGCTGAGTTAAAAAAAAATTTCTGGTCATTTGCATAAACAATCTGAACAGAGAACCAATATGAAGGGGAGGTGGAGGCACGAATTGAAGGATTTGGCAACATAGCTTTTGGGGGGGGGAGGGGGGAGGCACCTTTACTGTGCTGCTACTCTATTTACTCATACCTGAGGGGACAGATTTGTGCCCTTCACAGTTTTCACCTCAATATTTCCTTTCATTCCTCTTTTCCAACTCCTGCACCAACCAGACTGCTATGTGGAAACGAAGTACATATGCTAAATAGTTCAGGAAATGAGACATCTATTTAACAATGGTCATTTTAAATTTGAAGTCTATTTTTTTTTTTTACCTCATCTCTCTCTTTTCCCTTCTCTGCTGAATTATGTTCTGCAACATTTTCATCACTATCTATATTTACAGAGGTCAATATTTCTTCAGGTTCTTTCATAAATAAAGGCTTATCTTCCTGTTGGATCCATTCTTGGTAAACCTTCACCACTTTCCTCATAGCAGCTGCTTCGCAAATTGGCAACAAAAATGCCTAGTGGGGGGGGAGGGGACAAAAAAGTTATAATATTTGGAGACATGTTAGAATCGAACTACGTTATCTCACCATACTGCTAGTAGTAAACAGTTTCAGGAACATGCATGTATGGATATGATACGAAGATAGAAAGTTGACGTGACTTAATTTTATAAAAAAAGTTTTTAGGACTCACTATACTGTACATTCTGTCTCTTTGGGGGAAAGGAAAAGCGAGAAACATCCAACTCACTTCTTTCAACTGTAGGAAAGCTCCCACCCCAGGCATCATGCTCTACAGATGGAGAAACTGCTGCAGCCACTCTGCAGGAATTCAAACTAATGAAATTTATTAACTTTCCCCATCTGCAATCTGGAACACCCTGATAGTTGTGAGGAGGGCGAAAGGGGAAGAACAGAAAGTTTTTGAGGAAAAAGTGACACCTGGCAAAAAAGCTGTGCTGCTAGGCAGCTGGATCTAGTTAGCAGGGAAAGGGAGCAGCGGCCAGTGACTCCATGTGGACCTGTTCCCGCATAGAACTTAGGGGCCCTGCTGATACTGAACACCAAACTCTCATGAAAAGAAAAGAAAAGAAAACTCAGTGGAAACTTCTGCTGCATTCAGTCCCATACATGGGGGGAGAAAGAGTAAAGGGCAATAGGGTTCTTAATTATATTAGCCATGTGAATTTGTACTGATAACAAAAAGCCATGTTTTACTGCTGCTATGAATGAGTGCTGCAAATCAGATGACAGAAAAAGCATTTTTCTAACTACAGTTATGAAAAAAATGTATGTCAGGAAGCCAGTTTGCTTGCAAGATGCTGCCCTCTTCAGGAAGTATTATGTAACTGTGGGGCTAATACAAAAGTGCTCTCAGATCAGCCGTCTCTAATGTAACTCTTGGGGTTCTGCTAAACTTAACTATGTTCAAAGACAGTCTTTGCAATATACTTACTGGAAATTTAACTTTCTTTTAAATTCACAACTTTACCAGCTTTTGCACTTTTACTATACTAGTTGTATTAAAAAGAATAAAATAAACTGAACCAGTGTGCATTTCCCAGGAGCCATTGGATATACCAATATCCCAAAGAAATGCATGATTCTTGATATGAACAACTCATTCTCAACTTCAGGACTGAACACTTTAAAGGAGTATCAGAATGGCATCCAGCTATTCTGTGACTTCAAAGTCAGCTAAAAAGTAGGATAGGCAACTGCTATCTTTTAGAGTTTCTTATATTTTTGCTTTGTAACACAGAATGCCCTACAGCTTTCAAAGTGCAGGAAATATAATGTGGCTGAGGGAATGTTGCCACACCTGCTGGGCCACTGTTATTAATGGATTCACAGACTCCAAAGCCAGAAGGGATAACTATGATCATCTTGTCTGACCTGTGTGCACAGCCTGTAAAAATTTTTTTCTAGAAACTGGATTAAGACAGGTCTTTTAGAAAGGCATCTAATCTAATTCTAAAGACGCCATAGGATGGTGATTCCATAATCTCCCCTGGGGTAAGCTCCTCTGATGTTTAATTACCCTCAGAGCAAGGAAATTGAGTCTTATTTCAAAGTTGAGTTAGCGTACCTTCAACTTCCAGCCACTGGATCTTGTTATGCCTTTGTCAGCAAGATTGAGAAGCCCCTCACTATCAGATATTTTCCATGTGTAAATATCCATACACAGTGATCAAGTCACCTCTCAACCTTGTCTGATAAGCTAAACAGATGGAGCTCCTTAAGCTTCACTTCACATTATTGTTTTCCAGCCCTTGAAACATTTTTGTGACCTTTCTTCAAACTCTAACATTCCCACATCATTCTTCAACTGTGGACACCATATCTGGGCACAGCATTCTTGCAGCTGTTTTACCAATGCTGTGTACAGAGGCAAGGTCAGTTCTCTACACCCATTTAATAGTCATCTTGTATACGTTCAAGGATCACATTAGCCCTTTCTGCCACAGCAGTGCACTGCCTGCTCATTGAGGTGGTCATCTACAACAATCCCAAAATCCTTTTGAGTTACTGATTCCCAAGACAGTGTCCCATCCCATAGATATAGCCTGCATTCTTTGTTCCCAGATGTAGTAACCTTGCATTCAGCTGTATTAAAAAACACATTTTGTAGGGTTGTGGCCATTTAACTAGAAGATTCAGATCACTCTGTAGTAGCAACCTGTTCTCATTATTTACTATCTCACCACATAGAGTGTTATCTGCAAACTGTAAAAAGATTTTATATCATCATCTAGATAGTGGATAAAAATATTGAGTAATATTGGACCACAAATAAATAAATAAATAAATAAATAAAAAATCAATCCCTAGGGGACCTTGCTAGTAATGGGGAGACAGCAGTAACTTGGGCCATTAAGAGCTACATTCTGAGATCTGTCACTGAACCAGTTTTTAATCCGTCCAGCATGGGCCCTGTTTGTTTGACAAGATCTAATCTTCCATGAAACCATGTTGATTGACATAAGAGGCTAAAAATATACTTTTGTTGACTGAGTTCTGAATTAACCATTCCATTATTTTACTTGGGATTGACATCAGGCTAACCAGTCTATAGTTCCCTTGGTCATCCCTTTTACTCTTTTTTAAAATATTAAAGTTACATTGGCAGTCCTCCATTCCTCAGTTTTCCAAGATTTGTTAAAAATTAACATCAGAGGTAAGAGAAAGCCTCAGCTAGAGCTCCTCAGATAGTCCCGTTAAGACTGTTGGATATAAGTTATCCAAATGTTTAATTTTAGCAGATGCTGACTTGGAACCTCCTTTGTTACATAGTATTCTAGTCCATCCATAACATCAGAAGCAGTTGACACATCCTCCTGTTTTGTTTCAGATACAGAACAGAATTATCTACTGAACATTTTTGCCTTTTCTGCATTACTATTTATAATTTTATCATCTGCATCCAGCAACGGACCTATGCCTGACCTACGGTTCTTTTTGCTCCTAATATGTCAGGGATGGCCAAACCATGCTCATGAGCCACATGCGGCTCTTTTACAGTTAAGTGCAGCTCAAAGCGTCCCCCCCACATTCTCTGCCTATCAGACTGAGGGGGTTGTGCCTCAGGGCTTCTGACCTGAGGTGGGGTGGTGGGGCTAGGGGCTTCTGTCCAGCAGGGAGGGAGGTGTGCCTGCCAGGGCTCAGAGCTTCAGCCCTGCTTCTGCTGAAGTCCCTAGCCCTGGCAGGCGCACCTGCCCTCCTGCAGAGTTGAAGCCCCTAGCCCCAGCAGGTAGCCCTCCCCCGCCCCCACTCGCAAGGCTGAAGCCTTGACAAATGCACCTGGCTCTTGAACTTCTGAAAATTACTGTACGCAGCTCGAAGGATCAGTAAGTTTGGCCACCCTGTAATATGTTTTGAAAATACAGTACTTCCTCCCCCCTACTCTGTTGGCCATTGATATTTTCATGTGTTACATGCTCACTCTCCGGATGAGAAAGTGGATGGAGCAAGCAGCCAGACACAGAACCCTAAGGCTGACCTCCCATTCACATTTCAGGTGGCATGAGAATGGGCTCAACAAGTCTAATAGCCTTTTAAAGCTCAACCCACCCATATCTTCACAGAAAATTAGGGTCTGAGTGCATTCTAAGGCATAAAGCTCTCTAAGGTAGGGACACTCTTTTCACCACATGTCCTAGGTGCTATGCAGACAACCGGAGCTTGATCCCAGGGTATCTAGGTACTACTGTAATAAGAATAAATACTAAAAATACAGCCCTTGAGTGCAAGAAATTTGAACCGAACATGCAATGAAAGAGATTATAGGCATTTAACCAAAAACTACCCAGTTTACATGTATGCATTTCCAGAAAAGTGTCTAAATGAATAGTGCACCTATTTGAAAATGCACATTTCAAGATTTAGATGCTTTACTGAGAATGTTCAGTATGGCATTTTCAAATAGAAACTTAATTTGAACCCAAACTTTTCATATTCAGCTATGGACACACTTCACAGTGAGGACCACATATTTACACTGCAAGTTTGAAATGCAAATATTTAGGTTGCTTCAGTAAAGTGTAAAATCTAGCAAATAGATTCCGCCTCTTGCCATCCTCACTGTATAAATGAAAAACAGAGGAAGGGATTTTTCTAAAGCTTTCTCAAAGAAAAAAAAATTTCCCACAGCTCAGCCCAAATCTGGAACTGACTGCAGCAGCTAAGAAAATTTTAAGCTAAAGAAAAAGGAGTTGAACAGGTTGCTTATTTTGACTCCCTCTTCAAATCTGCAATGCCTTCTTCACTAACTTTTTTGAGCATTTTTTGAAGTGTTTTTAATAAATACATCAATCACTTCTTATATAATGGAAAGTTATTTTCCTCCTAATTACACAAGGTTTATATACTGTTTGAAAACTAAACTTCTCAAATTCTCTTTTTACTGCATTAAACTAAGATGATCAACACATGATTTGATCATCTTAAATGCTCTCATACTAGAGTAAGATATCAAAAAATAAATTAACTGATTCACCTAAAAATATAGTAGAATGATGCATTAGTACTAATTCACATTGACTAGTATTTAAGTTAGATTTTAATATCAGAATATTTTTCATTCATCTTCATGTGAAGTTCAAACATTTTCCAGCGTTTTCAATTTCCCTTCATTGCAATGAAACAGCAAACTAGCAATATAACTAAGTAGAATGTCAGTTTACCACAGTGAGTGACAACTTCGTTTTAACAGCGAATACCCTTCCCTTGCTCTAGCTCCCACCAGTAAGTTTCCTTTAAGCAGAACAAATGAAGTAAGTTTCACATTGTATCTTACTGTGTTTTTAACCTTATATGTTAGGGTTACCATATTTCAACAATCAAAAAAGAGGACGGGAGGAGCCCCGCCCTAGCCCTGTCCTAGCCCCGCCCCTGCCCCTTCCACTCCCTCCCACTTCCTGCCCCCTCAGAACCCCCAACCCTCCCCCCCACTCCTTGTCCCCTGACTGCCCCCCAGGACTCCACCCCCTCCCTAAGCCTCCTTGCCTCTTGTCCCCTGACTGCCCCCTCCTGAGACCTTCCCCACATCCTAACTGGCCCCCTAGGACCCTACCCCCTACCTGTCCCCTGACTGCCCCAACCCTTATCCACACCCCCACCACCTGACAGCCCCCCCCAGAACTCCTGACCCATCTAAACCCCTCTGCTCCCTGTCCCCTGACTGCCCCCTCCTGGGACCCCTGTTCCTAACTGCCCTCCAGAACCCCACCCCCTACCTAAGCCTCCCTGTTCCTTATCCCCTAAGACCCCTCTCCCTAACTGCCCCCCAGGACCCTACCTCCTACCTGTACCCTGACTGCCCAAAACCTTATCCACCCCCCCCAGAAAGCCCCCCCCCGAACTCCTGACCCCCCCCCCGCTCCTTGTCCCCTGACTGCCCCCTCCTGGGACCCCTGCTCCTAACTGCCCTCCAGAACCCCACCCCCTACCTAAGCCTCCCTGTTCCTTGTCCCCTAACTGCCCCCTCCTGAGACCCCCCCCACCTGTACCCTGACTGCCCAAAACCTTACACCCCAACCCCCAGACAGCCCCCCCCGAACTCCTGCCCCATCCAACCCTCCCCCCTGCTCCCTGTCTCTTGACTACCCCCTCCCCCCCAGAACCTCCCTGCCGCTTCTCTGACCCCCGGCCCCCTTACTGTGCTGCAGAGCAGCGCGCTCAGCAGCGGGGGAGGGGAGCAGGGTCGGAGCTCCAGACTGCCGGAGGCCGAGGCGAACGGCCAGCCGGCCATCTGCGAATGCAGGGAGGGAGGGGGAGGGAGAGAGAGGAGGGGAGTGGTCTCAAGTTGCAGGGGAGAGGAGGGGGGAAGTGAAGGAAGGGCTCTGGCTGCCGGAGCACGATCCGGCCGGCTGCCCTGTACGCCGCTCACGCTCTGCATGGGGGGAAGTCCGGACATTGACAAATTCCCCCCGGACGCTATTTTTAACTTAAAAAAGCCGGACATGTCCGGGGGAATCCGGACGAATGGTAACCCTATTATATGTTGTCAATTTTGTATAATTTATAGGTTCTTAGTCACAAGCAACTGGTAAAAGGGCCTCTGAAATCTTTAACCTGTTTGTATTGTCTGATTAAGATATTCTTAAGTGAACTTCATAAAGTCCTACTTAAGCATGTACAATTACAGCATCCTACCATTCTTCCACATTACTTCACAGATACTTTTACAGCACTGGTTAAAATATGCAACTGCGTACAATAGTGCTCTTGTAAAGTTTCATTATACTTTAAATTCTTAGGATCTGTGCATTTACCCTCTATCTTATAGGAAAGACATATAGGAATAGAACTACTCCTTTGCCCACTTCCATTCATCTTTGTTTGATCCTTGCCGTTTTTCCAGATTCATAATGAGACAGGGAACAGCTAGGCAATCCAGATGGAGGATTTTTGGCTCCCAATATAGTTAATACAGTGAACCCAGATAACTTTGCTAAAAGTATCCACATTACATGAAGTCAAAGTTATGTCACTCAAGTGATGAAAAAACAAAACAAAACCAGGAACCAGAGGTAGATTTTTCATATTAGTTGTTTTAAATTAGCTTTTGCTTTCTACACAAGGGAGAGAGTGAGGTGGAAAACAGATGGAAAACTTTGCTGAACAAATCACCATCGGCCTAAATTTAAAAAGAACAATGTAAATAAAAACAAGGAGTCTGGTGGCACCTTGTTGTTTTTGTGGATACAGACTAGCACAGCTACCCCCTGATACTTGACACCATGAGTGTAAATAAAAACCAAAGTTTTTACACTTATGTACACTCTTACTTAACACAACCTATTTGAAACAAAAGCTATAAGTGATCAGGGTTTAAATTAAAAAAAAAAAAATTCTTCCACACTTGAGGGTTTCTTTACCTGTCGAAATATCTCTGTAAGAAAGTTTACATTACTTCTTTTAGAAGAAAAGACTTTGCGGACTATTTCAATATCAGTTAGATGCTCTTCATCAATACTACAAAGGCTGGAGGAACTTGGTTCCCTCTCTGTTAGGGTGCTTGTATTAGAATGAGATTGTTCTGGCTCTGCATTTCTATCCGGTCTATCAGCACTGTCGTTTTTACTGTCTTCTCTAGAAGCCATGCTAGCAGCTGCTCTCTGAAACAAAAGAGCAAGAAAATGGTTCTAGTAATACAATTTGAATACAATTCTTAAAACAGCACAGAGAATTCTGCAGACAATATGAGAAAAGGATCTCAAAGCACTACATATCTACTTGCTTATGTAGAAAGTTAGTGGTTGCCTGAAGCCAGTTAAAAGTACAGATCTCAAGCACAAGGGAAGTCCAGTTATTGTCCAGTCAGATCAATGACCTTTACTAAGAATTCTAATCCGTGTTTCTTTCATTCAGTTTGCTAACCTATAATTTGACATTTCTTGGGAGTATTTAGAAGTATTAGCACAAACAACCCAATCTTACAAAACCTCAGCAAACAGAGCCACTGAGGTCAAATAGAATTTGGATTGCTGGACTGGGCTTTAAGGAAAACTGAGCATATCACCTTATGCAGAGAAATTACTGTAGATTTACTTCAACAATTCACCAAAAAATAATTTACAGATAAAAACATTTCTGTAGGTGAATGAAAACAGTACTTCACAGTATATTTCTATTGTTTTGGTAGAAAAACCAAAGATTTAAACATTTGGCAATTCTTTCCAAATTGGATTCAGGTCTTGAGATTTCATTTAAAAACAAATAGCCTTTCTTCAATTAGCTAAAACCAAAAGGTATGTCTACACAGCCGACGCAGTACTTTAACATGGCTGTGTAATCCTGGCTCCAGTGCTGAGAGAGAGCTCTCCCAGTGCTGTAATAAAACCACCTCCATGAGGGGAATAACTACCAGCATTAGGAGCCGCGGCTCTCAGCACTGTAGCACTATCTACACTGCCACTTTACAGTGCTGAAACTTGCATCGATCGTGGTGTTTTTTTTCACACCCCTAAGCGAAGAAAGTTTCAGCGCTGTAAGTGGCAGTGTAGACAAGGCCTAAGAGAAACATACGGTGGTAGAATTTCAGTGTTGACATCACAACAGAAGACTACTAAGAAGTCTTTCAAAATAAAGAAAAAACTATTTGAAATGTGCATTTGGTGATACCTGAATATTCTTTGGCACAATTTCACCACCTTCCATCCCAGGAATATGAGGTCCTGTATGAGGTTTTGGCTCAAGCCAGAAAGACACCAGCCATCGAATGACAATAACACGAGCCTTAAGGAAAGGTTCCTTTGTGCAATATATCGCTTCATTGGTTTCAGCATCTTTCTTTACCATTACATAGTGCGGCTTTGGTCTCATTTGTGGTATCTCTGTGATGAAAAGCAAGCATTTTAAAATTCGCCTCAGAAGAAAGGCCTATCACCTCAAAGCCCTATCCAACCCAATTGAAATCCCAGAATTTCTGGGTTTTTGAAACTCTCAGTGCAGCACAATCATTGATTCCACAAGGGGATGGGACAGTCTCTCTCAACAGGAGCAAAAGGGTAGAGCATTAAGCTTCAAAAGGCAGCCCCTGGAAATTGTATTATTGGCCTAGAAGGCTGCAAACATTTTCCTATTGGATGAACTGCTCCATTTACCATTTCTTTATGCTCTCGTAAACAATTCTTAACAAGTAAAGCTTAATTTATACAGTACCTTTTTATCCAGAGGATTCCCTAAGCGGTTTTAAAATTATGTACCCTATTGAGGAATTCTATAGCCTGCCACTGATATGGAATGAAACCCAGCAAAATTTTAACAGCAAACAGCAACACTACACCACTGTTCAGAACAAAAAGTAAAGGAAACCACCTTCCAATTAAAACTACATGAGCAATTTTAAGTGGCAGAATGCAATTACCCAAACTGGACTTTGGCCCAAACAAGCACAGCATTTTCATTTAGGGTGGGAAGAAACTGTCGTAGGTTTATTTAGAAATTAAAAATTGTTTATAATTGATCAAATAGGTTATTGAGCAACAATTCACAGATGAAGTAATTCACCCATTTTGCAAAGGGTTATTTCATACCACTTAAGTCCTGTGGTTGAACCTCTAAGGGTTGTGGGGGGGAGAATGCAGGTGAATCAGATGCAAAGTGATGTCAACACACTCCTTAAGTGGGTCAGAAAAGGTATCCTTGCTGGTCTACGTGGGTCTAGTGTGGAAGGTCATGAAGGGAACAGGCGGTGGTCATACTAAAACAAGCATCATGAAATCTATGTTGATGTAGTTCCACGGTTCCAGCACGCCTGGCATGGTGGGTTCAGGGCCTCTATTCTAGTCCATAGGCTTTAATAGCCTGACCTTTGTCGAGGCCAGCAAGTGGGAGGAAAGTATGTGACATGAATTTCATCTCCCCAACTTATAGGCTTTGTTTAAGTTAGGATGTAAAGGTGTGTTGTTAAATTGTGTTAGCTAGCTCAATCTAACCAACACCTTTTAAAACTCTAGTTAACACAAGGCAAGTTATATTTTAACATATGCAAAATTTGTCAATTTAGAGTTTGGGAGATGCCAAGCTCTTAACATAACCAGCCTAGCACATGCTAACATATAATTTGCATTGTCTTGACTAAACTTTAGATGGTATTATGGAATCCAACTGATCTGGTTCTGTGTCAATGGAGTGGATGTTACCCAATGAGCAACACTGCTAATTTCTTTTGGATCCACAGAACTAACAGGTTTATTTTCTCTTCTAAATGTAATTTATCCTTGATTCAGGGTGCATTAAGTTTGATTTTTTTTTTTTTTTTTTTTTAAACTTGGTTCTTAGAGCAGTGAGTGTATCCAAATGACTTATATGGGTTAGATGGAACAGCAGACTGCCTCCTGGGATAGAAGCTTGGATAGAAGATTGACTCACCTAGAAGCTGAAGAGTGAGTAACATTTTGGAGAAGAGGAACTTAAGACAAACTTGAAAAGATCTTGTCTAATTTTTTAGAAACCTTTGATTAATTCTTAAGTGGATGGAAATAGATAATGCTCTCCTTTCCCCTCACTGCCCTTGATCCTTCCGCTCCTTTCCCTCCCATCCCTTTATATTTTGTTCTTTAAGTTATTCCCTTCTGTTGTCCCCAGATTTTAGGAACGTGGGGTGAAATCAAACTATAAATTTTTAAAAATGATTTTTTTAAGTATGTAAGAGTTACCTTAATTTATTTAAAGTGAACCAGAGCAATACAGCATCCTGGCTCTTAAATAATTAAAAAAAGAGAGGTCAAGCGGTGCTTCCATTAATACAGGTGAACTCAATAGAACTGAAAACATACATTATAGATAAAGGCCACATTTCCTAAGAGATCCAAGTTCTCTGCAGGCAGCATCACTCAAAAAAAAGCTGCAACTCTATATTGCAAGCTACAAAATGTTTAAGCATCTGTAAAATCATTAAACACTTACCAAGTACAGGGTTATACAAACTGGTCTCCTTACAGATGTTTGGAAAAATATAAGGCAAGTAATATTTTTTAAAATATGAAAACAAGAATGAAAATCCCTTTTCTTGGTTTTCCTTGTTCTTCCATTCTAAACTCTTGACCTTAAAGAAAAAAAAATAATTTTTTTGAGGTTGAAATGTGGGAAATATTGAAACAAATATTCCAAGTATATCAAATGTTTCAGAACTTTGCTGTAGTGTTGTTTTTTTTAAGCTGTCAAAAAAAAAATTTCAGTTTTAATTAAATTAAAGGTCAAATGCATTTTCAAGATTTGCTAAACGGAGCAAAGATAAAGTAAGAGGAGAGATCCTATTGCTTAATTATACAAGAGAGATTATTACATTAGGACTGGATTGTATGCATTTTAATAATTATGTTATATTTTCAAAATGGTGGGAGGGACTGGCTAGCTGAGAGATTAATATGACTATGCAAAGCTTTTCCTCTAAGCTCTAGATGCAGCAGAATACTTAACCATATATGTAATTTTAAACACATGTAGAATCCCATTGAAATCAGAGATTACACATTTTTAAAGAGTATCAAGCCTGAGGTGGCCCCTCCAGAAGTTGGTTTAATTTGTAGTAAATCATCCTTCTGTTTCAAAGTTACCTTCTAAAATAGAAAAATATATTTGTGCTTACCTGAAAAATTTCTTTTTTTGTGTGCAATAATGGCCAGAGATCTATTACAATGGGTACTTCAGCCTGCTTGCAGCTTGAGAGCAAAACCAGACCTGTCGATCACTGACAGCCGGGGTATGCTCTGTTTTCTGAAGTTCCTTCCAGTTCAGGTAACTTCTACAGCCAGGATAATTCAAATATACTTTCTTAAATTACAGACTGAGTAAATATGCTTTGAGAAAAAAAAAATCAATTTCTCCTACTGCGTAATATGGTAAATTTGACCTAGTGACAACATATCCAAATCCTTGAATTTCAGTTTACATCTCTGTCCTGGATAATCCACTTGTCTCCAGAATTACTTATTACTCAAAGGAGGAAATTTTCAGGTAAGCACTGAAAAGTTTTCCTATTCTTCTTCATGCTAAGGTCCACAGACCCATTACAATGGGATTTTCAGAGCAGTGCCCTTTCAGAGATTATCCTTCAGATATGGACATCCAAAACAAGATACTTGTATATAATCTCCCTCCTCCATCTAGTCGAGGGCAGTAAGACACCGAGAACTCTTCTGCAAAAGAAAGTTAGTGGCATTGGCTATGATTGGATGACCAGTCTGCAGAACTTGGTCAACTGATGGCCATCTGCAGATCTCAGTACAGGACTACTCTGCTCTGCAATTGTGAGTGCTCCTAAGAACTGGACTCTGATGTTTAATTGAAGTAAGAACTATTCTTGAATTTACTCATGGAATGGATGCCATGACAATTATGAACAGTTCCTGTTTGAATTAAAAGTATAATGGGACTTTGTTAGAGAAAACTCCCAACCTGAATTAAAAAAAAAAAAAAAAAAAAAACCACCTCATTGGGAAGCCTACTCTAATGGATAGCAAATATAATGACACTTTCTTCAGAGATTCAATCTGGGTAGTGCTGGAAGATGCAGAATGAGGTTCCAAGAACATACTGAATGACCTTGCAGGGTTGGAATCAGGTGGATGCCCAAATGAAGCATTTAATATTGGATTGTACAAAACTTCCTTTTCTTTAAAATGTTGAGAATATTATACCTTAGCTTAGCAGAATTTGATTCTTATAATTTCTACAAATAAAAATAAATATTCATGTTAAGCTTTTTTTTTATTTTTATGGATTTTAAATTTTCACAGTTGTGAAAAATTATGGGGAGGACAGTCAATGTGCAGATTGTTTCTGTGACACCACATCATTAAGGCCATCTTCATCTTGTTAACATTCTCCTCAAATAAGTTCTTGTGCCCAATAGTATTCATCTTCCTCAGGCCTGACTGACTTTCCTGGCACTGTGTGTCTGTTTGACCTGAATCAAAAGATAGTTCAGGAACCAAATCACTCTATATATTCTTCAGTCTTCTCTCTCCAGAACCCTGACCAAAAATATTTTCCAGGAAGAGATAAGTGAATTTCAGTCTTCTCTAAAGCCAATAATATTGCTACTCTGATCCCAGAGACCAACCCTGGAATCACGTCAGTTCAAATGATAATAGTCAAATTTGGAAAAAGAAAAAGGCTGCCACCTGGCTGCAAAACATAATTGTCTGAGGATGGTAAAATGGGAATTCTTGAAGAAAAATCTCCTTTAGGAACTTAGATGATTCATCTGTGCTCTGTCTGTTCTCAATTCTCAGAGGACAAAAGTAGGATGGGGAGAGGGCTTTAATGCTCTGATCTGAAGAAAGTTTATGGATGATTTCATTCATGTAGTGGCCTTTCCATGGGTTGTTGAGACTGGGAGTGGGACAGAGCTGTTTCTAAAATTCTTGCACAGCTCCACAGGGTCTCCCCTCTGGACAATATCCAGTGATCAATACCCCATCTGATCAAAGCTATACAGATAGCTCTAGTATTCTCTAACTGAGAAAGCCTGGCATCACATGGGGTCTTATTCCACATGCAGCTGGTTAGGAGGCCTGCAAATATCTCTCAATAGAGATGAACAAGAGAGATCAGTTAGTGACCCTCCACTTGTTCTAGCTGCCTCTTACAAAGAGGTATTTTCTCCTGTTGTGCTTCAGACTGCTTCAATTTCCCATATTACCAGTATTCCTTTCCACAGTACCTGGCAGGAGTCAGGATTGTGACTTTACTGATGACTGAATAGTCTCAGCTTTCCATAAAAGTTTTCAACTGTATCACTCAGACAGCTGGAAACTGCGTTGTCTGAGTGCCTTACCCCAAGAACCAGAGACTCATATGTACCTGCATGAAACAGATTTGAATCCGATTTCCCCCTCACTCACTTTTTATCCAGGGAGAAGCTCTTGGTCACACAATTTTGAGTCCCATATTACTTGTAATTAGGGCTGTCAATTAATCGCAGTTAACTCACATGATTAACTCAAAAAAATTAATCGCATTGTTAAACGATAGAATACCAATTGAAATTTATTAAATATTTTCAGATGTTTTTCTACATTTTCAAATACATTGATTTCTATTACAACACAGAATACAAAGTGTACACTGCTCACTTTATTATTTTTTATTACAAATATTTGCATTGTAAAAAAAGAGACAGTATTTTTCAATTCACCTCATACAAGTACCATAATGCAATCTCTACCATGAAAGTGCAACTTACAAATGCAGATTTTTGTGTTACATAACTGCTCTCAAAAACAAAACAATGTAAAACTTTAGAGCCTACAAGTCCACTCAGTCTTACTTCTTGGTCAGCCAATCGTTAAGACAAACAAACTTAGTTACAATTTGCAGGAGCTAATGCTGCCTGCTTCTTGTTTACAATATCACCTGAAAGTGAGAACAGGCATTTGCATGGCACTTTTGTAGCCGGCGTTGCAAGGTATTTATGTGCCAGATATGCCAAACATTCGTATGCCCCTTCATGCTTCAGCCACTATTCCAGAGGCTATGCATCCATGCTGATGATGCTCGTTAAAATATAATGCGTTGATTAGATGTGTGACTGTACTCCTTGGGGGAGGACAGTATGTAAAACAGCAGGAGACATGAATTCTGCCATATATTTCATGTTATGGCAGTCTCGGATGATGACCCAAGCACATGTTTGTTTTAAGAACACTTTCACAGCAGATTTAACAAAACGCAAAGATACCAATGTGAGATTTCTAAAAATAGCTACAGCACTCAACCCCAGGTTTAAGAATCAGAAGTGCCTTCCAAAATCTGAGAGGGACAAGGGGTCAAGCATGCTTTCAGAAGTCTTAAAAGAGCAACACTCAGATGTTGAAAGTACAGAACCCATACCATCAAAAAAGAAAATCAACCTTCTGCTGGTGACATCTGACTCAGATGATGGAAATGAACATGCATTGGTGCGCTCTGCATTGGATCGTTATCAAGCAAGAACCCATCATCAACATGGACGCATGTCCTATGGAATGGTGGTTGAAGATGAAGGGACATATGAATCTTTAGCGCATCTAGCACATAAATATCTTGCGACACCAGCTACAACAGTGCCATGCCAATGCCTGTTCTCACTTTCAGGTAACTTTCTGGCCGAAGTAGGACTGAGTGGACTTGTAGGCTCTAAAGATTTACATTGTTTTATTTTTCAGTATTTATTTATTTTTGTACATAATTCTACATGTGTAAGTTCAAGTTTCATGATAAAGAGATTGCACTACATTCCTTTATGAGGTGAATCAAAAAATACTATTTCTTTTGTTTTTTGCAGTGCAATTATTTGTAATCAAAAATAAATATAAAGTGAGCACTATATACTTTGTATTCTGTGTTGTAATTGAAATCAATATATTTGAAAATGTAGACAACATCCAAAAATATTAAACAATAATGAAATACCATTTAAACAACGCAATTAATTTTTTTAATAGCTTGACAGCCCTATTTGCAATATTATCCACCCATGTTAGCACTGCTTGTAAAAGTATGCAGGGGCACTTAGGGAGCCAGAGGACTTTATTTTTGTTGTACTAATGACACCTGGAAGTTTTCATGCCCCAGAGAGGGGACTGAAATGATGCCAGCCCACTTTCCTCTTTCCTGAAAGAGTGGTCTCTTCATAGTGAAGAGACCACTCTTTCAGGAAAAAATCTCCCCAGTTAAAAATCCTGAGTCACTACTCAGGATAGCCACATTTATATGCAGTAGTGATACCACATTACATTTTAAACTAGTACACAAATTGGGAACCTGCTGGCCTTATAAAATGGAGGCTGGGAAAGAATGAAAAATAATGGCGAGCCAAGAAACTCTTTATTGCCTACTGACTCTTCCAGATCTGGGATGCTGCCCCTCTCATCACTCCATAACCATCTGCTCAGGGGAGAAAGTAGAGGCAGTGGTGAGGCAGGGAAGCTGGGAACAAAAACCTGGACATTAGGCCATGGTGACCCACAATGACAGCTGGGAATGATAGCCCAATACTTTCACATTCTTTTAGGTATGGCAGGAAATTCCTACCCCACTATTACATCCTTCCAGGCTACATGAGAAAGAATATATAGCTATAGCGTGCCTTGGGCATCTGTAGACCTCCTAAGCTTAGTTTCACAGTGAATTCTTGCCTCACGATCTAGTGTGAAGATATATTATTTGATTCTCAGCTGATTTGGACTGGAGGTCTTTTTCCCTTAGGAGAAAGAATTCTCTTGGGAGGTTCAGGGAGGGGTGCACACCTACAGGAATCAACATATGTTTATGGCCTGGTCTTTTCTGCTCTGATCTGCCATGCTGCACTCTGTGGAGCTGAGCAGTGGAAACAGGTACTGAGGATTATCTGCTCTGCTGCACTCAGAAAGGTGAGCAGGGGAAACAGAACGGATTTATTTCCCCTTTCAGAGTCTGTTCCCATAAGCCTGATTCAGAGGCAGTATGAAATCAGGCTCAGAAGACTCCAAAAATATTTCAAGAGGCTAGTGATCTCCCTGTCCTCCAAGAGGCTTGGTTTATTTGTTTCCTCTCCCACAAATGGGCCCCTCCTGAGTTCTTCAAGAAAGGTACTGACTCCCAGAACTAGATCCCTCTCTGTTGAATGGAATTTACATGGATCAGAGAAGTCTGTTTTCCCAGGAGGTCTGAGCTTCAGACATGAGTTGGGATTGCCAGGGGAGCAGAGTTAGAGGTGGCAGCTGAGCCCAAAAGCCCCTTTCTGTATTCACTGGCATCGGCAGTGTCCAGTGCCCTCCAGCTTCGGTTCAGCGGAGAGGAAGAGGAGGCAGTTGAGCTCCACAGTCAGAGGTCTGGTTGACGGGCTATAGGACTCAGGTGCGATCTTCCATCTGGCAGTCTGCTCTTCTGGCTTCATTTCCCTCATGTACTTTGGGGAGAAAAGGGCTGGCTGCCCCAGAGCAAATTCTTTTCCAATTCTGCCTGGCCCATTTCTTGCCCTGGGAAAGGAAGGGAGCTAAGGTGACCCCGCCCAGCTTGTGCTCGGAGGGTGAAACTGCATCCTGCTGGCAAAGCTCTCCAACAACACGCTTCATACCCACACCGAGTAAGACCCTTTTGCCTCTGGGTTTTCCTCAACCTAGCACACTCCCTGAAGCCTGCAAGGGCATCAGCTGAGGAAACACCTCAATAGCAAAAGTGGAGCTGAGGGGACAGTCTCCTCAAAAATCCAATGAAGCTCTAGGGACGCAGCCAGGAATTAGACATATTACTGAACTGTTAGTCTAAACATTTGAAATAAAGTTTGAAATTTTTCCTCAGAAAAGCTTGGCAGCAGGTAAAGTTGGGCTGAGCCCATCAGCCACATGGGGGCAGAAAAAACTGGAGCGAACTTCCAGAGGCCAAGCATTCCCCTCCTATTAGTGACTGACAGGTCTGGTTCTGCTCCCAAGTTTTAAGCCTGCTGAAGTATCCACTACGATTGATCTGTGGACCTTGGCACAAACAAGAAATGGACACTTTCTGAAAGTATGTTTTCTATAAGGTACACTCTTGGAAGGCGAAACAAAACAATGCATCATTCCTGTGTACATTTATGGTGCTGTTGGTCCATTACAGTAGATAAACAAAAAATAGTTACTTTTCTTCCGTTTGCAACCTATGGAACATACCTGAATTACCATGTATTTCAAAAGTGCTTCTAGAAAGTAGCTTGTAAGATCTTCTTGTCCTTTATCTCCTGATTGTGGAGGGACAAGTGGAGTAATTTCCTCTACAGTCACTTGCGCTGTCCAAAAATGAAAAATAGTTAATTAAGATACTGGAACAAATTATTAAGCCATCAATTTGTAAGCACCTAGAAGGTAACAGGGAGATATATAATAGCCAACATGGATTTGTCAAAAACAAACCATGACAAACTAATTTGATTTCCTTTTTACGAGACAGGTGGATAGGAGGGAAGCAGCAAATGTGATTTACCTTGATTTGAGTAAATTCTTTTACACAGTCCCACATGACATTCTCATAAGCCTACTAGTGAAATGTGGTCTATATGAAATTATTATAAGGCTGGTGCACAAATAGTTGAAAAACTATACCCAAAGAATAGTTATCAATGGTTCACTATTAAGCTGGGAGGACGTATCGACAAGGGTCCCACAGGAGTCTGTCCTGAGTCTGGTACTACTTAATATTTTCATTAATGATGTTGATAATGGGGTGGAGAGTATGCTTATAAAATTGCTAATGACACCAACCTCAGAGGGCTTGAAAGCCTTAGGAGGACAGGATTAGAATTCAACACACCCTTGACAAATTGGGGAATTGGTCTGAAATCAACAAGATCAAATTCAATAGAGACAAGTGCAAAGTGCTAAACTTAGGAAGGAAAAATCAAATGTAACAAATACAAATGGGAGAATAGCTGGTTAGGAAATAGTACTGCAGAAAAGGATCTAGGAATTATAGGGGATCACAAACTGAATGAAAGTCAACAAGTGATGCAGTTGTGAATAAGGCTAATGTAATTCTGGGGTGTATTAACAGAAGTGTTGTATGCAATACACTGGGGATAAACTGGTCTGCTCTACTTGGCACTGGTGAGATCTCAGCTGGAGTAGCGTGTCCAGTTTTGGATACCCACTTTAGGAAAGCGGAGGACAAAATGGAAAGAGTCCAGAAGAGAGCTACAAAAATTATAAAAGGTTTAGAAAAACTGACCTATGAAGAAACTGGGCATGGTTAGTCTTGAGAAAAAGATGACCGGGGAGAGGGAGGGGTTGGTAATCAGTCTTCAAATATATGAAGGGCTATTATAAAGAGGATGGAGATCAACTGTTGTCTATGTCCACTGAAGGTAGAACAAGACGTAATGGGATTAATCTGCAGCAAGGGAGATTTAGGTTAGATATTGGGAAAAACTTTCTAACTATGAGGAAATTTAAGGTCTAGGATACATGCTACAAGAGAGATTGAGGAATCCCCATCACTGGAGGTTTTTAAGAACAGGTTAGATAAACACCTGTCAGGCATAGATTAGGTATGTCTGGTCCTGCGTCAACAAAGGGGAATGGATGAAGTGACCTTTCAAGGGACCATGAAAGGTCACTTCATCCATTCCCCTGTGTTGGTCCCTTCCAGCACTATATTTTCTATAGTACATTTCATCAATAAATATATTGTTTCCCTTAATTTTGCAAAATTATGACAAACAGGTGTTGGAAAATTGGCTGCTCAAAACAAAATCAAATACAAATTACAACCACAAATCCTACCCCAAGAGTGTTCAAATTTAAAGGACTTTGCCAATAAGTCCCCTACAAGTTGCCTTATCATGTCCTTTGTACTTTCTTCACTTTTATGTGGTAAGCACACATCAATCATCATCATCATCAAGGCTATCTGTGCATACTTTTGAATACTTATTTTACTAAATCTATCTGCTGAGTCCCTATTTTAAAAATCTGTTATTGTTGCATTTTGGAATTTTCCTTGTTTGGCTTGACTTTATGGATTTCACGCTTTTGTTTTAAGGAATTAAAATATCTATCCTATGGTTCTTTCAGTTGTTCTTTCATTAGTCAGTAATCTTAAACCGTTTTTATGATTATTGTTGCTGCTTTTAGTTACATGTTTATTTAAACTCTCCAATTACATTAGTTCAGTGCTTCTCTATTTTGTACTCTCTTGTAATCAGAGCTTTTTTCCACCTCCTCATCCTCCATAATTCTTTGCTGCCTAACAGCATGTAAGTCCTGCCCTGTTTGTTCCTCCTTTCCTATTGTTCTGGACACTGCAGGATGATAGACAAGACAACAAGAACCTCTGGGGTCTCTGGCACAATCTGCACTATGGGGGCTACTCTGAAGCTGCAACCCCTGGAAGCCCTGGTGTCCCCAGTAGCCCACCAGGATAGCTGTGGGAAACCAAGCATGGCCTGTGGTGTTTCACTGGAAGTTCACTGAAATGGATATGTTTCCACAAAATATTTTACTTTTGACAAATCAAGTTTCTAATAAAAGCCAGTTTTGTCAGAAAATTCTGAACAGCTCTAGTTATGATAACCAATATGAGAGGAGATGATGCTATGAATCTGTTTTTTTGGAAAAGGTGAAGTTGAACTAAATCTTCATACGGGGGTCTTATGGAGTTAGTGATACAGCTACAGGTATAAATGTTGCTCTGAGTGATCTGTGGAACTCATTGCCCCAAAAAATAATTGAGACCAAGAATCTAGTAGGAATCAAAGGATCATCCTTATGAATAATGAAAATATCCAGTTGCATTAGCTAGTATAAAAATTAAGTCATAAAAGGATATAAACCCTTATGCCTTAGGGCACAAGGCTGCAATTAGAGGTTACAGTTTCTCCTATGGGCAGGTTATTCTATAATTGTCCACTATAGTGGTTCATAAACCTTTCACTTGAATATTAGGTACTGGCCACTGTAAAGATATTGGATTAGATGGACCACTGCTCTGCTGCAGTAAAGCAACACGCATGTTCCTAAGAGATTTGGGAAGAGAAAGTCAGGGTCAAGAATGACACCAAGATCCTAAAAGCCCTGAACACAGCTGCACTCATTAGTGGTTCAATAACCCCTATGGTAAAAGAAAGCATGCCAGACGACTTACTTTAGTTATTTCTACAGTTCCTGAGCAATGGAAAAGTTAGTGAAATGGGACCATGTAAGGAACTGGGTAATGTTACTAAATTACTTACTTTCTTGAACATTAAGTGGAGGGTTAATGAGATTATCTAGTGTTCGAGGTCCATACTCAGATTGTGGTGATGAAAATCCAGGAATTAAGCAAGAAAACATACATAGCTGTTCTTTACTACAGTTATTCTGAAGTGCTTGCAACCACAAGAGGAAGAGACGCACACCTTCTCGACGGATCTTAAAAGGGGAAAAAGGGAGTTTTTTGTTTGTCAGTCTCTTTGCTTTTTAAGCTGCATTACACTCTGTGTGTAGACTTGCAAATAGCTTCCTTACATATTCATACAAATAAACAAAAGGACCAGGTCTGTAAAGTACAAAATTGCTATTTTTGCACAATCTCTCCCTTTCAATAAAGAACTGCACCATAGAGGGCATGTCAACAATACCACTCTTTTTTCTTCAAAAGTAATCAAAATGTTACAAAATCTATTTCTTAAATTATTGGATCTTTCTGCTCATAACCAAAACTATGATAGAAAAAGACTGAAGTCTCGTATTAT
Source organism: Chrysemys picta bellii (assembly GCF_011386835.1). NCBI lineage: Eukaryota > Metazoa > Chordata > Testudines > Emydidae > Chrysemys > Chrysemys picta. The sequence continues at coordinate 109,782,225 of NC_088794.1, forward strand.
ATAAATGAACCAAAAACTATTCCTCTCCCCATATAAAGTAAAAATTAGGACTTCTTTCCTCTTGAAAGCAAAAATTAAAGCGCCAATCCTGCAAACGCTATGCACCTGCTTCCCTCTATGGGACTTCTCAAGGTACTAAACCAGGTGCATAGAAGTTGAAAGGTTCGCCGCCTATTATGAACGTAATCAATCTTGTTAGTCAGTGTTACTGTTTTTGTGCCAGTGATTATTCTAAGAAAAACAACATATACACATCAAAAATGCAAAAGCAAAAAGATATAGGTATTTATTTTCCTTACCTTTAAGGAATTTCCGGTGTGAAGGAGTTTCTTTAAAATCAAGCCTGAAAGGAAAACACGTTTTAAAGATGTTCTTTGCTCTTTATTCAACTTCAGATGTCAGAGTTCTCGGTCAGACTTGATAATCTTTTAAGCAAGTCCTTGGCAATCTCCAATTTACTCTTGGTGAACTTGATATCCTCTGACAATCATCTGAATGCCAGAAGGGGGAAGAAAGATCACCTTCTACAAGATCTGTTCCTTTTCTCATAATCAATACCAAAAAATTTATAGAAATGTAGGATGGTGGACAGGCTTGAAGGTGGGAGGCTGTCTGAACGCTGGATCCCCACTGTGACAGTGGGCATGCTGGGAAACTTTTCAGAGACAATAGGTAAGTTTCATTAGAAATGGGAGTTTAGTTTGAAAGCAGAAAGCTTGTGGTTGCATCTTTATGTTTATCTTCTGTGTAACTTGTATGTGTTTGCTTCCCCTTACAATTTTCGACTTTGAATCTATGATTTTTCTATCAAATAAAATGTTTTGTTTATTTTTAACCCAAGCAGATCTCCAATGTGCAAACTATGTGGAGTGTGCGCGCCAAAGCAAGCTGGGGGGGGGGGGGGGGAGGGGGAAGGGCAGGTTTCATGCATTTGAGAGCGATGAACCAGATGGGAAAAGTGCAACTGTCCGGTAGTTAAGAACTTGGGATAGACTGATTTGGGGAGACTAGGGACTAGAAGGGCTGTTGGGGTCACCCTGAAAGGAGTAACTATTCTGGTGGAAACCAGGGTGAGACTTTATACTTGTGGGCTGGATACCGGTATCAGGGCTCTGAGCCATAGCAGTAAGGCACCTGAAGTTACAAGGCAGGTAGTGACAGAAGCCCTTGCTGGTCTGAGTGATCGCCAAGTGTCACAGTGCCTTAACGATCCCTCTAGAAAAACCATTTCATAATATCAGTTACTATATTGTTAAGAAGCTTAAGAACATCCAGACTAAGTTTCTTTTTAAAAAGTTGCAGAAGTTTCAAGTCCTTGCTCCTTATTATGCCACTTTAAGTAAGTAATCCCTATCCCCTCCTTTATATTATCATGCAAATAAAACTGTCAAACTTAAGACATTAAAGAATTCAATTACACTTTATATAGTATCTTGTTTGATTCTATTTTTTTTAAACCCCTTATTAAAAAGAGAGAGATTTCTTTTTTAAATACAAAACTCACCAATACTATGAAACTGCCACCTTTGGTGAATCCTTTCTGGAAGAAGTTGTAAAATTTTCTACAAAAGCAAAAGCCAACAATCCACACTACACAGTTATTACCTAAAAAACGCATGCTAGAAATACCAAAGATTAACAGCAGTTATCAAGGGAGAAAATTTAAGTTTTCTTAATTAATAATGCTGTCTTTTTGTGGCTTCCACCCACCCCAAAAAAAAAACAGCCACCCACAGGAAGATAAAATTAATTTTCTAAAAATTTGCTTATCTGCATCCAAGATACAAGTTAAATATGCACATGCAGCATTTCGCTGTAATTATACAAATGAACAGGTATTTCTATAGTGTCATCCCATGTATGTGACCACCTCCAGTATATGACAAGCTATAAACAGCTTGATTCACCATTGAATTACATTCTTTGTGGGGACACAAGGTAGGTGCGATATCATCTTTTACTGAACCAACTTCTGTTGATGAGAGAGACAAGCTTTTGAGCCACACAGAGCTTAGCTAGTACAGTCTAAAAGGACCATTCAAGGTAGAGTGGCCCGTTAACACCTCTGCAGTCATAGGACAAAAAAAAAAAAAAAAAAAAAAAAAAAAAAAGAGGGTTAGCGGGTTACAGATTGTTGTAATAAGCCATATATACAGTGTCTCTGTTCTGCCCATGATTTTTAGTATCTAGCAGAGTGATCAATTTAAGCTCCCAAGCTTGTTTTCTGAAAGTGTTGTGCACGTTTCCTTTGATGGTGAGGACTGATCGATTATTCTATATCTGACCTCTTTGTGAAGGGTTCACCCACAGGTGATAGGAAAATTATAAAAAAGACAAAAATATCCTGTGAGAGTTCATAGCAATTGTCTGGTTTCACTCACACAGGCCTTGGCTACACTCGCAGATTCACAGTGCTGCCACGGCTCTCTCTCACGGCGAGAGCTCTCTCGCAGCACTGCAAGTACTCCACCTCTCCGAGGGGAACAGCTTGCAGCGCTGATTACACTGGCGCTTTACAGCGCTGCACTCGCTGCGCTCAGGGGGGGTGTTTTTTCACACCCCTGAGCGCAGCAAGTGCAGCGCTGTGAATTGCCAGTGTAGCCAAGGCCACAGAGTTATTGGGGCATTTAGTTACCTGGATGAGGTATGCCACACATTGTGTTAGGCATGTGTAGGATCCAGGGATGACTGCAGATGTTAACAACAATCTGCCTTGAATGGTCCCTTACAATACATGCTAACTACTTACCCTAAAAAAAAAAAAAATCAGATCCACTTTGCATTTTGCTGTGATGCTGGAAGTACCTTTTCCAGAATTGAAGAAGAGCTGTGTGTGACTGGAAAGCTTCTCTCTCACCAACAGAAGTTGGTCCTATAAAAGACATTACCTCATCCACTTTGTCTCTCTAATATCCTGGAACCGACACAGTTACAAGTACACTGAATACATTATTTTTTGGGCAGTTAATATTTAACCTGTGTAGTTGCACCCAAGGAAGCAGCCAATGGGCCTACCAAAACCATATTCGCTGATCCTCCCCATGAAATTATATGATTTGCTCACTCCAGGTTTGCTCCAACTTCTAATCTAAGCCTAATCCTACAGTTCCATTGTGTTAAAACCCAATAACTTTTCTGGCAAATTATCTGAGTCAAAAAAACAATACCGGAAGATTCAAAACATCTTACCTCAAAAATAAAAAGTATAGCATCTAATTCTTCCCTCTGAGACTTGTGACCTAAATTTAATTTAAAAAGAATCCTTAAATTATGTAGTTTTCATTATGAAAAGTCATTTAAGGGCCATTGACTAAAACTATAAATACCCAAAACATCTATACTTCTACAGACACAGAAAGTAGATTTCTCACATTCCTTCCATTGCATTAAACCATTTCATTGGTTTAAAATAGTACCCTGTATTTTGATATTATATTTAGAGTCTACAGATGAACACACCTGCAACCAACTGTAACTATGGAGCTAATGACTAGTGTAGTCACTAAAAATATAAAATGCAAAATATTTTGCAGGGATAACAATACAAAACCTAGATGTAAGTGGTATTTATTTAGGTTTCAGAGCAAACTTTTAGATTTCACTTTTTTAACTGCATTAAAATGTGAAACTGCACTATTAGATAAAAAGGTTTTGAGATCTGGTTTATATTTTTCTCACAGACTATTAAAGCAAGCTCTGGAATGGAGTTATAACATTCAACAAGAGAGAATTAAAGAACTTTTTAACAAAGGTGAGGTTTTTTGACCTGCCCACCCTCCAGATCAAGTTATACCACACACTATGAAACATGCAGTATTTTGGGAAATAAAAAATTATTTCTTTAAAACTACAAGAACAGAGCTAGCCTTCATATTTGAAGATCCTCAAATCTGCAAGAAGATTAGAAGGGCTAGCAGGCGAGCTTGTCTCTCCTTGCCCCATGAGTGTCAGTTGCTTCTCCCTTTGTATCTTGCTAAGAGTGATCCAACTGGTGAACCTGCCTTGGATCTCTCAGCCCACGCAGATAGTATCAAACAGTTGAGCACAAATGATGGAATCAAGACCAACCCTGCTTCAAAGTGTTAATAAACACAGCTTCAGAGAAAGAAATTTCAAATTTGAAAGACATTTGAAATGCTTACCTTTTTGTTTGAGACCTACTTCAATAGTCACAAAATTTTCAAAGAACACATAATATATAGGTGAAAAGTGTAGGTCAAAAAACTGTTTAAGATCAATGGACTCTGCATTCTCTGAAAGATAAACAGAAGGTTATTTTTCTCTCTCATTATCTAGCCTTATGGTTCATCAAGTTATATCAATGTTTAATAATACCGGATGAGCAAGATGTTTAGGATGACTAATATATTCAATATAGAAGTCAAAGCACGTTTACAATTCCGGCTAATTAAATTCAAGTTGGTGGGTATGGATTGCTTAGTATATATTTATGTTTAAGCAAGACTAACAATGACCATTCTTTCTTAAATTATTTTTGCATGCAAGACATCAACAAAGGTGTCACACCAATTTTATCTTAAGCATTCCTTGAGTGCGAGTCATTCTAGTATCTAGAAACCCATAAATAGTTCCTCCTGGCCCCCCCCTCCCAAAACGATTACTTAAATAAAATACTTTAGAGAAAAAAAAAAAGTAGGGCAACTAAACAAAATTTGGACACATACTTCACAATTAACATAGTTAAATTATATGGGCCAAATGTGTCAGTATATAACCTTCACTATATTGTTGTACATTCATTCCACCTTAAATAAAGGTCTTTTTAATTACCTGTCTGACCATAATCTCCTAATTACAGTCCTCCTCACACCATTGTTCTTCTGACCCTTTTGTTTAAATCTAATGACATCACAACTACCTGCATGCATAATAAGCTATAAGTGACAAAGTGTAAATGACAGATGTCAAATGCTTCTGCTTCAAAGCAGCACCTGGAATCCCCATATTCACCATGGTCATATAATTATTATATATTTTGTGCAGCGTATGCCTTGTGAGGTATCATTTAAAAGTCTTGATCTGTTAAACATTAATATCCTGTTGGCTTGTATGTGCCATCACTGTAGGGAAGTTATGAAGTTTTGCTATGTGTGTGTTACTAAAATATGTTGTGAAGTTGGGAACAGCCACAACCAGCCTTTCAGGTGCAACAATGGAGGAGCCAGACGTGCTGATGGCCCATTATAGGAATCCACATTCCCAAGAACTATCCTAAGTCCTGTATACAATTGAGACTTCTCAGATATAGCTGACTTAGAACAATGCTTCCTTAGCTCTCGTCCCCTAACACCCCTACTCTACTTGTGCTACACTGATGACATCTTCATCATCTGGACCTATGGAAAAGAAGCCCTTGAGGAATTCCACCATGATTTCAATAATTTCCATCCCACCATCAACCTCAGCCTAGATCAATCCACACAAGCGGTCTATTTCCCGGACACTACTGTGCTAATAAGTGGCATAAATACCACCCTATACCGGAAACCTACTGACCGCTACACTTACCTACATGCCTCCAGCTTCCATCCAGGACATGCCACATGATCCATTGTCTACAGCCAAGCTCTAAGATATAATCACATTTGCTCCAATCCCTCAGACAGAGATAAACACCTACGAGATCTCTATCAAGCATTCTTAAAATTACAATACCCACCTGCTGAAGTGAAAAAACAGACTGACAGAGCCAGACGAGTACCCAGAAGTCACCTCCTACAAGACAGGCCCAACAAAGAAAACAACAGAACACCACTAGCTGTCACCTTCAGCCCCCAACTAAAACCTCTCCAGCGCATCAAAGATCTACAACTGATCCTGAAAGATGATCCCTCACTCTCACAGATCTTGGGAGACAGACCTGGCCTCGCTTACAGACAACCCCCCAATCTAAAGCAAATACTCACCAGCAGCCACACATCACTGAACAAAAACACTGACCCAGGAACCTATCCCTGTAACAAAGCCCGATGCCAACTCTGTCCACATATCTATTCAAGTGACATCATCATAGGACCTAATCACATCAGCCATACCATCAGGGGCTCGTTCACCTGCACATCTACCACCAATGTGATATATGCCATCATGTGCCAGCAATGCCCCTCTGCCATGTACATTGGCCAAACCGGACAGTCTCTACGCAAAAGAATTAATGGACACAAATCTGACATCAGGAATCATAATACTCAAAAACCAGTGGGAGAACACTTTAACCTGTCTGGTCATTCAATGACAGACCTGCAGGTGGCTATTTTACAACAGAAAAACTTCAAAAACAGACTCCAACGAGAGACTGCTGAGCTGGAATTGATATGCAAACTAGATTCAATCCTAAATTGATTGTATAAGGACTGGGAATGGCGGAGCCATTACAAACATTGAATCTATCTCCCCTTGTAAGTATTCTCACACTTCTTATCGAACTGTCTGTACTGGGCTATCTTGATTATCACTTCAAAAGTTTTTTTTCCTCTTACTTAATTGGTCTCTCAGAGTTGGTAAGACAACTCCCACCTGTTCATGCTCTCTGTATCTGTGTGTGTGTGTGTGTGTGTGTGTGTGTGTGTGTGTGTGTGTGTGTGTGTGTGTGTGTGTGTGTGTGTGTATCTCCTCAATATATGTTCCATTCTATATGCATCCGATGAAGTGGACTGTAACCCACAAAAGCTTATGCTCTAATAAATTTGTTAGTCTCCAAGGTGCCACAAGTACTCCTGTTCTTTTTGCGGATACAGACTAACACGGCTGCTACTCTGAAACACAAACAATGGAGACATAGCCTAGGATCTTTCCAGCAGGCTGATGAAGTGGGTTATAGCGTATGAAAGCTTATGCCCAAATAAATTTGTTAGTCTCTAAAGTGCCACAAGGAGTCCTCGTTTTTATAAAAGAGAAGTGACATCATCACTTGAGTTGTGAGGGAGAATAAGGTCAACATCTGAAAACACATCTGGAGAACAAAGACAGAACTGGGGTGGTGGTCCCAGGCTGAAGGAGAGTTCCAGCCTGTGTATGGAAGATTTTTAACCTGCACATATTATCTATCAGGGCGAGACACTGCTTGATTCAAATCCTATCCCCAGTTTATAGAACTCAGATTATGAATTTACTTTTATTTCTTAGATAACCAACTTTTATCTGTATACTTACTACTTATAATCACTGAAAGTCTTTTTGTAATTAATAACCCTGTTTTATGTTTTACCTAAAACAGTGTGTTTTGGTTGAAGTGCTTGGGAAATCTGCAGAATGGTAGAGCCTTGGGGTCCTAGGCTGGGGAGCTGGGGGAACTGGCTGGAGACTTTCTATTATTGGTTCATGAATGGCTGGCAAAAGCATTCATGTAACTCAGTTGGGTATGTTCCTGTCTGTGTAAGTGCAGTACCTGGAGAGCTTTGCAGTTTGTCGCAGAATCACAGTGTGAGAGGGAGCCCAGGCTGGTAAGACAGAGTACTGAGCAGTACCCAGTTCCTGGTTGCATCCTGGTGAACCCAGCACAACAGTAATGACAGGGCTCGCTCTAGGCACCAGCTAAACAAGCAGGTGCTTGGGGCAGCACATTTCTAGGGGTGGCATTCTGGCGCCAGCCATCATAGGCACCGACTCCGTGGCATGGACAAAAAGTGCCCCCGCCGCCCCAGCTCACCTCCACTCCACCTCCGCCTGCTCCCCTGAGTGCACCACCACTCCGCTTCTCCCTGCTCCCTCCCAGGCTTGCCACGCGCGAAACAGCTGTTTCGTGCAGCAAGGCTGGGAGGGAGGAGAAGCCGGGCGGCAGTGGTGGAGCGGAGGTGAGCTGGAGCAGGGAGCGGTTCCTCTACCCCCCCCGTTACTTCCTGAGCCCCCCCCCACCCTAGCTCACCTCCGCTCCGCCTGCTCCCCTGAATGCGCCGCTGCTCTGCTTCTCCGCTCTCCCTCGCCCGAGGGAGCGGGCGAAGCAGAGGTGAGCTAGGGCGGGAGGTCGTGGGGGGGAGGGGGGAAATGCAGCACCCCCGGGGGAGGAGGCGGGGCCGGGGATTTGGGGAAGAGGTTTGGAAGGGATGGAGTTGGGGCGGGGCTGGGGGGGAGGGGCGGCCAAAATGTTTTTTGCTTGGGGCGGCAAAAATCCTAGAGCCGGCCCTGAGTAATGAGTAACAACCAATTAAAGAGGATGGCTCCAAGTACAGCAAGTTACTAATTGTTTTTTCTGCTGCCAAAATCTGCATTATTGCCATCTCTCAATGTCATTCCAAGTATTGCCATTTATTTTAAAAGGATTCTCATGAACATCTGATTTCTTCAGTCTTTTTCAACATCAAAACTTCAACTGTACAAAGTTTTGCCCTTACCCAAAGTGACTATCAACAATGGGGCGAATACCAGATTGCCCTCAGGGAAGATGGTGGCCCCTTAATCATCACGTGAGGACCAGGAAGCAGGGATGACACGGGTGATTTTTACCAGGATAAATCATGGTTGTAATCACATTAGAAAAAACTAGTTAGTCCAAGTTTAAGGCATTTTCTATTTTAAAAATGGTTTTGTTAATGCACACCACATAACACTTAATTTGAGTTACATATTCAAATTTTGGTTACATAAGGCAGTAGATAAGTAGATTAATTTGGGATTGAACAAATAGACTGCAGTGGGCTTAATATTAATGTGTAATTATTGGGGGGAGGGATCGCTCACTGGTTTGAACATTGGCCTGCTAAACCCAGGGTTCTGAGTTCAATCCTTGAGGGGGCCATTTAGGGATCTGGGGGGAAAAAGTCTGTCTGGGGATTGGTCCTGCCTTGAGCAGGTGGTTGGACTAGATGACCTCCTGAGGTCCCTTCCAACCCTGATATTCTATGAATTTGTAATACTGAACATTGGCATGTCTACACATTTTGGTTCGGTATTTTCTCCAGGAAGTTATACATATGGCTCATATTTCAGTTTTCAATATTATATAAACTGAAAAGTCAAAAACATTCTATTACATGAAAATACAGAGTTGTAGGCTTGAAGCATTAAGCAATCAGAAACAAACAGAGCTGGCCATTTGGCCACACAGCATTCTGTAGCAAAAGACCAACTTTGATGTAGTGGACAGACCGAGTCTACTCCTCAGTTTTGAATGGATGTCTCCAAAGTTTGAAAAGATTCACTCTACACTTGAACACTGATGCAGTTATATTTCCAAGTTTAAGCCAGTATTTACCAGCACCGTGTCCTAAACGAGTTTTTCCTTGGGAAATTGACAACCCTACTAGGAAGGGGGACAGAAGAATATGGAGAACCAGGAATGGAACTGTGATGGCATCAGGAGGGGAAATCAGGATAGATAAAAATCAAATGATTAAAAAAAAAAAAAAAAGTAAAAAAAAAATCTCTTATAAAATGCTTTTTGAGGGAAAAAAAACCTATCTAAAGATAGATACAGTATAGCTCAAGGATATCTCATCATGGAATAGGGATTATAAATACTAATTCTATAGTATGAGACAATATATTCATGTAACAGTTAAGAAAAGTTTTGTAAATCAGTTCCAGTAGTTTATGGATTAGGGACCCACAGGGGTGGCTCTAGACTAGCTACCAGCAACTGGCGCCCTGGGCGAACCATGCAATCAGCGCCCCCACCCCCAAGGGCAGATCTAGGCTGAGGTTTTTGGTAAACTGGGAAATTTTGCCCCTCTTTTCCTTTTAACGTTTTTACGCGTTTGTTTTTGTTTTTAAACCAGAGGCTTAATTATTTCGTCTGTCCGTCCGTCTGTCCAACCAACGTTTCTGAGATCAGATAAAATAGACACATGAAATTTTCAGAATAGATTTGTACACGACAGCTAGAGGATATTTCAGTCAAATTTCAAATAAAAATGCATTAAAAATGTTAATTATAATTACAACAAATCCAAAATCATCCATTACGCTATCCTGCTTTAACTGCCGTTACCACTACAGCCAATATAGAAAGAAATAAGAAAACTCTTCAATGAACTCTAACCTGTATTTACAAAACACCCCAAATAAAAAACACTCTGTGCTCTTAAAACATGACTTTTCTTGCTTTAAGTTTTGAAAATTCAGTCACTAGTTCTTTTAGATCCAGTTTTCCAGCTATTTCATGCACTAGAGACATTGTGGAAAGTCCAACAAGTCTCTCTTGCACCATTGTTGAACGCAGATACGTTTTTATCAATTTTAACTTTGAGAAGCTACACTCCCCACTAGCTATGGAAACTGGCAAAGTTAAAGAATGCATAGAGCTATAAAAATGGTTTGGAAAACTGTCTGAGTTTATTTTCACAAACAAATTTCAGTACTTCTTCAGGAGTGGAATGTTTCTTAAAGTAGTCTTGAAAAAGCCTGAAGCTCACTACAAAAAACTGTAGCATTAGTGTTCTTTTGAATTTTCATGAGTCAATGCCGACTCCAGTTTTATACAAAATTCTCTTATCTGTTTTGCTGGGTTTTTTTGCAAGCTGTGGATATCATATAGAAAGCCAAATACTGACTCTAACTGCTGCATCTTGTGTCAACCGAGTGACTAGCAGTATCAAGGACTGCAAAGTAGAAATTCACTTTGAACCTTTGTTTTGGGTTCTGAATGGGTGTCTCTCGTCCCCTTCATAAGAAAACTGTTGTTTCTTTTGCCGAAGTGAACTGGCTCAGGTTCAAAATTCTGTTGGAAAGTCTATTTCTTCAGCAAGCGTGAGAGAATCTACCAGTGTTCTTTCAAAAACTCTTCATTTCTGAATTCCTCCAGAATATTTTTAGTTTGCTGCAGTTTTTGAATAGCAGAATGTATGTTCAAGTTCTTTTCCTGAAGCTGCTTACTAGTGAGGTTAATCTCGAAAAGGATATTATACCACAAAATGAGTGAAGTCACAAATTTGAATTTGCAGAAGCTCTTGCAAATGGCCTTTCCATCTGAACGTGCCGTATTGCCAGATGATTCAGTAAAGTTAGTACCATCAGAAATTTCAATTAGGGAATTATGTTTCCAAGATCATAGCAAAGAGGCTTCAAACCATCAATGCAACTCTCCCATCTTGTCTGACTAAGTGGTTTCACAGTTAGAGAATTCACATGGTGAATCAGAATCTTCCAATGGCATGTTGAGTCTGAGAAAAAAACAAACAAACACAAACACGTTGCAACAAGTCAAAGAAAATGCTTGCCTCCAAACCGCATCTAGCAGCATCATTGACAACCTAATTCAGAGAATGCGCCCTGCAAGGAACAAAAGGCCCTAGGATTGATTTCCATCATTCTCCTTTGCACACCATTGTCTTTACCCTTCATATTACTCCCATTATCATAACCTTGGCCATGTAAGTTTTCAACAGATAATGACATTGTTTCAAGCTCTTGTAGAATAGTTTCAGTCATAAATGCTCCAGTCGTCTCCGTCAGTGGTACAAAACCCCAAAAATGTTCCTTTATGAGCACTTTAACATTATCTTCATCTGCAGACTTTTCCATATCCACAAAACGAATGAACGTCATTTGGTCAACATGACTCACACCTGGTGTACAGTCCAGTATTACTGAAAAGTATTTTGCAGAATGGGCAGCTTCTACTATTTTCTTTTTAATGGCATTTGCTAGGATTTGAATCAGGTCATTCTGCATATTTTTTCCTAAGTAATGAACCTGTGTTTCATGATCAGTTATTTTACGTAGATGCTCCTTCATGACTGGATCAAACAAAGCTAGGTAGTCAACAAATTAAAAAGTTTCCATTATCTGGAGTGTATAATTTTTCATTTCTACTGCGGCCACGGAATGCTAAATTTTGCCCACCGAGAACTCTCACTAAAGCAATCAGATGCTCTAATATTTGTTGCCAATATTTTTTCTTTGATCACACGTAAATCTTCGATAGTTTTTCCTTTTTTCATTTGTAATTCAAGTTCTTCCCAATTTTGAAAACATTCCAAATGTCCTGTACTTCTTTCCTGTGAAGAGAAAATTGAAGATATGTTCTTCCACTCCCTCGAAGCATTTTCAGTAAGTGATGTACCAATTGCTTGATTTCTAAACAACTTGCAGCAAAAGCAAAAACAGAGTCCTTCGACACTGAATATTGTAACCAGTTTCAATGACTTTTTTCCCCATTAAAGGAGTTTCCTCTTGTAATGCTGAACAGAGAATTTTCTTTTATTTCCATCCTTAGGGAAGGGAAATTCATGAACTTGTTCGGGTCCATGTTCCACGAGAATTTGCCACACACAGTCATCACATCTGAGCCATGAAGCTGGGTCCCCATACTGTAAGTTGTTTGTAACTTCCTCATCCTTTCTTCCTTCTACTTCAATTTCTGCATGTTCCTCTGAGGGTGAATACATTTTCTCCACTTCCATATCAGTCTGATGCTGTGAGTTGCCTTCATCTTGCGTTTCCATCATCTTCAGTTTCCAAACTGCTTTTTTGTGGATGTGAGCTACCCTCATCTCGATGTTCCAAACTGCTTCCATGCGGATGTGAGCCAACCTTCTCTCTAAATAAAATTCCTTCATCTGGATGCTGGGAACTGCTTCCATCTTTATTTGGAAGAAAGAGAAGATATTCCAGGAAGGATCCCTGCTGTTTTGCTTGGTCCTTTTCCTTTTCAGCCTTTCGTTTACGATACTCAGCTCCTGAGGGTTTTCTTTTTCCTCTTTCTGCCATGGGGTATTTGAATATTGTTATGTACTGTGCTCCCGACTGCAAGCATTATAGCGTTAAGGATGGCCGACACACCACATGGTTGACTATTTAAACCACATTGCAGCCATCCCAACGCATCTTTTCACTGCTTAAAAGTTCAATGATTAGTAACATACACTCACTTACCTATTAAACCAGTTAGTTACAGCATTTACATGGAAACAAAATGACCTTTTTCAACGTTATAACCCGACACCAGTTGTTTGGAAAGTAATCCCCTTCCTCACAGTTACCTGCTTGGAGTGTGACATCATCACTTTCATAGTCTATTAAGCGTTAACACTGTTACTTTTCTTTTATGGACCTTATTTATTACATGTGAACCAGTTATAACAAAGAAAAGTTCATAATTATACAGCCCGATAACGTTAAGGTTTAATAACGCTTAAACATACTAACATTTTGGATTTATAATGCTGAAAAACGTTCTTTATTCTTTGGCACCAAGAAACAATTTTACACAGTATTTGCTCGATTCTTAGCCATCTACCTGTGACATGTGTTAAAATGACTGTTCGGTATGTATCAACTCCATTCTACATGAATTTCCGGCTATGTGACCTTGATGTATATTCGAGTTAGGTGACACTAGCATTGCAGCTCTTGCTGCTGGCGGATGTGTTTCATTGTGGCTGAGTTATTGCTCATCAAAATTGAGGAGTGGGTCATCTTGACCCTACGTCACAAATTGAAAAAAAAAAAAATTCGCTAAAATATTTATTTTTGCAGTAAATAAAAAAGATTCGACACATTAATAAATTCTCAGAAATGCAGAGAAATTAATTATAATTCATATTCCTTCCGTATACGCACAGGAATTGAAATAATGACATCTTCATTGTTTTATTTGTACGTCTTTTTTTCCATCTTTTTCCTTTTTTCTAAATTTGATTTTTTTCCTTGAATTTGGCGCCCCATTTAACTTGGCACCCTAGATGGCTGCCTAGTTCACCTATATGGACTGGCCACCCCTGGGGACCCAATCTTATGGGCCTCCAGGGACTTCTGTATAGATTATTAAGGTTAATCTGTCTATCTACCCAATGGGACTCAGTGCTCAGTCTAGAAGAGACCATCAGAGATGCTTGAGAACTGCAAAACTAAACTGTGGATTTGTCTCTCCAGAGATAACATGCTTGTTAACAGCAAAAAAGGTTAAATAAATAATGTGAGAAATAACAGACCTCAACCCTATTGTCCCTCTGCAAATTTTACACAGAGTCATTCTCTTACTTCTCTCTAGAAGTGCAAAGTTTTAAAAAGTTCAATGAACAGAAGATTGTTGGGGGCGGAATAGATCTGGACAAGAAGAAGTCTGGAGATAAATGTGAGAAGGGAGAGGCAGTAGAAACAAAAGCGAAACTGTTTGAGCAGCATATTCCAGAAGTCTTGAGGTCTTTGAGTATAGCCTCCATTGATTTGAGATCTACCATATATCATTCGCTCACTAGAAGGGAAAACCTATAATGCCAGCAGGTCGTAAAAGAGACCCAGTTTGGGAATATTTTAAAGGAAGTTCCTCTACCTGTGGTTAAAGACAGGCATGTGTGCAAAATGCAAACATTGCAACAAAGAAATGCAAGGCCTGGTTGCCCGAATGAAACAACATCATGAGAAGTGTTCCTTCTCAAGAGGAAGCTGCATTGAAGATGATGAAAGGAACATGTCTGAACATGAAGGACCTTCAGGTTGGTAAATTTTTTATTTCATGCTTCTTTCTTAAGGACTGCCTGTCTTCCTTCTGGACTGTTCTATATATTTTTGCTCAAACATGAGAATTCAAGTTGTTACTCTATGGTACTATCATTTTAGATGCAGTTGTGATAAAAAATAAATAGCTGAAATAGGCAGATCTTCCTTTTACAATTTCACCTTTAAAATAGTACTGAGCGTCAGTGAATGCGGTAATACTAAATGAGCAGTATGGTAATAATAATTAAATAACGACATGACTTATTTTGTTTAGGAGAATCCATCCTCAACATACAGGATTATGAAGACTATCCACCTGCAAGACCGCCATTATTTTCTATTATTTTAGAGTTATATGCCAATGATAGTGTTTCAGTCACATATACTGTGGCTATGTGACATACATCACCTGTAGGAAAAAAATAAAAAAATATAAAAAAAAAAAAACCACACACACCTTCCACCATCCAGAAACAACCATAGATAAGTTTGTGATAAGAACCAGCAGATTACAGAAAGAGGTAATTGATGAAAAAACTGCCTGTTTATGCAACAAACTCTCCTTTCCCACACTTCATTAACATGGTTCAGTCATTAAGACCAGGATACAGTCCACCCAACAGAGCAGATGTTGCAGGCAAATTGCTGGATAATAGTGTATGAAAGAGAAATTGAGCAGTGTGTAAGAGGTCTAGAGGATGAAATTGTTAACCTGCGTCTTGATGGGTGGAGCAATGTCCACAATGATCCTGTTTTATGTGCTTGTGTGACAACAGAAGAAGGGAATGTCTTCCTTACAGAAACAATTGATACATCAGGAAATGCACAAACAGCAGAATACTTACAAGAAGTAGCAGTAAAAGTGATAAAATGAAAAAAATTCAAATGTCTAGTACGCAGCTTGGTCACAGACAATACTTCGAATGTGTATCCAAGATGAGAAGAAGTTATTTAGAAGAGAGTCCCAAGCTAATAACATACGGTGCTCATTTGATGCACCTCCTAGCCAAACACTTCAGTGTTCCAGAAATAAAGGCTAATTTTGTTCAAATTGCAAAATACTTCCTTAACAACCACTTTGCAGCAGCTGCTCTGAAAAAAGTGGGCGGAACCAAGCTAACTTTCCCACAAGACGTGCGATGGAACTCAGTAGTGAACTGTTTTGAGCACTATATCAAGAACTGGCCTAATCTGATGACAGTTAGTGAACAAAACTGTGAAAAAATAGATGGCACTGTCACAGCCAAAGTTCTCAACATTGGGCTTAAGAGAAATGTTGAACACATGCTGAGTACCCTGAAGCCTATTTCTGTAGCCTTGAACAAAATGCAGGGAAATAGCTGTTTTATTGCTGACACTATTGAAATTTGGAAGGAATTGAGTGAGAGCTTAAAAAAGAGAAATATGCAATGGCAGAGTTAAATTACAAGTATCAAAAAAACAAATGGGACAAGCACTATTTCCAGCTCATTTTCTTGCAGATATTCTCAATACTTGGTACCAGGGTCAAACCTTAACTGCTGAAGAAGACGAGTTGGCTATGACATGGTCATCCAGCAATCATCTCTCCATAGTGTCAACTACAATAAACTTCAGAGCTAAGGGTGAACCATTCAAGAAATACATGTTTGCTGATGTTTTAAAGAAAGTCACACCAGTGAACTGGTGGAAGTCACTTAAGCACTTGGATTCAGAGACTGTTGAAGTGATAATCACACTTTTAACAGCAGTAGCTTCTTCTGCCAGCACAGAAAGAATATTTTCTTCCTTTGGACTAATTCATTCCAAAGTGAGAAATCGTTTGGGACCTGAAAAAGCAGGAAAGCTTGTTTTCCTTTGCCAGATTATAAAACAAACAAACAGGAAAATGAAGGTGAAGACAACTGAGTTAGCTGCAGCAGCCAATATTTTAAGTTTCTCATGTTGACCTGGCTGACATAGTTGATTTAATGTGCTTTTAAAAAATATTTCGTTTAACTATTTTAGTTAAAACAATTTTAACAAAAACAAGCCTGATTTTAAAAAACTTGAACGTTTAAATTCAAAAATTCATATGCTTGTTTTGTTAAAATATTATATGTTTGCTGTTGAAGAAAAAAAATCCAGAATACGTAATATTATTGTTTTAGTTAAATAAAAATTTAAATGCCTGTCTGGTGATATTCTCCTCCTAATACAGCATGGAAAGAAAATCCTCCAAATATTAATGATTAACCTGTTGAATTAGAATTAGTTTGCCTCCCAATGACTTCATAAATATCTGGTTATTTCATTTACCAAAGGGAACTGAAGCAAACAATCATTCATTTTCTGATATAGCTGTAAAACTAATCTGAAAAGTTTTCAAAATAAATCACTTTAAAAATGTATAGTGTGTACCTTTTAAAAATGAAACCTACATCTTTCTTGGAGTTGTGAAGAATATGTATTAAGGTTATAACAACCAACAAGAATGCACTTTTATGTAGAAATCCATGATTAAATAGAGTCTTCCTGACTAGTGATTTAAACAATGATTTAAATCAAATCCACCCTGGGGGAAATGTTAGGAAACTGGGCATGAAACAACGAGGAGTCAAGGAATGAATAGCAGGAAACAGACTGGAGGGAGTAAAGGGGCACATGAGGAAGCAGAGAGGGAGAATGTGATGGGTAGGAGACTGAGGGAAAGGGAGGAAAATACTGGGGCAAGTGATAGTAGGGGGCAGAATCTCTGGGGGTGCATGCAAGGAGAAAGGCAGCTGCTCCACTCCCAATCTTGTCAAATTGGGGAGAGGAATGAAATGGCACCCTTTCCTATACCCTGAGGTATGGGGAACTAAGTGGAAATCCTGTCAACAAGCAGGGAGGCTGCATTTGTGTGTCCACCAAGGTTTCATTTTGATCCTGAAATGATCACTCACACACACACACACACACACACACACAGTGAATGGGTGGCATTCCCAAATGATAAAACAAAAGAAGTGTGATGTAATGATTTTTAAAATCTCATGGTTTTTAAACCATTTGTATTTTTTAATGTTTAGCAATGGCAATACTGTTCCTCGCTCCTATGCCTTCAAGAGATTAATTAAAGGTTTGTCTAGATGAAGGAAATCTGTAATATAATTATATCCATGTAGTTACACCAATGTAAAACCCTAACAGAGGCACACTGTACTGGTGTCAAATGGGGCTTGCACTCACCCCAAGGTAAGCCACACCATCACAAGCCTTGTTTTACACACTGGTGCAGTATGTCTATATTTCCTCTCTCTTTACAAGCGTTCCAAGATGGGTTTCTATAATACTCCAGCATGGAGCCTCACGGCTTTCCAAGCCTCAGCCAATTGGCATCCTGGCTGAGTCAATGATACAGTGATGTAATATACTATTACAATTAGGTAACTACCTAGTCTGATTAGACCACTAATTATCAACATACATATCTGAATTTCTTAATAATTTTAGGAAACAGCTCATAACTTTGAAATATATGATATGGGGGAAAAGAAAGATTAAGTAGATGGAACATTTTAGCAGTTTTCAGTAGTGAAAATATTCCATCCTGATTTCCTCCTAACATTTTACTTGACAGCACTAGCAATGGCAAAATTTATGGGAGTTCAAATAATAAAAATGATTAAAGAGTCAATAGTTGCTGCAAGAAATTATATTACTCCAGATTGAAACAAATCAGAATAGAATATTTTCTTTAGTACTTTCTCTTGTACATGCCATGAAAATATCTACTGTATGAAAGTAGTAAGAGTTTTCTGTTAATTCTAAAACAAATTCCACAGCAGGAAAGTACAAAGTATACAGCTGGTTTATTTAAAATATAAAATTGTTTAGGACTTCCATTAAAGGGTAGTTTTTCCATGAACAACCTAGTACACCTCCTTTTGGCACTGATCCTGCTACATGTTGTTTCCTCCTCAGACCTGAGTTTTATAAAGGAAACGGTGTGATGCATATAATGAGCACCACAACAGTCCAAGAGAAAAGTCCCATATCCTTTGAACAGGTAAAGGATGGGAAATGGCAGCATAGACTTCAAGATCAGAAGATCATTAAGCCTAACCTCCTGAATGACACAGACCATAAAATTTCACCCAGTTACTCTTGAATTGAGCTGAATAATTTGTGTTTGACATCTCTTTCAGTCTGGATATGAAGACATTAGAAATGGAGAATCCACCAATTTCCTTGGTAGTTTGTCCCAGTGGTTATTCACCTTCACTATTAAAGATCTGTGCCTTAATTCTAATTTGAGGTTGTCTAACTTCCACCCATGGATTATTGTTATGTTTTTCGCTACTAGATTAAACAGTTCGTTAGTACCTGGTATTTTCTTCTCTTGAATGTACTTATACACTGATTTAGTTTATCAAAAAGAAGATTGAGAGGTGACTTAGTCTCTCATGGCAAGGAATTTTTTCCAGCCCTCAAAACATTTTTGTGGCTTTTCTCTGCACCCTCTTCGTTTTTTCAATATTCTTTTTCAAATATTGCATCCAGCTCTGGTATTCACATTATGGTATCAGTCTCATCAAGTTGTATAGAGGGGTAAAATTACCTCCTTCCTCTTCCATTTATACGTCCAAGGACCACATCAGCCCTTTTTGCCACTGCATCGCACTGGGAGCTCATGTTGAATTGCTTGTCCACTATGACCTCTAATCCTTTTCAGAGCCACTGCTTTCCAGGACACAGTCAACCATTCTGTCGGTACAACCTGCATTCTTTGTTCCTAGAATGTATAACTTAGCTTCCTCATGTTGTTCCACCATCAGAACGTCTCAACCCTAAACAGAGATGTTTACCACCTTTGGAGTAAAAAGGCAGTTCAGTCTCATGGAAGCTCAATCGTTTTCTTCGCCAAGACGGCATAACAAAGTTGAAAGTTGTGGTGAGGATTTCTGTGATATGAGCACCCGTTCATTATGAACTGCACCAAGACCACCAGCTTATTTTATGTAGGCTGAATAGCTATTGGATATTAATTGCCAGATGTGACTTTCTACAGGACTTTGATAATGGATTCCCTCCATATTTATGGGTGAGGAAAGTTGAGTAGGGTGACAGTAAGTAAGAAAAGGTTATGCAGCAGTGGGAAACAAGCTGAATCCTTCAGTGTTCATTTCCAGACTATGTTTGGATTTTTAAAAAGGTACTATTTGTTTCTTAATGAAGATTGTGTAATCTTGGTTGTGGAGGTTATTGGGACTATAATGAAACACACCTTCAATCTTAACTAACAAAAGTTAAGTTACAAATAGATCTCTGTATCCTTGATCTGCAGCTACATATTTCCAACACAATCCAATGTATTCCTTGTTTTCTTGGTAACCTATGCTCTAATGGAAATAAAGCCTCAGAAATAGATCTGGCACCATGTAATTCAGTCAGAAAAGTTTGTCCCGGGGGGGGGAAAAAGAGGGGGGAGGAAAATGTACTTCTATATTTAGAGACTAGAAGGCCAAAGCTTGAACTGTATAAAAATAGCTCTACCATAGTAAAGTTCACTTCCCCAACATCATTACAAAAATTCTGAGTGTAGAATAGGAAAATACAGTTCACTTAACACCATGCTATAGCATAAAACATAAGAATGCAGTACTTAAGCAGATAATTAACTCTGGCAATACATTTTTCAAATTGCTGAATCTCAAAGTTTCAGAATACTTTAATATTCTACTTTAAACAAATACCTTGTAACTGAAAAATTGGTAAGAATCTGTAACATCTAGTCACTAGTATGCCTTGTGTATGGTATATGCAACTTTTCCTTAACACTTTTCCCCCATTTCTCCAACCTAGTCTTTATGTTCTTTTAGATGTATTAGAAAGAAGATTTTTTTTAAATAAAAAAGTTAAATAGGTGAGCATTTTCCAAGTTCATTTTATGACAAAATGGGTATCTTATTTTAGTTAACCTGACAGAGAGAAGCAAGGAGAAATACAATAAAAGAAAAAAATTAAATTATAATTATGTAAACCATTAAAGAAATCCACAATTGGTATGTAAATACCCTTGGATAGTCACATCCCTTAAAAAAAATTTAATGGCCTACAAAAAAAACAAAAAACAAAAACACACAACTTTGAATTACAAAGGTTTAATGTACTTAAAAAAAAAAAAGCCTGAAGTACACTGAATTCTCCAGAAACATGCAAAAATACACTAACAATACAAAATAAAAATAAATAAATAAAAATATGCAGGTACTTCACAAGCCCTATTATAGAGATGCCAAAGGAAGACAGCAGTTACCCACCAACGAGGATTGTTAGCTGGTAAAACAACTTTACATGACCACATGAATGGGTACCAAATGCCTGAAATCTACTTACGATTGTATAGTGGCCAGGGACAAGTAAATATAACATGGCCATTTTTAAGTTTACTTCAAACCATTAGGGGGAGAGAATTTTCTTGTGCATTTCATGCATTTCTGAAGTTGATGCTTACATCCTCAAATTATATATAAAAACCCATAATAGGTAGATTGAAAGATCCAGCCACATCATGCAGTACAGTTAAGCTTACTGAAACTCCCACCCCTCATTTGAATTTATATTCAAATTGGATTTAGCAAAAACAGACTCTATAAAGAGGGATCTTTCTGTGCTTGAAAGATTTATTATTTATATTTCATTTAGCTTTTTACTGCATTATTTTTAGGGTTTTTAGACTGACAGCCCTGAACATCAAAGATTTCTACTGATTCACAGAATCACTACTGCAGACTCAGTGGCAGTGCAAGCTTCCCTTACACACCCCAGCTGAACAGGAATGTGGCTCACTGGTGGAGATTATCTACTGTTGCAAGAGGGTAGTGCACTTTCTCTATCTCCTACACTACTAACAAAATAGCAATTTGATAACAGCTTTGTGCGTTATGGACACTTTGTCTTTAGAAACTGCACTGATATTACCAAGCCCTTACAATCACACCACCAATCATGAAATGGCAAAAACTTCTGGTCACTAGGATGGACACAGGTTCCATTCAAGTCAGTGACCTATTTATCTAAGGTACTTATATAGCCTCCATTACCACAGTATCCGAGTGTCTCACAAGCTTTAAGTGCATTTATCCTCAACAACCTTATAAGATACGGATGTCCTATTATCCCCATTTTACAGAGGGGAAATTGAGGCACACAGACATTAAAACCAAGACTTTAAAAAGTGACTAATGATGATTTTGGATACCTACATTTTCAGGTACAGTAACTCCTCACTTAACATTGTAGTTATGTTCCTGAAAAATGCAACTTTAAGCGAAACGATGTTAAGCGAATCCAATTTCCCCATAAGAATTAATGTAAATGAGGGGGTTAGGTTCCACGGACATTTTTTTCACCAGACAAAAGACTATACACACACACAGTATAAGTTTTAAACCATCGATTTAATACTGGTACACAGTGATGATGATTGTGAAGCTTGGTTGAGGTGGTGAAGTCAGAGGGTGAGATATTTCCCAGGGAATGCCTTACTGCTAAATGATGAACTAGCAATTGGCTGAGCCCTCAAGGGTTAACTCTCACACTCTACAAGGCAGCAGGAATGGAGGGAGGGGAGACAGCATCGCAGACAGAGACACACAGTGTGAGTGTGAGGCGCATTTCCCCTTTAAGGACGCTGACCCTACTCTTAAGTACACTACCTTGTTAATTAGATCAGCTTGCTGAGCCCGCAGCTGCTGCCAGCAAGCTCCCTCCATCCTGAACCCTGTCCTGTGTGTCCCCTGCTCTATGGAAGATGGGGTAAGCGGGGTGCAGGAGCCGGGGGACACCCTGATATTAGTCCCCCCCTCTTCCACCTCTCCCCCCCCCCACAGCAAGCAGGAGTCTCAGGGAGCAGCTCCAAGGCAGAGGGCAGGAGCAGCACATGGCAGTGGGGGGAGGGACAGCTGAACTGCAGGCAATTGATAGCTTACTGGGCAGCTGCTGCACAGAGAACTGTATGTAAGATCAGGAACTTAGAGCATTTTTTTTTAAATATATAAAGTTAAACAAAGTATACTAAAACAGTTTTGTTCATTTTACCCACTTTCTACATATTATAGTGTGCAATCAGATTTTTAAACCAAATTGATAAGATAAATTACATATAATTTTAATAGGCTATGTCACCAGAAAGCATCAAGGGATGGTTACTTAGGCCTCGACTACACTTGGGACTTCCCAGCGCTGACGCGGCAGCGCTGTGAAGCACGAGTGTAGTCGCGCCACCAGCACTGCGAGAGCTCTCTCGCAGCGCTGTATGTACTCCACCTCTCCCAGGGGGAATAGCTTGCAGCGCTGCAGGCTCTGATTACACTGGCGCTTTACAGCGCTGTACTCGCTGCGCTCGGGGGAGGCACGTTTTCACACCCCTGAGCGCAGCAAGTTGCAGCGTTGTACAGCGCCAGTGTAGCCAAGGCCTTAGAATTATTAATCTCCATGTTAATCTAGTAAACAAAGCAAAATTCATTTATCTACTAAGTGTAGTAGTAGTAATTTAATTTTAAAATAAATAATATTCTCTGCAAAGGACAGAGGACTCGATGATGAACAACAGAACTAGTTTACCAAACCTTTAAATTGAAAAAGAAAAGAAGAAAAAGGTTATCTCCTCTACAATCATGGTATATATTCAAGGTAAGGTGTAAACAATCTATGCAGGACTAGGATTTACTCTACAAAGAGTTATCACTACTAAATGCTGTATATGTAATGCTGTAAAATATGATTAAGCTTAAAGACCAAACCATAGTTGCTTTTACGTATGATTTTGACTGTTTAAATAGTTTTCAACAATAGTTCTTTATTTAAAGATAAAAAATTATGGGTGAACACGAAGTATGTGGCAACACTGTAACATCAAAAAAAAATATTTTCTCACTTTAAGGCACGTTATACCAACTTAATAACAAAGATACCCGTGTCAAGTACTGTTATATAATTAGAAAACTCAAAGGGCTAGATTTATATTGAGACTTTATAGTATCAGGACTTCAAATGCATTTTTTGTAATGATCTGTGCAATCAATAGGAAAACATTTCAGTGTCCAAAATTCCTGTATGCATCTGATCAAGAAGGCAAATGGTACAAAATAAATAAATAAATAATAAAAATAAAAAAAAACCCACAACCCACCCCATAATCCAGACTTCAAGACAAGTAATCTGCTTGCTGCCTTTCAGTAGATTACAGTAAACTGCACAAAGCACCAATATTTAGAATGACAGTTCTCTTTAAATTAAAGGAACTAATCATTTGGAGAAGTTCATTAGAAAATTCTCAGAACTTAATGGTACTTATAAAAGTTAACAAAGAATGTTAAAATAAGATAACAAAACATTTGATAAGCCATATTGCTTAAATTACTGCATTCCAAATATGAGACGGGGAAGGTAGCATTGCTATTCAATAAGGAGTTTCCCAGCTCTCTTAATGCTTGACTGTTAAAATGGTGGAAGGCTTTTTAAACTCCCATTTAACTCCAACATCTAACTAAATGTTTGGCGAAGGGTAGCTTTGTTAAAGATACAACACCTATGTCCCTTTAATTAGGGTGTGAAAACATACAATACACATCCTCAGAGACTTCAAGGGACTTTGGATCAGGCCCAAAAGTGTATACCACTCTGCGCATACTATAAATAAGTCTGTATCTCATGTGGTACATTAGACCTAAATTACACAGCATGAGCCCCAGAGCTATGCAACAGTCCTTCCAATATAATATGATCCATTTTGGTTTCTTTATGTTAATTTTTTTTAATGCTGTCACAGATTATTTGAGTGCAACCAGATCTTTGTATTGAAAATTCATTACTGCTTTATAGAAGTTGCCAGGGGAACGTTTTGACATCTGGGGTGTTCAGCCTCCAACATTCCAAAAATTGATGAACAAGCACATTTGCTGGATGTTTTTGCTAAACTGAACAGCAGTAAAATAGTGAACATTGACATTTACACTGTCATCGGGTTTAAATTTCAACATTCCATTGAGATGAAATAGAGTATCCAAAAGCTCTCAAACCTAGCTGTTTCAGGTTACCAGCAAACTCAGGAGGAATCAACACTTGTTTACATTTACTTCATTTTTAATGTTCTCGCTGTAACCATACAAACTGGAGTCTTAAAACTTATTTTAATGAAAACTTAGGCTCGGGGGGGGGGGGGGGGAGGGGAGAGAAAAAAAGAGAGAAGGTAGGTGATGTAATCCCTTTTATTGGACCAACCACTGTAGGTGAAACAAACAAGCTTTCGAACTTACACAGAGCTCTTCTTCAGATTCCAAAACACAAATATGAGGCAACTTTAAGACATTCCGCCACATTTGCAAGTCTTCTTAAGTCACAAATTTAGCCCACACAAACCCAAGTCCGCCCCCCAAAGCCAAAACTACTCCTTTGCCTAGCTTGGACCTTTGACCTGATCCCAAACTGTTTCCTAGCACAAACTCATTATTCAGTATGTTTGCCAAAACTGACTTTGGCAATGCCCCTGCCCTCCCCGCTCCCGCCCCGCACAAATAAGCCGCAAACCTAGTCCAGGCTCACAAGTCAAGACCAACACTTAACCTAGTCCAGATTCCTTAACTGAAAGGCAATTCCTTTACATGAGGCCAAGAACAACAACAACATATCCTAGGATTAGGTATAGCAGTTAACATTAAAGAAAACACACATTCTGCTGCTATTGCAGAAAATAATGCAGGTTTAAAGATCCAGTAAGAACTTTGTGGCCTATCACCCCTAAAAAAAATTCCAGAATGCTTCTCTTTGCAACAGTATTCCCCCCCCCCCGCCCATCACCTTTACTAGAACGATCATTAACTCTTTCAGCTACTATAGCTTGCAAGATTGTGAGATTATAAAGCATCATTTTACAGTATAAAGCCATTGGATATTTATCCTTTTGAAATTTTATAACAAACATGTTCAAACAGGTATTTAATTTAAAGCCCTTCTGATTTGACCTACATAGG
Source organism: Chrysemys picta bellii (assembly GCF_011386835.1). Taxonomy (NCBI): domain Eukaryota; kingdom Metazoa; phylum Chordata; order Testudines; family Emydidae; genus Chrysemys; species Chrysemys picta. The sequence goes on from NC_088794.1 coordinate 109,807,598, forward strand.
CAAATCCACACCTGTAAGCATCTCAGAAATATTAAGCAAGAGACCTGTCAAACTGGATGTCCAACATATGTTTCATCCAGCTGTAAGGTACAGACCTATTTCCTCTCTACAGATAGCTATAGATAACTCAAAGTCAACAAACAGGACTGCTATGGATGAAAATTCTTGAGTTCGACCACTTTAAAATTTTAAAACAGTAAACTGCAATTGTGGAACATGTTTACAAAACACAATACTACCAATAATTGGTTTGCATTAGCAGCTATTAAGTTGGTCTTAGTTTTAAATATTAGATGCAAAATTTTCATCAAAAATAAAACTATTCTTTCCCCATTACTTTTTTACTGTGGAATAAAACTATCAGGACCAGAACAGACAAAATATTCTGCTTAAGCTAATACTTTATTCTCAAAGGATCTTGTTTACAACAACGCAAATTTAACTGATTCCACAAAGCAAACAGAATATACAAGAATTTGAGGGAGTATTTGCTTTTTGGCACATTTACACAGTCTGACTGAAAAATATATTTCTTATGCCTTCTGCTTCAGCAAGCGGAAGCATCAGTTCAGATATTGATGGAATGGCAGCAGAGCAAGTCTACATTGTTAAAGTTCACCTTCATGAAAGGATCAATGATCTACCTCATTACAGTAATTTAATTTAAAAATTTAGTTAACTGAAAAATTTCCCCAACCCCTTGTTAAAAAAAAAGCCATCATGTATTAATTATTTGTATTACCACAGAAAATAGGGACCCCAGCCAGTACAGTATTTGAAGGACCACTATAATGAAACTGGAGTTTAGTTTTCCTTAGCACTACATTATAGTATCATGTAACTTTTATAGTGAATGAACTGCAGAACTGTTGATCATTTGTGTCTGTGCGCACACACACTTCACTAAAAGCATCTTTTGATCAAGAATGTGGTGACTAGTAATGGCATTTTTAATCAATCATCATGGGGGGGGAAGTCATGGAAATATTCACTATTTTAGTAGCCCCGTATGAGGGACTTTGTCAGAGGCCTTTTGAAAAATCTAAACAAGTTATGTCAGCTGATTCTCCTTTTTCCGTTATTTTATTAACACATGCAAAGAGTTCTAATAAAGCAGTGACTGTCCAGGGCTTGGATCTGTAGTCACACAATCACTTACTGGACCAAACAATAAGTGTACAGCAGAGATTCAGCTCCCAAGTAGGTTACCATCAGTGTACTTTGCAGCTCCATTAAAGGGGTTTAAAGTTTATGAAGGGAGGTAAACTCCTATCTTCTCTGATGGATGTGAAATGGCTGGGGGGATTCTCCTTTTGCTACAACTTGCTGATATGCAGGAGTTGGGGAAAGAAGTGATCTGACAGGTACAAAAGTCAGTCTTCACAAAGAGGCGGGGGGAAGCAAAACAGAGCAGAGATTGGGGAAAGCTTTTCCCAGAGATGACACTGGAGTGGTTGGGTTGGCTTCCCCTGGAGCATATGGCAGAGTGCCCACTATTATAATGTGGTGGAGTAGTCACAGAAGATGGTAAACAGGAAGATACAACACTTCACTGCTCAGACTAGGGGATAGCTCCTGGTGTACCAAATAAATGCAGACAGACAGTTATCCTTATCTATTACTACCAGTCATCTATCTGATATTACTACCAGTCATCTATCTGATATTGGCACCAATATTTTTAAATTTGGTCCTGCAGACCAATCATGAAAGGAGGATGGGAGAAGAGGCAGAGTGTTTTGTAAACAAGCAGCAGATTTGCTTGCACGGTGTGTGTGAGCGCCATGTTTTTAAGGAGTGAAGGGAAGGAGTAATCCTTACAGAATAGAAGATTACAGACAATCAGCAATCCATTTCTTTTATTGTCAAGTGTGTATGTGGGAGGTGCCAATAGGACCATCCAGAATAAGTCCTGTCATTTTTCCAATTCACGCATATGTAGGAGTGCACATCTGCAAGAAGGCACAATTTTGTAGCCAGATCATGGCAAAAAAAGAAAGGATGTGAGACAGATTCACACCCAGCAAATCTGCCTTCGTCTACATAGTCATGCATTGGACTGTACTCTAAGGCTATGTCTACACTGGCAATTGAACGACAAAATTCTTGTCTTTCAGAGAGATGTTAAAAAACAACCCAACAACCCTAAAGACAAAAAAGTTTTGCAGACAAGCGCCAGTGTGAACAGCGCTTTGTCGGCAGGAGCGCTCTCCTGCCGACAACACGAACGCCGCTTGTTGGGGGTGGAAGTTTTTGGCGGCAGGAGAACCGACAAACAGCAGCTACACTGCACGACTTTTAGCAGCACGGCTGTAGCAACACATCCATGTCAGTAAAAGCTGTGTAATGTAGACATGGCCTAAGACTGTGGCAAATGGAACAGGCAGGTGCTGTGTTTCTATGGATGTGGTGGGGGGACGAAAAGTCAAAGGAAAACATGCCCCAACTGATTTAGTCTGTTTTAAAGTCATTGCAAAAACCTCAGATTAATTAAGAACCATTAGCTGACATTGTGATGATGTTCCTAATAGAGCTGCAGCCCTTGTTTCTTATCAACCATATCTAACTTCCAAAAGAGAGGAAGTAAATACTCGAAGTTCAAATCAAACAAAATAATACAGACTAAGGGTAACCAAATAATATAAATTCAGAATTGCATTTTGTTCCTTTGTGAGGCTGGTTCCTATTGCAGACCTCTTCAAATGCTGGAGAAGATGAAGTTACTTGTCTTCTGCCTCTTTTGAATAAAAGTAGAGTGCAGAATGTGCAATTGCATAAACTCCTGGGCAGTATACTACCTAGTTACTAGATTGAAGATTTGTATCAGAAAATATCAAATGCCGGTTAAGAGCTTTCTGGTTGATTAAAAGCTGTGTTATCTGGCAGTTTATGTATTTATACACAGCGCAAGCCACAATTGGTCCAGTATAAACAGGTAAGAACAATTTAATGATTTCAAGGATAGGGAGATAGCTGTTCCAGCCCACCCCAGCAGTAAGAGAAGTTAATTACAAGGATGTAGTATCCTCTTTTGAGACAGTGTAATTATAAGTGTTGTAAACTATAAGGCTGCCACATGTTAACAGTTGTACCCTTGCATTGGCATTTAGAGGAACAAATACCAATAACCATTTTTCTTGGCAGTTTTGAACTGTAAGGACGAGAAACTTATATATCCCCCAAATAAGAACAGCCGGGAGCATTGACTCCTACCCAAAAACTAAGAAACACAGTTGCACCAAGGTCATTCTTCTTGACCCAGCTCAAATCACACGTAGAGAAAGTGACAGACCTACAATTGCACCTAATGTATTTCAGGGCAGAAAAACAGGGCACAGCTCACTATTTGCAGTGAATGTAATCACTTTTTCTGTTCTCCAAGTATCCTTGAACAGACTTGGATTTTTACAAATGTATTTGTTATTTCAACCTACTGACCTCTAACAAATTATCATCACCATGATTACTGCATCATGTATACATTACTTATCATTCACTATTTGTACTAAACTACTGCTTAGTGCTGATTCCACTCCAACTGAAGGACTCCCAAACCCAAGGGAGCTTACAGGAACACATCCAGCACGAATACACATCTGAATACATTTTAACAAGTATTTGTGATGCTGTTACTGTGAAAATTCTTACAAACAAAATTTGCTAATACAAGCATTTATATAACGTGGATAAGAGGGGTTACAAATGCCATTAAAGCTCATTAGCAGTTTTTATTCAAAGATATCAAACAATTTTGCCGTATTTATACAGATCTAGCATATATTTCTTTCGCAGGACAAATTAAACACACAAACTTCTCCCTTTTTATCCACAACTTCCAATAAATTTCAACTTCCAAAAAAATCATCATTACTGTAGTGTTTCATATTACAGGTCTTCGGGGGTTGGGAGGAACAGGAGGGAAGAAGAGGTGGCATGGATTTAATTAACCCTTCACTCCACCTCAAAAATTGCCTCAGCGAATGGCAGAGCAATGCTCAAGAACCACAGGAATAAAATCCCAGGCACTCCTGCAAAGCCCTGTTCCAAGCAGATGTTCCATGACGTGAGCTACTTAGGAACACTCAACGTTAATGTCATTTACGCTTAATCAACACCGTGTAGACTATCATGCCAACAAAGAGGTTTGGTGTAAGGCTCTGGGCCTGCCCTCCTATTTTTGGGTGAGAATCCACCCACCCCCTCCAGGCAACACCGCCCATCCTCCCCCCTCTCTCTGCCCCTCACCCATGCAACTGGGCAGACACAAGCCTCTACGTTTTGTGTTTTTCTAAACCAGGAACCTGGGCCAAGAAGCTCCGCCGCCAGCCGAGGAAGGGAGGAAGCACCCAACCAGGGCTCACCAGGAGGAGCCCACAAGCCTGGGTCGCTAACCACAAGGTAACACACCCCAAACTGGAGTGACCCCACCCTTCTGCCCCCTCGGGGCCGGGACCCCTCTCGCTCCGCACGCCTCCCGGGTCGGGGCAGTTTCCCCCCGTCCTCACCTAGACCCCTCTCGCGCCCCACGCCGGAGCACCGCCCCCACCCCCATTCCAGCCTGGGTCCCTCTCCCTCTCCACACACCCCAGGCCAGGGCACCTTTCCCCGCCCAGCCCCTCTCGCTCTCCACAGCCACCGGGGCGGGACACCTTTCCCTCGGCCTCCCTCGCTCCCACCCTGGGCCTCACCGATGAGGACGCGCAGGTGCTTGAGGCGGGTGAGCGGGTCCTTGCGGGTGTCCAACACCTTCTGCGTGGATTTCCGCACATCCCCGTGCGCCTTCTTGGAGAACATCCCGCCGGACCCCCCGGCCTGGCAGTCGGGGTCCCCCCCGCTCTCAAGAGGCGGACAGCGGCCTCCGGATCCGCCCGCACCAGGCCCCCTACATAGCAAACAGCGGCAGCACCGCCTCCTCCGGCGATACGGCGGGGGAGGGGGAGTGGCGCGGAGTCAGCGCCCGAAAAAAGGGGGAGACAAGGCCTAAGCTCCCCCCACAGCTCTAGTAGTCCCGTTGCTTCACGACAGTCGTCAGGCACACTCCTGGTGTTCCCGTAGCAACCGCGCCGTGACGTCACAGCGGGGCTGAGGTTCCAAACGCACGCCGAGGCGGAAGGTTCAACTCTGCCTTAGGGGGCAGCGCCCAGGGTGGTGGCAAAGGGGTGGGGCTTGGGGAAGCGCGTGGGGAGAGTAGTGCACAGGACTGAGCTAGGTCAGTAGCTGGAGCAGAAGGAGCCATGGGATGGGTTGATTGCGGTAACAGGAGGCATTGGAGTCAATGGAGAGTGACCCCAGCCCTGGGATAACCCTCACCAAGAGAGTCAGGAAATAAAGTTTCAATTTCTTGCTAACACTTCTCTGTGTCATCTTCTTATGATCAGTAGCAAAATCAGGTTTTTTTGACACTACAGCTACCAGACGGGAGCAGGAAGGGAAGACATTTGATATAAGGACTCAATGCTGGGTCTCCTTCAGGACACCAAAATGACAATAGCCAGAGAAGGAAAATATCAATATTCCAAATATTGAAGAAGTCCCCAAAAGTTAAGGTTGGCAGTATAGCCAACACCTGGCATTCAAAAATCATAAGTCATCTGCCAACATTAAGTCTGACTTAAAAGTCACGAGTTATAAAATAATCTCTCCCCCCCCCCCCCATTTTTTGTCTTCTGGTACATTTAGGGTTTGTGTTTTCAAGCATTTCTCTGCAACCATGAGTAAAGCTGTGATTTTGACACAGAGGTCATGATGTTCACAGTAATATGAATTTGAATAAAGTCTGTGAGAAGTCTGTCCTGCACCCACTCTGCAGTGGCAGTTGCTGTCCTGCGAGGCTGGTCTCAGCTCACTGCTCTAGATGTTGTGACCTAGCGCGAGCCTATCCCTCCTCCGTAGATGGAGGCAAAAGGGACAGACACATCAAACCTGAGTGTGATCTTGTGTGCCAGGTCGCAATGCCCAGAGAGCAGGGAACTAGACAGAGCACCGCAGTACATGCATCTCTGCTGTGGTGTGGGTGCAGGGTGGACTCTCATGCCCCCTTTTGTGACTTACAGGCTTTTTCCCACACCTCTGCCATGAAATTTACTAAAAATTTATGTGCCAAAATCATAGCCTTAAGTATGAATGCTAAAAGGTTACTTTTTTTTTTTATGAAAGCTGAGGTTCTCAGGTGATAATGTGATCCCAGCAGCTGGAGGTTTAAGAAATATACGAACTGTTGCAGGAGTCATGGTAAAATTGCAAGAATTGGCAACATTATCTTGCTGATATAATAAAAGAACACATTTCATTACAGCACAATAACTTTAACTCTGAAGGTTGATTCTTTAATATTAAATATATATTACTTATACTTAATGAGAATAATTTATCCAATCAGCTGGCAGTGCAAGATTTATTTTTAAGTGCTTGGTTTTCTAAATTGTGTGACAAGTAAATACATTTTGTAATTCCACAACCTTCATTTTTTTAAATAATATTTTTGTTTTGAGAATTTGCCAGGCCTTATCTTTCTTTTATTTTTAAGTAACTAAAATTAAAGCATAGTTTTAGAAATTTTAAATAATAGAATGGGACTGTAACAGGGAGGATTGGAGGGCCAAGTAACTTAGTGGTTAGAGGACTCAACTTCCAGCCCCTTGCTTGATCAAGGTGCCCCAGGCTTTAAGGCTGAGGGGGAGGTAGGGGAACCCAGGCCCTCCCACTCCACCAGGTCCCAGCCCAAGGCCCCGTGTAAGTCAACTCTTGGGTAGGGGGCCTCCCAGCAGGGAGACTACATTCACTGCAGTGAGCTATTGCCGTCCTTTCATTGTGAGGCATGGCCCCTATAGTCCAAGTTGCAGTGGTGACTTATCTCTAATAGTATCCCCTCATGGCCACTGGGTGCCATCCTGTTGTGGTCCCAGGTTTCTCTGGGCAGGGCAGCCATGTGTTTGGCGGGGTCAGAACTCCACACGGTCTCTGTGCTTTGGTCTGGCCAGGGAGACGGTGCTTATCACAGATGTCGGCTTCCTCCTTTTCCCGAGAGTGTTCAACCCCAGCTCTGCCCAAGGCCCCGCCCCCACTTCACCTCTTCCCCAAGGCCCCACCATCTGCCTGCCCCTCTCTTTCTCTCTCTCTGGCCCAATAACTGTTCCACTCTGGATAAATACTTAAATAGTCATTGGACCAGAGACAGACAGCATGTGAGAATGGCTCCGTGATCCAGTGGTTAGGGAACCCAGGTGGGATACCCTGGGTCCAGTCTCCCTCTGCTTAGGGGCAGATCAATTATATAGATTTTATTAGGATTAGGGCCACAGTTTTTCCCTAGCTCGGTGTAAAAAGCATTATAAGAACATGAAAATGTTAAAATCATATACATTTTTGAAGGTCTTTACCTCAGGAACACTTGGACCAAATGATCCCAAATTTACACCACTAACTCTGCATTCAACCGGCATAACATTTTTCAGGAAAACCTGACTTTACATATGGTGTGACAGGTTCGGTCACAGAGACTCCCTGATGTGCTGAAACTACCTCTGAGCCCGTTTTCCCTGCCAGCTTGACTTCCAGAACCCTGTTTTGTTGAGCCAGACACGCTACTCCGCTCCAACACAGACCCAGAGTCTGAACCACATTCCCAAAGCTGCAGGCTTTAACTGAAAACCACTCAGCAGGTACTCCTGTCTCCAGCACCCAGACACCCAGCTCCCAGTGGGATCCAAACCCCAAATAAATCTGTTTTACTCTCTATAAAGTTTATACAGGGTAAGCTCATAAATTGTCCACCCCCTATAACACAGATAGAGAGATATGCACAGCTGTTTGCTCCCACAGGTATTAATCACTTACTTTGGGTTTAATAATAAAAAAGGGATTTTATTAAGTATAAAAAGTAGGATTTAAGTGGTTTCAAGTAATAACAGACAGAACAAAGTAAGTCACCAAGTAAAATAAAGCAAAAACACGCAAGTCTAAGCCTAATATATTAAGAAACTGAATACACCCTCAGAGATGTTCCAATAAGCTTCTTTCACAGACTAGACTCCTTCTTAGTCTGGGCCCAATCCTTTCCCCAGTACAGTTCTTGTTAGTTACAGCTCAGGTGGTAACTGGGGGATTTCTTATGACTGCCGCCTCCTTTGTTCTGTTCCACCCCCTTTTATAGCTTTGGCACAAGGCGGGAATCCTTTGTCTCTCTCTGGGTTCCCATCCTTCCTTTTAAATGGAAAAGCACCAGGTTTAAGATGGATTCCAGTACCAGGTGACATGATCACATGTCACTGTAAGACCTCATTCTCCATTCTTTCAGGGATGGCCTGCACGTACCCAGGAAGGTTTGCAAGTAAACAGAGCAATTTACAACCAATTTTCCTGGTTAATGGGAGCCATCAAGATTCCAAGCCACCATTAATGGCCCACACTTTGCATAGTTACAATAGGACTTCACAGTAATACTTTATATTTCTAGCTTCAGATACAATAATGATACATTCATACAAATAGGATGAATACACTCAGTAGATTATAAGTTTTGTAATGATACCTTACAAGAGACCTTTTGCATAAAGCATATTCCAGTTACATTATATTCACACTCATAAGCATATTTCCATAAACATATGGAGTGCAATGTCACATGTGGATTTTAGAGCACTTTAAAGAATCAGTTCTAAACAGAAAGTTCCACTCAATCTTAACAATGATGTGACTAAGGCTATTCCATAACTGGGTCTGATATTGCTCTCACTGAAGTCAATTGCAAAAAACTCCTATTAGCATCAATGGGAGCAGAACTGGACACCAACAAAAATGTTGCTTTAACACAGAATGGTTACCACACCTCTACATAATCTCAGTATCTGACTGTATAAACCACAGAACATATGTAACTATTTTTCTCATTATCATCAGTAAACATGGTAAAGAACAGGTAGCTGATGAATAGATATTGTTCCTGGGGTGATGCAGACTTGCAAAGTTGTCATGAAATTGTAACAGGACCTAAGAAATGACATATAGTCTATCCTACGCTGATCTTCTCAACGTCTGTGGTTTGAGTATACAGTATTGGATCTATCTCACCTAGATTAGAGACACTATCTTTCGTATTTTTACATGTACTTTAGAGCTGTGATTCTTGCGGCACTCTGCAATAATCATCATCATCTCCTTGTGAATTGCATGAGTCATGAATACCACTCACAAACCATCAAATTCACATTTTATAGTTATCAGGTGACAGCCATCACTATAAAAAAATATTGCCCTATTCTATAGTAATAGCTCCAAACTCTAATACTATATTGTTATAGTAAGGTATACTTGTTTTTATTTTCTTTACAGGGATGTCATTGGAGAACTAATGGAGGATGGGAGAGAGAGCAGAGAACTGGAAAAGGGCAAATATAGAGTACCTATCTATAAAAGGGGAAATAAGGACTTCTCAGGGAATTATATAGACCAGTCAGTTTAATTTTAGTACCTGGAAAGATAATTAAACAAATAATCAATCAGTTTGGAAGTAAGGTGATAAGTAGCAGTCAACATGGATTTGTCAAGAACAAATCACATCAAACCAACCTAATATCCATCTTTGACAAACAGGGATGGGGAGAAGCAGTTGATGTGATATATCTTGACTATAGTAAGGTTGTTGATAGTCTCATATGAGCTTTTCAGAAACAAATTAGAGAAATAAAGTCTAGATGAACCCGCTATAAGGTGAGTACACAACCTTTTGGAAAAGCAAAATCAAGGAGTAATTATCAATGGTTCACAATCAAGCTGGACCGACATATTGGTTGGGGTCCTGCAGAGATCTGTCCTGGGTGTTGTTCTATTCAATATCTTCATAATTTATTTAGATAATGACATAGAAAGTACACCAATAAAGTTTGTGGATGATACCAAATTGGGAGGAGTTGCAAGCACTTTTGGAGAACAGGATTAGAATTAAGAATAATCTTGACAAACTGGAGAAATGGTCTGAAATCAATATGATGAAATTCAATAAGGACAAATGCAAAGTATTACACTTAGAAATAATCAATTGCACAAATACACAATGGGAAATGACTGCCCAGGAAGGAGGACTGCAGAAAAGGTTCTGGGGGTTATAGTGGATCACAAAGTAAATATAAGTGAACAGTGTAACACTGTTGCAAAAAAAGTGAACATGATTCTGGAATGTGTTAATAGGAGTGTTGTAAGCAAGACATGAGAAGTAATTCTTCCATGCTACTCTGCACTGATCAGGCCTCAACTGGAGTATTGTGTCCAATTCTGGGCGCCACATTTCAGGAAAGATGTGGATAAATTGGAGAAAGTCCAGAGAAGAGCAACAAAAATGATTAAAGGTCTAGAAAATATGACCTCTGAGGAAAGATAGAAAACATTGGGTTTGTTTAGTCTGGAGAAGAGACGATCGAGGGGGGACAGGATAACAATTTTCAATTACATAAAAGGTTGTTACAAAGAGGAGAGAGAAAAATTGTTCTCACTACCTCTGAGGACAGGACAAGAAGTTATGGGCTTAAATGGCAGCAAGGGAGATTTGGGTTAGACATTAGGAAAGGCTTTCTAACTGTAGGGGTAATGAAGCACTGGAACAAATTACCTAGGGAGGTTGTGGAATCTCTGTCATTGGAGGTTTTTAAGAACAGGTTAGACCAGTGGTTCTCAATATATTTACCATTGTGGGCCGCATATGCAGCTCTCTATATGTTATGTGGGCCGCATCCACACAATATTTATACTACCTATACATAAAAAAAAAAGGTTTAGTATTTGTTATATGACAGCACTAGGATTCAAATCAATATAGTACCTTTCATTTCAACACTGGTAAATGTCTACCAAGATATTTAAAATTAGCAAAATAAGTAAAACATTAACTGTTAAAATTAATTAATTTACTATAAGTGGGCCTTGGAATGGCGTATTGCAACCCTCACTTCCACGTTGCTGTTGGTGGCATGGCTGATCATCTGAGTGCCCAGAGAGCAAGGCTGCAGAGTCTGCCTTACAAAGATGGGAGCCCTACCAAGTGTGGGACACACACACACCCTGCCAAGAACTACCCCTACATATACCCAGCCCCCCAGCCAGGGACTGCCCCTCAGCCCCTCCTCAGACTGCCTCACCCCAGCCAGGGAATGCCCCCCATCATCCAACTCCCCTGGAACTGTCCCTGCAGCATCCAGACCCCCCCCCCTCAACTCTAGGCTGGTACACGTGCTTGCCCTGCAGGGAAAGGCAAAAAGGACCCCCCAGGAATTGCCCTCCATGCACCCAGACCCCCACCTAGGAACTGCCCCCCAGCAACTTCCCCCAGCGCCCAGCCCCCAAAAGCACTGCCCCTCAGCACTCAACCCCCATCCCCCATCTAGGGACTGTGCCCCAGTATCTAGTCCCCTATCCAGGGACTGCCCCCAGCTACCAGTCCCCCCCACCTAGAGTCTGTCCCCTATGCACCGGCTGCAACCCCGTCCCCACAGCCCGCCCCCCCCCCGCATCCTCTCCCCATGCACCAGCCTCCTGCACCCCCCCCAGCCCTAGCCATCCGTAACGCCCTACCCGCACCCGCTAGTCTCCTACCGCAGCTGCAGGTAGCTTAGCCATGCAGCGTGCTTTGCCTGCCTGCTGCTGCGGTTCTAGGGCTGGGGAGTCTGCTCCAGCCAGGGTCACTGGACCCACGATCTTGAGGGCTGGAGGGGTGCTGAGCACCCATACCTACCGGCAATGCTGCTGGGCCCGATCCTGCTGGGGTGGGGGCTGACGTCACTGGGCCCGTTCCAGCCAGGAGGGCTGACGCTGGGCCTGATCCTGCACCACCCCATTTTTGCACCTCCTCACCACCTCTGCAACCGGGGCAGGTGCCCCGTCCGCTGTGCCCTAGTTATGATCTTGAGGATGTCATGTGGGCCGCAGCTGTGTGCTAACGGGGCCGCAGGTTGAGAACACTGGGTTAGACAAACACCTGTAAGGGATGGCCTAAATAATACTTAGTCCTGCTTCAGGGCAGGGGACTGGACTAGATGACCTAGTGAGGTCCCTTCCAGTCCTACTTTTCTATGATTATACATATAAAACTGGAAGCACCACAGAAACACCTTCTCAACTTTGCAGCACTCAACATGTACAGGTATGTTTCTTCTCCTACTTTCTGAGGTTGGCAATGGAAATATTTTCCATTTGATCTTTTGTATTTTTTTTTAGGCCACAAAGCTTGTTCTTCCCACAGAGTGGTTTAACTTCCCTTAACCAAAATCATGTAATTAGTAATACTCCAAAACACTGCAGTAACGGTTTTTTAAGATGTAGTGTCCTTGAGCATTACTGTGATATGTTTTTATTAACAAGCCAGGACGGGTAACTGGATACATGGTCTTTGATGCTATAATCCCCCACACTGACCTCAGTCAAGACTTGCTGGTGCAGGCTGCTGGACTGGCAGCAGTTGGGTTGGTCTTGTGGGAGAAGACAATCCATCATTGTGACGTTGTGCTGTCTATATGGTTTTATAAAAACTTGATAATAAGTCAATATAATGTAACAGATAGTTTTAGAGAAAATACGGTAATAAGTGAATGTAACGTAACTGGGATATGCTTCATGCAAAAGGTCTCTTGTAAGGTATCATTACAAAGCTTATAATCTACTGAGTATGATCATCTGATTTGTATAAATGTACCACTCTTGTATCTAAAACTAGAAATATAAAATGTAACTCTGAGGGCCTATTGTAATTGTGTAAAGTGTGGACCATTAGTGATGGTTTGGAATCTTGATGACTCCCATTGTCTGCAGATGGCTGTATTTACCTGTGAGTCTTCCTGTATATGTGTGTGCTGGCAAGTGAGTAATGAAGTCTTGCAGTGACATGTGATCATGTCACCTGAACTGGAATCCATCTTTAACCTGGTGCTTTTCCAGTGAGGGGGTGGAAACCCAGAGGGACAAAGAGTTCCCGCCTTATGCAAAAGATATATAAAGAGGGGAAGAGAACAGAGAGAGAGAGAGGAGCCATCATGAAGAATCCCCTCGCTACCACCTGAGCTGCAACAAGAGCTGTACCAGGGGAAAGAATTGTGCCCAGGCCTGGAAAGTGTCCAGTCTGAGAAAAAACTTACTGAAGCATCTCTGAGGGTGAGATTATCTGTATTCAGTTTGATTAGGCATAGATTTGCGCATTTTATTTTATTTTGCTTGGTGACTTACTTTGTTCGGTCTGTTACTACTTTGAACCACTTAAATCCTACTGTCTGTATTTAATAAAATCACTTTCTATTTAGTAATTCACTCAGAGTATGTATTAATACCTGGGGGAGCAAACAACTGTGCATATCTCTCTATCAGTGTTATAGAGGGCGAACAATTTATGAGTTTGCCCTGCATAAGCTTTATTCAGGGTAAAACGGATTTATTTGGGTTTAGACCCCATTGGGAGTTGGACATCTGAGTGCTAAAGACAAGCGCACTTCTGTAAGCTGTTTTCAGGTAAACTTGCAGCTTTGGGACAGGAGATTCAGACCCTGGATCTGTGTCTGGAGCCAGACGGGAGTGGCTGGCTCAGCAAGACAGGGTGCTGGAGTCCTGAGCTGGCAGGGAAAACAGAAGCAGGGGTAGTCTTTGCACATCTGGTGGCAGCTCCCAAGGGGGTTTCTGTGATCCAACCCGTCACAATCATGTATAAGGGGGGATATTTAAAAAGCAAGAATGCTTTAGGTAAGGCATCACTGACAATGCAACAGGGAACCCAATTATGAGGTTTTTAGGTTCTGTAGCAATTGACTGCTCCTGGTTGAGAGGATGAGCTGCTTTCAGAGATCCCATTGGGGGAATAGAGAAGCTGCAGATTTCTAATTACAAAGCAACAAAATGTAGTTTTTCATGGTGTTTTGTAACCATTAATAACTATTTTATGTAGACCTTGTCTTTGCTAGGAGGGTTTTGCCAGTTTTGCCAAAGGATATACAGACAAGACAAGAAGTACTAAGCGACGCAGAAGATGGTTGTATTTTTTTCTTTTGTGTTTGTCATTTTTCCTTGTCCTCCTCATATGAGAATGGGTAACTGATTTATGTGGCCCAGTGTTTTTGGGCCTCATTAATATATGTAATAATTTACATTCTATGACAAATCTTTCTAGCTACAGTTTAATAAAACAGCTGTTAGTAAGTCTGTCTCATACTTAAACCTCAGTTTCCTATTCACTATCCATCCCACCTCCTTGTGATTCAGCTGTGGTTTGAAATTCCCAATTTGAGAACCCCTGCAATATTCCAGTTGGTGCCAAACACTTCATGCGGTATCTTTAAATACATCCCAATCTCATCTAAGGAAACATTCATGCTGTCACATCCAACTTTCAGTCCACACCTTAAGTGAATAGAGAAATTTTGTGTTGTGGGTTCTTACATGGACCCCATTGTTACAAAACTCTTTTGAAGCCTTCCTTTATTAGTGTCTATTCTGAAAGTAGGGGAGGGAAGTCTATTATACAGTTATAAGATCTGACTGAGCAATACATTTCTCTGCTATGTATAAAACGATATAAGGTAGTCATTAATTCACAATTTTGTGGTTGATTTTAAAGAGCTGTGAAATACATAATTGCTAATATGGCTAAAGGAGCAGCGCTCCACATTAAGATAAATAGGTGAAGGTGAGTTAACATTTATTCATAATTATTACTTAATAATTTAACCAAGAACCTGGAAGGCCTGTCCAAGACTGGTTTTGTCAGGAGGAGGGAAGCCAATGAAACTCTTGGGCCTGATTATCCCCACAGATGCAACTCATTCCCCATTGAAAAGTTGCATGCATACATTTATGGAAAAAAATACAGACCTCTTATATGTTTAACAGCCAACATAAAACATAGTCAGGGAAGGGAGAACAGACAGCTCCTTGCTCTCCTCCCTGCTTCTCATCTGCCTAAAAAGTTTTGTCTTCTGAAGCCCTCTTAAGAGCTTAAAGATTTCAGTCATCTGCTTCCCCCCTCTGCTCTCCTTCCTTGCTACCTTTGCTGCTTCCTTCCCATGGAGTTTATCAGCTTTGAGCTGGTCACCTCTCTTATTCAAGCTTCTCCTAGCTGAACCCCAGATTGGAAGCTGGAGAGATTTAATCCTATGGTAAATGGCTCAGCCTAGGGTGAACCATAAATGTTTGTGGTCTGTCCAGACCAAGGTACAAACGTGTTAGCTAATTTGAGGTAAATGGTAATTGAGTAATTCCAGTTAAAAGACAAAACAAAAAACCTCTAATCATTTTGGAGAATTGCTGTTTGAAGTGACACTGAAGCTCAGTATTCAGATGTAGGGTTCTGATGTCTAGGCCAGGTGGTACTGCTGTGAGTGTGACCATTCACCCACATGCCAGCCAGCCTGTCCGTCCATCCCTCACTCCCCTGACCCATCTCATGGTGCGCAAGGCTGACAGGAGGAGATGAAACCAGCTCTGGCATATATTCCTAGCTTTAACTCATAAACGGTAACCATCAAGGAGCCCTTCAATTAGATCAGCACCCTTGGCGCCAGAGGGATTGCAGGGGAGGGTGGGAATTCCCTACCTCTACCTCCCCAACCCCAGCGCTCATCACAAGCCTGGCACCTCCCCTATCTAATCCACAGCTATGAAACTACAGTCCCCTCAAACGAACTACAATTACCATGATGCTTTGCACAACGGCCTACCACACTTGCTGAGTATGGCGGGGGAGCCGCCCCCCCGGCCCAGTAGCCACCAATAAGCGGCGAGAAGGACCATGCGGCAGGGGCTTGGGTTGCGTTGTGTCGCGTGCGGGAATGGCGCGGTTTTATTGAGGGGCGGGCAGGAGGAGGAGCAGCCGGTGGCGGCGGAGGAGGAGGGAAGGGCGGTCCCGTGGATCGGCGGTATCTCCGGGGAGGATGCCGGTCCATTCCCGGGAGAAGAAGGAGAACAACCACGATGAGATGGAGGTGGATTACGGGGAGAACGAGGGAAGCTCCTCGGAGGAGGAGGAGACTGAGAGCTCGTCCGTGTCCGAGGAGGGGGACAGCTCAGGTAACCGGGGAGCGGGTTCGTGGGCGGGGGCACCAGGGGCCGTTTGCAAATGCCGGGGAAGGGCGGCCGCTCGTGCAGTTACACTGCGGGGACCGTTAACGCCTTCCCCTGCTATGGGGGCCGCAGTCCGCCCCAGCCCCCGCACGGCAGCATCTGACCCCGCCCCTCCACCTCTGACCACCACCCCCTTCAGCTCGCTCCCTTCCCCCGGCACGGCAGCATCTGCCCCGTTCTCCCCTGTACCGCAGCTTCTGAATCCCCTTCTTCTTGGTGGGGTGGGGGTGACAGCCCACACTCTTCCCTGCTGGGCAACTTGTGAACCCCCCTTTACGGGGGTACGGCCTGCCCCCTCTGCACGGCAGCTTGTGGACACGGCCCCACCTCCCTTGCCTGGCACCTTCTGAGTCTCCTCTTTCCAAGGGGATATGTCTCATCCCCTCCTTGTTCATGGCAGCTTTTTGCTTTACCCCATGGGACCACAGCCTGTGCTACCACACTCCCTCTGCATGTCAGTTTCTTCTTGCCCTATTACCTGATGTGGGGGCCACAGCCCCCTTCGCCTATCTGGTAGTTTCTCCTTTTCTGACCTGGGGGGCCCATCCTTTCTCACCTTCCCCTACATGGAAGATTTTATCCTGCTCCCTTCCTGCATGGCATCTTCTCCCTATCTGTCTTTCTTGAGTTGTTACTATTTTTTTTCCTCCCCATACACAGCATTGTAGCATCTTGTCCCTTGCCAGGAGTTCAGTTGCTAACTTCTACAAGACAAGATTATGCATCTCAAATAAGGCATTTTTTTAAAATAAACTATGGATGTTTAAAGAAACTGCAGAAAATTTCTTATCAAAAGTTCTATAGAAAAGACTTTCCAAGGAATAAATATAATTTTTAAAATACCACATATCACTTACAAGAAATTACCTGTTGGTAGTGTTGTTGGTCCCAGGATATGAGATGCACAAGGTAGGTGAAGTAATGTCTTTTATTGGACCAACTTCTGTTGGTGGACAGTACAGTCTTTCCAGTAACACAGATCTCTTCTTCAGGTTAGGGGAAGGACATCAGAGTGTCTGAGCTAAATACAGGTTGGCACAGACTATTTATTAAGCAGGGGTCTCAAACTCAATTTACTTTAGTGCCAGTCCTCAAATCATCCCAGCGGGCCAATAATGTCACTGAAGATGGTGTTCAGAAAAGAAAACATTTATATTGTACTTTTTATTTTGAATGTCTTAGAAATAATAAAACTGTCATACAACTTTATACAATTCTTTGCCAGCCAGAGAGTTTTTAGTGTTTGCCAGACACCTGGCAAACCTTCAGTTCTGTCAGTTTGTTGATGTTTGGCATCACTGACGGAGCAGTTGAAACCTTCAGGATTGCAGCAAGGTGTGCATCAGATAGTTGTGTTCGGTATTTTGACTTGTTTATAGTCGTGGAAAAAAGTGATGCTGCCTCCATGGCTGACTCTGCCTGGCAACTAATGATGCTGCCACCATGAGTAATTCTACCTGGTGACTAGTGATGCTATCTCTGTCCCTCTCCCCCAGCCAATTGGAGTTGCAGTGGGCGGCATCTGCAGCAGACATTGCCCGCAGCGTGGCTGCATGCATCTCTCCTCCAGGGGCTGCAGTGGGGAGGTTCTCGGGCCGCAGATAGCCCGTGGGCTGGGACTTGGAGCCCCCTGCTGTTAAGCATAAGGGTTAATGCGTAATATATACCTTCCACCAACTTGGTCCAATAAAAGAAATTACCTTAGTGTCAATATTAATGTGGCTGTGAACTCAGTTGAAATTACTATATTGCTTCAAACCAGCAAAAAGTGAGGTTGAGGTGGATAGCAAATTATTCTGCTTTAAATCAAGGGAAGAAGCTTTGGATGGAATGAAGTTTTGATGAGTATTGAAAATAATTGGTGAGCTTACCTTTAACTTATTTAACTCCAGTTGGTTTATTTTATCAACAGGTGTTGTCTAGAAGTTTTAGATATAGTTCACCAATCAATACAATCTGCACTTGAGCACCAAGACTCGCCTGAGTTTAGAAATGCCATATTAGTAGGGCCCTACCAAATTCGTGGTCCATTTTGGTCAATTTCACGGTCATAGGATTTTAAAAACTGTAAATTTCATGATTTCAGCTATTTAAATCTGAAATTGCACAGTGTAATTTTAGGGATCCAGACCCAAAAAGGAGTTGTGAGGGGCATCACAAGGTTATTGTAGGGGAGGTTGCGGTACTGCTTCCCTTACTTCTGCACTGCTACTGGCAATGACGCTGCCTCCAGAGCTGTGCTGCTGGAGAGCAGCAGCTGCTGGCAGGGAGCCCAGCTCTGAAGATAAAGTTGCCACCAGCAGCAGCGCAGAAGTAAGGATGGCAATGGCATGGTATGGTATTGCCACCCTTACTTCTGCGCTGTTACCTGCTGAGCTGGGCCCTTACTTAGCCGCCACTCTCAGCCCGCCCACCTCTGAAGACAGCAGCACAGAAGTAAGGGTGGCAAAGTATCGTATTGCCACCTTTTCTTCTGTGCTGCTGTAGGTGCGGCATTACATTCAGAGTTGGGCACCCAGCCAACAGCTGTCACTCTCTGGCGGCCCAGCTCTGAAAGCAGCACAAAAGTAAGGGTAGCAATACTGTGATCCCCTTAAAATAACCTTGTGACCTCCCCCTGCAACTCCTTTTTGGGTCAGACACTCCAATTTGAGAAACGCTGATCTCCCCCCATGAAATCCCTATTGTATAGGGTAAAAGCACACAAGACCAGATTTCACAGCGGGGGGTGGGGGGGAAACCAGATCTCCTGGTCTGTGATGTGTTTTTCATGGCTGTGAATTTGGTAGGGCCCTACATATTAGTGATGAATGTCAAAGCCACAAGTTATGCTCATCATCTCAGATGAGAACTCAGACATTTTGTAGGACACCTTTGGTATATCTGTATTGGCCACATCTTATAGGAGAGCTAATTCAGAAATTTACTTTAAATATTATTTTTACTATCTTTACCTTTAAGACAGGCTGCCCTAATTACCACAAGTCCCATCCTTCAGGCTTTAGAGGGAGAAGAAATTGTAATACTTTTTAGAAACATTACCTAAACCAATTCTCCCATACATAAAGTTGTGATTTTTAATACCTTGAGGCATCCCAGGTCTAGAAATGAGTGATCTTTTGGGAAGTGATATCTCTATCTCTATAAATCCTCACCTGAAGGGCAGTGAGGTATCTGACCTTAAACCTGTTACTTTTCCAGGACTATTACCCATCATGCTTCTCAAGTTTGGGTAACCTTAGGGAAGAAATACCAAATTTTTGGAGATAGGGAATATAGTAAACTACTGGCAGTATTTTTAAAGATACTTTAAAGCTATTTGGAGGTTGGAAATGTTACAAATAATCCTAGTGGAGGTGGATTAGTGGGCAGAGTGCAGGTGAGGCAGTCAGAGGTGCATGATAAATCCAGTTGATCATGGGGGTGTGCCATTCCATATGTGTTATGTATACACGAAACACTTCCTTCTGCTAGTTGGAAGGTCATTCTGGCTTGTGTGTGTATGTATGTACACAGATGTAGAAATGGAGGGTCTATGGTGGTGTTAACTGCAGCTGGAAGAGGGCATTATTCTCCCACACTTCGAGGTGGTGCATTCCACATTGTAGCAGAGGATAAGAGTACACATTCACACTACCCAGTATGTTATGCAGGGGGGAAAGGGTCCAGAGGACCACTGATTCTCAAGGAGGATTGGGGTTGAGGTTGCTTATCTTGATTTAAAATCCCATGATATTTGTTTATGAAGTAAACAAATACTAATTATTTGGAAACAAAGCATTAGTTACAAAAATTACTTACTGAAACATGTCTGAAACCTGAAACCTAGCTGAGACCCACCTGAACCGTGGAAGAAACTTTAGGACCCTGTTTGCCTTCCTGCCTTGTGCGAGGCAGACATCCTGAGGAGTAAATTGTTGGGGTAATTATATAAGGGAGCTAAAGGTAAGAGTAGGAGGTTTTTTTCCTCCTCGTATTTATGCTGTCTGCAATGCAAGCCAATAAGAGGCTATGACTGTTGCAAATGTTCACGTCAAGCAATGGGTTATGGCTTGATAGGATATTTTAAAAAACAACTAAATTACTTGGAGCCAGTAAGTTGTGCATATTTTCAGTCCATGTAACTTTCTGATCTTATTACTATTGTCCTCGTTGCCTCTTCCCCTTACTTGTTTACTTGTTGCATCTAGTCTTTAGTCAATAATGAATAATTTGTCCCATCCTATTGTTGCTTCTTGCCTGTTAACAGTAAAATAATATTTTAATCAACAGAAGTCCTTTTCTGTGTTAAATATAACTTAATTTCAAATTGTAATTTTGTATCTAAAAATTCCAGGGCCCTTTCTGATCTAATATTACTCTTGTTCTCTGAATTTGTGTGTGTATGCGAACTGTGGAGTCTGATACAGAACTCCCTGCCAACCTCTCATAAGCTGCTGGGGTAAATGGAAACTCTCTGAAATGGCTGACGTCCTTCCGTTCAGAAGGAGCCCAAAAGTTCACTGTGGCCTGCTCTTGTTCACCACCAAAGCTCTCCTCACTTGTGGAGTACCGATGTTCAATCATTCCGCCATGCTGTTCAACTGTATGAGCCAGTGGGAGAGCTGGTGAGACAGCATAGTTTGAGATGCCAACAGCATGTGGACAACCCAACTGTTTACATCAAATGTAAACTGTACCATTGTGATGCTGGCAGACCAGATGCCTGCTCATGCCTAGGCCTCCCTAAACATTGACAAATGCATATCTGGAAGCCATTCTGGCTCACCTATATGTTAGTATTGTTAAAATAGAACTTATGTTTATAAGAATGTGTTTAGACTTGATGAAATGTTTGTAGGATGCTGCGTGTATTGATCTGACTTATAACAGCTGTATCTTGTGGTATAAAGTTATATTGAATGTTTGCATTATAAACCTCTAACTGTGTAACTCATCAAACAGGAAAGAAGCATTTATTAATGTAAATTACTTGTTCTGTACACAAGAAGCCCCATTGCAGCCAAATGAACGATTGTGAAACATCAAAGAACAAAGACTTTGTTGACTGATTGCCTTTTCCCTCCTCTCCCCACACCCATGAAGAGGAGATGGGTGCAAACACTTGTCCCACGAGTTTGAACTCTGGGAGAAGGGAATAAAAATTCATGATCAGAAGGAACTGTATCACTGTGCTGCTTGGCATTTGGAGAGGGCAATATTTCTAAGAATAAGCATGAAATCCCCATGCTGCTTAGCTTGGATTAGCTATAAAGGATGTAGAAAGCTTGCGTGGTGCATCAGCTTCTATTACCTTTTGGAACCTAAAATTGTAACTAATTTGTGTGTGTATTTTTACCTGCATTAACCTTGTAAATATCTTATTTCTTTTTTTTAGTTAATAAATCTTTAACTTGTTATAGGATTGGCTACAAGCATCTTTGGTGTGAGGTCTAAGGTGTAGTGACCTCATGTATGTGACTGGTCCTTTGGGACTGGGAGTAACCTGGTTTGTAACAGTCTGCCCTGAGGTTGGTATTCACAGTCGTGAGCACCCGGCTAAGAATCTCCTCATTAGTCTTCCCTGTTACATTTACATTGAAGTTAAGTTGGTAGCAGCCTTATGAGGGAGTAGAGCTAATTTGCATCAAACAATATTGAGTACCTTCTGTGGTAACAGAAGAACACACAATTCCATATATGACTGTCTATGAGATTGCACCCCATCTTATTGGACACAGATTCTGCTGTATTGATGATGGGTTCGTGACCACAAGGCTATTGAAACTCATATGGAGGATTCATTGTGTAGCAGCTGGAGCTCTTTCAGGCAATGAAACAGCCATCCTGCTTAGCAACACAGTTTGATGAAGCTTTCTGGCACAAGATGGCTTTCCATTAGTCCCTATGTGAACAGGGCTCTTGATCAGTTCAAACTGAAGCTAAACTTTCAGATAGTCAAAAACAAAGAAAGAAACTATGATGCCGAACTTCTTTATCATCTGTACAGTGATCAGGTGAATAAAATGTACCTGACTTTTCTATGTCCAAACCTGCAGGAAGCCTGGAGGATAAACCAAATGTTTCAGTTGGAAAGAACTAATGCAGGAAAGCTGCTGCAGGAATTGATGACATTCTACCAGAGCCTTGTGGTGAGGGTTGTGAAACAGTGGGTGTTTTTTTTTTTTTTTTTTGAGAACTGGACTGCTGTGTTAAACTAAGACCTCCCCTTTGGGTCAAATTACTTACCATTTTGTGCAGTCTATTTTGGAGTCGCTTTTCAGCTGGAACTTTCAAAATACACACTAAGTGTTCCTGTTGTCAAAGACATCAAAAGTAGGTGTCGAGATTTCATGTTGGAATTTGTGAAACAGAGATCACCATCAAACGTTCAGTGATTAAATCTCTTTCAGTCTTTGTATTGTGCTCAACCCCGCATGACCTAGATGAAATATCAACCATTGTTTTGTAGAGACCTTGGACAGTTGAAGCAGCAGTAAAGAGTTTTGCCTATGGTTCACTGGCATACTCAAGACAACTAAGTAGAGTAGATTTGGGTTGAAGTTCTCGAACACACTGCTGCTGGAGACAAAGACTTAGTGGACTTGGCTTATTTGCTCTTTTGTTGCTGTTGCTACCTTCTAGCAACACTGCAGTTGAAAGATTTTCTCAGATGAACTTGATAAAAACAAAACTGTGCAACAAGATGCAAGAGGAACTTTTAAAAAACATTCTTTGTGTTGGAGCATATATGCAGTGACACGAGCATATATGCAGTGACACGAAATCTGTTGTGAACAGTTTGCACCAATGAAATGATTGCACTGTTCACTGGTGATATGTGTAACCACCAACAGAAGCATTCTACTTCTGACGAAGACTGCTATTTTTAATTCTGTCATTAGCCATATTTTGTTTGAAACATCTGTCAACCCTCTCTTGGGATACAGGTACCAGAATGGGGGTTTTGATTTTTGAATTTGATTGCCATCTCATAGCTTTGTTACTAATGTGGTTGAACTTCTGCTGGGGCATGTAGCTTTTTTTTTTTTTTTTTTTTTTTTTTATCAGAGCTGTACTAGGTATCTAATTTAAAGCTTTTGTTTGGTCTATACATCAAATAACAATGTATTTAATAAAAATCTTCACTTCGGTATACAGATTGGGCTATTTTAAAGTGACTTTGGGTTATTAATGCAGTAGAAATCTGGTGATTCTTCACCCTTGTATATAGTTCATTGTATTAGTGTGGTTGTGACACATCAACCTCAATTTGCCTCAATTTTTGTAGGAAAATTCTATCCGCTGTAAACCTAACCTGCCAGTTTTCAGGCTGAGGTGACTAGATTTGTGAGCAAACTCAGGTTTATAAGGGAAACTGAGCTGCAATAACCATACGGTTACTTGTGTTGCTCGAGAATAAGGTATGCAAATTGAGTTTAAACATTTTTAATCACCAAATTTGCAGGGTCAGGAGCATCTTGCAAGGGAGAATGTAAAATTCAAAGCAATTTTCACCAGCTTTTGCAGGGTAGTCCATATTTTGCTGGATTTCTTTCAATTTTTGAGGGTTTTTTGCACCAAGTTATGGTAGTCACTGTTGTTTACTCAATACGGAGGTGTTGCCTCTTTAAACTAGTATACTATGTATATGCAGGTAACTTTTTTGCCTTAGAAAATCAGTTTAGAATTTATACCAGGGGTCGGCAACCTTTCAGAAGTGGTGTGCCAAGTCTTCATTTATTCACTCTAATTTAAGGTTTCGTGTGCTAGTAATACATTTAAACATTTTGAGAAGGTCCCTTTCTATAAGAACTAAACTATCGTTGTATGTAAAGTAAATAAGGTTTTTAAAATGTTTTAAGAAGCTTCATTTAAAATTAAATTAAAATGCAGAGCCCCCCAGACCGGTGGCCAGGACCTAGGCAGTGTGAGTGCCACTGAAAATCAGCTCGCGTGCCATCTTTGGCACACATGCCGCAGGTTGCCTACCCCTGGTTTATACAGCTACTTCAAGCAGGAAAGTAAGAAATTCAGTCTTGCATCTGGTTTGTCTTACTCAGCTAATCTGTATTGCTGTATGCACAATACATTTAAAAAAAAAAAAAAAGCCATGCTGTGTAAAGTAATAAACTTTGAACAGGCCTGACTTTTTTCAGAGATGTCTAGCACCCACAACTTCCATTAACTTCAGCTGGACTTTTGGGTTCCCAGTACCTTTGAGAATCAAGACATGTGTGTGATGCTGTGCTACATTTTATAACCCTGGAGGGACCAACTTTTTGCTAGGCACTGTATGAACACACAGCATTATGGGATCCTGGTCCTTGACTGAGGCTCCTAGAGGCTGATGGAATGCAAATAATAAATTGTTCCTTTCCTCCCTTTCATCATGTCTCCAGGCACAAAGAAGCTATCACCAAAGTTTGCCCCGCACTCCCAAAAGCTTAAACACCCCTCCCAATTACAGTGTAGTTGCAGAAGATTCCATCCAGCCGAGAAGCCTAGGAGTGGAAGAAACCAGCAAGCACTATATTTATCACCACATGACAACTGTTGATATGCAGGCATTGAAGCTCTGCCTTCCATGTCATCACCCATGCAGATTGCTATGTTTAACAAAAAATAAGGAGGTTGAAGACTTGAGTGGTATTTGTGTAAATCAGTCTGATACAGACACTTTGTTAAAATTCCCCATGGCAAACTTATGCTGCAGTTAAGGAGGAGGCAAAAGAGCTTAGTATGGTCGCACCTAGCAGAGCTCCTTGGGACCGGAACTGGTGTTGTAAATCCAGACTCTCTCCATCTGGATATCTGTGAGGAATTGTCACTGTACTTCAGAGAGAGAACTCCTATCTGAAGTGGCCTCATGGGGACATCAAGAACAATGGGTCTAAGACAACCCTTCCTCACAAACAATGCAGCCTGTCTGTCCAAGTAGTAGTCATGGAAATACTAACAGCAACTGGAACTGTCACATGTCTTTTTAACTCTTCCAAGCTAATAAAAGAGCTGAGAACACTTGGAACCATTCCTAAAAGATGGTAGCATGTCTCTCAAATAGGAAATTCTCCTTTCTAACCAAGAAATAGACAATAGCCTGACCAGTGCTAAAGATGCTCCTGCCGCCACCGCTACTACTAAATCCTAGTGACCTTGCCAGTTACCATCCGATACGCTTTTCTTCAGGAGGTTGTATCTCTATCATGAACAGAAGTTGAACCAAAAAAAAAAAAAAGGTGGTATTATCGAACCCACCTTGTCTCTGTTTTCCAGGCAAGCTAGTCAAGAAGCTAGTCAAAAAAGCTCCAGAGTCAACAGTGCTCTGCTTGTATCCTGGTTATTTTAGAATTTAGGGACAAGGTATTGTTCAGAGACCGCACCAATTGCTCTAGGGGATGACCTGTCTGTGTACAAGAGAATTATATCTGTCCTCATTAATAGATCTGACACATTCAGTGCTAATGAAATTCTCCTGTCTCCACCCCATGATATTGTAGGGGTGAACAGGAATGTCCTTTAAATAACTTAGTGTCCGCACTTAAAATTTTGTGTTTGCTCATGCTTGCTGAACTCTGGTGCATCTAGCTAACTTTCTTCTGACTCCCCTGCCTTTGAGTGGTGAGAGCTCACAATACGCATCTCTTGAGACACTTTCCCTTCTCTTCTGCCAATAAGTCCTCTGGGAAAGATTAGGTGAGAAACTCCTAAAAGAGGATGGGGCAGCGGGGGTGGGGGGAAACAAAGCAGAAACTCTTGTGGAAAAACACTTTTCAAGTTCTCTTGTACATTATAGAGAACAAAAAGGCAAATTCCACCATGAAAAAAGATAAGATTTGAAGCACGTATCCAATACCATCAGGGATTCTCTCCATTTCTAGGACATTTAACATTTATCTGCATCTAAATTAAGAAAGCAACTAAGCCTCTGCATACCTCTATGGTAATAGGAGGTGTCAAGCAAAGTTTTTAGGAAAAGTCTGGCAGAAGAGCTTTGCCAAAATCCAACATTCCTTGCTTTTTAAAAAAATGGTACTTTGATCTCTAAATGCAAGTATATTTAAGGAAATATTCAGAAATGTCAATAAAATAACTCTGGCAATGGTGACAAATCTGTTTTTATTGCATTGCTTTAAAATATTTATTTAAATAGTCACTAAGATAAATGAGGGAGATTCCTATACATGAGCTCTTTTGGCTGCAAAACCAAGAAAGCAATTAATATAATGAAAATAGTCTTCAAAACTGAAGAACTATGACTTTCTTTCTTTAGTGGAGGTTAATCTATACAAAATATCAGTCTATGGATAACCAATATAACTCCATGGACTATGCACTCATTTTGTGTGGATTGCTATTGCTTCAACTAACTAAACTGATCTCCATTTCTTCTAATTCTAGAAGAAACCCAGTTAGGTTAATTTCTTTTATATACCACAGCAAATGTAAGGTAGCTTTGAAATTTGGAATTGTCTTCAGCAGGGACTTTATATCAGCTTACAGCTAAATCTTTAGTTTACAGAACATCAGTAGCTGGTTCAGTTTTTCATAAATTGTTTATTGTTAGCTTGGGTTTCAGTTGTACAAAACTGGTAACTTCATTTCCAACAAATTTATTCTGAGATATTATTCTCCCAAAAAAACCCTTTTAATTTTCAGAAATGGATGATGAGGACTGTGAAAGAAGAAGAATGGAATGCTTAGATGAAATGTCCAATCTTGAAAAACAATTTACAGACCTCAAAGATCAGTAAGTAGTCAAACATTTTTAAAAAGTCTCTTCCTTTGGGGGCTCATTCTTTCAGTAGTGCTATAAGTGACCACGAACAGTCAGTCTTTCTTTTCCTGTGTTGCAGGAATTACTCTTATCTGGAAGAGGATTCTACCATTCCAGCAGCTGTTGACTCTTTCTAAAGAGCATAATGTTAAATTGGCATTCTGAGATGAAATAATTGTGAGGGTAGTCAAATTTCTACTTTATTCTCTCAGTAGAATTTTTAGGGGGAAGATAAATGTAGATTTAGAGTAAGAAAATGGATCTCAAATGCAGTTGCTGGGTTGAGGTGCCAGCATGAGTCTCCTGTCCCAGAATGCTGAGGGGATATATGTAGACCTGCATTCGTGTGGGGGTGGCATCAGGACCCCTTTTGCTTCCCTATGTCATTGGTACCAGTATATATGCAACCAGAGGCATTCCCCCAGCATTAATTAAAAGCCTGTCTAAAATTAAGTTTTCAACATCAGTGTAACAGACTGCAAAATTTGACTTCTCTCTCAGCTGATAGTCTCACCAATAAAGGTGTGTTTTGAATTGTCATTTAGATTTTGTTTTCAGAAATAATTCTGTAAGGTCAAAAATTTGTGCTTTAGCAGCAATTGATACCTATTTAAGTTCTATCAGCCTACTTCTCTACTTCACTGCTCTAGATAGGTTTATCTTTAATAGACATGAAGTGAAAACTAAAACAAGCAGGTGAGCTAGTATTGATGGTTGACCATTCAGCTTTCAACTTAACTGATCTGCAACATTTTTTAAAAGTTATCAATATTGAACCCAGAGGCTCCACTTGAGAATGGGGCTCTGTTGTCTTACGAACTGTAAAAACTGTTTGATAGATACGTTGTGATCTTCAGACTTAACCTGTCCGTTCTGTAGGTAAAGGATTTTTCCCACATCGCTCTGCCAATTAATATCAACTTGTTCAGAAGGGAGCAATTTTAGAGGTTTTAAAATAGCAGCTCACTTTCCATGCCAGTTGAGTATGCGATATCTTAGCTGAAGGTGCCAGTTAGTGTTATGGTGGGAATATTTTATGTGGTATGCAGAATCTGTCCACTAAGAACTGATATGAAGGCTCATCTTTCCATGTAGGTTGCTCATCTTTTTGCATGTAGTGTTATTTGATAATTCAGTTGCTGCCAATCTGGGTAATCATCGTAAAAGTTTCTGTATACCATCACCAGTTCCTAGTCACCAACACCAAGGGGAAAGTGTGTGGTGTTGGTTTTTTTGTTGTTGAAGCGATCATACTCTGCAATGCCATTAATATCTGTGATTCCATCTTCAGAAAGAAGGGATAGAAATGCTATGCTTGTACATCTTTCCTAGAAGGGTGAAGTATACAAAAAGAAAATAGTTTACTTTCAAAGAGACTTTTGTCTTGGAATTTAGAGTGGCACGAGATTTAGATTTCTAGGTTTTAGTAGATCTGTCATGGGATTTATTAAACTTTATGATTGTAGATATGGGATCGTCTAAAGAATTCTTGCATACGAAACTTTCATTTCTGCTATTCTGCTTGTATTGGCTCTTAAGTAATACACTACATTTTTATTTTAAGACTTTACAAAGAAAGATTAAGCCAAGTGGATGCAAAACTACAGGAGGTCATAGCTGGAAAGGCACAAGAATACTTGGAACCATTGGCAGCTTTACAAGAAAACATGCAAATCCGAACAAAGGTGGCAGGTAGGAATGTGACATGATTGTTGCTGTTTAACAGTGTAGATCTACTATGCAACTTTAAAGTCAGTTGACTCATTCTAGAACATGTGACTATTATAAATTTGTAATACCTCAGAAGAGCAATCTAATGGACACTTTTTTAGCAGAATAGATTGTCTGTCTCCTCAAGGTACCATCTGATTAAACCCTAGGTAGTGTGATGTTAACTTGTGCCGCATCTGTTCTCTGTCTCTGTAGCATTGTACAAAATGATTACACTTCTGCATTAATAAGGGCTGCTATTTCTATTCGTGTCAGAGGATTTCAAAAATAAAGGATATGAAAATGTGAAGGAGACTTTTGCCCTTGGATTAATCTCAAATTGATAAAATTTTTGAGTACTTTTTTTTACAGCTTTAAAAATCTTGTTTTGAGTTGTGATGCGAGTTGTCTTTTACAAACTTTAAAACTGCGACTGTATTTTATTAGAACTTGTTAGATCCCTTAACGTACAGTGCTAGAAGACAATATGATACACAAGCACGCTTAAGCTTGTAATTTTTAACATCTAACACACTGAATATATTATAACACTGTCTAAAATAGTTTCTGGTTATAGTTTTGTATAACCAGTTCAGCTGCCTTGTAATCCATGTCTCCAGACCTTACTGTGCAGAGGATATAGGGCATGTAAATTCCTTAACAATGGGTCTACAGCAGTTGTGCAATTCTGACCCCAAAAAAGAAAAAACAAATAATTCCAGGAATTTTAAACTCTGAGCATTTAGCTAATTTGGATCTTAACATCTGGATACAGTTTTAATAAGAACTCTTGTCAACTCCATTTTGTCTGCTGAGGTAGAGTATTAGCCATGCCTCATGGCAGTTACAGGGTACGCTGACATGACAAAGAAATTGAAGAGGAAAACAAAGATCTGCTCCTCTTGTTCTACCCCATTACAAAGTTTTTTGGATGGTGACCTCTTCAACCAGATTAATCCACAGAGGCTCAACCTGTCTGTGGTAGGAAAGAGGTGTCCCCTAGGACAGGTTAGAAAAGAGCCACGAGGAACCATGCCTACCTCCTCTGAAGGGAGAACCAGCAGAAATGAAATACAGCTAAACAATCTGAAAAAGTACAAAACTGCCTTGGCTTGCATCATTAGTGCTGGTGATCACAAGTACTGCCAAAATCTTTTTCCTCATCACTCAACTCCAGGCCATAAAGCAAAAGCAGGTCAGGCCCAGAGGATGAAGAGGGATCTTCTCTTTATTCTGTGGGTTCCTCTCAATGAGGTTTTCCCTACTGCTCCCTCATATAAGGATAACTTAGGATTTCGGGGGCTAGTCATTCTTCCCCCAGAAAGATCACCTAACCCTTCTTCAATCCTAGATATCCTCTTCAGAATTGGTCTTTCCCCTGGGATTGACATATGTTGTAATGTGCCTTGTTATCCTAACCTAGGTCTTGGATCCCCTGGCTCAAACCTCAGACCTGTACTGCAAGCAGTGGTGTAGCCAGGTGTAGCAAACGGGGGAGCAATCACCAAAAAGCCACCCGCTGCAGCGCTTTTACTCACCCAGCGGCACATTTACTGACGGGGCGGCACTCCGGGTCTTCAGCAGCAGTTCGGCGGCGGGTCCTTCACTCACTCCGCGGGTCTTCAGCGGCATTTCGGCGGCGGGTCCTTTGGTGCTGCTGAACACACCCGGAGCAAGTGAAGGACCTGTCGCCGAAGACCCGGAGTGCCGCCCCGTCAGTAAAAGCGCCGCTGGGTGAGTAAAAATTAAAAAGGCACCAAGAAATTGAAAAGGCGCCGCTTGTGCTCAGCAGGAGAGCGGCCGCTGCCCTGCTCCCCTCCTAGCTACGCTACTGAGTCTGGAGTCACAATGGTATGGAGAGGCAATATATTGAGATTCCCTGACCCATTCACATCTTCAGTGCAGTTGGGGAGCCCATTACCCTGTCTCCTTCAGAATCTGAGAGTAACCCTAAAAGGCAGAGAGAGAGAAAAGTAAGCAGGCCTTACCCAGTCGGAGCTACTGTATCACGAATACCTTTCAAGTTGAAGAAGAAATTCATGGTCTTCCCCACTCAGACTAGGCATCTCTCTGAATCAGATTCAGAGGAGTTGGTTCTAGAGAAAACTCCAAAAGCCTGGATTAGTTGTGGAAGCAATCATAATCATAATCACTAGACTCAAAAATGGCTTTTCTCAAATCTTGAGAAAACAGTAAGGAAAAAGAAAGCTATGAAATCTAAACAGATGGATTACTGCTGGAATTAAGGGTCAGCTATCAGAAGCTGAGCAGGAAGCTTAGGAGAAGGAAGTTTGTCTTGTACTATTTGTCCCAGAATAGTACGAGACCCACGCAGGGTAGTAGCAAGACTAGAGCTTGCTGGATAATTCTTCCTGGTCTCCCCCTTGCCCTTAAAAGAGAGAGGGCAGGAGGATGAGACTGTCTGTCAGGGACCAAACTAGATCTACACATTCCCTTACCTGCTGCCTTGGAGGACATCATTAGAAGCTGCAAAGAGCAAAAGGCTGGAAAGAAAGGTAAACTTTTTTGCAGTGTCGGTAGGGATAGGATTTACCTAATGAGTAGGGCCCTACCAAATTCATGGTCTGTTTTGGTTAATTTCATGGTAATAAGATTTTTAAAAAATCATAAATTTCATGATTTCAGATATTTAAATCTGAAATTTCAGTGCTGTAATTGTAGGGGTCCTGACCCAAAAGGACCTTTTGGGTGGAGAAACAAAGTTATTGTAGGAGGGGTCACGGTATTGCCACCCTTACTTCTGCAATGCTGCTTCAGAGCTGGGTGGCTGCAGAGCAGTGGCTGCTGGCCGGGAGCCCAGCTCTGAAGGCAGCGCCGTCGCCAGCAACGGCGCAGAAGTAAGGATGGTATGGTATGGTATTGCTACCCTTACTTCTGCACTGCTGCTGGTGAGGCGCTGCCTTCAGAGCTGGGCATCTGGCCAGAAGCTGCTGCTCTCTGGCTGCCCAGCTCTGAAGGTAGCACAGAAGTAAGGGTGGCAATACCGCGACCCCACCCCCAATATAACCTTTCAACTCCCCTCTCCCCCATGGCCTCCTTTTGGGTCGGGATCCCCAGTTTGAAAAACACTGGTGAAATCTGTATAGTATAGGGTAAAAGTACACAAAAGACCAGATTTTGCAATCCATGACAGCATTTTTCACAGCTGTGAATTTGGTAGGGCCCTACTAATGAGCCTGCTCAAATTAAACACCGCTCTTATCTGGAGAAGGACACAGCATTTCCTATGAGGAGACTTCCTATCAAAGAACTTGATGTACATGATGGTAAACTCCTCCCCGAGGGGAAATAATGAAGTAAGCTCCAGCAGCTTCCATTTGCTTCACTTGGGCCATGCTAGTGTGGACAGACTTCTTTTTCACTTTTTGAGTTTCTTATTGTCACTCAGGAAACCCTGGCCTCTAGAACAGTGGTTCTGAATCTTGCCAGACTACTGTACCCCTTTCAGGAGTCTGATTAGTCTAGTGTACCCCCAAGTTTCACCTAGCTTAAACTACTTGCTTACAAAATCAGACATAAAAATACAAAAGTGTCATAGCACACAATTACTGAAAATTTTGCTTACTTTCTCATTTTTACCATGTGATTATAAAATCAATTGGAATATAAATATTGGACTTGCATTACAGTGTATAGTGTATATAGAGCAGTATAAAGAAGTCGTGTGAAATTTTAGTTTGTACTGGTTTTGCTAGTGATTTTTATGTAGCCTGTTGTAAAACTAGGCCACTATCTAGATGAGTTGAAGTACCCCCTGGAAGACCTCTGAGTACCCCAAGTGGTATGTGTACCCCTGGTTGAGAACCACTGTTCTAGAAGAAACTCTTGCAACCTACTTTTCCTGCATTCCCGGCACAAGTTATGTTGTCAGGCCATGTCTACACTACTAAATTATGTTGACCTAACTTATGTCAAAATACAGCTACTGCAGTTATCAAATCACGTGTGTATGCACGCACGTTTGGCTACTTATGTTGGCAGTGCGCATCCTTACTAGGAGTGCTTGTACCAATTGTATTGTCAGTGTGAGGCATTGTGGGGTGGTTCCTGAAAGCCACTGACAGTTGATGTAAGCAACACAGTATCCACACTGACACTACATCAATGGTGACTTTCTGGGATGGGGCAGGTGGTTGGGGTGCAGCAGGGGGTCGGTGGTTACGTGGGGTGGTGCCAGCTCCTGAAAGCGGCCTGCACACCCCTCTGGCAGTGGCTCCGCGGTTGGGTCGGGGGCAGCGTGTGGACACGCACACGCGCACACATACACACACACACACACACACACACACCCCCCACCGGGGCTGCAGGGATGTGCTGGCCGCTTCCTGGAGTGGAGTGGGCAGGAAGCCGTCCTACGCTGTGTCTACACTTCCACTTTCAGCGCTAAAAATTTAGTCGTTCAGGGGTGTGAAAAAACACACCCCTGAACGACAAAAGTTTTAGCGCTGAAAAGCGCCAGTATAGACCATGCTTACCCCTCGTTCGGGATGGTTATTTTTTTATTGCCGGGAGAGCTCTCCTATGGCTATAAAGGGTGACTACACTGCCCATGTAACAGCGTAACCAGTCCTGCTGTGCTGCCGGTGGTGGCAGTAGCTGGGGACCCCTGGGCCCTTTTAAATCTCCCAGGGACAGCAGGGAGGGCTGAGAGGCACGTGGGAGCAGCAGGCGGAGCCAGGGGAGAGATCTGGCTCCGAACATTGGTGGACCTGGACCCCCAGGCCCTGAATATTCATGGAGCCCGGGCACCACAGGCCCATACAACTCGCCACCCCTGGCTGGGATCATAGAAAACTGACATAGCAACTCAGATACTATGAAAGGTGCTGACATAAAGCAATATTAGACCTCATTCTTGAACAAATTATTTGAAGAGGAAAGCTACTCAGTTCATTTGCATTATAATACTGTGATTTGTCCTCTGAAAAGTGCAAGATCTTCCATACGCGCACATACCAATGTTATCCAGGGTTGGGATATTTAACATAGTCAGTAGTCTTGCTCTCAGTGTTGAGGAACACCACCCTTACCATGAATCATCCAAATACAGATACACATAGTCCTACTTCTTGGAGAAGAAAACTCAAATAATTTTGAGAAGCTTTTCATGTTTAATACATTAAACAGGTTGTTACATTCTCTGCTACAGAAGTTTTCTAAATTGTCATGGTATTTGACCTGGCCAGAAGCTGCTGCTCTCTGGCTGCCCAGCTCTGAAGGTAGCACAGAAGTAAGGGTGGCAATACCGCGACCCCACCCCCAATATAACCTTTCAACTCCCCTCTCCCCCATGGCCTCCTTTTGGGTCGGGATCCCCAGTTTGAAAAACACTGGTGAAATCTGTATAGTATAGGGTAAAAGTACACAAAAGGCCAGATTTCACAGTTCAACAGTGTGTTTTGTTCCATCTGTAATCCCCCTACTGTTCACCACCCCAGTTTGAGATTGTACAAGAATCAGGTATGTCTGCCTTGTAGCTTTTTACAAAACTTTGGGGAACTGGGCTTGAGATTCCTCAGTGTGCTTGGCATTGTGTGCCAGCATGTGGTCACCTTAGTAAAGACCCACTGAGACAAACGACCAGAAACAAAGCTTCATTTTGTAAGGAAACATCAGGATTGCAGTCCAGCAGCCTCTTCTCTGCTTGCTTCAGGCTCCCTGCTTCAATGCTAAAACTTCCTGTTGGGAAGGCAGAAGGTACTTCTGGCAGGACCCAGGAAGTTTTCCCAACATGCAGCAGTTTGTAGTCCACTTATAGTTCTTACTGCTGCTGCTGAAACACACTGGACCTTGGGCTACACAGCCATCAGTCAGTTAGCAACCAGGGAGGTTATAAACAAATGGTAAAAGATTTAAAACAAATAGTCCAAATCTTTTCTCAGCACACTTTATCAGCCTCTTCACTTCTTTAGCCAACTTGCATATTGGTGTGAAACAGCATCTAAGCAAGTGCACTCCACTAACTTGAAGTTTTAATTCTAGCCTGAATCACAAGTGCTATATTATCATGTCCCATTAATCAGTAATAGCATTTCATTTCAGTTTTATTTTATAGTAACTCTATTTCTTAAACTCTAAACTTAATATCTAAAACTGTTACCCATACTATATTCTCATTACCCAAAAGTGAGTTGAAAAGATGTTTTGTTGGTAAGCAGTTCACTGAGTATGAGAAGAACATTTAAGAAACGTGATGATTTGTCTTCTAACATCTTAATCCTTC
Organism: Chrysemys picta bellii; assembly: GCF_011386835.1. Taxonomy (NCBI): domain Eukaryota; kingdom Metazoa; phylum Chordata; order Testudines; family Emydidae; genus Chrysemys; species Chrysemys picta. The sequence goes on from NC_088794.1 coordinate 109,842,394, forward strand.
ACAGTGTTAGATGGGGGATATAACTGAGTAAAACTTCAGTGATAGAAATTGTTCATTCTAGGTCTCTTATTGCTAGATTAAGATGTTAACCTGACATCTGTTGTGTAGGGAGGGTTGGAGAAGCAGGCTGAAAGTTTTTAAAAGCTAATATTTGCTGACACGGGAATTTATTTATTTATTTATTTTTAATAAAAGTGGTTATTCAAATCGGTCTTTAAAATGCCCTTTTAATTTTTAAAAGTGACTTTTTTTTTTCCTTGGGAGTAGAGAAATTGCTAATTTGTACTCATTTATTGGGGAAGTGCTTGTGAAAGACCAACCGAATTTGCAAACAAATGTACTGGCATAAGACAGTTTTTAATTCTATTTTAACTATTGAGAGCCCTTAATTGAAAACTTATATGAGCAGAAATGGATGCAAATAGAATTTGAGGTTACAGAGAATTCAGTGATTTTTGAAAACTGCAAGAGACTGTCCAGGAGATTCAAGTTCTCCAGTTAGAGAAGAGAAACAACATGGACCACTAATAAGAATGGAAGAGCACTTCAGTTCCTATGCTTTCCAAGCAAGAAGCTTGTCCTCCTAGGTCACATAGGTGAACACAAGAATAACCCTACTGGGTTGGACTGTTGGTCCATCTAGCCCACTAACCTGTCTTCCGATAGTGGCTGCTGCCAGATGCTTCAGAGGGAATGAACAGAACAGGGCAATTTCTCAGGTGATCCATCTTCTGTCATCCAGTTCCATTTCTGGTGGTCAGCGGTTTAGGGACACCCAGAGCATGGTGTTTGTCCCTGACTATTTTGGCTAATAGCCATTGATGGAGCTATCCACCATGAACTTACCTAATTATTTTTTTGGACCCTGTTATACTTTAAGCATGGGATGTTGTGAAGGCCAGTTCAATCTTTGGCCTATCTCATAAGTTTGCCCTCAAGATCAATGGTTGTGGAAGCTTGTGATGTGGGCCCCTGTCTCTGTATTATTGTTAGCCTCCCATTCATTACTATTAAACACAATACTGCGGTAGCACCTAGAGACCTCAGCCAGGTTGTGGCCCCATTATCTTAGTGCATTGTATGCACATAAATGTACCTTTTTAAAAAATATTGCGCTCTCTGCTTGAAACAGTCTTCCTCCAATGCACCAAGTTATCTCAGCCAGAAGTGGCAAAGCTGTAACATAGTAAGTCTATCTTGTGTTGCATTGACAGAATTTTGTGGGATAAATTAGTTTCTTTTCCACCTATATTGCCAGCAAGATAAACTTGTAGTTTGCATAAATACAGAAGTGAACAAAATTGAGGACAATTTTCTCTGCAGCCTCTTGAGTTCAGTCAGTTATTTTTTCCATACAAGTTTTATACTCTGTGTACAGTCTGAACACTGTCAATATGTAAAATAGTATTTTTTTTTGCATATGCGCATTACTCTAGGGCTAGCAATAGCAATCTTGACAGATAATTCTGAAATCAGTTACTCTTTTTTTTTTTTTTTTTTTAAAGTAATAATGCTGTAATTTGTCTGGTTGCAGGTATCTATAGAGAGCTCTGTTTAGAGTCTGTAAAGAACAAATATGAATGTGAAATTCAAGCTTCTCGCCAGCACTGTGAGGTATTGTCAACTTATTTAAACTGGTGGCTAATCAAGTCTGTCCTTAATGGATGTGCAACAGTTTCCAAGATCGGTCCATTTTAAGTTTGTATTATTGCTGTAACTTCAATATTTTGATGTAACTTTCTTTATCACTTCAAAAGAAATACATCCTTAACAACTTAAAGAAATGAGACCTCAGCTAGGTGTCAGTTTGGTTTACATAAACAAGATTAATACTACTTTTATTAACAGGGCCCGTCTAAGATTGAAAAGACCTCCAATCATTTTTGGAATCTCTTTTATATAGTAGGCATCTGAGAAAATAGTTAGTGGTATTCTGCCATAAATACAGCAGTCACATTTTGCAATAATTCTATTTTTAAAAGCAGCTTATGGGCAGAAAATAATGTTGTCACTATTCAAAAACTGGTACGAGAGAATTAGACATGTTTCTATTTCAGTAGAATCTCTGATAGAAAAGTATTTGCATAGACAGAGTTGTAGAACAATTACTGTATATACTCATTCATAAGCCGAATATTTTTGGTAAAAAAGTGACGCATCAAAGAGCGGGGGTCAGCTTATAAACGGGTCTACATCAAAATTTGATGATTTTAATCATTAAATTGAATATCTAATACATTGTCGTTTTGTTTACCTGGAGAATTTGCAGGCATGGAGCCCCTCAGCTCCCTGTGGCCGTGGTTCACCGTTCCCAGCCAATGGGAGCTGCGGGAAGTGGCTTACCCTGACGGGCTGGGAGCCAAAGTTTTCCAAACCCTGAAATATAGGGTCGGCTTATGAAAGGGTTATACAGTTTTTGCGATTTTTACCTATCCATTTTGGGGGGGTCGTCTTATAAACGAACGGGCTAATGAATGAGTATATACGGTAATTCTATTGATCCTTGTTCAGGTGGAAAAAAGTATCAAAACCTTTAAACCCAGAGATAGAAGCTTTTGTTTTTACAAGCAGAATTTCTTTCTGTGAGTGCATATAATACTTGAAATATCTGGACTAATATGGATCTTCATATTTTGATACTATTACCTGTTTACCTGGATGTAAATTGTCACAACCTGATCTAGTCCATTTCTGAATAGACATCAGTCTACTGAGATTGAATTCCATGTGCTTCTAAGCCTCCTGGGTCTGGATAGTGATTGATCACTGTTCCGAGCTCTGTATCTCTGAAGCATACTCCCCCATGTCTGACACCATTCTTGGGCAGTGGGACCCTGCAATCTGGCTTCCAACGCTCCAGACCCAGTGCCTTAGCCCTCCTGACCCTCCTGTTGTGGAAGTTACAATAGAAAGTTGTGAAACAGACTTATAATTCTAAATGGAGGTTAAATGTGTATGAACATAAGTATTTTGTATATTTAAAAGTGAGGTAAATATAACTTTTCTCTTATCTACATCTTGGCAATTTATCCTTTTTAATAAGGACTTGAGGAAGCGTCTTGGTGCTTTCTTCTTGAATTTCCAAAGCCTCTATCTTTTCTTGTATTTCCTTCATGTGGTGGTTTTTTTTTTTTTTTTTTTTTTTTTTTTTCCCTTTACATTTCGGATATCTTTGACAACAGGGAATCTGATATGTTCTCATGAATCAAGTCAGGCATCCAAGCCTTTATATTACAGAAGAGATGAATTCCAGTGCAATTTTAGGTGCAGCTGTAGAAACCGTTTTTTTTGGTACCAGATCATTTCTCAGCCAACTGAACTGTCTCAGGTGCTATTGTAGATAAAAGAGAATATGACTAGTGAGTGTTTCCTCTTCGTTATTTTCTCTCAGTCCTTCTAGGAGTCATTATCTGTTGCAATTCAAATAAAAACAAAAAAACCCAAACCCTCCAAAGATGCATGTATATTTGTCATCCTTTAGGAGGCATGGAGGCATAGAATCATAGAATATCAAGGTTGGAAGGGACCTCAGGAGGTCATCTAGTCCAACCCCCTGCTCAAAGCAGGACCAATCCCCAGACAGATTTTTGCCCCAGAATCCTAACCCCAGAACCCTCAAGGATTGAACTCGTAACCCTGGGTTTAGCAGGCCAATGCTCAAACCACTGAGCTATTCCCCCTGCAACTGAAAGGAGCAATAAAGGTACTTTCCCAAAGCCCAAAACTCATATAATGCAAAATGACTTGCACAGTTCTGGGATTTCAGATACTGTTTTAAATTTCTTTAAAAGTCTAATTGCCATATCTAAGCAGTTTATAATTGTTGTGTCAAATATGTACTATTGTGTAAATAAAATCCATGGTATGACCATTCTTAACTTTAAAGCCAGCAACCTTGAGGGATGGGAAAGCAGCTGAAGTATTTGTTGGATTATATAGAGAATCCAGGCTTGCGTATGCATCTGCTTCTGTTTGTCAATGAAGGAAGGGGCTAGTACAATACCTATAATTAAAGAGTTTATATATCCCCTTTGAAAAGTGCTAATTAAATTACAATGTTTTAAACTATTGTATGGTTGTGTCACTGCTGATTTAGGAGTGTTTTCAGTTCAACACTCTAGGTTGCATTATTCTGGACATACTATTTCTATTGTAGCAGTCACTTCTTCATTTGTTCACAAAGTTCAAAGGACAATTCTTAATACAATTCTATAAGAGAATCTAACTGTTACTAGTACTATAGTTAACGAAGATTAGATCTGGCTGAAAAATGGGGAAGTTTTAATAAAACATAATTATTTCCCAAATTTTTAAAAACTTACGAATTTGGAAAACTTGACCAGGTGTAAATAGACAATTTAATCTGCACACCACTAATCTGTACCACTACAGTACATTCTGAATATGAAGTCCATAGTGAATTTGGTTGGCGATAGGATACCGGATTATATTGATCATGTATTTGATCCAGTCTGGTATTTCCTGTGTTCCTGAGAGTGACTTTATAGGACTGAAGGAGTGGGCAAGACTTGATCAATGCACACAATCCACGTCCTTGACCCACACCCAAAGCCCCCTCCAATTTGGTAAGAACTGCCATTCATTCAGGTTTATTCTTCATTATCCTGACCTAATCAATAGACTGTTTCCAGTGCTCTTTGTGTTCCATTTTTGCTTTAGATGTACTTCATATCTTGAGAAGAGCATGAATGATGGGTCGACCATCTTCTCTATTCTTCATTGTGAGTCTTTCATCAGACAGTCATGATGGGAGATAATGTCCAACTAGAGAACGTTCTGGTGGAGATCTAGCTGCTTGCTTTACATCTCCTTCCTATCATGGTCCCACTCAAATCCTCAGCACATGCACCCTTCTTTGATATCTGTATATCTTGCATCCACATGAAATATCTGGAATAAGTGTAAGCTTTAAGGGGCTGGGACATCACACTGAAAAAGCAGGTGGATGAGGAACTCAAAATCAGATGCAAAATGTGGCTTATGCTTCATGGCTGTATCTAAATGCATAAGCGACTCTTATCATGTTGCACCTGAACTTCTAAATCAGTTGATGTAAGGTGCATTTAGTTGATAAACATGCATGAATGCATAAGTTATAATTTCTTGCTTTTGTTTCAGAGTGAGAAGCTCTTGTTGTATGATACTGTACAAAGTGAACTAGAAGAGAAGATCAGAAGATTAGAAGAAGACAGGCATAGCATTGACATTACCTCAGGTAAATAGGATTTGAAAGATTTTTAATGACTTGGTGTCACAGTTTAGGGCAACTACACCTGTACTGTCCCTCCATGGGCCATTAAGATCACCCACTCTAGGCTCCTTGGCCATCACCTCTCTTGGGCAGAGACCCACATCCCTCTCCGTCCTGACTGGTTTTTTTCCCTGCTGCAGCGTTCCCTGTCTACACTATGATTTCCCCATCAAACCAGACTACCTAAGCAGGTCTATTTCTCTGCTTTGCTTTCTCTACAAAGAATATAAGCGGCTGTAATTGCCAGTAGTCACAATTTACCACACAGTCATTTATAAGCAATCACATTTATTTTTAAGGTGAAGGCATTACAGAGAAAACATTACAGAAAAGAAAAGAACTTGCACATATGCCAATAAGCTTACCAGAGAACTCCCCCATCTCCAACCAGGGCTATGGTAGGAGTCAATCCTTCATACCTCACAAAGGCATTTTTTCTGTGGTTACAAGTTCATAGCAGCCTTAGCTTAGAACTAGCACTCCCATGAATAGGTTAGTCTTTTCTTCTATATATATTGGGCCTTTGATCTTCGGGTTCTGGGAACAGGTAATCAGTAGACAATGGTCTCCTCTTCAGGCTGTAATTTCAACAGGCTGGATTTTTGCATAACTGCAGGTGGGAAATTGTATTAATCTATAGAGATTCACCAGGCAAACACTTGATACTGTTTGTCCCAAAAGTCCATTCTTGACTGGTACATTGCTCAACGTAGTCCTTTGAAGTTCATAATGTGCCTGGCTTCACATCCCATCTCACTCCCCTTCCCCCCAGCGAAAAGTTACATGCAATCCTGGCCTGTAATAATACTTAACCTTTTCATTTAATACAATGGACTCCAAAGATAGTTAAACTTGATTCAATAAGGCTGTTCAAGGATATTGCAGAAAATTGTCATATCTGTCATCTGGTAGCTAACTGCTGGGTCAATTATATGCAAGCACTGACTCTATAGAGCCTTTCATCACATTGTGGAATGCTGTTAATTATATTTTAGACTTTATTCTAAGCCTCAATGAACTTAAAGTAGATACAATCTGCTGTTAGAGCAGATATTACTATGCCTTGTCTGCTATGGTGAGAATCTGTTAATTTTATCTGTCTGCCAAAATTAAGGCCTACAAAATATAGTACATTAAAATGTGAAAATTGCCATTCTTCTCACAAAGAGCATGTACCAGAAAATCTGATTTATATCCTTGTCAGACAATTTTTTTTACTGTAAAAGAGTTAAACATCAAATTCATTAATGTAATTGTAGCATTCTTATTATGCTTTTTTCAGAATTATGGAATGATGAACTACAGTCCAGGAAAAAAAGGAAGGATCCATTTAGTCCAGATAAAAAGAAACCAGTTGTCATATCAGATATCCTTTTTCTATCGTTCTTATCTGTGCAGCATTTTGTTTTATAGCCTTCTTACCACATGTTCTCCTGTTATATTGTCTGCTTAAGCAATAATATATATATATTTTTTACTATATTTAGGAAGTCTTAACAGGCTTGGAAATCCTTGCCATGTAAATATCCGTAACAAAACAATTTACAACAGTGAACTTTTGTTTAGAGGAACATTATCCAGTGTTTCTTTTATGGAGATATACCTATCTCATAGAGCTGGAAAGACCTTGAAAGATCAGAGTCTAGTCCCCTGCCTTCACAGCAGGACCAAGTACCATCCCTGACAGATTTTTTTCGCCCCTGATCCCTAAATGGCCCCCTCAAGGATTGAACTCACAACCCTGAGTTTAGCAGGCTAATGCTCAAACCACTGAGCTATCCCTGTGTCATATCTCTGTATTTAACAAGTTCCTACCATATCAGAGTGAGCATGATTACAAAGTCCATGATACGTCACTTCCAGTGATTTTTTTTTTTTTATTAAATACAGTGAAATCTCTGAATACACATTTAACAGATCAAGCATGTATATCAAATGTTAATATTTCAAAAGGATTGGACAGGTGTGGTGGTTTTTTTGCAGGTGACTATATCTTGTCTGAGTATTGAATAAATGGCAATCAAATATGCAAGTATTTGTCCTTTGTCTATTTTTTGGGTACATAATTGGTGTATTAGTTTTCCCATAACAATCTCTTATCTCCTAGTACACCTCTACCCCGATATAACACGACCTGATAGAACACCAATTCGGATATAACGTGGTAAAGCTCCGGGTGGGGGGGGAGGGCTGCGCACGCTAGTGGATCAAAGCAAGTTCAATATAATGCGGTTTCACCTATAACGCGGTAAGATTTTTTTTTGGCTCCCGAAGACAGCGTTCTATCGAGGTAGAGGTGTAGCTGCTAGGCTGCTGATAGCCTCTCATTGAAAAAGATGCTCAACTCTAGAGGAATGCTTAATAAATACTTTCTTACTGCTGTTCTTGGCAGACAGATTTTGTTCTAATTGTGGTGGTGGAAATCTAGTTGAAAGGTCACCTTTTGTGACATTGAAAATCCAGATTAAGATCACTGTTTTCAAAATACTAATTTCACTGTTGAGTAATTGCAAAAGTGACTGTGTTTAATTCCATCTAATTTTCCACTTCCAAAAATAGAAGCAACTGAATTCTTGAACATGTCAGCCAGGTTTCTGCTGTGACTTTGTTTCAATACACTAATCTATGGCATCGGCTCCAGGCAGCAAAAACAGAGGAAGGAAGTTGTTACATAGTAGCAATCATAACAGTGAGAGTAACATAGGCCAAAAAGAGAGGAAAAGCATATTCTAAACATGCTTACAGAACAATTTGGGAGTGAAGGGAGAGGATTCAAGGGAAGTTTAGGGGAAAGTAAGCAAAAAGTAAGCGAGAAGGCACAGAGAGTACTCTAAATTAGATAAAATTTGGAAACTAATTCTACTGGCCATTGACAATGATGTTTTAAAATAAGAGGGATTTAATCCCAAATTTTAAAAACTCACCGTAAACTTTTTCTGGTAAGACAGTAAAGCATTATTTGATATGTCTAGTAAGTAGTGTCATTATGCTTGGTGCATGGAGAAACACATGATTCTCACTCCAAGGAGTTTGCAATCTTTAATTTAAAAAAAAACATACAGTTCCTTGCACATGCTACGCAAAATGATGGGACAATGGATACATAATCTCCAAGAAATGTAGAACCATTTTTCTGATAATGTTAAGCCACTAAAGTCCAATATTGATATGCTTTCAGAAGTTTAAGAAATTGATAAATTTGAATGAAAATGATAGCTTCCCAGAACACAAGGATAAATAAGGAGTTAAAAGCATAAGGATGGCATGATATAAGGCTCAGGAGACAGAGGATGAAATGAATGATTCTGGAGGTGGCTTTGGAGATCTAGGTAAAAGGAAGATGAAATGAATGTAGGTGGAGTTGTAGTTGGTGTTTTGAAGGTGAAGATTAGAAACTTGAATTTGTGAATAGTAGAGAAGCAATTTGAAGACTGACATGATCAATAGTAGTATTTTTGAGGGGCTGAAAAGTAGTCCTGTCAGAAGCAGGAAAACTAGAGAAAGAGGTTGCAGTAATTGAGGTAAAATGACCAACATCTGGACTTTGCTTTAGAGGTAGAAGGTTGGGTTTTTTGTGGAGATGTCAGAGGTGGAAACTTCAGAGGCAAAGATTTGTATTTGTTTTGTACAGTGCCAAACACACTTCTAGTACCAGTGACAGAATAACAGATTTTGGCAGTAAGGGGAGAGAGGAGGCTTAATATGACATTGTGGTTGAGATTAGATGATGATGAAATGTTCAACTGTGGAGTAAAAACAGGGTAAAACTTGGACAAAAGATGCCCCTCTCCAGGTAACTTTTTGAAAGGGAGTTACACTATGCAGAAAGTAACTTACTTGTTGACCTTTTCTTGTACTATGTTCTGTAGCTTGTGCAATTGAACTCCATATCTTGAGTATCCTTTACCTTGTTTACTGACTGCGGTCTCATTGTTAAGGCTTAAGAGCTCTGTTTATCGCTTTTTGATTGCATATTTTAAATTCCAGAGGTCAGGGTTGCTAATGTTTGCAGGCTTTAGGTTAATAAGGAGTAAGGACAAGATTCAAAAGCTGCGAATTCATAATTTTGTCACCTTTTACAGCTGATGTCCAGTGCAGTTGAGAGGCTCAAAGGAGCCAGCTTCCAGAAGTAAACACAAAACCCAGGAGATGATTGGTAGATCCTCTTAGCCTGGAGGAAGGGGAGGTCTAAAGTCTTTGCAAACTGAGGTACCCTTCAGATGCACCCTCACTTCCCCCTTGCAGGGGAAGATGAGAGAATTCAAAGGTGGGCTGAATCCTAGGAGTTAGGCCTAAGGGGATCAACCCTAAATATTTTTTCTTTTTTTTAGTATGGAGGCCATTTAATATCACACCAGACTCAAAACACATGATATTTGAGGTGTTTAGGTCCCCCTATTAAAATTTAAAAGCGAAATGAAGTTAAAGTTGTGGCTTTCTTTTTTAAAGTATATCACTGTTTATTTTATTCTGCGTGTCTCTAATTGGAACACACCACATCAAGACTGCTGCTTTATTGGAATATTTCTCAGAAAGATGACCTGTCGTAATGACAGTGGATAATAATGAATGTTACTCGGTTAAGATGGCACTATCCTAAATTCAGCTTAGTGGAGATGCTTTTAGCTAGTGCCAGAAATTTAAGTGGTCGTTATTCAGTTGTTTGGATGTAACTCTATCGTCTGGTCTTCTAATACAGAAATTGCTAAAAGGAATTATGGGGTATAAATTTCCAAGTATTCATGCACAGGATGGCTGTGTGCTGGAGGTGTCAAGCCGAATAGCTTCAAATTACAAGATACACTGGCAGTTCTTACTTATTTTTACAGACAGAGAGATCCATGTTAATTTGCTGTCTTGTGCTTATTTCTTAAAGTATGGTTAAATTTATCTAACACAATATGTAATGCATAGTGGAATTTCTTAGTCTTTCAGTACGTTACAGTACATAGTCTTTGAACTTGACTTGAAATCACAATGAGAACTACAAAATAATTTTTTTTTGAAGTGTTGATTAAGTTGTTGAAATTAAACATTCATTACTAAACTTTTTCTTCCAGTTTCTCAAACTGCTTCAAAACTAAAGTGTTTTTTAACGTCAGGGCAATTTAACTTTAAACGTTCATAATTTATCAACTTTTTCAAACTTGCCTTGTGTTATATAGCTTGCTGAGGTTGAAAAAACAAGACAGATCTGAAGACTTTTATACACACTACTTTACAATATTCCGTTTTGTATTTGTGTATATTGTAGTAATTAACAACTTGTGGTACGGAGTTGATATTTTAAGGTAGAGGTTTCGAACTTTAACTCAGTATTTCCAGTCTTTCAGATACTTGATTTCTCAACCTTAACATTTTTCCATGTAATAGTATAGGATTTAGAGTCACTAAGAAACTGCACTGAATATGTTAATTTAGATGCTTGCTTTCAGTATTGTAGAAAAATAAGCTGCCAGGATTGATTTATTCTGTTTGGAGTACAAGAAACAAGGATTGTTTTGGTGTCTGTCAAGTACAGAATGGGTATGTAATGGCTGTTGTAGTCTTGTATCCCTGTGGTGTTCTACAATAACAACCTTAATGTAATTGTAAATATGATAGCTTCTAGGAAACTTAAGTGACACTTGTACGCTGTGTGGCTCTCAAGACCTAATTTTTGTAGTGCTCTTTCACTTCATTTGGAATTCTGTGTGTGGAGCAATGGCAGAATAGAGTCACTAAGTAATTTAAAATTTATGAAGATTGTAGACCTTTTATGCTAATTTCACTGTAAAAAGTGATTCCCTTAACTTTTCAACGTCCCTATATAGTTTATATGTTACAGGACCTCGATATACTTGAAGATTGGACAACAATAAGGAAGGTATGATTGGAGGATGAATGTCAATTTTGTTGTCCTATTCTCATACATTTTACAAATCTATAGGCAAGCTTCCATTAAAATAATCGAGAGCATAAATATTGCTAAATAGTATTTTTGCAATGAAGTCTGATAGTTATAGCAAGGGAACAGAGTGATGTGCGTTCTAAACTTAGCTCTGATACTGGGTAGTCTGCCCTTGGCTATGTCTCTTAGGGTACGTCTTCACAGCAAAGAACGGAGTAGAATGGGGGACGGAGAACCCTGCAGCAGTGAGTCTCATATCCTGGGTCAACTGACTTGGGCTCGTGGGGCTCTCTATCTGGGCCTAAAAATAGCAGTGTAGACATTCCTGCTTGGGCTGGTGCCTGGGTTCTGAGATCCACCCCTCCTTGCTGGATTTCAGAGCTCAGGCTCCAGCCCAAGCGGGAACATCTAAACTGCTGTGTTTAGCCCCACACTGTGAGTCCAAGTCAGCTGACCTGGGTTCTGAGCCTCACTGCTGCAGGGTGGGTATGTGGTGGTGGTGGTGGTGTTGCAGTGTAGGCATACCCGTAGCCTTTTCACCTCAGTTCCTAATCTGTAAAATGGGGAATGCCATACTGAAGGCCTGGTTTACTCTACAACAAGCTGGACCTAAATTCTGTTTTACTCTGGTACAGTATGTTGGAAAATCTGCAGTAGCTTTTTTTAAAATTTCAAAAACATTTTATAATTAATTGTGAAAATGAATGAATAAATACGGTAGTTTGTTTAATTTGATAGTAAATTCAGTTTATTTTGCTCTGTCACCACATTTCATTATGACATAGATGTCGGTCAGGTGGTGCAGCAGTTGGGACTCGAGGCAAGAGTCCCAACCCAGTGGTTCTCAACCTGCAGCCTCTGGGCTGCTTGCGGCCCAATCAGCACAGAGCTGCAGCCCATGTGACATCCTCAGGGCATAGATGTAGTATTAGATGCGTCCCACATAACACATTGTGGGCCCCATATACAGCTCACAATGGTAAATAGGTTGAGAACCACTGGTCTAACCTGACTGTACCTCCCCAGTGGCTAGAAAACCACCTTTCTGCCATAATGTCCTGGGACCTAATAAAACCTAGAACCAGCTAGTCACCAGGGTATATAAGCAGTATTTCCCATCTTGTGGAACACCAGACTAGTTCAAGGGGAGGTGGGCTAGAGGAGAGAATCAGGACAGGGACACCTTCATGACATTGGAGCCACCTCTCTTCCTGACTGTAAACATTCTCTAGACTGCACATAAAACTGGATGGCTACTTGAAAACCAATCTGTCTTCCTCCTCTTCTTTGGCACTAGAGGAGGGAAAGCAAAATAGAAAAATATACAGCTGAGAAATATACAGAAAAGACACTGAAGGTGTGTGTGTGTAGGAGATAAACATGTGCAAGAAGGTGAACAAAGCAGAAATGTCCACTGTGCTCCTGAATGGTACAAGGGAACATGGGCAAATCCATCACAATTGAGGGTCCAACACATAAAGTTGGAAACTGCTTTGCTTAAACTACAGCAGGAATTATGCTGAACAAATATCGGACCATAGACACAATTTTACCCTAATAGCTCTTAAGTAGGGGCTGAGAGTGAGTAAAACTGATTATTATACACACAACCGTAGAATGTACTTGGATACAACTGTGAGCTAGGCAGAGGCTTGTTTCTATAGCTTTTTGAGTGATCTTTTCGTTATCCAAAATCTTTATTTGGCAGCTATTGATTGTAAGCTGAATTAAGAATGTTTCGTGCTATTTTGGGTTTGGTTGGCAATCTGCAGAGTGATGTAACACCAACTATAAAATATTGTATAAAGAACTGCTCCTGATTTATTTAAAATCAAAGCCCATTAAAGCAGATAATGGATCTGTTTCTCTGCATGCTTTTATTCAGCTAATTAGTGGTGTACAATGTTATAAAATATTTTTGATTTTTTTTTTAGAACAAGCGTTTAAACATATATATGTAAATGCTAATATATTAAAGAGCTGCACTGCAGTAGAACTTTTCTTAAGGCATTTTTTAATAAATGTTCAACAAGTAAGCTTTCTTAACTTTTTCTTTTTTCCTTTTTTGTACTTCAAGGCAATGGCTACGCTGGGGCCACACAGAGTAAAGCCGGAACGTAAGTAATAAAAACCTCACTGCTTAATACATTCTGGTTTCATAAGACAAAACTCATTAAGCACAACAGCACAGATTTCATCTAGACAGAACAGAGATTTATCAGGCACAACAGGGACTGCAGTGGTTGAGGAGGGGAAAGGAAAGCAGAGAGCTTTAAGGGTATGTCTGCACTTCAAAAAGAAAAAACAAACATGGCAGTGAGTCTGAGCTCTGGTCAGCTGACTCAGGCTTGCACCATGGGGCTGCAAACCACAATGTAGATACTCCTGCTCGGTCTGGGGCCTAGTCTCTGAGACTGCTGTTTTTAGCCCTGCTACTCGAGCCCTCGTCAGTTGACCTGGACTCTGAAACTCAATGCTGTGTGTCTCTTTGTGTTTGCTGCAGTGTAGACATACCCTAAGCTGCTTCCTATCTCTCAGGCCTTGGTTTGAGGCACTGTTGTGCTCTGTGCTTTACAATAGGGTTGCTCTCTCCACTGACAGTCTTTCTTAAATATATTTGTATGAAATAGTTATTTTCATTATAGTCTAAGTATCTTCTAAATGGTGATATGTTTTTAAAATCAAGGTTAATACTTAAATGGCGGAAGATTACTAGTAGGAGTAGACTTGTAGAGAAACAGATTGGATTGGCTTGATACATGTCAGTGCAGAATATAGATGCTTTTTCTCTGGCTTCTACCTCCCCCAGCTGCTCTGTGTGCAGCAGCTAATTGAAGTTAAGCAGAGCTTACCCATTTCACTATGCTCTGCTGCTCTGAGTCAGTGAAGAGCAGAACTGGGGAGAGAGGAAGGGGACAATATTTGGATACCAAGGTGATATTCGCCTTAGATGCCCAAGTTAGGTAGAAAGGGAAACAAGGGGGATGAAGTGGTTGGGGAACAAGAGAAGAGGAAGTAAGTAGGTGTTGCTTTCTTTAGTGAAAAATTTCTGTTGGGGTATTGTGGTTAATGACATAGTACACTGACACCATTGTATTGGAGAGGAGGAGAGGGGTGGGGTGGGGAGAAAGAGGAAGAAATTTGATCAATGGTTGATACTTAGACTTGCCACATATACCACAGTTACCATGATGTAAATTAACATTAATTTTACCTGAAAATTGAGTTTTTAATGGACCCCACTACATCAGGAGATAAAAGAAAAAAGCATCTCTTCTCTTAACTATCTTAGATTTTAGTTTGATTGTTGCCTAAGGTAGCAATGCCCTTTTTAATAACTAAACACTTAACTAGATCAGCACATGCATATATGCTAAGTATTTGAAAATAAATTTATAAACCTGACTTTAATATCTGCATGGTTAGTAATAAATATTTCTGTTGATCATTTTAGCACCTGTCAAATTAGAAAAGCATCTGCATTGTGCTAGGTCTGAAGAAGGAAGACTGTATTATGATGGAGAGTGGTATGGACGTGGACAGACAATATGTATTGATAAGAAAGATGAGTGCCCTACAAGGTAAAGGTCATTATAGCCTACTCCCATTTACAATAACGTACATTATACAGTGAATGGAAAGCCCAACCTTACAATTTCAGTCAGCTGTTGCCATGTCAGTTACTTATCAATATTTTCTATCTTAAGATAACAAGCTGCTTTCTTCTAGACATTTAAATTTGCCTTCCTCCAGCATAAGTACCAAATGATCAGAAGTGTAGAGGCTTAGTTATCTTAATATTTAAAATACATAACATTTGACAGCTGATGTATATGTCTGAAATAATAGCCTAAAATGAGGGCTGTCAATCACAGTTAATTCACGTAATTAACTCAAAACAATTAATCACGATAAAAAAATTAATTAATTGCACTTATAACAATAGAATACCAATTGAAATTTATTAAATATTTTGAATGTTTTTCTACATTTTCAATATTGATTTCAATTACAACACAGAATACAAAGTGCACAGTGCTTACTTTATATTGTTTTTTATTACAAATATATGCACTGTAAAAATGATAAACAAAAGAAATAGTATTTTTCAATTCACCTCATACAAGTACTGAAGTTCAATCTCTTTATCATGAAAGTGTAACTTACAAATGCAGATTTTTGGGGGGGAGGGGTTTACATAACTGCACTCAAACAAAACTGTGTAAAACTTTGGAGCGTACAAGTCCACTCAGTCCTACTTCTTGTTCAGCCAATCACTAAGACAAACAAGTTTGTCTACATTTACTGGAGATAATGCTGCCTGCTTCTTATTTACAATGTAATCTGAAAGTGAGAACAGGCATTCGCATGGCACTTTTGTAGCCGGTGTTGCAAGGTATTTACATGCCAGATATGCTAAACATTTGTATGCCCCTTCATGCTTCGGCCACCATTCCAGAGCACGTGCTTCTATGTTGATGATGCTCATTAAAAAAATGTCAATTAAATTTGTGACTGTACTACTTGGGGGTCTCCTGCTCTGTTTTACCCACATTCTGCCATATATTTCATGTTATAGCAGTCTAGGATAATGACCCAGCACATGTTTGTTTTAAGAATACTTTCACAGCAGATTTGACAAAACTCAAAGAAGGTATTGATGTGAGATTTCTAAAAATAGCTACAGCACTTGACCCAAGGTTTAAGAGTCTGAAGTGCCATCCAAAATCTGAGAGGGATGAAGTGTGGAGCATGCTTTTAGACGTCTTAAAAGAGCAGCACTCTGATGTGGAAACTACAGAACCCAAACCACCAAAAAAGAAAATCAACCTTCTGCTGGTGGCATCTGACTCAGATGATGAAAATGAACAGTCCGTATTGCTTTGGATCGTTATCAAGCAGAACCCATCATCAACATGGAAGCATGTCCTCTGGAATGGTGGTTGAAGCATGAAGGGGCATATGAACTTCAGCGAATCTGGCACGTAAATGTCTTGCAACGCCAGCTGCAACAGTGCCATGCGAACGCCTTTTCTCACTTTTAGGTGACATTGTAAACAAGCAGCAGGCAGCATTATCTCCTGCAAATTATAACCAACCTTGTTTGTCTGAGTGATTGGCTGACCAAGAAGTAGGACTGAGTGGACTTTGTTTTATTTTCGAATGCAGTTTTTTTGGTACACAATTCTACATTTGTAAGTTCAACTTTCATGATAACGAGATTGCACTACAGTACTTGTATGAGGTGAATTGAAAAATACAATTTTTTGTTTTTTACAGTGCAGATATTTGTAATAAAAATAAATATAAAGTGAGCACTGTACGTTTTGTATTCTGTGTTGTAATTTGAAATTAATACGTTTGAAAATGTAGTAAACCAAAAATATTTAAAATAAATGGTATTCTATTGTTTAACAGCACGATTAATCGCGATTAATTTTTTTAATCACTTCACAGTCCTACCTAAAACATGAGTATAAACAAAACTCCATATCTTAACCCACTAAATATACCACACTTTAAAATACTATACTTCCTTAGACTTTCCATCTATATTTTTCTCTGGCTGCAATTCCACATAGAAGAGAGGACATCAGGCTATCAGACTTTGTTTATAAAAATGAAATCTGAGCCCACATGCTAAATTTGTGTAATACATTAATTAAAAAGCCATTGAAAATGTCAAATACTTGCTCCTATTTTTTCCCCAATGAATCCTTTCACAAGCTGCTCCACCTCAGGAAAAACTCTGATTAAAAACCTGGGAGAGGCAATTCTATAAATGTTCTCTTTGTAGTTTCTAGTACGTGATAGAGGCAAGACAGGACTTGGTACTGACATCAGACAGGACAGTGGACTAGATTGAACATTGGTCTGATCTGGTATGGCAATTTCTACGTAAGAGGGCAGAGATGTGATAGATTTTGAACTACCGGTATGAGTGAAGTCCTGGCTCCATTGTAGTTAATGGGAATTAAATGGGGCCAGGATTTTACCATATAGATTGAAGTCCCGAAACTTGTTAGCAGATTCTGAAACCTTTTCCTTGGTGTGTTTGGATCAAGGGGATTAAGTTTGGATCAAGTTTTGACCCAGTTTTAAATGGAATCTTAGCTGAATATTTCCAGACTTGCTGACAACTGCTTTAAACCAATGGTAAATCATGTGTCCTTGCTTTCAAATGTCTGATGTTCTGAAAAGTTGGAGCTCTGTTTAGAACATGAATCTCTTAACTATTCCCAGACTAGAATCTTTGTTAAATATGGATTAAAGTACAAATTATGTTGAATCTGTAGGACCTTTTAAATTTCAGTGAATTTTAAGCAATAAATTGAAAAAGTAGATAAATGTGAACCTCTGCCCAGTATATGGATAAATGTATTCACAGCTAAATTTCCACCTTCAAACTTCAACAACCATCAGCTTCAATGGTATGATACAAGTAAATCGTAGGGCCGAGTTTGATCCAATATATGCAAAGCCACACAGGTTTGTGTGAGAAACTACTCTTCTGTAATGGAGGAATCCATCTGAATTGGACAATAGTAATTGAAGTCAACTGTCTCTACTGATTATTTTTGTTACTCTTATGAACAGGGAGTTTAACAAAATAAAAAACTGTTTAGAGCTGAAGTAGGAAAGAATTTGAATACAATTATACATTGTTTATTTTAGCACTTACATTAACCGTCATGAAACAAATCTGTGGAAATCATTTTGCCCTTTCCCATTTTGCCTTGCATTGAGTTTGAAGACTTTTGTTAAATTTTTGGACAGGATCACGCAGGTAAATGTGTTCAAACATTCATACATAAATCTATGAAAGCCATGCTCTGATTGACATATGCCTCATCCTGCACTGGATCCTGCTATATCAGAGCAGCTATGCCATTGAGCAACGATTAAGAGTATGTTAAATTTACAATATTGAGATAATCTGGAGATCTGGTATGGGCTGTGATGTGAGTTGTGTAAATAAATAGCTCTTACTTTGAGGTTGTCAATTGTCACCACAGCTTTAAACTACCGTATATACTTGATCCTAAACCGGTTCGTTTATAAGCCGACACCCCAAGATGGATAAGTAAAAATGGAAAATTTTTATGATCCATTCATAAGCCGACCCTATAATTCAGGGGCCAGCAAACTATGGTTCCCAGGCCATCAGGATAAGCCGCTGGCGGGCTGAGATGGTTTGTTTACCTCAAGCGTCCGCAGGCACGGAGGTAAATCTAAGAAATCAAAGTGTTCCAGTACGCCAGCTGCTTACCCTGACGGGCCGGGACAGCAGCTGGTAGGGAAATTTTTTTGTGGGGGAGAAGCTGAGGGTTAGGGGAGTAATCCCTGTGACCACCCCCCACATGACCCCACCCCTAGCCTGGGACCTCCACACTCTCCCCATTCCCTCCCTTCCCACCTTATCTGGGGAGGGCCAGGGGAGGATGTCTCTCGCCTGGCTGGAGCTGCTCCGGGAGGCTGGGCAGCGCGGTCGCAGCATGTTTCAGCGGGCTGGGCTGGGTGGCACGGCCGCAGTGTGCTCCGGCAAGCCGGGTGGCGGGGCCACAGCGTGCCCTGGGGGGTGGGGCCGACCGGCATGGCTGCAGCCTGCCAGCCCTGGAGTTGCAGCTGGTTTGGAGACTGGCGGGAGAGCAGCATGGCCAGAAGCGGAGAGACTCTGGTCCCGCCTCTTCCCTTCTGGCTCTGCTGCCTCTCCTTGCTCCCTCTGTTGGGGGGAGGGGCTGGGTCCCTCCTCTCCCTCTCTATACCCGTTCATAAGTCGACCCCCTTCTCTGGTGCTTCCCTTTTTTACTAAAAAAATTCAGCTTATGAACGAGTATATATGGTATGTAATTTGTACACTGCAAATATCCAAGTACTACATGATCCTCTAATATATATTAGTTATTTCAAGGCTGAGTAAACGATTGCAATTTTAATATAATATAGAGAATATCTTTGAGAACTCAGAGGATGGGTGAGATCCAGAAGGACTGGAAAAGAGTCTTTAAAAAGAGGAACAAAGAGGACCAGAGGGATTTATAGACCAGTCAGCCAGACTTGAATACCTGGAAAGATACTGGAATGAATTATTAGAGAATATATTTTTAAGGCCCTTGTTGGCTATTACTTGTCATTAATTATCTTCTAGGATTTGTCAAGAACAAATCATGCCAAACCAAACTAATACCTTCTTTGACTGGATTACTGGCCTTTTGACACAGTCCCATGTGACATTGTCGTAAGCAAACTAGGAAATGTGGTCTAGATAAAATTACTATCAAGTGGATACACAAATGGTTGAAAAACCATACTCAGAGTAGTTAACAATGGTTTGCTTTCAAACTGGGAGGACATGTATAGTGGCAGGAGGTCTGTCCTGGGTCCAGCACTAGTCAATATTTTCATTAATTACTTGAATAAGGGAGAGTGTGCTTATAAAATTTGTGGGTGATGCCACTGGGGGACTTTCAAACACTTCGGAGGAGAGGATTAGAACTACCTTGGCAAATTAAAGACTTGCTCTGAAATCGGTAAGATGAAATTCAGTAAAGATAAGTACAAAGTCCTTCACTTAAGAAGGGAAAAGCAAATGCATAAATATAAAATGGGGAATAACTGGCTGGGCAATAGAACTGCAGAAAAGGATCTGGGGGTTATAGTGAATCACAAATTGAATGAGTAAAAAATGTTATGCAGTTGTGAAAAAGGCTAATATTCTGGGGTGTATTAACAGGAGTGTCATATGTAAGACTTGGGAGGTAATTGTCCAACTTTACTCAGTACTGAGCCCTCAGCCAGAGTACTGAGAGCACTACTGAATGTCACCCTTTAAGAAAGATGTGGACAAATTGGGAGGAATCCAAAGGACAGCAAGAAAAATGAGAAAAGGTTTAGAAAATGTGACATGAGGAAAAGTTTTTTTTTTTTAAAATGGGCATGTTTCTTCTTGAGAAAGAAGACTGCGGGTGAGGGAGGGGACATGACCTGATGATAGTCTTCATATATGTTAAGGACTGTTAGAGAGAGGATGGTGATCAATTGTTCTCCAGGTCCACTGAAGGTAGGACAAGAAGTAATGGTCTTACTCTGCAGCAAGGGAGATTAATGTTAAATATTGGGGGAAAACTTGCTAACTATAAAGATTAAGTACTGAAATTGTTACCTAGGGAAGTTTTGCAATCCCCATCTTTGGCATTGTCTAAGAATAGGTTAGACAGACACCCATCAGAGATGGTTTAGGTATATTTGGTCCTGCTGCTGTTCAGGGAGATGGACTAGATATCCTCTGGAGGTCCCTTTCATTCCTACATTTTCATGATTCTGTGAATTCTCTTCATCTGAGTGTCAAAGTAATAATGACTGAACTGGCACACCACTAGCAATCAAGTGTCTAATTATATTTATATTTTAATCCTTAAATCAGGTGGTCCAAAGGAAAGTATGGAATGTGCCTTGAAACTGCTTTCTAGTAATGAACAATGAGGAAAAACAACTCCAAAAGCGTTTGCATTAATGTTTAAGTAATTCATGTAAAAAAAAAAAAAATTCAGTTAGCCAAACAATTCAGTTTTTCCTTTACGTGTGTACTGGCTAATAGTTAAATACAAGTTCTTCCTAACTTTCTTTTTGCTGGAGAGCAATTTCGTTTGACTTGTTCGTTTTTTTTCAGGAAGCCCACTTCAGATTGGTGGATTGATAAGGTCTTCTCAATGGGTACTATGAGACAAACTTGTATTTTTATTATAGACCCTATACATTAAAAGGGAAGATGAGTGCTTTGTTTAATCAAATTAAATGTTTGAGATTCATTAGAACTATCATTTTTATTGGATGAAAAATTAGTGGTGAAGATATAGTGTTCCTAGATATATCCATGTATCTTTAGTGTCAGCTACAGAATTCTGTTGTTAAAAGTATCAACATAATCAGGAAGGAGGCAGTAGCTGTCTGGGCCTAGTACTTCTTAATGCAAATATTTAGTATTCCAAAAGAGCACTCTACTTGTGGGGCTGATCCTTTGATTTATGAGATCATTTGTTTCTAAATCCTATTTTTTTCTTTTCAGTGCCATAATTACAACAATTAACCATGATGAAGTGTGGTTTAAGAGGCCTGATGGAAGTAAATCCAAACTGTATATTTCTCAGTTACAGAAAGGAAAATATTCAATAAAACATAACCACAATTGACCATTACTAATCAGATGTATAACAAGTGGTGTTAACATGCTTGATGTGCCATGAAGTGAAAGATGTATTTAATAATGTTTTGTATTCTCATTAAATTTATGGCAGTATCTGATGTATTTGTAGTACTGTACGTAAACTTCATATGGATGTCCTTGAATAGGTGATGACTCTTAATCATGTTGCCCAAGACATTTTACCTCTAAGCTGGGTCCAGTGCCTAAGATATGAAGTATGCCTTCACAGATAATGGCTGAACTTCTGATTTAAAAATATTTGTAAAATGCAAAACATTTGCTTTTATTATTGGTGACTAGATTGTGTGGTAATTGTGCAATTATTTTCTACAAGCAGTTCACGTCATATATTAAGTGAATTGTCATGTTTGTCTTGTGAGTGTAAGTTAGTCTGCATAAATGTTGCTTCTGAATAGTCTAATGACTTAAGTATTCTTTTATCCAAAGTGAACAGAATTTTTTAAACTTGAGACCCTGGACAGCTCTGACTTTTATAAGGTTTACCATGCCACTTGTAACAAAATAAAGTCAATATTAAGACATTTTTGAGAAGCACTTTCTAGTACCCCATAATAAATTTAAAATGTTGGTGGCTTTCTTTTCTAAGTTATGCAAGAAAGTCACTAGCAAAGGCAATGTAAAATTAGTTACACTACAGGTAGAGGCAGTGCTATGTGGTCCACAGAGGGTATGAGTGCCTGGCAATATTACCATGTAAATGGTAAATAACTGAAAGTATTATATTGCATGCTGTACTTGTCTGATCTATAGTCTTATGAAACAAATATTCTAAAAACACTTTGTCAAAAGTAAAATGTACCCTCAGAAATGGTATCTCTGGGACAAATTAACAGTGACCTGCTCACCATATGCCATCTTTCCAAATTTCCCATATTTTACTCTTTTCTTAACAGAATTGTTTCATGCAGTTTAGAAAGTTAAGCTTGCACAGAAGTTATATTTCAGGACCTCAGGGGCAGAGTCTGAAATCCTTAATGTTATAGTACATGTTTGGAACATGTAGAATAACAGGTGAGATTGGAGAAAAATAAGCTTTTCCTGGTGGTTGTGTGCACTTTACTGTCCATTATGATGACTCTTTGTGGAGCAAGGAAAACATGTTTGCTTAAATTGATCATGGCAATGGAAAACTCTTTTGCCCTACATAATACTTAACTGCTTTACCTCTGAAATATCATTGCTGGAGCAGGGTGGTAACTACTTGACTGTTGCCAAAAGTCTAAAATATTGGACCTTTACAGTGATAGAAAAGCATTGCTCAGGATAAACTGCATGTCACATTAACATTAGCCAACTGTACATAAAATAACAATTGATGTGTTGGCTTTTGACAGTACTTACTGTATGTACACAGTTTGATAAAAAATTTGTAATAAAATATTTGTATTTTTTAATGTAGTGTATAAATGATCTGTGAAGGACTCTTTGTACAGTTGTTATTTTTTATTTTTCCTTGAGAGTTGCAGATGTTTAATTCTAAAGAGAGCTAAAAATATTGTAGTTTTAAAATAAATTAATGGAGATATCCTATCTCCTAGAACTGGAAGGGACCTTGAAAGGTCATTGAGTCCAGCCCCCTGCCTTCACTAGCAGGACCAAGTACTGATTTTGCCCCAGATCCCTAAGTGGACCCCTCAAGGATTGAACTCACAACCCTGGGTTTAGCGGGCCAATGCTCAAACCACTGAGCTATCTCTCCCCCCCATGTTTATGTTGCCTAGAAATGTTTGTCTTCCACAGAACCTAAAAAGGTGAATACAGATATTTGACTGGAAAATCACTTTTAAACCCAATATCTTTGCAATAAACTAAAATATAGAAGTCCATATTCCAGTATATGTATGGACCTATATAACCAGAGATGTAATACAAGTCTCTGTCTTTCTGGCTTCTTTACCCCCATGTCTTTATAATATGTGAAAGCTTAAACCCTATAGAAGTATGTCGTACACATGTACTAAACAAGGTTTGTTTAGAAAATTGTAGAAATATACACTTGTTAGTTTGAAAGTTAACACTTTTTTTTAAGTTTTTTCAAAATCTTTGAAGAAGGAACTGCACAAGTTACTAACAAATGCTATCTAAGTGTGTACATGTGCAACTTTTATTAATTTAGGTTTGGGGAAGTGAATATGGGCATTACTGTAATATGGACGCTATGCATTACTCAAGCATTTTTAACAGATGGCCACAGTAACATTAATACACACTTTTGCCTGCAAGAGAGGGGAATGTGTATAAAGCAAACTTAAGCACTGTGGAAAATAGTTCACAATCTAGAATAGGTGTGCAGGGGAATCTTAGTTTATATTGGGCATGTATCTTGAGAGTATAGTCTTTGTACACAAGCTCAGTATTTGCTGCTTTGTTGCCATGCTATCCCTTGCTACTGGCAACAAGCCAGTATTACACTCTCCAGACCTGCTCTACACTAATAAATGTGATTGTCAACTAACCCTTTAACACTGTTCAGACACTATGTGAACAAGTAAGGGCTTGCTTAGCATTTGCAACTAAACAGTATTCAACCCCAATTCAGATGGCACAATTGCTGCCCTTTAAATTTTGTAGTGTAGTGCAAGCATCAGCCCTGGGTACAAAGTAATGCCTTTCTGCAACTGATATGAATGGGACAGAATTGAGTTTGGGGGCTGGGGAGGAAATTGGAAACCCATATTGAAAGAATGGGTTTAAAAAGCACATAGCTTACTTTTTGACTTGCCTAATTTACTCAATAAATCATTTGAAGGGTATGTCTGCGCTGTAGCTGGGAGGTGAGATTCCCGGCACAAGTAGACAGACTTGCACTAGCTCTGCTCGAGCTAGCATGCTTTAAAAATAGCAATGTGGATGTTATGGCATGCGCGGTGGCTCAGATTAGCTACCTACGCTCAAACTCAGGGAGTTGGCCAGGCTTGGGGATGGGTGACTAGCTCAAATTGCCATCTGTGCAGCACAGTCCATACTGCTGTTTTTAGTGCGCTACCTCAAGCAGTGCTAGCATGATGCTTTCTACTTGTGCTGGCAATCACATCTCCCAGCTGCAGTGTAGACCTACTTAGACTAAGCATCTCTTCGATTTGCCTAGCAAGTAAGAGGCTAAGACAGATTTTGAACTTTTTTTGCATTAGATACAAGTTACTTTTTTTTTTTTTAACTTGGACTTTTTAAAGTTGGCATTCCAGGTCCAGTGCTTTTCCCATTAATGTCAATGCAGAATTACTTTATAGTCTGTCAAAATTATTTTACTCCTGCATGTTCAGAAGAAAAGGGACAAGTCCCTGGAGTAAACATGGATAACGGTTGCCAGAGAAAAGCTGAAACTTCAAGCGGAGTTGATTTGTTTTGGTAGTGCTCCCTATTTATTAGTGATCAGGAAAAAGGAGGGAGCTGTACTGTGGCAAAATTTGTAGACTCAATTACTTAGTCAAATGCAGAGAACATCCAGAACTTTATAGGGACTTGACTAAGCTGCATAAAAGGGAGGGGTCTACTATAAACCACCGAATCAGGAAGAGGAGATGGATAAGGCATTTTTAGAACAAATAACAAATATCCAAAACACAAGAGCTGGTAGTAATGAGGGACTCTACTTATTCAGACATCTGTTAGAAAGATAATCTAACAAAACATAATATCTTCGAATGTACTGGGGACAACTTTTTGTTTCAGACAGTTGAGGAAGTAACCTGGAGAGAGCCATTTTAGATTTGACTCTGACCAACAGGGAGGAATAAGTTGCCAATCTGAAGGTAGAAGGCAATTTGAGTGAAATTGATCATGAAATGACAGGTTTCATGCTTCTAAAGAAAGGAGGGAGTGAGAGCAGCAGAATAAGGACAATATACTTCAAAACAGACGTTAACAAACTCAGAATAGCTATGTAAAATCCCTGGAAAGAAAATCTAAGGGGAAAAGGAGTACAGGAAAGGTGGCAGTTTCTCAAGGAGACCATATTAAAGGCATAATTGCCAACTATTCCAACATAAAGGAAAGATAGGCAGAGGCCAGTATTGCTCCATCAAGAGCTCTTTAATGACCTGAAAATCAAAAAGGAATCCCACAAAATGTGGAAACATGGATGAACTGCTGAGGAATACAAAAGAATAGTACAACCATGTAGGGACAAAATTAGAAAGGATAAAGCATAAAATGTGATACACCTAGCAAGGGACATAAAAGACAATCGGAGGTTCTTTAAATAATTAGGAGCAAGAGAAAGATGAAGAAAAGTGTAGGTCCTCTACTTAGTGGAGAAGGATAGCTAATAGCAGATGCCAAGAAGAAGGCTGAGGTGTTTAATGCCTATTATGCTACAATCTTTGGTAATAAGGTTAATGGTGACCAGATGCTCAACACAATTAGAGGTTAAAGAATAGATAAATTAGTTGTATTCAAGTTGGCAAGACCTAATGAAATTCATCCTAGGATACTTAAGGAATTATGTGACTCAATTTTGGAACAGTTAACAGTTCTTTGAGAACTCATGGGGAGTGGGTGAGTTCCCAGAGGACGAGAGAAAGGTACTATGTTTGCCTATCTTTAAAAACGGGGACAAACAGGACCTGGGAAACTTAAGACCAGTCAGCCTAACTTTGATACCTGGAGATACTGGACTGAATTATTAACCAATCTAGAGGATTAACAGTGTTATAAGGAATAGACAACATGATTTTGTCAAGAATAAATCATACCAAACCAACCTAACTTTCTTCTTTGACAGTGTTACTGTCCTAATGGATAAGGGGAAGCAGTAGTCAGTAGTTACTTGAGCTTAGTAAGGCTTTTGATGCAATCCCACATGACATTGTCATAAGCAAACTAGGGAAATGGGGTCTAGATGAAATTACTATAAGATGAGTGCACAACTGGTTGAAACACTATATTGAAGGAGTAATTGTGATGCTGGCAGAACAGGTGCCAGCTCTTGCCAAGGCTTTAGGCCTCATCTTAGCACTGACAGATTCACTCCTGGAAACCAGTCTGTTTCACCTGTGTTGGTATAGTTAAGATGGGTCTTGAACTTTATTAACAAGGTGTTTAGTGTTTATACTTTATGAAATGCTTGTAAGTTGCTGCTTTCATTAATCTCACTTATAACAGCTTTATCACATGCTATAAGGTAATATAAGTTTTTGCTTTATAACAGTAAAAAATGTTTGCTCTGAAACAGTGAACCCAGTCAGGAGGAATTCTCTTCTAACCATCAAGAAGTCCTGTCAAAAGTAAATGGGCCATTGTGGGACATCACTATACAAAGACTTTATTTGCCCCTTCACACTCATAAAGAGGCTACGTGCAAAAGGGCTCATCCCATCAACTTGAATTCTAGAAGAAGGAAATAAAAATAGCTGACATTTTTTTTCATCTCTTTTGCTATTTGGAGTCTTTCAGGTCCACAGCAGCTATGAACCAGGAGCAGAGATCTCCAGAATCAACCTGTGTTAGCCCTGAAAGACATTCAGAGCTGACAGATTACTACGGCGCTGTCACCTTTTAAAACTATAGACTAACTCATTTCTGTATATGCTTGCCTGCTGTAAACCTTGTAATTAATTTTTTCCCTAGTTAATAAACTAAAAATTTATTACAAGATTGGCTACAAGTGTGGTTTTTGCTGAGAGATTTAAGGTACACGTAGACCTGGGGTAAGTGAGTGGTCTCTTGGGACTGGGAGCAACCTGAATATTTTGTGATCTTTGGTGTATAGCAACCAACTATCACTTGGGTGGCAAGATAGACTGGAATGCCAATGGGGACTGCCTGTGACTCCATGGTAAAACTGTTATAGTGCTTCAGCAGTTAACATTTGTTACCTGGTTGGTGAAATCTAATTATAGAACACACAACCAATTTGGGCTCTCTGGCCTGCTTCTTGACAGTCTGCCCGGAGGTTAGCACTCATGGTCATGAATCACTCCAGACAGTGTGACAGTTGGCCTAGTCTTGGCAGGATTCACATGCCACAGGTCAATTGGGTTTATAGATCATAATCCCAGCACTATTAAACATTTAAACCTGATATTGAGAGTTTTAAGAGCTAAAGATTAGTCACAGGGAGCGAATCACAGTCAAGAAGGATGTTATCAACTGGAGATGGTTCAGAAAAGAGCCACAAGAATCATTAAAGGATTAGAAAGCATGCCTTATAGTAATAGTAATAGACTCAGGGAGCTCAACCTATTTGGCTTAACAAAGAGAAGGTTAAAGGGTGACTTGATCACAGTTTGTAAGTACCTAAATGTGGAACAAATATTTGATCAGGGCTCTTCAGTCTAGCAGAGAAAAGTATACTGCAATCCAATGGTCAGAAATCGATGCTAGACAAATTCACACTGGAAATAAGGCATACATTTTTAACAGTGAAGGTAATTAACAATTGGAAAAATTTATCAAAGGTTGTGGTGGATTCTCCATCACTGACCATTTTTAAACCAAGATTTGATTTTCTAATCTTTCTAAAAGATTTTCTAATTTTTCTAAAAGATATGCTCCAGGAATGTTTTTGGGCAAGTTTTATGGTCTGTTATACAGAAGGTCAGGCCAGATAATCACAATGGTCCCATCTGACCTTGGAATCTATCAATCTATATGAATTTCCTGCTTCACTTTCCTCTCTGCTCTGCAGAGTTCTTTGGACTTAGGACAGTCAACTGGGGTATCCAGGATCCTTCTGCACAAGGCTTCTCTCAATCATGGAGTCTCTCTCTCCTGCACGTCAGTTTTTTTTTACTTTGACTAGTCCCACAGTTAAATAGGAACACTCCCCCACACCAGCTACAAAAACATACCCCTTTCTTCCTCAGTCCTGCCCATACCTTTATCTGTGAGTCCCTTGAGTTTATGCAGCTATGTCTACACTAGCACTTTTGTCAGTATAACTTACATTGCTCAGGCGTGGGAACCCTCCCCACTCCCCGAGTGAACCTCCTCCTCGAGTGACATAAGTTACACTGACAGACACGCTGGTGTGGACAGCGCTATGTTGGCAGGTAACCTCCCACTGACATAGCTACCGCCGCTTGTTGCAGGTGGTTTAATTATGTCGGCGGGAGAGCTCTCTTCCCATCAGCATAGAGCAGTTACACAGGAGATCTTACAGTAGCACAGCCGCATCAGTACAGCTATGCCGCTGTAAGGTCTCTAGTGTAGACGTGAGTTAAGTCTTATCGCTGGTTCCTTTGTTCTTTCTCACTATCTGCAGAGAAACTGGAGGAACTACTTTCTCCTATCTGCTCCTACTTTCTCCTATTTCCACCTGAATGGACAACCATTAAGGTTTAATGACCCACTGTTGTCCCAGGTTTGGCAGATACTTGCTATAGCCCTTGTCAGTTCATGGCTGACACACTGCACATTGAGGCACTCCATGACACAGCAATTTCATATCAGCCAGGAATCATAAGCTGTATGTAGACAGATTTCCAAATTGTTAGACGGCCTCTTAAGGTATGTCTACATGGCAATTGAAAACCCACAGCTGGTCCCTGCCAGCTGATTCAGGCTCTTGGGGCTCGGGCTAAGGGGCTGTTTAGTTATGACATAGATATTCAGGCTTGTGCTGCAGCCCAAGCTCTGGGACCATCACACCTCACCTGTCCCATTCAGCCTGAATCTCTACACAACAATTAAACATCCCCTTATCCCAAACCCCAGTCAGTTGCCATGTAACAGCCACAGGTTTTTAACTGCAGTGTAGACATACCAGTAGAAGCCAATATGAGGGCTGAGAGAAGGCAAGAATACCTGCACATCAAAGGCTGGATA
This sequence comes from Chrysemys picta bellii, assembly GCF_011386835.1. NCBI lineage: Eukaryota > Metazoa > Chordata > Testudines > Emydidae > Chrysemys > Chrysemys picta. The sequence goes on from NC_088794.1 coordinate 109,871,548, forward strand.
TCTAGTCCTCGAGAAACTTTAGTGCCTGAGGTCAGAGAGAAGCAGTCTTTTGGCCTCTCAGTGTATCTAAAATAACACATTTAGGCCTTGTCTACACTACAGAGTTAAGTCGACAAGTTACATCAATGATCATAAGCTGCTTTAATTACATTGATTGTGCATGTCCACACAATGCTCCTTGTGTCAGTGGAGCACATCGAGTTTTTTCATGAAGTTTCATGTGATTAGGTCCTATGATGGTGTCACTTGAATAGATATGTGGACAGAGTTGGCATTGGGCTTTGTTGCAAGGATAGGTTCCTGGGTTAGTGTTTTTGTTGTGTGGTGTGCGGTTGCTGGTGAGTATTTGCTTCAGGTTGGGAGGCTGTCTGTAAGTGAGGACTGGCCTGTCTCCCAAGATCTGTGAGAGTGAGAGATCATCTTTCAGGATAGGTTGTAGATCTTTGATGATACGCTGGAGAGGTTTTAGTTGGGGGCTGAAGGTGACGGCTAGTGGCGTTCTGTTATTTTCTTTGTTGGGCCTGTCCTGTAGTAGGTGACTTCTGGGTACTCTTCTGGCTCTGTCAATCTGTTTTTTCACTTCAGCAGGTGGGTATTGTAATTTTAAGAATGCTTGATAGAGATCTCGTAGTTGTTTATCTCTGTCTGAGGGATTGGAGCAAATGCGGTTGTATCTTAGAGCTTGGCTATAGACAACGGATCATGTGGTGTGTCCTGGATGGAAGCTGGAGGCATGTAGGTTAGTATAGCAGTCAGTAGGTTTCCGGTATAGGGTGGTGTTTATGTGACCATCGCTTATTAGCACAGTAGTGTCTGGGAAATGGATCGCTTGTGTGGATTGGTCTAGGCTGAGGTTGATGGTGGGATGGAAATTGTTAAAATCATGGTGGAATTCCTTGAGGGCTTCTTTTCCATGGGTCCAGATGATGAAGATGTCAACAATGTAGCGCAAGTAGAGTAGGGGTGTTAGGGGACGAGAGCTAAGGAAAAGTTGTTCTAAGTCAGACATAAAAATGTTGGCATACTGTGGGGCCATGCAGGTACCCATAGCCCTGCTGACTTAAAGGTATATATTGTCCCCAAATGTGAAATAGTTGTGGGTGAGGACAAAGTCACAAAGTTCAGCCACCAGGTTTGCCGTGATATTATCGGGGATACTACTCTGAAACTTGTCATTATGCAAGGCACTGCATTTAGCCGTATGGAGTGGAAATCCATCAACTTCATGAAAAAACTCGTACAGATACAGACAGATATCATCTTCCTTTCCAAATGCAAACAGATGGACATCATGCCAAAAGGACTAAGGGTAAAAAATTCATTACAATCTACATATCACTCAGACTATGCTGAGAGATTGTGCCACACACTCTCAAAGAAACTGTGAAACCACCTGATCAACATCCCATACAGCAAACGGAAAGATTAAGACTGAGCTCTCAAAACTGGATACTCTCCTGAAAAACCAACCTTCCACACAAACTTCCTCAAGGATAGACTTTACAAAAACTAGACAAGCCATTTACAACACAAACTTTGCTTCTCTACAAAAGAAAAAGGACAATAAACTGTCTAAACTGCTACCTGTCACAAGGAGCCACAACAGTAGCTCCCTTAACCCACCCAACAATACACGAAAGCTTATGCTGAAATAAATTTGTTAGTCTCTAAGGTGCCACAAGTACTCCTGTTCTTTTTGCGGATACAGACTAACACGGCTGCTACTCCGAAACTTCTCTAGTTAAGCGACTCCTATTATCTGCTATGGACAGTGTGACCTAGTGGTCAGAGCAGGAGTCAGGTCTAGGGGGTAGAGCAGGCATCTAGGTTGGGGAACAATGCCAAGGATCAGCACCAGAGTCAACTACCAATTACCAGAGCCAGGGGTCAAGCCAGGAATTGAAGCTGAGGGTTAGAGCCAAGGTCAAATACTAAATGCCAAAGCCAAGGGTCATGCCAGGACTAGTAACTGATGGTTGGAAGCATGGCATAAGGGCAGGAACCAAAGAAGAGGCAAGGACCAAGCCTGGTGCAGGAGCACATTGGAAACAGGAATGAAGACAGAGGTGAGGCAGGAGTAGAGCAGGAACAGGCTTAGGTGCAAGTAGCAGGCATAACCAGGGTCCAACAGAGCCACAACAGGAAATCACCTAGTTCAGTGGTCCCCAACCTTTTTGTGGCCACTAGCACATTCATGTTTTCAGAAGAGTATGGTGGGCACCAACAATTTTTCAAGGCTTATTTTGTATTTGTACATTAAATAATACAAAAAACATCATACTTAATATTATATAATATATGAATCCAGACAGAAGACAGAAGCTGGAGAGAAGCCGCGAGGATAGAGAACACCAGTGCCCGCAGCCCCGGAGTATTCAGTCCCCAGCAGGTGCGGGGCCCCGGCTTCTCTCCCCTGCTGGGCACTAGGCGGGCCCTGCGCCTGCCGGGGACAGAGAACACCAGTGCCTGCAGCCCCACAGTTGTCTGTCCCCGGCAGGTGCAGGGCCGCAGCTTCTCTCCGGCTTAAGCCGCGGCCCTGTGCCTGCCTGGGACCGAGAACACTGGCGCCCGCAGCCTGCAGCCCCGGAGTTCTCTGTCCCCAGCAGGCGCAGGGCAGCAGCTTCTCTCCCCTGCTGGGCACTAGGCAGGCGCACATAAATGCCCCGGCGGGCATCGCGTTGGGGACCACTGACCTAGTTGCTCAGACAACTTCATGAGCCTCCTTTGGCTTAAATAGTGTGATTGGACCAATTGGTTCAAGTGACTTGTACTCACACAAGAACCAGGGCCAGCTCTGGCTTTTTTGCCGCCCTAGGCAAAAAACCCACCCGCTGCCCCCCCCCCCCAGCGCGGCAGGGGAGGGTGCCGAGCCCCGCCGTGGCTCTCCGCTCTCCCTGGTGGCCAGAGCTCCGGGAGGAAGGCGGAGAGCCCAGCCGGGGCTCTCCGCTATCCCCAACCGGCTGGAGCGCCGGAGGGAGGGCGGCGAGCCCGCTGCGGTAGGGTTACCATCTTTTAGTTTTTAAAAAGGAGGACACTCCATGGGGCCCCGGCCCTGCCCCAACCCCGCCCCTTCCCCGCCCTCAGCCCCCCCCCAACTCTGCCCCCTCCCCTGAATGCTCCGCCCCCCTGCTCCTCCCCCTCCCCTGCTTCCCACGAATCAAATGTTCGCGGGAAGCCTGAAACAGGGAGGCAGCAGGTAGGCTGGGGCGGGGTGCGGCGTGGCTCAGTCCGGCCCTCCTGGCCGAGCGGCTCCCTTCGGCGGCCGGCTGGCCGGCCCAGGCCAAGAGGCTCTGGCCCCGGCATCTCCCGCCCGGCTTGGCTCGGGCCCTGGGGCACTGGCTCCTGGCCCGGCCCCGCGACCCCGACCCCCGGCCCGGCCCCGCGCCCCCGGCCCGGCCCCGCGCCCCCGGCTCCCGGCCCGGCCCCGCGCCTCCGGCTCCCGGCCCAGCACCGCGCCTGGCCCGGCACTGCGACCCCGGCTCCTGGCCCGGCCTGGCCCCCGGCCCGGCCTGGGACTGCGCCCCCGGCTCCCGGCCCGGCCCCGCGCCTCCAGCTCCCGGCCAAGCACCGTGCCTGGCCCGGCCCGGCGACCCCGGCTCCGCGACCCCGGACCCGCCCAACCCCGCGACCCCGGACCTCGGACCCCAGCCCGGCCCTGCGCCCCCGGCCCGGCACCGCACCCCCGGCTCCCGGCCCGGCACCGCACCCCCGGCTCGGCGCCGCGCCCCCCGGCTCCCGGCCCGGCACCGCGCCCGGCCCGGCACTACGGACCCGCCAAACCCCGCGACCCCGGACCTCGGACCCCAGCCTGGCCCTGCGCCCCCGGCCCGGCACCGCACCCCCAGCTCCCAGCCCGGCACCGCACCCCCGGCTCGGCGCCGCGCCCCATGGCTCCCAGCCCGGCACCGTGCCCGGCCCGGCACTGCGACCCCGGCCCGGCCCAGCGACCCCGGCTCCGCGACCCCGGACCTGCCCGGCTCTGCGACCCCGGAGCCCGGCCCCCGGCCCGGCCCTGTGCCCCCGGCCCGGCACCGCGCCCCCGGCTCCCGGCTCGGCACCACGCCCCCCGGCCCAGCACCGTGCCCGGCCCGGCTCTGCGCCCCCGGCCAGGCACCGCGCCCCCGGCTCCCGGCTCGGCACCGTGCCCCCCGGCCCAGCACCGCGCCCGGCCCGGCACTGCGACCCCAGCCCGGCACCGCGCCCCCGGCTCCCGGCCCGGCACCGTGCCCCCCGGCCCGGCACCGCACCGGCCCCGGCACCACACCCCCAGCTCCTGCCGAACACCGCCGGCCCCGGCCCGGCCCCGCACCGCCGACCCGAGCCCCAGAGGCCCCGGCCGAGCACCACTGAGCCCTCCCTCCCTCCCGATTTTCCCGGACATGTCCGGCTTTTGGGGATTTCCCCCCGGATGGGGATTTGAGCCCCAAAAAAACGGACATGTCCGGGAAAATCCGGACGTATGGTAACCCTACGCTGCGGCTCTGCTCTCCCCAGCGTCCGGAGCACCGCGGGGAGGGCGGCGAGCCCAGTCGCGGCCCCGCTCTCGGGCCGGAGTGCCCCGCCGCGCCGCCCCCCTCTAGGCGCCGCCCCAAGCACATGCTTGGTGGGCTGGTGCCTGGAGCTGGCCCTGATAAGAACTCTGGCAGAGGCAGGGATAGAATCCAGATCTCCAGCAGTCAATTGTCTTCCCTTACCATGAGACCCTCCTTTCTCTTCCTGCAAGCAATTCCCTGCCTCCTTCACATTTACTGCGTAAGTTCCAACTTCTGCAACAAATGAGGCAGGAGTCTTACAGAGAACAGCCTCCTTTACTACACAGCCTTGATTCATCCCCAGCACAGATCCGTCCTGTGCACTGAATAAGGCAAGGAATTTTTTCCTGAGGGGTCATGTGGAAAAATAGATTTTAAGTAGGTAACTTTATTAATGCTTGTGAAGCCCATAAGGAAATTAATAATTCTGTCTTCAGGGCTGGGTGTGAATAGTATGCAGTAAACAATGCATGAGGTCACACACTGAACAATGAGGATACAAGAAAACACTGAATATCTGCTCATTCATTGGGCACCATCCATCCTGTGTACTGAATAAGGCAGGAGTCCTATGGAAAAAGTAGTATAAGATCAGATATTAAAGACTGTTTCATAATGCATATGCATACAGGAGGGGAGGGATAGCTCAGTGGTTTGAGCTTTGGCCTGCTAAACCCAGCGTTGTGAGTTCAATCCTTGAGGGGGCCACTTAGAAATCTGGGACAAAAACAGTACTTGGTCCTGCTAGTGAAGGGAGGGGGCTGGACTAGATGACTTTTCAAGGTCCCTTCCAGTTCTAGGAGATAGGATATCTCCATAAATTTACAAGTGGGCCAAGAACACCTTAATTCCAGAATTTTCTAACTTTTAAGTATTAGATTTTGCAACCTTAATATTGTTCTTGTAATGTAGTTGTGTGTGTGTGTATATATATACACACTTCTACCCCGATATAACGCTGTCCTTGGGAGCCAAAAAATCTTACTGTGTTATAGGTGAAACCGCGTTATATCGAACTTGCTTTGATCCACTGGAGTGCGCAGCCCTCGCCTCCCTCCCCCTGGAGCACTGCTTTACCGCGTTATGTCCGAATTCGTGTTATATCGGGTCACGTTATATTGGGGTAGAGGTGTATATATGTATATATCAAGGACACCAGCTTAGGCAGTTTAATGAAGGTTGTACTGTTCTAATTCTGCTCTTAAACATCTTTGTTTTGTAAAACTTTTTCTTTATTGAGTTTAAGAGATTTCCTATTTTAAAAATAAATATATCTAAGGACTCGAGGTATTGTGGAATAATGCTATAGCAGAGATTATAGACTTTAAATTACAGACATTACTCAGGCTACAAGAACTAACTTTCTGAGTCAGAATCCTGATACACTTTAAGAACCTTTTCTATATTTCTACAAATAATGTTTTTATTTTTTTTAACAGAAGAGAAAACAGAGAAAGTGCCCAATGTACTGGATTTTGCATTCTTGTCCAACAGAGCAGGGCAATGGGAAAATCTTCAAACAATATAACTGCCTTTATTTTTCCAATGGCTCAGTGGTAAATGACAGAAAAAGAGGAAGATATAGTGAAAGAGCAAGTTTACGAAGGAGATGTGGAATTTCTCTTCATACTGTGTGTAAATTAACCAGGCTACATACTTTTTCTGAAACCAAAAAACTCTAATGGTTCATTTAACTTCCCCTAAGGAAATTAAATCCAAAACAGTCAGTGACGCTTGGTAAAGTTAAATCTGCCTCAAGCAAATAATTTGACCAGAAGACACATGAAAACTATACCAGAGATGCATTTTGATGAAAGCCTGAAGGTGGCAGTAAATTCATGCAGGAGTTAGTTAGCAATAGTTTTTGAATTTTCTATTTCAGTATAATATTAGTTATATTGTTTGGTTTCTTGTAGTTGCAATAGAACTACTTTTGGATTTAATCCTACTGCATACTAATTATGAGATATTCAGAAAGAGCAGATAGTGTCTAGAGTTCTAAAGAAGGATTATTTTTTTTACTACTGTACGCTGAAAGCAAAATCATTGTGTAAAGACTCAGGAACTGAAACTGATTATATGCTTTCTAGTTACTATAGAAACAAAGTATGTAATTAAACAAAAGGAAACATATAACAAGGGTTACCCTGATGAAAGTACTTAGAAAGGATTGGACAATGAATTAGTGTTTTATATCGGAACACTAAACCAACAGCTAGGCTGGGTTGGCTTTTTTTTTTTTTTTTTAAATAAATGAAAATTCACCCACTCAATATTTTGCTCTCAGTTGACAAATCCTCAAATGGATTTATAAAAAGGAGCATCAAGAATAATACAAAATGAGAAGTGGTGACACTATGAAAACTCATTTCAGTGTGTTTGCAAGCTAATGACATATTAAATATAATATTTTATCCTGGGATGGAAAAATATCAAAAGTAAACTTAAACAATTGGGGCAAAAACCAAGACATATTAACATAGTGTTTAATAACATTAATTTCAAATCAATAATTTTAGTCTAAGCCAAATACTTATTCTATACAAGTGCAATATTATTTACAGTTTCAGATACTTGCTCTGGGTTTCGCACATGATATTCATAATATTAGTTCTGTGAAGAGTTCCTTCAAAGAAAGGACATTTCTATAACATAAAGGCCATGCATAACAATTTTCCTCTGTTAAATAATATTTTAAATGTACAGATTAATATTTCCTGTCAAACTAGTTCAACCCTAGGTCAAACTATTATGAGATAATCTGATAACAGAAATCATGTATAGTGTCAGAAAAAATGTAATCAGAAACAAGAAATACTATGGTTTTAACAAATATTTCAAACTAACTAGCTGTTAGTAACAGCTTCCAGAAGAGGGCACTTTGAGTTTTCTTATGTTATCAATACTATTAATTTTCAAAGTTTCACTTCAGTTCCCAGAACTTTCTATTTCTTTATTTTTTTTCTTAAAATAAGAAAGTCAATTAGAATTCAATGTTGATTAAAAAGCAACAATTACAGTGTCTCTCCTCTCCCTGAAATACTTTCACAGATACCTGTTCTTGGGGATGTGAGGTGACTACAGTAGTTTAACATATATCTTTATTGGAAAAGAGGTTATGATTGTATTATCCCAATTCTGTTCGTACTATCTTAGAACCTTTTCATCAGCTTGAACTTGGCTTTGACCAAGTTTGTCACTGAATAATCTAGAAAAGAGAGATTTACAAGGATGGGTCTCTGCTTAGCACATGCCTCACAGCATACCTCAGCACAGACTTCCACCAATGGCTCTCCAGTCCAGAGTCTTTTGTAAAGCAATGGGTGCTCTGAACGATTCCATCTGCTTCTCCAGCAGTAACGGTCATGGTGCTTTATAGAATGGGAAGTTCAGGGAGGTAAATAAAAACCCTGTTCAGTGTAAGATTCTGTGTTTGGGTGACTTTATTACAAAATGTGGTTAAAGTGAAAGAACATGCACCTCCGAAATAACATCAATTAGCTCAAGGAAAACAAGTACTTTACCTTGTCTCTCTGTCTCCTTTCCAAGGTTCTGTGTAAAATGGGCCGTTCTCCCTCCCCACTGGTATAATCCCTGCTGTGGGAGAGGATTACCCTATAAATGGAACAGTCTCCATTTTGGATCCCTCCAAGTCCCTCTCAATGCAGCACAATTGTTGATACAAACAATCTGCCAAAAAGCAGGTAACTTTAAATAAAACAGGGGAAGGGGTAGACCTGGCAAGTGCTGTTACAAAGGCTGTGTTCATCTTGTCTCTAGCCTGCCCACTTTCACTTTGAAAATAAAATTGGGGGCCGGGAGGAGAGGGGGAGAGGAAAATGAAACAAAACTTTACTTCTTGGAGTTCTCTGGGACAGGAAGCCATGTCAAACCTTCCTACTCACCAATTACCCCTCTGCCTTAGCCCTGATTTGAGCATCACCTAGTGTTTTACTATTTTTGTTCTGATTTATAAAGTGAATTGTACCTTAGACCAGGCATCCAACAGCATCAGCACAAGCATCTCTGAACAAAAATTAACTAGAAAAACGTGCTGATTCCCACTAGGGTGACCAGATGTCCCAATTTTATAGGGACAGTCCCGATTTTGGGGTCTTTTTCTTATATAGGCTCCTATTACCCCCCACCCCCTGTCCCGATTTTTCACACTTGCTGTCTGGTCACCCTAATTCCCACTGACTACAAACTTCAGTTGATGCAAGTTACATTCAGTCGATGCAAGCTGCCAAAGCTTGTATGTCGCTTGGGTGCATGCATACCTGTTTGCTTGCATCAGCGCTGTATGTACTCACCATGAGTGTGTGTGTCAATGCAAAGTGCATTGTGCCGGGTAGGCAATCCAGTGTTCCATGTGCCAGTGTCCCATGCAGTTCCTTTGGGGACATTTTTGTAGTATTTTGTGGGGCAGTAATTATTTGCCCAGGGATTTCTGGGAGTTAAGGATCAAGTTCCCAGCATGCACTCTTTCTCCATCCTATAATACATTATACATCCCATAATTGTCATGCCATTTTTTGAAAATGTCGCAAACCCATTCATTGCTTTTCAGTTTCTGCAATGTTTGACAGAAACATGGAGCCCACAGAGCTCAGCACTATTCCCTAGGAATATTGCAAATACAGGATGTATGATTTTCCTGTACTTGCAGATTTCAGGAAATTCCACAACAATTGAAAACACAATGAGGAAGACAAAGATATATTTGAGGAGAGTTTTTTGATGGACATACAGAAAAAATTTCCAGATTGCTGGTGATGTTTACGGAGCAGCTGCAGACGGTGGCATGCTGCTTCTGGGCCCGAGAAATGAGCATTGACAGGTGAGATCACATCGTAATGTGGGTCTGGGACAACGAGCAGTAGCGTCAGAACTTTCAGAAGTGAAAGGTCACATTCCTGGATCTCTGTGTTGAGCTCAACTCATCCCTCTATTGCAGGGACACCAGAAACAGACCTGGATTGACAGTGGAGAAGCAAGTGGCAATCAAGTTCTGAAAGCTTGCAATGCTGGATTGCTATTGGTCAGTGTGAAATCATTTTGGAGTTGGAAAATCTACAGGATGGCTGTTGTCATGCAAGTGTATGGGGCATTTATCATCTCCTGCTACTGCAGGATTGTGACTCTAGGCAATATGCAAGATATTTGCAGCAATGGGGATCCTGAACTGCAGTGGGGCAATATATGGCATGCATAATGCTATCTTGGCATGAGCCCACCCTGCATCAACGAAAAGGGCTACTTTGCTCTGGTTATGCAAACATTAGTGATCACCAGGGATGTTTCTTTGATATCAGTGTGGGTTGGTCAGGGAAGTTGCATGATGCATGCATCTGTAAGAGAACAGGACTATTCAGAAAGCTGCAAGCAGAGACATTCCTTCCCAATTGGCAGATTACCATTGGTGATGTGGAAATGCCAGTAGTGATTCTGGGGTACCCAGTCTACCCCTTACTCCCCTGGCTCATGAAGCTGTACACTGGCTATCCAGAGAGATTGAAGTGTTCTCCTACTGGTTTTTGAATGTTATGATTCCTGATGTCAGATTTGTGTCCATTTATTCTTTTGCGTAGAGACTGTCCGGTTTGGCCAATGTACATGGCAGAGGGGCATTGCTGGCACATGACATATATCACATTGGTAGATGTGCAGGTGAACGAGCCCCGTATGGTGTGGCTTATGTGGTTATGTCCTATGATGGTGTCCCTTGAATAGTAGGAGAACACTTCAGTCTCACTGGTTACTTAATAACAGACGTAAAAGTGGCAATTCTTCACCAAAAACCTTCAAAAACAGACTCCAATGTGAAGCTACAGAATTGGAATTAATTTACAAACTGGATACCATCAGATTAGGCCTGAATAAAGACTGGGAGTGGTTGGGTCATAACAAAACCTAAACTTTATTTCCCCAATACTAATTTCTCCCTACTGTTACTCACACCTTCTTGTCAACTGTCTGTAATCGGCAGGGGCGGCTCCAGGCACCAGCGCAGCAAGCGCGTGCCTGGGGCGGCAAGCTGCGGCCTGCTGGTCGCCGTGAGGGTGGCAGTCAGGCTGCCTTCAGCAGCATGCCTGCGGGAGGTCCACTGGTCCCGCGGTTTCAGCGGCAATTCGGCGGCGGGTACGCCGAAGGCATGAGAGTGGCAGACCGGCATGCAGACGAATCCGCGTTACCAGCGGACCTCCCGCAGGCGCGCCACCGAAAGCTGCTTGACCGCCATGTTTGGGGCGGCAAAATACATAGAGCCGCCCTTGGTAATAGGCTCTTACCACTTCAAAAGTTATTTTTCCTCCCTTGGTATCCTGCTGTTAATTGACTTATCTCGTTAGACTGACCTCACACTTGGTAAAGCAACCCCCATCCTTTCATGTATTTATACCTGCTCCTGTATTTTCCACTGCGTGCATCCGATGAAGTGGGTTTTAGCCCATGAAAGCTTATGCCCAAATAAATTTGTTAGTCTCTAAGGTGCCACAAGGACTCCTCGTTGTTTTTGCTGATACAGACTAACACAGCTGCCACTCTGAAAGTTGCATGGTATGTACTTCATATGTGAGGCAAAAGGGGAATAGCTGCCACCAGTAAGGAGGGCTGAGGTGGAGTAGCTGTCTGCTGACTTTGAACAGCAATACAGCAGGGCTATTACACAAACCCAATGTGGAGCTATGCTTTTGAGGGAGGTGTTAAAGGTTTATTTTCGCAATCAGCCATAGTTGTATTCTGTCTTGGGATAGTGTCTGTCTTGTGTAATTTTTACATTATGTGTGTTTTAGTTTGGCTGCTGGTATCTATTGTGCCTCCTGCAAATTATAAATACTGCTGGGCCTGGGGCATTGCCTACTGCTGTGAATTGGGTGGTGCTTGTTTTTGCTGATACAGACTAACACAGCTGCCACTCTGAAAGTTGCATGGTATGTACTTCATATGTGAGGCAAAAGGGGAATAGCTGCCACCAGTAAGGAGGGCTGAGGTGGAGTAGCTGTCTGCTGACTTTGAACAGCAATACAGCAGGGCTATTACACAAACCCAATGTGGAGCTATGCTTTTGAGGGAGGTGTTAAAGGTTTATTTTCGCAATCAGCCATAGTTGTATTCTGTCTTGGGATAGTGTCTGTCTTGTGTAATTTTTACATTATGTGTGTTTTAGTTTGGCTGCTGGTATCTATTGTGCCTCCTGCAAATTATAAATACTGCTGGGCCTGGGGCATTGCCTACTGCTGTGAATTGGGTGGTGCTTGGTGGGCATTTATAAGTACTGTTTAATTTCTTGATGGCCGCTGTACATTCTGTAGCATTTATTGTGAACTAATCAAGATACTTTGATTCTCCAAATGTTGAACTTTATTGAGTTCAAAAATTCTGTACACAAAGTCAAAGTGCCAACAAACACGTACAATGTCATACAAACTTCTAACATAATTTAACAGGTTGAAACTTTTAAAATTCCTATTGAAAAGGAAGTAAACATTTATGTCCATTGGTGTAAACAAAATGTAGTTTTCTGTTTGTTGTGGCTATACATACACTAATCTGTGGTTTCACAGGTCAGTGTATTTGAAGCTATGGTTTTCTTTGCTGTCCCCTGGCATGGAGCAGTAGGGGTAAGGATGTGGTCTGGGATCCCACATGGTATGTTGGGGAATATAGAAAGCAGTGACCATGGAGTTCTCCAGTGAGTGCAAAGGCTGATGAGTTCAGGATGTTTGGATCTGTAGGGCAATGAGGGTCTGCACCATTTGAGGTGGCTGCCTGTGAAGACGCATTTGATATGTCTACATGCATTGTAAACTTGGCTCTGTGGGACCCGCACTTGTGCACTCAATGCTTCTAAGCCCATGCTTGAGCATACACACTGCACTGTAGACCTGGGTTTACTGTTGCTGTATCTGTGTCACACAACCATGAAAAAATTGGAAAAATTATGGAGCAGGTCCTCAAGGAATCAATTATGAAACATTTAGAGGAAAGGAAAGTGATCAGGAACAGTCAGCATGGATTCACGAAGGGGAAGTCGTGCCTGACTAACCTAATTGCCTTCTATGATGAGATAACTGGCTCTGTGGATGAGGGAAAGCAGTGGATGTGTTATTTCTTGACTTTAGCAAAGCTTTTGATACTGTCTCCCACAGTATTCTTGCCACCAAGTTAAAGAAGTATGGGCTGGATGAATGGACTGTAAGGTGGATAGAAAGCTGGCTAGATCGTCGGGCTCAACGGGTAGTGATCAATGGCTCCATGTCTAGTTGGCAGCCGGTTTCAAGTGGAGTGCCCCAAGGGTCGGTCCTGGGGCCGGTTTTGTTTAATATCTTTATTAATGATCTGGAGGATGGTGTGGACTGCACTCTCAGCAAGTTTGCAGATGACACTAAACTAGGAGGCGTGGTAGATACACTAGAGGGTAGGGATCGGATACAGAGGGACCTAGACAAATTAGAGGATTGGGCAGAAAAAAACCTGATGAGGTTCAACAAGGACAAGTGCAGAGTCCTGCACTTAGGACGGAAGAATCCCATGCACTGCTACAGACTAGGGACCGAATGGCTAGGTAGCAGTTCTGCTGAAAAGGACCTAGGGGTCACAGTGGACGAGAAGCTGGATATGAGTCAACAGTGTGCTCTTGTTGCCAAGAAGGCTAACGACATTTTGGGCTGTATAAGTAGGGGCATTGCCAGCAGATCGAGGAACGTGATCGTTCCCCTTTATTCGACATTGGTGAGGCCTCATCTGGAATACTGTGTCCAGTTTTGGCCCCCACACTACAAGAAGGATGTGGAAAAATTGGAAAGAGTCCAGCGGAGGGCAACAAAAATGATTAGGGGTCTGGAGCACATGACTTATGAGGAGAGGCTGAGAGAACTGGGATTATTTAGTCTCCAGAAGAGAAGAATGAGGGGGGATTTGATAGCAGCCTTCAACTACCTGAAGGGGGGTTCCAAAGAGGATGGAGCTCGGCTGTTCTCAGTGGTGGCAGATGACAGAACAAGGAGCAATGGTCTCAAGTTGCGGTGGGGGAGGTCCAGGTTGGATATCAGGAAAAACTATTTCACTAGGAGGGTGGTGAAACACTGGAATGCGTTACCTAGGGAGGTGGTGGAGTCTCCTTCCTTGGAGGTTTTTAAGGCCCGGCTTGACAAAGCCCTGGCTGGGATGATTTAGCTGGGAATTGGTCCTGCTTTGAGCAGGGGGTTGGACTAGATGACCTCTTGAGGTCCCTTCCAACTCTGATATTCTATGATTCTATGAACCATGAAACGTGCATACTGCCCTATGCCGACCCTCTAACTTGGCTCTGTGGCTTGAGCGGTGTCCACGCTGCAAAATGACAGAGCTTGGACCTGAGGCTCAGTGGGACTCGGGCTTAAAACCACCCGAGGTCAGTGCTTCCCAAACTTTTTACCTTGTGCCCTCCTCTTACTCCTGTCCAGTCCCCCCACCCAAAGCTGGGACCGGGAGTGGGGCTGTGGCTCTGTAAGGGTGGGGACACGGACAGGGGGACAGGGGTAAGGGGTCCGAGGCTGGGGCCACAGCTGGTGGCAGGGCTGGGAGCGGAGCCTTGGCCAGGGGCCAAGGCCAGCAGCCAGGGCCCCAGGCATCAGTATAGATGCTGGAACTAGGAGTGCTGGAGGTGCTGTCGCACCCAATTAGCTTGAAATGGTTTCCATGATATACAGCACCCCCACTATACAAATTGTTTGAGCACCCCTCAGCGTGGGGCCAGCAGCTGTGGCTGGGAGCAGAGCCCCAGGTGTTGGGTTGGCAACTGGGGCTAGCAACCCAGGGCCAGGAGCAGAGCCATGGGGGCTGGCCTGGGCCCCAGCCACTCCCTTTGAACGTTCTTTCACACACCCCTGGGGAGGGGTGTCCCACAGTTTGGGGACCTCTGCCATAGGTGGGTTTTAAGCCTTGGGTCCTGAGTGCTACTGACCCAAGTCATACAGATTTGTGTGTGGACAGTAGGGGAGTTGTAAACTCCAGTTTACAATGCAGTGTAGACATTTCCCACTCCTTGTCCTACTGGTACTCCCAGGCCCTCTGCTTGTCCTTTCTGTTTTTCTCCATGCTCTTGATCATATTGGCCCTTTGTTCATGGTATGATGCAGCACTTGCTTGTAGGATTTCACAGAACATGTCCTCCATAGTCCTCTTCCTTCTCCTCATCAGGGTCAGACATTCTGCAGGGGTGGAGGAGTCTCCCCTCAAGGCCATCATGCTAGAAGCTGCTGATAAAAACAGACACATGCCCCATTAGATTTACAGTCACAATGAAAGGGCAAAGATAAGTTTCAAAACTTCTTTCCCATATTCCCATAAATACTTTCAATAAGAAGTGTTTATTGACACTTCAGCTTTGGAGCGCCTCAGCACAGCACCGCTCTCCAGCTTAGGGTTGCCAACTCTCCAGGATTGTCCCGCAGTCTCCAGGAATTAAATATTAATCTTTAATTAAAGATTATGTCATGTGATCCAACCTCCATGAATATGTCCAACCAAAATTGGCAACCCTACTCCAGCTCAGACCATGGTGAGTATTGCCAGGCAGAGAGGAGATGGGAGGGAGGGAGAAGATTTTCTGTTGCATGAAGCTATAAAATTCTGGCCTCTATTCAATGGATATGAGTACAGAGCAATGGAAGTGAATATTGGCAACATTTTCCACAGGAGGTGGTGATTTTGGCTGATATCTTACTCCTGAGAGTCACAAAGGGAGAGAGAACCCAGCTGCTACTGGTGTCCTGAAGCCATCTGGGCCCATATGCCACTAGCCTGTTTGCTGCCATGGTGACAGCTGGACTCACTGCAGAGTGGCTGGGAAAATGTACTATCATGGAGGAAGAAATAAGGACACCATCCCTAGAAGCCTTCTGGAGAGGATTGCAAGGTATCCCCAGGAAAGTTTCATCAAGATCTCTCAGGAGGATAAAAGACATAAACAAAGTGTTCCATGTGCTCCTTCTGCCTCTGTCTAGCCTAGCATGGGAATGAAAAGCAGATGGCAGTGTGCCCCTTTGGGGTCCATCCAGATCAATTAGTGTTTATGTTACCGCCTGCCTTGTAACCTTGGGTGCTTCTGTGCTATGCAGCTTTGGCCCAGAGCCCTGACACCAGAGCACTGCACACAGTGGCCCCATCTGGGCTTCCACCAGCCTGGTTACTCCTTGCAGGGTGACACCAATAGCCCTTCCAATCCTGAGTCTTCCCAAAGCTGTCTCCCGTGCAGTGTCCAGTCCCTCTCACTGGATACTCACAGAGATTGTTAAATTCGCTACCTCCAAAGATACAGAGCACACACCAGCCTGCTAGTTTAACTGAGGACTTCCCCCTTCAGTCTAATACACAGCACTGAGATGGTTTTGTAATAAAACAAAGCAAGAGTAATTTTGTTAGCAAAGAACAGATATTTAAGTGATGATAAGCAAGAATAGGGGATAGATACAGCTACAAGTGAAACAGAATAAAACACGCTTCCTAGTGGCTAAAACTTAATTTCAACAAGTTACAATCTTTTTCTACCATCTCTTTCTCACCTATACTCAATTCCACTATTCTTGGTTTTCAAGCCAAGAAAATCCACTCCTCTTCCTTTGTTTCCTAGATACTGGGCGCCTAAATAGCTTTCTGTTTCTGCTTATATGTCCCCAAAACTATTGTCTCTGTTTCAAGAGCCAGGAAATCTTCCTGGGGGGTGTAGGCTTTATCCTTCCTGCTCATTAGCTTGATTACTTTGTTTACCTTCTATGCAGATATACTTTTCATTGTCCGTTGAGTTATTACCTGGCTCAATTTACACCCAAGACACAGGAAAACAGGCAAAACAACATGCCTTTATCTAGGACAGGTTGGGCTTATGCACTGCTTGCAAAAAACCTTTTAAGAGCATATTTCCAGCATACATCTGTAATTCTTTATACACCACATGTAAGTACATCACAGAATAATACTGATGACCAGTGTGTTACTGATTTTCATATGGCATCCTTATATAAAGATTATGACAACAGTGTGTTGGTGTAATGAATGTGTCAGGCTTGATGTTAGAGTATGGTGTGTCCTCTGCCAGTTGGCATTGAAAGACTCCCTGGGTCATAGCCAACTCTACCACTGTTTGTTCTACTTCTACCTGAGCACAGGACCCAGAATCGATATGGATCATGTAATCAGACTGCCATAATACTGTTCAAGAATTTGTTTTGAATTTAGTTTCTAACTTTTTATTTTCCCACAATATACCAGTAAAATAATGAAAAGTTGGTACCTTTGTCTTTCACACTTGGGGATGGGATGGACACCACATTTAAATAATTTGAAGACAGGGGGAAAGAGAGAAAGTAAATGCAAATAAAACATTGTAAGGAAAAAATGCATGCACACACTTTCCCCCATCATCAGTGGGCTCCTCTGCATTTGCTTGGCAGGACTGGCTAGACTCCTGCTGAGTTTCAACAGGTCATGGCTGTAGGGACTGGGGCATAGGTGGTCATGCCTAATGGTTAGCAGCAGGAGCCTGGAGTCAGGTACCAAGCTGAAGGTCAGAGTCAGCATCAGTGGTAAGGTGTAGGAGCAGGGAGTTGGAGCAAGTCAGGAAAGCAGGAACAGACAGGGCTTTAGGATAAGGAGGATAGGAAGTGTGAGTGAGCCAAGTAGATAGGTCCATAGTAGCTAGCAGCCAACAATTACTTTAGTTGCTCAGACAACTTCATGTGCCTCTTTCTGGTTTAAGTAGAGCTTCCCAGCCAATCGGTGAGGATGGACATCTCAGCTCCCTCCATGGGCGGGGTCCTTTGTGATCTAGAGGTTCAATGACTCCCTTCTCCAGTAGTTCAGGTGAATTGCTGGCTGGTGACCCATGGGACCATGTTAGAGGCTTGTGATCCTTCCTGTCACCCTGCTCCCTAGTGCAATCTCTGGGCAGTAGTGGGCCTGACTTTCTAAGATGTTTTTTATGGAGGGTGTTTACCAGGTCAGGAGCATGGACATTCTCCACTGGTTCCCACAAGTGCTCTTCAGGATCATAGCCTTTCCAGTCCACAAGGTGCCAGAGTCTACCCCATCTGTTTCTGACATCAAGGATCTGATGGACGATATACTCGTGGTCTTGAATCTATGCTGGTGGAGGAGTGTGGTTGGGAGTAGTGAGGGAATGGGTCCTGAATGTATGGCTTCAAAGCAAATTTTGTTTTTATTTGTAGCCACTTGGGCCCTTTGAGGTGAAAACTTCTAATTGTGCTAATCTAAGGCTGGTCAGAAAATTCCATCAAAACTATTTTTCAACCAAAAATTAGGTTTATCTACTACAACACTTTTGGAAAAAGCATCTGTTTTCCATAGAAAGTTTTGACTTTTCATCAGAAAATTAAACATGTGAAAACCAAAATATGACAATTTGGAAATGTCAAAGCAATTTTTTTCTGCTTTCAACTGAAAATTTTTGGGTTTTGATTTTTCACCAAAAAATTGAAATTTTCTATACAAAATGTCAACAATGTTTGTTTTCATCAAAAATTTTCCACAGGAAAATAAAATTCTAACTAGCTAGTAATAGCTGATACATGAAGTATAGTTGTTGTGTAAAGCTGGCTAGTACTTGTTTAAAACAACCAAAGTTATTTCATTTAAAAACCACAGCCAAAATTTGAATTGTTCTACTAAAAATGAAACAATACTGCTATATATTCTTTTAATATATAAAATGCTTCTATCAATCAGCCTTCAGTTGCTTTTGAAACACAGTAAATAATAACATAAACCCCAGTCATATCTGTGTTAGCTAGTGCAGTAAAATGACCCTCCTGCTCTCAAAAAGAAACAAAATATACCTTAGCACATACTTTTAACATTTTGGGCTATATTTTGTTCAGCATTTTGTGCAAATTTGTGATTTTAAAAAACAAGAACCAAAACCAACCAGACAAATGTGTGAAGGTCTCATTTGACCCTAAAACTGCAACACTTCTCTTCTATCTGAAACACGTTTAAAAATGATTACAAATAGTTTTAATTTTAAACACCATTAGAAAAAGGCTTAAGAAAGCCATCTGAATGGATGATAGCAGCTAGTAAATATCCATTAATTACCTGATAACTAAGTCAGCTTGTACATAACATTCTTAACCATATTTCCTAGCTGAATGATTTAGATGATTAACGACTTGTCAGACATGCTTAACAAAATGTGGAGAAGCTGCAGGAAGCTTCTACAATAGGGGTAGCAGAAGAGGAAACTTATCCCCACCCGTTCTCAATAGCAGGAACAGCCTGTGGGTAAGGGGACTAGAGAAATAGAGAGACTGTCACATGTTAGAAAGATTGAAACTGGCCATCTCCTATGTCAAAGGAGGTCAGCAGCCATCGCCTGTGGAGCTGTCAGGCACTAAACGTCTCTGAATTTCAGGTTGATACAATTACTGCTAATACCCCCCACCAGAGGCTACACCTGCTGACTCAGCAAGCTCAGGTGACTAGCAGCAGACTGCTAATTGGGCACCACCAGTATAAAGCTTCCAGTTCCTATCCAACTCTTTGCCTATACCAGGGGTTCTCAACCCGTTTCTTTCTGATGCCATCCCAACATGCTATAAAAACTCCAGGGCCCAGTGGTGTGGGGCTTCAGCTGCTGGGGGGGCTCGGGGCTCCCACCCTGAGGGGTACCAGGATGCCTGCCCTACAGGGCTGCAGCTCTTGAGGCTTTAGCTGCAGGACAGTGGGGCTCTGAGATTTCTTCCCTGGGCCTCAGCCAGTCTAACACCAGCCCTGCTTTGCAGACCCCCTGAAACTGGCTCATAGTCCCTGGGAGAGGCTGCTGACTCCTGGTTGAGAATAGTTGCTTAGATCAGCCAGTTGCTATTGCTGACTGGACTCCTGAAACCAAGTTCCTGCCTCCTTGCTTGGTTCTTGTTCCTGCTACCACACCTTGTTCCTTGCCCTAACTCTAGGGTGACCAGATGTCCCGATATTGAGCAGTTTGTCCCACGTCCCAACCGAAGTACAGTCGGGATGCCATTTGTCCCAATATTTTGTTTTGGACACGGCAGCCTGTTTTTATTTTTATTTATTTATTTTGCTTAGGCAGTGGTGAGAGGCAGGGGGAGCACCTTTTCAATTGTTACACTCACCCAGCATGTGTGTGTCTTCGGCGGCGGGTACTTCTGTCTTCGGCGGATTTATTATCCGCTGCCAAAATGCCATTGAAGACCGTCACTGACTGAAGGACCCGCCGCCAGAGTGCCGCCAAAGACCCGAACGCGGTGAGTGTAACAATTGAAAAGGCGTTCCCCCGGTGGCGGTCCCGATATTTTGACGTTATCATCTGGTCACCCTAGCTTGACCTTTGGTGAGACTTTTGATGCTGACTCTGGCTTTGATTATCACTTGACTTTTAGTGTGGATTTGGACTTGGTGATGGAATCCTGGGGTATGAGCTGGAAGTATGGGACCACTGTCCCGCTTTAACTCTCCAGCCTAGGCTGTCTCTCACAAAGCTAGGCCAGTGACAAGCAGCAAAAACCCCTCCAGGTGATGTGATTGCTCAGCCATCAATATGTGGAGCCCCACACTCCGCTAAATTACATAAGGGCTCTTCAAGTCTCTCATGAATTATACAGAGAGAGGCACCAGCCTTGAATCCCAGAAATATGCTGCTCAAGACTCTCTTGGACAGTGCAAGCTCATTAATTAGTTTGCCACACCAACAAAGGGTAGTGGACATGCAACAGCCCTTGTTAACTTGAGCTGAGATTCTTCAAGCACTTCAACCAAAACACTGTTTTAGGTAAAATATCAGGGCTTTGGAGTGGAGCTCGGAGCTGGAGCACGGACCAGTAGGTTTTTGCCCGGAGCTGGAGTGGAGCAATTCAAAAATTTGATTGCTCCAAATTCCTGTAAAATATAAAACAGATTTATTAACTATAGAAAGATTTAAAGTGATTATAAACAGCAGGCATAGATATCGAAGTTGGTCACACACCTCTACCCTGCTATAATGCGACCCGATATAACACTGGTTTGTATATAGTGCAGTAGCAGCGGGGTTCCGGTGGTGCTTTAAAGGGTCTGGGGCTCTGGCTGCTGTGGGGAGCCCTGGACCCTTTAAATCACCGCTGGAGCCCTGCCACTGCTATCCCGGGGCTGCGGCAGAGTGGCTCGCCGGCGATTTAAAGGGCCTGGGCTCCCCGCAGCGGCCGAAGCCCGGAGCTCTTTAAATCACCGCTGGAGCCCTGCCGCCCCTACCCCGATATAACGGGGTTTCAGCTAAAACGCGGTAGGGATTTTTGGCTCCCCACAACCGTGTTATAGCGGGGTAGTGGTGTATAAGAAATAAAAATAAATTTGCAGTCTAAATTCTACAGACTAAGCAAGATTGGAATCAAGCTGTTTCTCATCCTAATATATGTTCCAGGCAGCTCACAGTCCCTAATACACAGACTGAATTCCCTTTCAGCCTGGGACCAATCTGCCCAGTTCAAAATCTTTGTCTTCCTGATGATGATCTAGGTGTTGAGATTGGGGAGGAGAGAGGCCAAGTGATGATGTCACTGTCCCTTTTTTATACATTCTTCCATTTGCTAGAAAGATCCCTGTTGTGACATGGGATTTAGTTAGCCCTCTCTGCATACGTGCTCTCTTTGAGGAGTCTATGGGATAGTAGATTTTTCTTGATGGGCCATCAACATACGTCTGGCTGGTCCGGATGTAAGTCCATCTTCTAAGTTACTGATCCTTGTTGCTACTGAAAGGCTAGCTGTGGGCGTTCTCCTCTTCACAATATATTTCAGGAACAAACCTATAGCAATACTTCATAACTTCCCTACAATTCAATGTGGTATTAGGGTTCAACAGATCAAACCTTTTAAAATTATACCTCACAAGGGGCATGCATTATACAAAACATCATATGACAGTGGTGACTATAGGGTCCTAGGGTGCTATTTTGAGGTACAGAGTGTCACAGGCCAGGTCTACACTACCCCCCTAATTCGAACTAAGGTACGCAACTTCAGCTACGTGAATAACGTAGCTGAAGTTCGAAGTACCTTAGTTCGAACTTACCTTGGTCCACACTCTGCAGGCAGGCTCCCCCGTCGACTCCGTGGTACTCCTCTCGCCGAGCTGGAGTACCGCAGTCGACGGCGAGCACTTCCGGGTTCGACTTATCGCGTCCAGACTAGACGCGATAAGTCGAACCCAGAAGTTCGATTGCCAGCCGCCGAACTAGCGGGTAAGTGTAGCCAAGGCCACAGACTCTCTCTGGTTTTGACCTTTGGTGTGTATTCTGGCTGTGACCATTAGGTCACTGCTACATTATGGGCCCTGCCAGGACAGAGAGTAGATAATATTGGAGCAAGTAAAGGGAGAGGGAGGAGTCCCATGGGAGTAAATAGGAATCTGGGTGTGAGAGAGAGAAAATAAATTGCATAGTTCTATCATTAGCCTCTGTGCACTCCTGGGCCATCAGATAGGATGTTCTGCAATCAGGGACTTCACAGCCAGATGGATCACTTGTTCTGTCCATTCATTTGGATGTTTCTGCACCTTTGCATTAATGCCACATAACATACACAATTATTATTCTTGCAGGAAGCTAATTAGTTTTCAGAATCTAGCCCCTGCCAATCTGAGTGATTAATCTTACTACTAATGTATATCATGCAGAGTGGTGAAACTCAGTAGTTTTCCTCTCTGATGTGATTGCATTTTCCCAGTGTAAAATTTCACCATGCTAACAGGTAACAAGAAGCATTTCTTTCATTACAAGTAACAAATTCAATGTTATGAGAACGCTTGTGTATTATCTCACAATAATGAACAAGTGTCACAAATGGCCTACCCTCTTCAATGATGAATGGCATTTTTTGTGCTATGCTCTTACAGTGTGCAACAGAGGTCTATGAAATAGCAAACCTGGATGAAGAATACTAGCAATTCCTAATTTTCTTTTGCAAGCACTAGTTATTTGAATGCTGAAGGGAACCAATAAGTTATGGAATGTGAGTTCAATAAAAGCCATTTGCTGCTGTCAAGGTCTATTTCTGCATACTTTTTCATTATGTTACCACCATTATATTAAATTCCTTGACCTCTGGTACCTTCTACAACTCTCTAAAACCTAGCACTGTCCACTCTTTTCTTTATAAGCTACCCTGGACCCATGATTCTCTTTCGTACTACCAGACCATATTTAACCTTCCCCTTCTTTCAAATTGCTTGTAGAGGTTGCCTTCCCCCATCTCTTTAGTCATTTCTCACACAATTGTGCAGAATGGTGACTGCTTTTAATAGAAAATTTCAATCAGTGTAGTTATTGGCCAATAGCATAGCCATCTTACTTCTATGCATGTAATAATCTCCCCCTTTCTGATGATGGCCACATCTTTCCCCACCCCTTTTTATCTCTTTGACATAGTTGCCTTTGATTCTGTGGCATGCTCCATCCTTCAGGATCATCTCCATATCTGTGCAGGAATCTGTTGTTCCCTCCTGCTACTTTTCCACTCAAATATCTAGTAGTTAAGGCCCTACTTAATTTGTGATACTGTGGAAATTGCAGATCCTGCAATATTAGGCTAACACTGCAATCTTGTCAGCCCCTGGTGGCTGGGGCTCCTGCTGTCAGCCCCGCACATTAATTAATACAATATAGGTGAAGCAAAATGTCTGGTTATCCAAAATATTAGCAGGCATAACATAATACTTGTGTTTATATTGTTCCAGCAAATTTTTCTTAAACAAATAGGTCTTCTCTGGCTTTTCCAAATTACCGCAATTAATAAAGGTCCATTACACTGCTCTACAGCCAAAATGCATCTGAAATAAATGTAGTCAAACTTTACTAGTTCTGGGTCACTGAGAACGAAAATGATGCTTAAAATTGTTGATTGGCTCCAGTTTTCAAGATATGCTATTGGGTCAGTATATACGACCCTTGACTTGGGAATGGCGGACAATAAGTGAGTTATAAAGGGAAGGGATCTCAATTTAAACCAGAAATGACTAAAATACATCTTTGACTGGATCTATGAATAAATCTATGACTGGGTTTGGACAGTACTTGCTTTTTAGGCAAAACAATGAATGATGCAATCTGAAGCTGGTATTGCGTTATACATTATATGAATTGCATCATGTTATTCCTAGAAGTCATGGATGATGCAATCATAATGAAGCTTACATCACTCTGTTGAACAAATTGCCCTATATCAGCTCTAGAAATCATACAGTGTCGTGCTCTCTTATTTGTCAGTGTTTGATTTTGCAAAGGGACACATTTCTGTTTAGCCAAAGTGAGCAGAGATGCCTGGTACTTGTGTGAACAGTGCAGATAACTTCTGCTATGTTTGTGGTGAAGTGACTTTTGCATCACAAAAGCGCAGTATAACCACTATAGTTAAGAAAGTCTATCACCTTTATTTTGGCTGCAAAATTGGAGATCAGGACAAGAAGTGGGCCCCACACATATGCTGCAATACTTGTGCAACAAATCTTGGCCAGTGGTTGAACAGGAAAAGGAAATCTATGCCTTTTGCAGTGCCAATGATTTGGAGAGAGCCAACAGATCATACCAGCAATTGTTACTTCTGCATGGTGCCTCCAGTTGGGAAAGGTGTGTCAAAGAAGAAAAAGTGGACTGTGCATTATCCAAACATTCCATCAGCTATACGCCCAATACCCCACAGAGAAGGACTGCCGGTTCCTGAGGCACCAGAATCATTCTCACTTGAGTCGAGGAAGAGGATGAAACTTCTGGTCCTGAACCATCAATGTCACAAGACCCACATTTTCTCCCATCCTCCTCCTCTGAACCACACCTCATAACACAAGGTGAACTGAATGACCTTGTCAGGGATTTGGAACTACCCAAGAGTAAGGCAGAGCTGTTGGGCTCCAGACTACAGCAGTGGAATCTCCTGGCAGGTAATGTTAGGGTTTCCATGTTCCGTGACCGTCAAAAGGATCTTATCCCATTCTTCTTCATGGAAGGTGATCTTGTAGCCTGCAACAACATCGATGGTGTGATGGCAGCCCTCAACATCGTTCACGATCCAGATGAGTGGAGACTGTTCATTGATTCATCGAAGACGAGTCTTAAAGCTGTTTTACTGCATAATGGCAATGTTTTGCCATCAATTCCAGTTGGTCATGCATAGGAAACCTATGACAACATGAAACAACTTTTGAGCTGCATAAACTATGACCAACATCAGTGGCAGCTTTGTGGCGATTTGAAGGTTGTTGCTCTCTTGCTTGGTCTGCAGACTGGATACACAAAGTACTGCTGTTTTCTCTGCGAATGGGATAGTCGTGCAAGAGATTCCCACTAAATCAAGAAAGATTGGCCACTCCGACAGTCATTGGAGCCTGGGAGGAAAAGTGTTTAGCATCCACCACTTGTTGAATCAAGGAAGATTTTGTTACCACCCTTACACATCAAGCTGGGTCTGATGAAGAACTTTGTCAAGGCCATTGACAAAACTCAAGCAGCTTTTAAGTACCTCCATGGAAAATTTCCAAGGTTAAGGAAGCTAAGATAAAGAAAGGTGTCTTTGTTGGTCCTCAGATTTGTGAACTTCTTCGAGATGATGCATTTGACCATGCACTGCGTGGCAAGGAAAAAATGGCATGGAAAGCCTTCCAGTTGGTGGCAATAAATTTTCTCGGAAACAACAAGGCAGACAACTACAGGTTGTTGGTGGAAAACCTCCTCAAGGCATACAAAAGCCTTGGTTGCAACATGTCACTAAAGATACATTTTTTGCACTCTCATGTAGATTTTTTTCCACCGAACTACGGAGCAGTGAGCGACGAGCACGGCGAGTGATTTCACCAGGACATTGCAACAATGGAGAAACGCTATCAGGGCAAATGGAGCCCATCAATGCTTGCAGACTATTGCTGGACAGTGACAAGAGATGCTCCATTTAATGAATACAAGAGACAAGCCAAGAAGCGCTGAGTAGACACTGAATAGGACTAAACTATGTACATAACAGTTTTTTGCCTTTTGTTTCATAATAATAAATTTTATTTATATAACCCTTTTGCTGATTTTTAAAGTGTTACATAAACAGGACAGGTGAAATATTATCATGTAAAGCAACCATAAACACATGAAAAGCCAAAGGTTTACAATTTATGATTAAAACTCTACTATCTTCACAATATACATAGACATAAAATTCTATATTGTACCCTATCATAGCTACCCGATTTGATAGTTGAGTATGTGCACGCACACACATTTTATTTATTATATATATGATATGTATGAATTAAAAAAAATTAAAAGAAAGTTCGGTTTTGATACTTTCATACTGTTTTTCCACATTTCTTAACTTTCACTTAAAGTTTCCTTCTGGTAAAAATTGAAAACATACAGTTCCTTTAAAAGCTGTCTTGTTTTTAATAAACAGTGATTGTGAGAAAATTTCTCTTCTCTCTCATACACCAGGAGTCTGCATTATAGTCAGCAAATTCAGAATTGAAATTCTCACCAGGCATCTGATCCTGTATGTAGGTTCAAGAAGAGACTATGTCAATGTTTGCTTAGTTCTTACCTTAATATTTATTCCAGCTAACCTTGGAAAAAGGGATACAAAATAATCAAGCCAAGTTATGTAATTTATATTCTCCCTGCTTCATTTTACAGTCAAGTAGATCCAAACAATGAAGCATAAATGGTTTATTATAGTCTTCATTGCCACTGTCAGGACCTGATAAAAAAGGAAAAGGTGTGTATGTATATTTTCTGTGCTGTATCTCTCAGCATCTGGAACACAGATTAAAATATCATTTTTTACTAATGGTTATCAAGGCTTAGTTACTTCTGAGGCAACATATTCACCGCACAGGGCTGATTCTAGAGGCATGCGAGCAGGGCAGTCACTTCCAGGTGACTGCTGGGTCACTTAGCTTTTTTATTTTTGGGGGGCTTGGTCACAGGAAGGTGGGGACTGGAAGCATCTTCCAGCCTGGCCAGCAGAACAGGTAAGGCCACCCCCAGATACATATATAACACACTACAAGGAACATGTAATTCTTTAAAGGTAGAAAGTGATAATCCCTATTCTTATCTTTGTATATGTACCATTTCCTCTGAGACAGGTTCATTCCTGTACTGACACAAGTAGCAGATTCAGGAAAGAGGGGTAACAGCTTGCAGGAGCACTATTTAGAGGTGGCAGGGGGCACCTGCCCCCCAAGTTACGTTTTAAATAATGGTCTTTATTTGTTTCCGTCCTTTCAGCCCTAACGATATATAAATAGCTTGGTATTGTTTAGATTAACATAAAACAAAGGTATGACTGGTTAGTCAAGCAGGGTGCAAGATATGGGTATTCACTTTTTGTCTGTGGTACATGAAGGGTTTTATTATAGACAACTAACCATTTATATTTTTATTGAGTGAAGGGAGCCTTGACAGCAAGTATTATCTCCTGGAATCTGGCATTAGACTATTCCCATTATCTCCGATATTAACTTGGCTTCTCCCTACCCCCCAAAAAATATAATTGAGACAGTTGGTGTAGTGAGGTGGATTGGCTGCTCACAGACACAGAGAAGGAGGGGCCCCTCACTGACCCCCCGGGTGGGCGGAGCCACACCATGCTCCACCCTCCTGCCGGAAGTCAGTGGGTGGGACAGGAAGTACAAAAGGCCATCCGGAGAACTCAGTTGGGGCCCAGCTGCCAGAGAAGCCAGATACCTCCTGCAAGCTCTTGAGCTGGGAGGATGCTGCAGACCCTGAGGAAGCTGAGGACTGGGCAGGACCATCAGGGCCATTTACAGACCCAAACACAGAGGAGCTGCAAGCCCTGACAGAGGCCCTCTTCGACGACGACCAGGATGACCCTCTACAAAGCCAGGTATGCTCTGAGGGGGAGTTGGGAAGTGGCCGAGGGGTAGCCGACCCCCATCCGGCTGCAATGCTGCCAACGAGTGAATCAGTGTGTTGCGATCAGAATCCCTGCTGACCCAGTGGCAGATCATTTTGCCACTGCTAGGGCCCTGGGCCGGGATGCAGTGGAGTGGGTGGGCCCGTGTCCACCCTGCCACCCCAATCTGTGGTCGGCATTCTCCCCCCACCTTAGGCAAGAATCCTGCGCTTG
Organism: Chrysemys picta bellii; assembly: GCF_011386835.1. Taxonomy (NCBI): domain Eukaryota; kingdom Metazoa; phylum Chordata; order Testudines; family Emydidae; genus Chrysemys; species Chrysemys picta. Next base: position 109,899,197 of record NC_088794.1, read on the forward strand.
TCGGCCCTCCGCTAGAGCTAGGAGGCCCCACTCTGCTCAGCCTGAGGCAGAAACTCTTTGCTGCCCTGTCCTGATCAGGGGCTGGGCTCTGTAATAATGTTTGTCATTCAGCCCTGATCACAGACCCACGCTCATGTCGCCCCGCTGATTCCGCATGCCAGGAACCTTCCAGAGACGTAGTGAGACACATTGGCTGCCCACAGACTCGGAGGGAGAGGGGGCCATTCTACACTTGGTGGAGAATGCGGCCATCGGCCTAACTCCAGCAGCCCGCCATAGGGAACCCTAAAAGAAGGGGGGAGGGGGAGAGAGGGGGGGGAAAATGGAGTTTGAGAAGCTCATTAAATATCTGGCTGAGAGCCAGCAGCAGAAGCAGCAGCAACTGGTGCAGCAGCTGGGGGCCTAGCAGCAGAAGTTACTCCGGGAGCTGGGGGCCCAGCACCGAGAGCAACAGTCCCTCCAGCAACTCACCACCCTGCTGCCTCGACCTAGTCCGGCCCCGGCTGGGGCCACAGGGAATCTCCCTGTCATCTTTGAGTGGATAGTGGTAGTGGTGGGGTGGCCCCAAGAGCAGTGGGGCACTCTCCTGGCCCCCTACTTGACTGGGACTGCACAGACCACTTATCGGGGGCTTCCTCTGGATGAGGCGCAAGATGATGGGCGGGTGAAGTCAGCCATCTTAGATGCCCTCGACATCATGCCAGAGACCGGATGATGACCTACCCGCCGGGTGCCCAGCCTCACATCGTAGCCCAGGAAATTAAAGACCTCTGCTGGCGATGGCTTCTTCCAGAGCAATGCTTGGTGAGTGAACTCGCTGAACAGGTTGCCCTAGAGCAGTTCATCCAGGTGCTCCCAGCCCATGGTAGGACTTGGGTACTCCGCCACCGCCCAACAACCTTGAATGTGGCGGTCACCTTGATGGAAGACTTCCTGGCCGCAGAGATCCCTATCAGTCCAGGAATCCGGACCATGGGCCCTGTGCCGACCTGGACCCAAGACCGAACACCTGATCACAGACCCACACTCACGTTTCCGTCACCCCTCTGATTCCCCATGTCAGGCGACCTCCCAGAGACTTAGTGAGGCGGATTGGCCGCCCACAGACCCAGAGAGGGAAGGGCAATTTCAACCCAATGGACTACAGTTGGTTATGACTACATTTGATAATAATCATTTGGAGATACTTCATGGGTGGAAGGATAGTCTTGTGGTTAAGGCAGAGGATTAGGCGACACTGGACCTGGTTTCTATTCCTAGCTGTGCCATAAACTTCCTATGTGAACTTGAGTAACTTGCTTAATATCTTGGGGTCTCAGTTTTCCCTAATTCATGGGTGGGGAATTTTGAGGATAAATTCATTGTTTGTAAAGTGTGCTAAGGGCCTTGAATGAAAGGTGCCATAAATTAGAGAAGTCCCTTCCTCCATTCTCCCATTTAGTTAAGGGACTTCTCTAATTTATGGGAGTCCCGGGGATCTGTCTGGGGGTGTGAATATGGGGTGTGGGTGTGGATAAGGGTCGGGGCAGTCTGGGGACAGGTAGGATCCTAGGGGGGGCAGTTCTCAGGAGGGAGCAGTCAGGGGACAAGAAGCAGCGAGGCTTAGATAGGGGGCGAGGTCCTAGGGGGCAGTTAGTGGCAGGGGTCCCAGGAGGGGGCAGTCAGGGGACAAGGAGCGGGGGGGGGGAGGGTTGGGAGTTCTGAGGGGGGCAGTCAGGGGGTGGGAAGTGGGAGGGAGTGGATGGGGGCGGGACTAAAGCGGGGCTCCCCCCCTACAGTGTCTTCTTTTTTGATTGTGGAAATATGGTAACCCTACTCAAAAGGACAATACAGATGTCAATTCCTTTGGAGTACTGGAGAATGGGTGGCAGTCAGAAGTGATTGCCTGCTTCCCAGTCTACATGCTGGTCAGCTCATGCCTGAATTATTCCCTCAAACCATACAGAAGCAATACCATGACAATCAAAGAGAGAAAACATCCATAAAATATTACAGGCGGTTTCCAAGTTCTTCCTAAGGGGTATATGGGAGGATGCCATGCAGTACTTCCAGTCCACAATGTATAGGAGCAGGTAGCGGTTCTGGCCTCTATCAAACACATCCCCATTGTGATTCCACAGGAAACGAAGAGTGACTCATATGACTGCAGAGCAGCTGGGAGCACTGAATGTAGGTGACCTTGGCAAACATGGGCCCAGACATACAGAGAACTCCAGGAGTAGTCTCCATAGTGCAGGCAGATTTGCCTGAGTACAGTGCATCTTGCGTGCGGGAGCCTGGGGGATGGGGAAGTGTAGTACTTTTTGTGACCTCCCTGTTTTATTTTGTTTTTTAATTTTAGTTCAGTTTCCATAGCAGCACGGATTTCCCTTTCTGGGCCTACGCTGCTGCTCATCACCCGACCTTGGACAGCCAGTCTGGCCTTGATAATGGCCATCCTAGCACTTCCGTATCTGTCAAGATATTATACAGACCACCCTAGAGCCTAGCTTGATGAGATCCACAGCTGGCACCCCTTCTCCTTCTCACCCAGGTCCCATGGAGTTGCTTTATTCTTATAATCCTTGGTAGCACTATGTGTGTCACGATTTAGGCAAATTAAGTCCCAAAAAACACTCCAACTGCCACCCTAACCCCAGGGTCCCCAGACACCCTGCCTCCCTGACGGGCTATTCATGAACTGTCCTCTCAGCAGCCCCAGAACCTTCTCTCCATGCTGACCTGTCACCTTCCAGTTAGGAGAAAGAAAAGCAGCAGTTGTACTACTTGGCCAATTCATCACACCACCTTCTGCTGACCTAGGCTCAGTGGATTCATTGCAGCATATACAGCTATACCAATGAGAATCTGCCTGTCATGTTCTAAAGGAGCCTTATGTGGCGGGGGGGGGGGGGGGGAGGGGAGAAGGAAGGTTGGAGTGCCTTCTAGTCCTTGATTTGAAGATTTTTCTCTCTGAGTCTTTAAAAGGGGGAACAGAAATGTTAAAAAGAAAACTATTTTTGGTCCAAAATCATTAACAGGACATGCATAAGATTAAATTTTACAATAAAGTTTACCTCTAGAGGACTCACACAAACACTCTATTTCATTCTCTCTGCTGTATCTTGTTCATGCATTGTACTAATTCTTTGTGTGCTAATTGTCATCTTAACATGTAAAAATTAATGCTGTTGCCTTGCTGACCTTATTTCTGTTTCCTTAGTATTTAGTAGTCTGGAAGTTTCTATAGAACAGATTGTATCTTTTTCTTTTCCAGGCCACTCAGAAATGGAACCAACTGATCGTAGAGAAAATGCTGAATGAAACCTGATATAACTGGATGAAGAGTATGACAAGTTTCTGCCTATCTTGTTCCAGGATCTTTGGGAGTTTAAACTTACTGTGCTAACTATAAAAATAAACTTATGTGGTTAATGGAGACTGATTCCCGGTGGAAGGTTTTTAAATGACTTTGGGACGGCAAGGTACTGTTCAGAACAATAAAAGAATGAAGGGGACTTATTGGCACATTGGCCAGCATTGTGGTTGGAGGAAGCAGCTTATTTCTACAGGCATCAAGAATGCTTGCAGTCATCCTGCATGGTATCCCAAATCTGAGGGAGAAAGGTAAGGCCAAATAATGTGATGATGCTGGTTTGTTTTATGGGGGAGGGGGGAGTGTGAGGAGGCAGGGTAGAAGGGAAGAGTAAAGAAGGGGGAGTGCTAAGTTAATTTCTGTGAATGCTTGTTACTAAATCCCTGAGGTTTAGCTGTTTTATACAATCTGGATAAGTAAAGTGGTGTGTTCTTGGTTGGTATGTACTTTGGGTGCTGTAAATTAAATAGTGCTGTCTTGGTCCCTGATCCTGTACTGAGAGCCTTGCACGTGAACCCCTGCACCCAGGGCCGGTGCTACCATTTAGGCAAACTAGGCGGTTGCCTAGGGCGTCAAGATTTGGGGGTGCCAAAAAACGGTGTCCCCAATATTTTTTTTACATCGTTCCTACGCCCCCTCCCCGAGCGCGCAGTCGCAGCTCCACTTCTCCCGCCTCCCAGGCTTGCGGTGCCAATCAGCTGTTTGGCGCCGCAAGCCTGGGAGGGGAGGAGAATTAGAGTGGGGGTGGCATGCTCGGGGAGGAGGCGGAGCAGAGGTGAGCTGGGGTGGGGAGCTGCCGCACGGCTCCCCGGGGGGGGGGGAAGCTGCTGGGGGGTGGGTGCCTCAGGGCGGAGGGGGGGAGGCGGGCGCAAGGTGGAAGTTTCGCCTAGGGCGCGAAACTTCCTTGCACCAGCCCTGCCTGCACCCACGTGGAGTCTCATTGAAGTCAACAGGTCATGGTGTGAGTACAAAGATCTGCCTATGCTGTTGTCATGGTCTTGTTGTACTTATTGTAGATGCTGTAGTTAAATAATTGCTATCTTTGGGCTTGATCTTGAAGTCAATGGGACTAATCATTACTTGTGTGTGGAATTGTTTGCAGGATCAGGCTGTGGTTTCTAGATAAGAGATTAAAGAATTAACAGGTACAGGGCATTTGTATGTGGGGATAGAGAAGACTTTGGCCTTGGCTACACTGGTGCTGTACAGCGCTGCAACTTGCTGCGCTCAGGGGTGTGAAAACGCCCCCCCTCCCCCGAGCACAGTGAGTGCAGCGCTGTAAAGCGCCAGTGTAATCAGAGCCTGCAGTGCTGCACGCTCGCTCGCAGCGCTGCAAGCTACTCCCCTCGGAGAGGTGGAGTACATACAGCACTGCGAGAGCTCTCTCGCAGCGCTGGCGGCGCGACTACACTCGCGCTTCACAGCACTGCCGCGGCAGCGCTGTGAATTCCCAAGTGTAGCCAAGGCCTTTGTCTAGTTTTCACTGCTTTCAGTGATAAAGGTACTGCTGTTGTCTCTGTCCTTCATAATATTCTCCGCAAACTGGCAGGCACCAGTGTTGGATTAGGGCATTGATGGAAGTGACTATTGACTCTTCTCAACGATAAGTAATTTTCTTTTTTTAAAGTGTTATTTTTAAATATTCTAAAAGTTCTAACGTGCTTTTAGAAAGTTCTAGAAATCAAAATATGCAAACCAAATGGTCCCAAAGTGGCCTGTGATTTAACACATAGCAACAATTATATCCACCCATTTGCATTTGTACCCAAAAAGCAGGCAGATGGACACCTAACTACCTGATTAGTATGGGCAAAGGCATGTTTTGTGTGGATTAATAGTTATGCATCCAAAATTTGTGCAAGTAAATTTAGAGGCTGGGTTGAGTCCTGTTGACAATTTGGCCTCTAAAGTTTTAGAAGCTTTGTGGAACCTCAAACTTCTCTAGTTTCTGCAATCTCTAGGAGAAAAGCCAAGAGGGAGAGATGAGTGACTGTATCCAATAATTATTATATTATAATATGTATAGCAAGCTGGACTGAAATTCTGTGTCAAGTTCTCTGAGTTTTTGTGGCAGATTGGAAGTTCTGCAACAGCTTCACTTAAATTAACAAACAGGGGCAGTTACTGAATTAAATATAAAAATAAATAATACAACGAGTACTTTGGCACCTGTATGATTATTTTGCTATTAAATCCAGTTTTTTACTATGTTTCTACAATTCAATTTTCAGCATGCTGCAGGTTTTTGTATTGACAATGAATAAGAGCATTGAAAGGTGAGGAAGAAAAAGGTTGGAGCAAACTGGAGGTTTTGGTACCTCGGAAGGTGTGGAAGTTGGTTTGGAAGTGCTGGATGAGTACATTAGCTAGATGTTGCTGCTGAAAGGTTAAATAGTGTGAAATAGTTGATGTCATTTTTCAATGGGGGCAGTACACTCTTTCAGAGTCTTTGTTTCAGGGTTCTGCAGACTGTGGAAAACAACTGCACATCTGACTACACTGGGTTCATGTTTTTATGGTCTATGCAATCATGAGGAATGAACAATCTTTTTTTAGAAATTAAAGCTGTAGCATAATTGTAGTAGGATTTATTCAGTCTGGCTTTGGTGCCTCATTTCCACTTCCTTCCCAGTTAAGAAAACTTCACACTGCAGATGTTCTTAATAATGCCCCCTTTTTGGGAGCCTGATTTATTAACACAAAGTTCAAAGAACACAAATATCCATCCAGCCTTCCTAGATGGCGCATACTGTTGGTGCAGTGTTGTTAGTTCTGAACCTGATGAGGTGTTTCTCCAGCAAGGCTTACCCCAGCCTTCCTCTCATACTCTGAAAGCTCACATAGGACTAATACTTCATTCTCACTGAATGCAGGCTATCCTTCATATTGCACAACAGGCCTGGTTCTAAGTCACATGACCCCTAGCTTATCTCAGACACATTCCCTTCACCTGGAGAGGCAGGCTATACCTGGTACAGGTGAGGTTGAGCCCCAACCCTCTGAAAGGGCCAGCTCACCCTGTGACAACAATTTTGTAGCAAAGGTTAGATTCCATGACATTCTGCAGCTGTGGAAAATATGGGACCTTGAGTATGGTCCTGGTTCTGTGTGCAGCCATACACCCACAAACTTTACTCATGCTCCATTGAAATCAAGGAGAATCTGTGTTTGCTATCTGATACTAAAGAAGTAAAGATGCTGTGATTATTTGTCATTGTTGGCAACTCTTAAGTACTGTTAATGTTCTTAATTACTGAGCTATAGTTAATGTGGGAAACACTTTTAAAGCTAATTTTTAAGTTAAGCATGTAACCATTTTCTGGATAGGTGAAAGTAAGCAAAGCACGGCACTGTTATTGTGCGATCCTCCCATGATTATGCACTGGCTGCCTGTAATGTGCTCAATTAGTAAAAGACTTCCCCAACCCATTAATAATAGTGATAAATATTTTCTAGCTTTTGCCTGATAACATCTGGAGATGTCTGATATGGGCTTATTATCTGATAACAACCTTTTTGAAAGACACTTTCAGATGAGGGACATTTGTGTGTGTCACAGGAACAAACACCTTAGTGTTCATGAGAATTCATTCTGCTGTAATTTCATGAATTTTTCACTAAGTTCTATAGAAGGAGCCTGTGAATTCACTGGCATTGAAATATTTTCCAGTAGCATCTGTCTTTTCCTTTGGTGTACACAGCATGATGTTTTTCAAGATGTCTGATTTTTAAAATGCATGTATACTCAGGTTTTGGGAAATATTAGAGAGACACTGCTGATGATGTCTAATGAAGCTTACTTTTGCGGAGTGTTTTATTATACAGCAGATTTTCCTTTTGGTAACTGGTAACTAGGGCTGTCAAGCAATTAAAAAAAATTAATCACGCGATTACTTGCTCTGTTAAAAAATAATAGAATACCAATTATTTAAATATTTTTAGAGGTTTTCTACATTTTCAAATATATTGATTTCAATTACAACACAGAATACAAAGTGTACTATGCTCAGTTTATATTTATTTTTGATTATAAATATTTGCACTGTAAAAAAACAAAAGAAATAGTATTTTTCAATCACCTAATACAAGTACTGTAGTGCAATCTCTTTATCATGAAAGTTGAACTTACAAATGTAGAATTATGTAAAAAAAAAACCTGCATTCAAAAATAAAACAATGTAAAATTTTAGAGCCTGCATGTCCACTCAGTCCTATTTCAGCCAATCACTCAGACAAACAAGTTTGGTTACAATTTGCAGGAGATAATGCTGTCCACTTCTTGTTCACAATGTCACCTGAAAGTGAGAACAGGCATTTGCACGGCACTGTTGTAGCTGGTGTCATAGGTGCCGACTCCGAGACATTTCCCCATGGGGAAAAATTGGTGGGTGCTCTGGACCCACTGGCAGCTCCCCACCCCACCCCCCTACCCCAGCTTACCTCCGGCCCTGCTTCCGCCTCCTCCCCTGAGTGTGCCGCAGTGTCCTGCTTCTCCCCCTAGCTCCCAGTGCTTGTGCCATGAAACAGCTGTTTTGTGTGGCAAGTGCTGGGAGGGAAGGGGGAGGAGGAACGTGGTGTGCTCGGGAAAGAGGCAGGGCCGGGGCAGGGATTTGGGGAGGGGTCCAATAGGGGCAGGGAGGGGGCGGAGTCGGGGAGAGGCCGGGGCCGGGGGGGGCGCGAGCACCCACCGGTGCCAAGGAAAGTTGGTGCCTGTGGCTGGCGTCGCAACATATTTACGTGCCAGATCTGCTAAAGATTCATATGTCCCTTCATGCTTCAACCATGCAGAAGGTTGATTTTTTTTCTTTTTTGGTGGTTCGGGTTCTGAGTGTTGCTCTTTCAAGATTTTTGAAAGCATGCTTTACACCTCGACCCTCTCAGATTTTGGACGGCACTTCAGATTCTTAAACCTTGAGTCGAGTGCTGTAGCTATTTTTAGAAATCTCACAGTGGTACCTTCTTTGTGTTTTGTCAAATCTGCAGTGAAAGAGTTCTTAAAATGAACATGTGCTGGGTCATCATCCGAGACTGCTATAACATGAAATATATGGCAGAATGTGGGTAAAACAGAACAGGAGACATACAATTCTCCCCCAAGCAGTTCAGTCACAAATTTAATTAGTGCTTTTTTTTTTTTTTAATGAGCATCATCAGCATGGAAGCATCCAGTGGTGTAGCCAGGTTCTAACATCAGGGGGAGCGAACACATAAAAAAAGGCACTATTCCGATCCCTTCCCCAAATTCCCAGCCCCGCCTCCTCCCTGGGCATGCCGTATTTCCCCTACACCCTTTCGTGTGGCAAGCCTGGGAGGGAGGGGGGAGCGGCAGCACGCTCAGGGGTGGAGGAGACGGTCATAGGTGCTGACTTTTGGTTTTGCCGGCAGGTGCCCCACCTGACCCTGCCCCTTCCCTGAGGCCCCGCCCCACTCTGCCCAAGGCCCCGTCCCCACTCTGCCTCTCTGCTCCCCTCTCCTGGTGGCTCAGTCTAGCACCTGACTCCACCCACTCACTCAAAGTGACACAGGAGGTTCCCCTCCTCAGGGTAGGAAAGGTTGCCTACTGGTTAAAGCACAGGCCCGGGGCTCAGGTGTTCTGAGTTTGATTCTCTGCTCTGCCACAGACTCCCTGCTTAGTCTCAGGAAAGTCACTTCATCTCTCAGTGCCCTAGATTCCCCACTTCCAAATGGGGCTAATGCTTCCCTGCCTCCTCGGCTAAATCCATTCATGCCTGTGTGACGATGGGGGCAATGGAGGTATCAAGGTTTTGACATTCACAGCATCCCCTGGCAATGAGTTCCACAGGTTGATTATGTATTAAGGGAAGAAATATTTCCTTTTGTTCATTTCCTATCAGCTCTAAGACGCCTGAGGGTGTATTTCCAGTAGATACAAATGTTATCTTTTTCCAATGGCAGTGTGCTTTCTTTTCTTATTAAGTTACTCAGCAATTAGAAATAAAGTTTTAAAAACATTGTAATCTATTTATACAATGCATTTGATATTTCTCCAGCACCAATGAAAACACACTCCAGTTCAAGATATTAAAGGTATAAAGATTCAAAACATAAAAACAAATTTAAAAATTGAACTTGCATTTACAAATGACTGATCTAAAAGCCTGTTTTAGCTCTGGAAACAGTTCAGTTTTACAATGTAATAAGAAATCCTGGGTATGTATCTACAGTGACTGAACTGGACGATTCTTAATTGTGTCTAAATGAAAATACAATATGACACTATAAGTCTTAAATGTTAAGAAAATTTGCCCTCTAAACAACGTCATTTTCAAGGGATACTCAAATGTTAAGGAAGTTACTAAAGAGACCTGTTCTAAGGCTGTAACAACCAGGTAGAATTAAGAGCACTCCGGGAGGGTTTTTTAAATATTATTATTATTATTAACAAAAGTCCCCAGGATCCATTGACTATTTCAAGAAAAAAGATTGAGAAGCAGAGGTATGTACAATAATACTTCCTCTAATTTCCATCAAGCGCAATTGAAATGTCTCAGGGAAGCACTGACTGTGACACTGAACAGGGCCACTCAGAGGATTCAGGGGGCCTGGGGCAAAGCAATTTGGGGGGCCCCTTCCATAAAAAAAAGTTGCAATACTATAGAATACTGTATTCTCGTGGGGGCCCCTGTGGGGCCCTGGGAAAAATAAACATTTAAAAACCTTCCGTATCTCAGCACAAACCCAGTTTTGAGAACTTCTTTTCAAGTCACCCTTACAAGGTATCACTGGTTCTCAGCATCAGCTAGTGCTAAAAGGCACTAAAGCTCATTAAAAGGGTTGGACAAATATTTTCCGTCAAAACTTTTTTTGGATCGAAAAATAGGGGTTTTTAAAAAGCAGAAAAAATCATGGACAGTGTCTGCTTTCCTTCAAAATTTGTTGTGGTTTTTTTAATTTAAAAGCTGAAATTAGTCTGCCAAAACCTGAACATGATTTGGAGTTTCAGAAGTGTGTGGCCAAATATTTGCTGCTTGCTGTGTTTGATTATTTAAAAAAACAATAAAAAAATTCTGCTTAAAAAAAATCCAAAACTTTTGAACCACTTCAGCTTGTGACCAAACGCCTGAGCCCATCCAATCAGAGATTTTTCCAGGTTTCTGAATCTCTGCTGGCTTCCTTGACTCATATCTGTTTCCATAACTTTGGGTTCATTTAGGTTAGAACATAAGAATGGCTCTACTGGGTCAGACCAAAAGTCCATCTAGCCCAGTATCCTGTCTACCGACAGTGGCCAATGCCAAGTACCCCAGAGAGAGTGAACCTAACAGGTAATGATCAAGTGATCTCTCTCCTGCCATCCATCTCCACCCTCTGACAAATAGAGGCTAGAGATACCATTCTTTACCCATCCTGGCTAATAGCCATTAATGGACTTAATCTCCATGAATTTATCTGTTTCCTAGAGACTGGCTCCATGGGGTCCCTCACAAACTGGAGACGGTTACTGTGGGTTTGTCTTTAGTATAGCTTATGTACATATTCCACGAACTGAGCATTTGAGCTTGTTCCAGAAGCTGGGATGAGCCTATGTTGTAAAAACTGAAATGCTCAAAATAGCACATGCCTGTGAATGGACACAGGGTGCTAAAATTAAATTAACCCAGGGGTTCTCAAACTGGGGGTCGGGACCCCTCAGGGGGTCACGAGGTTATTACTGGGGGTTGCAAGCTGTCAGCCTCCACCTCAAACACCGCTTTGCCTCCAGCATTTATAATGGTGTTAAATATATTAAAAAGTGTTTTTAATTTATAAGGGGGGGTTTGCACTCAGATGTTTGCTATGTGAAAGGGGTCACCAGTACAAAATTTTGAGAACCACTGAATTAACCCCTCTGGAGCCTCGGGGAATGCAGGGGGGGTGTCTCGCTTGGTAGGTTGGGAAGGATATAGGTGGTGTAGATATTGCTCTTCTCATGTGATCCCTCCCCCATGGCTCTCTTGGCTCTATCACTGTTAAGCTAAAGTGGCTAATTTTAAATGAATCTCCCCTCCCCTGACATGAATCTCCCTATGGCACTGAAATTAAATGTAGGGAAAAGATAACAGCTTGGCTCTTGTGTTAAATAGCTGTCTGCAAGCCTCAAACTGCTGAATGAGCTTTAGGGTAGGGAAGGCTGTGCCTCCCCAAACAGCCTGGCCCTGCCCCCTATCCGACCCCCATCCACTTCCTGCCTCCCAACCCATCCTGCTCCTTGTTCCCTGACCGCCCCCCCGAGATCCCCCACCAACACCCCCCCCCGTTCCCTGTCCCCGGACTGCCCCAACCTCTATCCATCCCCCTGCCAAGTCCTGACAGACCCCCAAATGCCCACAATCCAACCCCCCCTTCCCCGTCCCCTGACCGCCCCCCCAGAACCTCTGCCCCCCTCCCTGTCCCCTGACTGTCCCCACGACTCCCTGCCCCTTATCCAACCCCCCCCCCGGGTCTCTTGTTGAGCTGTGTGGAGAAGGAAATTCTATTTTGCAGAGGATTTCAATAGGAAGGATGGAGCCCTGGATTCTGAGCCAGTCTGGCAGGTGGGTTGTTAGGAACCAAGCAGGTGACCTGGCAGAAAACCAGGCAGGTTTAACTGAAACCAAACCAACTCCACAAAACACTTGTATTTCAACAAATGCTAAACTTCGAAGAAACACTTCACCGGAATATTTCTGACCAGCTGTAGGTCCTAGGACTGGGTGGGTTGCTGTGTTTAAACTCCAAATGCTTGGTCCAATCTGCTCCATTCCACAAGCAAAGTATTTGATCTTGAGAAGTATTTTATGAGCCCCAGGGTTGAGTCATCTCTGGCAGCAATGCTTTATCACATGCAGAGAGAGAGTAAATGTCTGCAGTGGCAGGGAAAAGCACCTCAGCTTCGTTTTGGATTTGGAATATTAACAGAGAGCCCCCAGAAAGAAAGCATGGTTTTGTGGTTAAGGAGCTGGTTTGGAGTTTGCGCGATGTGTCCTCAATTCTGGCTGTCACAGACTTTCTGTCTCACCTGAGGCAAGTCATTTTATAGCCCAGGCCTCAGTTCCCCATCTCTAAAATGGAAATAAATCTTTCTTTGTTGGTCTTATCTAGTCAGATAAGAAGTGTTGTGGGGCAGGGTGTCTGTACAGAGCCTAGCATCATGGGGCCCTGATCTTACCTGAGGTCTCTAGGTTCTGTTGCAACATTAATAATCCCCCAAGAATGCACTCCTGCGCACCAGCTGGTCCTGGATCTCAAGAGATGAAAAGGCAAGTCCAGCAACCTCCATGGCTATCTAGTCCCTATATCTTTTCATACCAAATTTCAAGGCAGAGAAATTCTATTAACACCCTCATTGAAACCTTGATTGTGATGGAAACACTGACTGGGCATTAGCTACATTGGTACAAACCTCAACAGTGTAAGGGTACGTCTATACTTACCTCCGGCTCCAGCGGTAAGCAATCGATCTTCTGGGATCGATTTATCACGTCTTGTCTAGATGCCATAAATCGATCCCGGATCGATCCCGGAAGTGCTCGCCGTCGACACCGGTACTCCTGCTCCACGAGAGGAGTACGCGGAGTCGACGGGAGAGCCTGCCTGCCGCGTCTGGACCCGCGGTAAGTTTGAACTAAGATACTTCGACTTCAGCTACGTTGTTCACGTAGCTGAAGTTGCGTATCTTAGTTCGAAGTGGGGGGTTAGTGTGGACCAGCCCTAACTATAGTACAGAGGTAAAAGGACTCTTCAGTCCCCGGGACTCCCTGCCCCTTATCCAACCCCACTGGCCCCGGCTGCTTAGCCCTTCTCCCGGAGCCTCAGCGCGCGCATTCAGGAGCGGCCCTGGACAGCGAGACAGTCGTGTGCCTCCGGCAGGGCCTGAGCTCCTCCCCGCTCAGAGCCGCGTGGTAAGGGGGCGGGGCTGGGAGCTCCAGCGGGACCGGAGCGCCCGCCGCTTGGCCCGGAGCTTGAAGCCCCGCCCCCTTATCACACGGCTCTGAGCGGGGAGGAGCACAGGCCCCGCCGGAGGCACATGGCTGCAGCGCTGTCCAGGGACGCTCCTGGACGCGCGCGCTGAGGTGCCGGGGGGATGGCGGGGGCGGGGGGGGGGGAAGCCTCAGCCCTTCTCGTGGGGGCCCCTGCGGGGCCCAGGGCAAATTGCCCCCCTCCCCCCCCAGGCGGCCCTGACACTGAAAATAAAACTGATCAGCTTTGTGGGAGAGACTTGAGATCAGCACTCACCAGGCCCCTTCTCTGGCCAAGGCTAGCCAGAAACTGTTGTCTCCTAGGTCTCATCCTAGCAGCTGGGTGGGAACTGTTTACCCACATTAAGTGCTTTGAGTGCACCTCTGGCCCAGGGGCTGCTAGCACTGCTGCTGGCTGGGGGTGGGGTGGTTTTCTAACTCGCACAGGCTTTCAGCCTCTCAGCCTCAGGGGGCATTTGAGAAACTCATTAGAGAGTATCAGGGGGTAGCTGTGTTAGTCTGTATCTACAAAAACAACAAGGAGTCTGGTGGCACCTTAAAGACAATCCGTTAGTCTTTAAGGTGCCACCAGACTCCTTGTTGTTTTCATTAGAGTGCGCGAATGGGGTGGGCCGGACAGAGCAATCCAGACAGCTCTCTTGCTCCCAGCCTCGGAGCAGCAGCAGCAGCCCACACCATGGGGAATTTACATTGCCCAGAGCCCAGGGCCCAGAGGAGAGAGGACCTGCTGATCCAGCTCCTCTGGGACAGCCGTATCAGCTTCTTGCTCAAGGAGAAGTAAAAGCTTGCTCTGCCCTGGAAACGGACAACTTTTACCTGCCGTGGAAGCCGGTTAGAAACTGCAGCCACACGCTCCTCATCTGCTGGCTCCCTTCCAAAACAGCTGATAGGCGGCTACAGTTGATTGGTTAGAAAGGAGCTAATCCGGCCACCCGCCAAACGTTCATGGGGCTCTGTATGTGCGGGGGGGAGGGCGCAGGGAAACCGCTCCCTGCCCCAACTCACCTCCGCTCTGCCTCCGCCTCCGCCTCCGCCTTTTCCCTGGGACTGAGCGCGAAGCCCCCGCACCACTTCTCCGCCCTCCAGGGCTTCCCGCGCGAAGGGGGGATTCGTGGGAAGCTGATTCGTGGGAAGGGGAGTTGGGGGCGGCAGAGAAGCAGAGCAGGGCTGTGAGTTCAGGGGAGGAGGTGGAGGCGGAGTGGAGGTGAGCTGGGGCGGGGAGCTGTGGGCCCCGGAGCACCCACAGAGTCGGCGCCTAAGGCGCCACTTTTAGAGAATGTGCTCAGGGGGAGCAGCCGCTCCCCCTGCTCCCCCCCAGCTACGCTATTGAGCATGTCCTCTGAAATGGTGGCCGAAGCATGAAGGAGCATACAAATGTTTAGCATATCTGGCACATAAATACCTTGCAATACCGGTTACAAAAGTGCCATGTGAATGCCTCTTCTCACTTTCAGATTACATAGTAAATAAGAAGCAGGCAGCAGTATCTCCCGTAAATGTAAACAAACTTGTTTGTCTGTGATTGGCTAAACAAGAAGTCGGACTGAGTGGATTTGTAGGCTCTAAAGTTTTACATTGTTTTGTTTTTGAGTGCAGTTATGTAACAAAAAAATCTACATTTGTAAATTACATTTTCACGATAATGAGATTGCACTACAGTGCTTGTATGAGGTGAATTGAAAAATACTATTTCTTTTATCATTTACAGTGCAAATATTTGTAATAAAAATAATATAAAGTCAGCACTTTACACTTTGTATTCTGTGTTATAATAGAAAATGTAGAAAAACATCCAAAATATTTATTAAATTTCAATTGGTAGTCTATTGTTTAACAATGTGATTAATTGCGATTAATTTTTTAATCACGATTACTTTTTTTTAGTTAATCGCGTGAGTTAACTGCGATTAATCAACAGCCCTACTGATAACTGATTGATTTGTCCAGAGAACTAGTGATTGTAACTTCTATTTACTCAAAAGTATTTGTGGGTTCTCAACTGATGCTTTTGAGAGCTATGTGAAGAGGCCCCACCCTCTTTTTTGAAATGAGATTCAGGGTCCTTTCTTCAGCCCTGACCCTCCATGACTGTCAATTTGTCTCCAATTTCAGCTGCACTATCTGGAAGCTCACATGTTATCTAAATAATTGTATTTGTCACCTCAATTGCATTTAAAGAATGTGTGTTTCAGGAAGGTGTACAAAGGAGAAACAGGGTAGTATGTACAAAGAAGTCAATGAACTTTATTTCTTTCAATTTCCCCCCCATAACTTTGAATTAAGTACATTTTACTTCTCATGAATGTAAGAGGTTGACATTACTAGCTAGAGTTAATTCGAGCAGGTACTTCATAGCTTTCCAAGATGGCTATGACAGTGCACCTCTCTCCTGATTTGCAACATTCTTGATATTCCTGTTTTTGAGTTTCCAAAAGGCCTAAACTGACATCATTCAATAACCTGAACAAGAGCTGTGTAAGCTCAAAAGCTTGTCTCTTTCACCAACAGAAGTTGGTCCAATAGAAGATATTACCTCAACCACTGTGTATCACTCAATTAATTTCACTACTAATTTAACCAGACATTGAATCTGGGCTCTCAAATGTAAATTCAGTGTGTCTTCTCAATATCGCTGCAAAAAGAAAGAAAATATTCAATTAGAAAGCTATGGTAAACATTCTGAGAGTACTGCAGTTTAAAATATTAATCCCAATCACTGCAAATATAGAGAAAAAGATTAATTATTAAATTCTGATCAGCTTTTAAAGTCATAGATTATTCTTTCTCTGCATCAGATTTCTAAATAAGTAAAATTTTTATTTTATGGATCAAACATAACTAGGACAAAAGTTTCAGACTTTGTTTTGCATGATGTATCTGTGCCCTGATAGGGATGTAAAATTCTTTTGCTATATGACCCCTTCTGTACTTTGATCCAGATTCTTAAAGATAGTCTGGCATTCTTCTGCTCAGTTTTGCAAGTCCTAAATCCCATTTTCAAAAATGACTTAGAGCTTGTCAACTCTTAGCGGGGGATCGACATGTGGCGATCGATGCATCAGTGGTCAATTTAGCTGGTCTAGTTGACTCCCGTACTCCGCTGGATTGAGAAGAGTAAGGGGAGTCGATGGGAGAGCATCTCCCGTCGACATCGCGTAGTGTGGACCCCGTGGTAACTAGATCTCAGCTATGTCGACTTGAGTTACAGTATTCACGTAACTCAAATTGCGTAGCTTAGATCGACTTTTCCCTGTAGTGTAGACAAGGCCTTAGGCATTTAGGAACAGAAGTGTTAGAACTTAGATATCTAAGTGCTGGATCCACAAAGAGGACTTGGATGCCCTGCCATCCAGTGGAATTCACAAACCTGAGTTAGGTGCTCAGGCTCCCCATGCATATGCTAGAAAGTTTAGCAGGGATCTGCCTAAGCTAAGCAATAGGAAAAGCTAAGGAGAGGGTAAGGGCCTAAATCCCATCCCTCAAAGTTACTTAGATGCCTAACTTTGGCCCATAGGGAGATGACAATTTCTGTTCAAGATTCACAGCCATGAACCCTCTCCCAGAGTTAGATGCCTCAGCCGTTGCTTATGAAAAATCAGATGAGAGAGTGACACACACACCATTATAGCCAATACCCTAATGGTTAGGGTGCTCAGTGGAAGACCCAAGTTCAAATGCCTGTTTTGGAGCAGAGACTTGAATCCAAGTCTCCCACATTCCAGGAGAGTGCCCTAATCGCCAGACTATTGGGTATTCTGGGGAAGTCTTTCTCCTTTTGGAACTGTTCCACTTTGTATTAATAATTAAATATTCTTTGGGCCACCAAGAAAAAGCAAGGGATTGACTCTATATGCCAGTGGTTAGGGCACTCTCTTGGGATGTGGGAGAGTCAAGTTCAAGTCCCTGCTCCAATTAATATTTTATTATTTAAACACTTATTTGCTCTGAGCACACCTAGTGGATTGGGCCCTGCAGGTGAGAGACAGATTAATCTCACTGGGGCTTGGGAATCAGGCAGCTCGGTTTTATGCATGCCCACCAGCAGACACTTATGTGCCTGGGGAATTTAGGCACCTGTTGAGTTAAGCAGCAGCTGAATGGGGGTTTTGAGGCATTTATGTGCCTACAGTGGCCATGCTTAAGTCCTTTTGTGGATCTAGCTCTACTCAGCATTGCAAGGCATAAGTCATTTAGATGGCTATATCCCATTTTCAAAAATGACTTAAGCATTCACAGCATCACCCATATAACTTTAAAATCTGGGCCTTTGTCATTTTCAGAAGAGCAAATAAACATATTATGGTCTATGTCTATAAAATTTCCTAATCATATGATCAGAAATCAAAGGATGTTTGTATCAGAAATGATTTGCTAGTAACTTCAAAAATTATTAGTCATATGCTCAGTCATTTTATTCATCGTATCATATGATAATTAACCCTTTCTTATTTTATTGGCCACTTGCTTTAAACCCAACTTCCTCTAAATGAAAAATGTATAATATTTAAGAATTACATTTAAAATTCGCGTATAACAATATTTTTACAGAAGAAAATATGTTCAGAATGTTTGTAATAAAACAATCAAACCGAGTGGCTTGACATTAAGGTGAGAATGGGTGCTTTAGAAATGCAGGCAAGAAAAATGAGCTCAATAAAATAATTAATATAGAACATATACACTTTAAAAAGCCAACCATATTGCATTTACCACAGTTACACTATTTCTGTTTCAGAGAATCAAACATTATCTGTATTAAATCTAGAGAGACAATTGTTCCTTGCTGTTGCATCTCTAAAAGTATCTGCAGATAATACTCTCAATGACTACTTTTTAACTCATTCTAGAAAATCTGTTCCAACTCTTCTAGACTAAAATTGCAATCTAGTTAAAACTAAGTATCCCTTTTAGAAACAGAATATAAAAGTAAAAAGATTAAGAGAAAACTGTCCAGAGATCAAATTGTTTGTCTAGTGTGAGTTTTTAAAAGAGAAATGCAAGAAAGAGCAGAATATAGATTTTTATTTTTTGAGAGTGAGAAATTACCTTTGTATTGAAGTGGATACCATTTAGCATGAAATACTACAATTTCTTCTAAGAATAATTTGAAAACTTTTTGATTGTTGTTAGCAAAGTTCACATCAACTTTTTTAAATAAAAGAAATAGATTACCCTTTCTGTACTCCAAATTGGAGAAAACAAAAGATAAATTTTAAAAAATGGAAAAGCTTTAATCTTACCACTAGTGACTATACACATTTGTCATTTCGCATTTTTTCCCCACTATACTGCTTATGGTTTTCTTTATTTTTGTTTAGTTAAAAGAAGTGACTAACTTTCCCCATAGTCAATTTCTGTAAATATATAAATATATTGTATCTGATGACTACAATTAAAGACCTTATCAGATGCATAATTTTAACACTGCCTTTCATACAGGATGTCTATACGAAATTAGGATCTACAATGTGGGATTTCTGCTAAGAAATATCTTCTAAGCAGTATGAATGACTTACTTCCAAAAGTGGTCTCAACTGCCACCTTAGTGCTTTCATTGTCAGCTTTAATATGAAGAGGTTTTAGATATTCTGACAATGAATATGCAAGCACAATCCTACTGCTTGTGTTATCATTATCTGAATGGAACATTACAGCAAGGTTAAGTATATATGTTCGAATAAGAGCCCAATTCCCATCTCAGATATGTAGCTTAAAGACTGTGTAAATTACACCAGTGTAATAATGCATTGGATACATTATAATTACTATGGTCCTGATACACCAGTTTTTCATTATTGTAACTCCATTGATTTCAGTGAATTACTCCTGTATTTCATCACCGTGAGATCAGAATCAGACTTTATATAAACCATACATATGAACAACAGTTGGCAATATTGCCTTTTAAAAAAATTAAACCGTGGTACAATAATTACTGATATTTAAATTACTAGACACTTTCATTTTTTATAATAGCACTACATCTGCACTGGCTTTCTTTGTATAACAGAGACACCAAGGGATGGTTGATAAGTAATTAAATTAAATTGCCTGTCATGTCATGTACTTGATAGCTCAGCAGGGAAGAGACCCATTTGTTTTGGTATGTAGTACTAATTCTCATTTTATACAATGAGGTACTCGTGCCTTAACTCACATTCACGAGGAAAGGTTCTTTAGGAGAACCTTGGAAAACTGTGGAGAAAAAGCCTTTAATTTAAAACCCAGGTATATATTTCTATTTTCTCCAGCAGAGCATGGGTTATTACATGTAATGACAACTGAATAGTGAAAAAAGTATTATGATTGGCTGTAGAGGAGAAAATTACTTTGAATTACATTAGCTTTTTCTTCTAACTAAAGGCTGGGAATTATGCATAAAGACCATACCATGTACAAGCAGTGCACTGTTTACAGTGATAACAATAATGCAACTTGCTGTGCAGGTTCCCATTCCTGCAATATGTTATGAAACTCTTTTGCATCTAGTAGTATGTAATCCCTTACATTTTGTATGTGAGGTTTTCAAAATACTAAAACTGTATAGAAATGCATGGATGAAAAACTGCATTGTGGTGGTAAACATTTTGTAGTCATGGGTCAGATCCTGCATGGGCTCAATCACCCGAGTAAGATGTGCAAAGACCATCCCCCGTGTTCTTTCCCACTTGGAAGTGTTTGTGTGTGCTTTTAATATTCAGACAATGGTATCATAGTGTTATAACCATTTAAAAGTACTCTTCAAACTCCAGCCTTTAGAGAATAAAATGCCATTTTTGGAACAGTTAAGGCTCCATTATTGGTTGAGTTAATTTTATGAGATTTCCTGAAAGACTTAATATTTTACCCTAAGGTGCTTTTTTTTTTTTTTTTTTTTTTTTTTGGCCTAGAATGGAATGGAGTTCCTTACCAGAAGGTAAAAATCTCTGATAAACTGGAAATAATCTATAAACCACTGAGGGAGAAATATTTTGTTCCTATAGAAAACCTTTCAAAATATATATTTATGAAATTCACTTTTCAATTTTCAGGCACACATTAGCTTTAATTCTGACATCCAGTTGGAGAAGAAAGTGAAGATATGTTAATTGCAGTTGAATAAATTAACACATTTCCATTACTTCGGGAGGATTGAAATGAACGAATCCAAAATCTTTATGGAAACAAGGTGCATATATCTAGCACTCTTATTATCCCCATTCTGATTTAATGCACGTTGTTATTTATGAATGGCTTCCCCCTAATTAGATATTTAATTTAAAGCAGAATTTGTCCCATAAAAAGTAAAAATATGGGGCATTAACTATTTGGAGTTCCCCCAAACCTTTCAGCCGCTAGTATATAATTGATTGTATATCACATGAAAGAATTTTTCATTATTTTATAGGATTGTTAGGACAGTTTTATTGGAAACAGCTTCAGTCACTAAACAAAAATCCAGTTTCTGTTTCCAAAGATTTTTCTCAGGTTGCAGTATGGAAAGTTTGAATTTGTTCCATGTTGCGGGAAAAAAACCACCCTACAGTAATGAGCTCATTTCTTTTTGCAAGAAAGAAGGGACACTGTTCATTAAGAAAACTATATGCCTAACATATTGTCTTCATTTAGATTGCTTACAGGAATGGAGATCCACACATGATAGGGTAAACTAAACAAAGTTTTATTTACACAGCTTTCAAATACACCTAATATGGGAAAATGTACAGTCTAGGGGCAGACATATCTATATATATGACGTATATACACAATGGAGATAAAAGTGCTAAGCATTGTTATATAAAGTAGCAGTGCTAATAGTCAGTTTATAAACATGGGGCCATATCCTCTGGTGCAATGTGGCTGCAGCTAGAGAGATGGCAGGAATGAGTTATTGTACACTATTTACCTATCCTCTAAAGGAGAGTGTAAAATGGAATTTTAACACTGTTATAAGGCGGGTAAGGGGGATTCTATTCACACTGGTTAGGGAAACCGGGCTAGAAATGTGATAATTTGGGCCCTGTTTGCTGCAATTTTTCCTCATGCATACCCATCCCCCTTTCCTATCCAATGATAAAAGTTAAAACCCTTGAGAGGGAGATAAAGAGGAGTAAATCTCTGAGGGAGTTGTGGAGATTTGTCCACATTATCATTCGACTAGGGCTGGGACTTGGCCATCTAGAACAAGGATGTGGCCAACTCACAGATCCAGACAATCATCACGTAGGGTTCTGTACCTCCACATTGGCTCTGTGGGCCCTGCTGCTCCCCAGTATTTTCCACCCCAAATAAATTAAAAAATTGGGACCCAGAAATTAGAAGATTGTCTTAAAAACGAGCTTTAAAAAATAATAGAAACTATTTTAAAATGTCCTCATTTTTATATACATGAACAAACCCCAGCATTACAGAACCAGCAATATGTACACATGTATTAACTTGGACTGAGGACCCATTGTGCCAGGGTGCTGTACATACACCTGGTAAGAGGCTGTCTCTCCCCACGCTGAAGAGCTTACTGTCTAATTAGACAAGAGGGACAAAAGATGGGGGAAAAGGAAGTATTATTATCTGTATTTTACACCTGGAGAGCTGAGGCACAGAGACATTGAGGTCCTGAACCTGTAACCAGCTCCAGGTGGGGAGGACAGGTGCAGAATCAAGCCCTACGTGACTTGTCCAAGATTACACAGAAACTGAAATTTAGCATCTATCTTTTGAATCCTAATCCAGTGCTTAACCACCAGACTGTGCTTCCTGCTTATGTAATGGCATGACTGTATTGCTTTTACCTTTGCCACTCCTCACCCCACTCTCCCCTTACTTTGTTACCTTGAATTATGTCATAGCTAAAATTTGCTTGTAAGCTGTTTGACGCTGAGGCCACATCTCCTTATGCCTTCTGTGAAGTACCATAACAGCTGCTGAGCTACAAGCCACTGTGTTACCTCTCTGCCTCAGCAAGAGAGCATTTTGCAGGTGATTAGACTGCCTGTCTGCTCCCCGCCACTTCAGTCCATCTTTTTCACCAGCAAACTCCTCAAGGCTCCCTGGACCAAACTTCACCTAGCAGGTAACAATTAGTGAACGTCAGCCCTGAAGCTCCTCAGACATGTTTCTCTGCAATACACAGCCCCAATCGCTGTGCATTCACCGAAGATATTAAGTTCTTCTAAGGTGAAGGATAAAGACGGAGTCTGCCTCTATTTATTATATTCCCAAAGGGATGTTTCTGTCATACAAGTCAGGAAGACCTCCTGGGGATTCAGTCTCCTGTGTCTCTCAGGTGCAGGAGCCAGGTTAATTCTCTGTCTCTTGAGGTCAGGAGCAGTATAACCCCAGCTGATTTAGCTCAATAGCTTTGTTGTAAATTGAGGTAATTCCACATTTCTTTGTCTGGAATAGACCTGTTTACCACCTTTAGCTAGGCTAAGTAGTCTTCTCTTAAAGATGTTCTAGTCACATCATACAGAGGAAATTCTTAACTTCACATAAAAGGGTAGCACAGCTGCATTTTACAATGATATTAATAAACAGAGTTTTATTAGCTTTCATATGATACCTCACAAGGCATATTTTGTACAAATATGATTGAGGTTGTGTGTAGGGTATGAATACAAGGGTGCGTAGGGTCCCAAATGCCCATAACACTTTTGGATGGTGGAGAATAACAGAACAAATCCACATCAGGAGCTTAATGCTGCACTAACAGCATCAGTCTATGGCAGCTTTAGGTTTTATGGGTTCACAGCAAAAGAAAATATTATGTTATTCTTATATTATAAATATATGCAGCCCAAGCTTTTAAAAATCAATATATTTAGCCTCTTGGCACTATGGTAATACAGAATAGTAAACAATCATAAAAATATGTTGTTAGAATCAGGAGAACACTTCTGTTATGAAGGCAACTAGTGCCTCTGTAGCTGGTGGAATGAAGCCAAATTTTGCAAGCAAACTTTAAGTAGGAATGTTTTTCTTTTGGTAGACAAGATAGTCTCCATTAGAAATAAGAACCAAATTTTGCAGACATGCACAAGCTAAACTTTACTCACATGTGTAAAGCTACTCATGTGTCTAAGTGCTTGTATGATTAGGGCCTTAGTTAACAATGAAATGTCACTTCTGTGTGATTCCTCTCCTTAGTATCTGAGCTGGAGACCAATGTTGTCTTTGCTGCAGGTTGCAGTCTCCAAAAGCTCTGCTTATTTTTCAGCAAGCAAGGAGTTACAGGTGTGCAGGAGTGGAGACTGAAAGCCCAATCAGACTCTCAGAAGGAATACAGGAAACTGTAAAAACAGGCGCTTGAGCTATAGAGTGTGAAGGTCTGGCTTTGTACCCAGTTATTATGGGTGAAGTTTTCAGTTTGCTTTCATGTAAAGCATTTTTTGTTTCTCTTGTTATAACTGATATACTCCAAAGCCTTGAGGAGGAATAACTGATATAACTGATATACTCCAAAGCCTTGAGGAGGAATACTTGTTGACTAAAAGACTAATTTTGGTTCTTCTAGTAGCTGATCTTCACTAGTTTACAATTATTTTTCCTTTCATCTTTGGATATCATGGACCTATGAAATCCAAAATAAGTATACCTATGGAACTACCATTCTTTGATTTCATATAGTAAGGATGATATATTCCCAGAGTCCTCATAGATTAAGTATTCAAAATATTTATGCATTTTTAAAATAATTTAATCTTGCAAATTGTGTAGTAGGTCTGAAAAATGTGTTTGTCATAAAACTCTATGTATCAGTCTTGTATGTAGTTTCGCTCACTCTTTCTCAAACCCATGCTCACACCATTTAATATTGGTTCATTGTTCAAAACCACCTTAAATGTGTCATTATTTGTATACAAAAGACATTTTAAAGTTGAATTATACAGTTATTGTACTGGATGACCTTTGCCATGCTTTGTTTATTGGATGTCACATTTTCATTTGTATTACAGCTGTGTACTACAGTAGTTTCATTTTTCTATGAAGGGCAACTAATGCACAAAACAGTCAAACACAGAGCAGTAATTAGTCTGGGAAAGATCAAAGTGAGCTTTTCTAAATCCAGCCAATTTGCTGTGGGTGTGCAAAACCAATAGTCTTTCTTTTACCTTGGTTTCTTATTAATTTCCACTTTCATTTGTTGCAGTGCAGCTGCTTTTCTGTCAATCCAGTGTACTACTTCAAAAAATCCATTTTGATGTCACAAATGCAATTTCAGTTGGTTTAGGAATAATACTTAGCTTTTTTTTTTTTAACCCTACCTTTCTGAAATGGAAACTCCAAAATGAAGAAATTTCTTGCCAGACAGCATCTACAAAGTGAAAGAATCTTATAGTACTGGGACAATATTGGGCTACCCAGCTCTGTGGGTCACCTTTTACCCCTTGCCTCCAGCCTGAAGGAGTCTTTCTTGTGGAAGTTGGTGGTGTTAGCTCCCTCACACCACCAGCCTTTCAGCCACTCAAGAGCTCTCCTCTGGGCTTTGCCAGACCTGTTTTTACCTTGCAGGTTAACAAGAGGCACATGCAAGTCCCCTTGAAGCATTTGTCTGTGATATCCAGCCCCTGACACTGGCTACTCGTAGGAGTCTCAGATCCTCTGCTCCCAAAGGAGCAGTGTATCCAAGTTTAACCTTAAACCACTGTTCCTATATAACACACAGCACTTGTAATGAAACAAAATAAGATTTATTTAAGAAAGAATAGAGATTCCACTAGAAACAAGAGAGACTGAAGGAAATAAATAGTTACAAAACAAAGTCATCAGATGTGAACTAGGATCTATCCTTATTAATAGTTACTTTTCTCATCTAATAAAGTAGGTTTTCCCCTCAAAGGTCAGTCTGTTGCAGATCTGGCTGCCTTAAAGGAACCACCCCGCTCAACAGATGTCGCCTCAGTGAATGGATCCAAAGTACCTCTTCCCACTCCGTATTAGGCTATGGCTATACTATAGCTTAAGTTCTATGATGGGCCAATGGTAGACAATAGAACCTTCTGTTACTTCACTGGCTGACCAGGGCGGGGTGGAAATGCCCTCCTGCATAAACTGGCCATCTCTAAGGCTATGTCTACACTAGCACTTTTGTCAGTATAACTTATGTCGCTCGGGTGTGAAAAACTCTTCCCTGAGCGACCTAAGTTACACCAACAGAAGCATCAGTGTGGACAGCGCTATGTTGGTGGGAGATGCTCAATAGAGACATTACATGTTACCCTCTATGGCCAATATCCTGTAAGCAATGTGTTTGGTGTAGTGAGTTTGTCAGGTATGAGATGAGAATTGTTTGCAAGGAACTAGGGGCCCTTTGCCAAGGGGCCTTTAGGGTCACAAGCAGATCATGGAAGAAGAGTGCCGCATGAAGATTAGGTACCAAGAACTGGGAAATGTTGCTTGGTGGGCCACTGTCTTGATTCACAGGCAAAATATAGGGGATCATAAATGGAAAATGAGTGAGTCCTGGTTAAATATGACAACATAAAGGCCCAGGACCTCAAAGATATTTGGTGCCTAGCTCCCATTGAAATCAAGGGGACTTAGGTTCCTAAATACCTTTAAAGATCTGGGCCAAAGTCATTGAAGTGGAATAGCACTACTTGTAGGAAGCTGTTAATAGTGCCAATAGAGTAACACTATTGACAGCATGCTTGCTATTTTGAGTAAGACTGTCCTAGTTTTTTGGCTATTGTTCAAAGCCTCCCTCTCCTTCCTCTCTCCCGCCCCCTCCCCCTTTCTCAAGTAGCTTAGGACAAAAATTCTCTTGATTGCAGTTCCCTGCCCTTGTCTGGAACCCAGAGGCCACTGCTTTGCATGCTACGGAGAAGTCAGTTGCTACTGATGTTCACTTCTTCCCCTGCTGCTTCTCACAAGCAAGAAAAAAGTATCAGCAAATTTTAGCTCAGGCATCAGGTAGAGGGAGTGTGGTGTGACAGGAGAGAGGAAAACAACATGATAGAGGGGAGGAAAAGATGTGAGAATAGGAAAGAAAAATTCCACAGCTGGGGTGGAGAGCAGAAATGCACTAAAGATTGGAGAGAAAGTACAAAAAGGATCTGGAGATAGGAATGCTTGGGCTGGGGGTGGGGCAAGAGAAAAGAAGAAATGTTCTGTAAATACACCAGAGAAGCAACCAGGACTAATGAATGGTTTCTCCAGTTGCATCAAAGTGGGGAGAGAGTAATGGTGACTCTGCTTCCCCTGCCCCTTGCAGAAGATCACAATAGGGTGGGAAGGAGCCAGGGCCTAACCGGTGAAGGCTGATTTTATGGGAACAGTCATGGTACCTAGTGGAACCTTTGTATAAATTCAGGTAAGGATCCCAACTGGAGGATGCTTCTGTACACCATAAACCCATAGGATTCACCCTATTGCTAGTTTCCTATATTTAGTACTTGAAATAGATTGAAACTGGGGAAGGTGGGAAGGGGAATCTGAATCTCTCCATCCTCAACTAGCGGTGTGGAAGTTGTGGGGGAGCAATGCTTGCCCAAGCTAGGAGGCAATGTAGTTATGAATTCTTATGGAGTGTGTGCACTCAGATCCCCACAGAAATAATCTGTCACAATTAGCTCTGTAGTTTATACTGATTTAGTTAGAACAGCTTATGTCATTTTTAACTAAAAATGAGCAACCTATTAATGTTTAAAGCCTTAACTAATGACACTGCATGATAAAGAAACCTATTTAGGAAGCTGTAGTGCAGA
The DNA here is from genome assembly GCF_011386835.1 of Chrysemys picta bellii. Lineage (NCBI taxonomy): Eukaryota > Metazoa > Chordata > Testudines > Emydidae > Chrysemys > Chrysemys picta. The sequence continues at coordinate 109,926,196 of NC_088794.1, forward strand.
TGTTTCATTAACATGCTGAAGACTCTTGAAATTGTGAAACTTTAAAAGAGAAACACAACACATTTGTGCATTAAGGAATGGGAACTTTTTTCCCCTTCCTGCTTTTGTTCTGATACTCTTTGAAGTGATCACATCTGAGACTCAATAGAAAGCAGGAGAGCTGTATATCAATATAAGCGTGATACTAAATGGTAGATCTGCTTATTATAGAACTTATAAGACACTGAGAACATTTTTTTTTAAAATGGCAAATCTCACACAATAGACATCTGAATCTGCCATTTATTTTTAAAAATAGAACCATGAGCATTAGACCATCTTTAATACTGAAGATGCAAGTGCTTTCTTGCTTGTTTGTCAGGCTATAGAGAAATGAAACTAGACACTTTTTTTGGAAGGCTGGTACCCACCAGTATTTCATAAAATGAAGTGTCTTATGGGCCAGTTTTATATTTGGATCCATCCATACATAAGAGAGAAAAGTGTTTTGGATGGCGTTTGTCTCGTTATAATCCAAAAAGGTTAACTTAGGATCCGTGACATTCTGCCATCTTTCCAAAACATGCCTAAATTCATATCTGAATGTCTTGTATTCTGCGTTTTTGAACCCCAAAAGTGTATGTAATTTGGATATAAAGGAATGTGTAGTGGTACAATGCTCAACACCAAAAAGCATAGATAGACGCATCATGCAAGTAATATAGAAACACCTTGCAGGGCAGGAGAAGGCAGGGAGAAAACTTGGGCCTCAATCCTACAAACACATCTGTGTTTATTCATTGGGACCACTCTTGTGAGTAAAGAAAAGCATGTGCTTAGGTGTGTGTGCCTGGGATCCAGGTCTGAAAGCCTAAGAGCCTCCCCTGCCCACTACACATTCCTACCTCAGAAAGGAGGTGAGAACACCTGGAAAAGAAGGGGAAAGAGATCAACTTTATAACCCTAAATTGATAGGAAAAAAAAAAATCACATCCAGTAGTTTTTATTTAAGGAAAGTTATTTTATTTTAAAATTAAATATAATTTACCCTAAGATCATTTGGGAATTTTTTTTGTCTTTACATGCGCTAAGGAGGGAGAAATTATACTGCCGAGGCATGTGCCCCACTGAGCAGTATCACTGGAATGTGCCACAACACTCTGAAAGTAATAGCTGCCGGGTAGCAGAGTGAAAGTGTTACTTTTAGAGGAGGAGTACTTGGGATTCAGAAGGAAAAAAGTAGTTGTGGGTTGGACAATATTGTTTGCTTCTTGGGCTTTCATTTTATTGCTGGTTTATAAAAGTATCAACAAGGAGCTACTGACTAAGTCATGCAAAGCAGCAGGCATTTCTTCCCCCACTTTACAATTTAAGGTTCCAGAGAGGTCTGCTGAGCCTTACAGGTCATAGGCATACAGAATAAAGAAAAGGGAAATAATGAAAAACAGGTGGCTCTGCACTAACCAAAAGCAGCTTTTGCTCTAACCAAATTAGAGAAGAATTTTTAAAGGAGTGGTTAGCTTCCCCTTGGGGTACTGTGCTAGAGGAGTTCTCAAGGAGCCTTTTGAAACTGTGCAGTACCAGTTAGAGGTGGAACGACAGAAAAGGTTCTTACTATTAATTCTGGGAAACAGACCCAAGTTTGTTCTAATGTGTGGGAAGAAATTAGCATCTTATGGTGAAATACAAAATTAATTAAATAACTGCATAAAATCATTTTGCGTGAGGCCACAAAATGTATTGGTTTAGCTAGATTGCTGAAGTATGCCAACAAAGGGCTCAATACTGCATCTTTTATACTCAGGAAAAACTTCCATTGACTTCATGGGATCTGTCTCATGTGGGGGGAGGGGGAGGGACTGAAACTAGTAGTAACTTAATGAAACTTAACAGTAATGGAAAAAATTAAATGGAAGCACTTGATTTATCTGGATATGCCTCACTTTTTTTCTTCCTTCTTTCACAAACTCCCACACTCAGACACGAGAGAGAGAGAGAGAGAATATATGATGCTGCGGTACTGTATAAATCCTTATGGAAAAATTCTATATAATAGAAGTCTATAGAATTTAAATAGTATCTGATAGAAATTGCTCTAAACATTTGTAGAATTTAATATAGAAGATCCTTGCTATAGTGTTTTTAATCTATCCTATGTAATTCAAAAAATAATTATAGCCCAGTTCTAGGTTGGTTTAAGGATTCTATAGAAAAGTTATCACTCTGTCTTATATCCATAGGATTTTTCATATGGGATGGTATTATCAGCCTGCATCTGGGATAGCTGTGGTATTAATGAATGTTGAAGCCACAAATTAGTTATGTAGGTCAAGGCATATAGATACCAACACCATTTTCATATTACACCTCTACCTCGATATAACGGTGTCCTCGGGAGCCAAAAAATCTTATAATAATAAAATATGGAGATATACCTATCTCATAGAACTGGAAGGGATCCCGAAAGGTCATTGAGTCCAGCCCCCTGCCTTCACTAGCAGGACCAAGTACTGATTTTGCCCCAGATCCCTAAGTGGCCTCCTCAAGCATTGAACTCACAATCCTGGGTTTAGCAGGGCAATGCTCAAACCCCTGAGGTGAAATTGTGTTATATCGAACTTGCTTTGATCCACCGGAGTGCCCAGCCCCCCCCCCCGGAGCACTGCTTTACCGCATTATATCCGAATTCGTGTTATATCAGGTCACATTATATCGGGGTAGAGGTGTATCATGTATTAGGTGAATATCATATAATTAGCAGAAAAGTGTTCCAGAGACTTGAAATAAAACAGTACTTTTTAAAAATCCTTCTGCCAATCAGGCAAGATAACATAGCACCACAACTACATAGGGAAAACTATAGCTAATAAACTTTAGATCCCCTTTACTAACTACATCTACCATTAAAATGGTTTTTGTATACATAATGTGAGAGAGATTGAATGTTAAACCTTTTGCTGGTGCATGACTGAATGTTGCTCATAATGAGTTTCCAGCTTGTAATTTCTCCATGTCTATTAAAAAATACCTCTCAGGAGCAACACACACAGGATGAGAGAAACATCTGTACAGTGATAAAGAAACATTCCAAGACAAAGCTTTTCTTAGGAGGTTAGGGAACATGTGCATCTTTAACAAATCGCTGCAGTCCCACCTGATTCTACAGCAGTTTAACTCAAATTCCTTCCTGTATTGCAGCTGCTATGTTTCTGGCTGCATAGCATTGAATGCTGTCATTCTCTCTCCCCTCCGGAGCATTCCCAGCTGCAAGGAGAAAGGAAGTAAGATTTGAAACCAAACTATATCCTGCATGGCACTATACCTACACTACCAAATCTTTTAAGCTTGGGCATCAGGGTCACCAATAACCTCTAGAACACACTTGTATCATAGACTGTAATTTGCTATACTTCAGATCTGCTCTCCAAGACTTACAGTTTTTTGAGTAACTTGTTCTGTAGGTGGAGTCCTCCAGTGCTAGCCCTAGGAAAATGTTTGGAATTTCCACTTGATGGTGGTTCTTTAGTGTTTTCTGTCTTATTCACCTCTGTCCCATAAGAATGGTCTTAAAATGACTTATGTTTTTAAGTCTTCAAGTATGACATAGTGGAATGATCCCATTTTGTTCAGAAGAAGTATTTTACGATGGTGGCTGTTTCCCTTCTTACACGATTGCTAACTGAGGGAAACCTCTATTTCTCCTCTAGCAACATACTACTGTACTAGCACAGCAATGGAAATCTACTGCTAGAAAATCGGAGTTGTTTTTATGTGCTAGGACAGTCTCCTCCAGTTCAGTGACTGTCCATAATGTACTTTACAAACAAATGTAGTCTTTTCACACACACTCCTCATAATTGTTATGAACACTTTTTTTCCTATTCCCTATTTCCCCCCCAAAAAATCTTGAAGAAAAAAATAAGCTGTTGTCAAGTGAGATGAGTAGAGGTTGCATGGTTTGTTAATTTAAGACAAATCAAGACAGTTTAATGTGCATTCTGACAATTAGCAAATTGGTGTAATAGTGTGGCAAATCTTGTGAATAACAAAATTGTTTCCTTTTTGTACTGAAATGTTCTCTTTGAGCTGCTTGAATAAACTGGAGAAAATTACTAATCTGTAGTTTAAAAACCCAAGATTTTTGCTTTGCTGTAGATGAGACTTTAACATTGCCTACAGTTTGTGCGAATAGTAAAAGGAACAGGAAACAAAAAAGTCTTTAGGAACTCAGTTCAAGGAGGTCTGAAACAGCACAAGAGAGAGAGACATGACATCTGCACACTTATCTGTACGTTAAAACTGGAAAGAGGATAGAATTACCAGTAAATGTTGCCCTGTGATTTCTGTATTGAAGTGGCTGCATCTGTGCCACCTGTTGATGACATGATTGGAGCATTAGTTCTTGCTCTGCCTTAGCACTATTGATAACTCTGCTTAACATCACCACAGGGGAGGCTTTGTTGGAAGCTGCAGTCACTTTTCCTGAGCAATGGTGTACATTGGCTCCTCCATTCAACCCTTTATTCTGACATTAGCACATTTGAATGGGCCACCAGTGAAGCCATTCAGTGAGAACATGCACCAAGGCTTCTGGGTGGCCTAGGGCTGAGCTGAGAACTCTTGTTAATGGACTGCAAGTCTCAGCCTATTGAGGTACATGAACTCAGTGACCAAAGAAAAGTGAGACAAAGATGTCCCTCATAGGAACATGTAGGTCAGAACCGGACAAAAGCAGACATTGACCAGTCAGAGCTATTTGATTATTGAACTGAGAAGGGGGATGCTTATTACTATGGGAGAGCAGTTCTGACTAGTTTTGTGCTGAAATATCTGTTCTGTGGCATTTACCTGTGTGTTCAGAAGTGCATCTTTTGTATAACCTTATTTAAAGATTTAACTGATTTTGTTCTAATCATGATTTAAATTCTATTTAAGCATGCACTTATATAGTATCTGTGGTAGCAGATTGTTATATGTTTATTCAAATATAAATTTATAGATATGTGTTATATGTTTATGTATTGTATGTGTGTGACTGCACTTAATAGAAGATTAGGTAGCTTAAATTTTTGCATTAGGGTTTTTGTGCATCTTTTTCTTAGGTGGATAGAAACTTTTATTCAGGCAGTGCAAACAGTTGGTCGAATTTCAGATTGAAAATAGCGCAGATTTTGTTCTTGTTATGTGTATTGGTAACATATTCAGCACTAAAATTTTTGACTAGAGTTTACTAACACTTACAAAGCATGTATCTTCTACATTTTATTTTGCTTCTAGTTATATCTGTAGGAAACTAACAACTGTTGCTTGCAATCATTAAAAGTACTCCAAGTTAGAGCCATCGACCAGGTAGGGAGGTCCTTTTCATTCTCAAGGTTAAGGAGAAAGAATTTGGGAGAGGGTTGGGGAAAGAGAGAGCAACTGCTGTTAGTTCTATCTAAGCTCTTTACCATACTGTAGCTCAGACACACAGATGTGGATCAATGACCTGAACTCCCCTTGGTTGCTTTTGAATAGGGTTACTATGCAAGACTACCCCCCTGTCCTTGCTTCTTTTTGTGCTCTCCCTGGATTTCTTTGCCCAACAGATTAAGCTTTTCCATGAAGATTAATTGGAGAGCTGTGAGAAACTTTAACTCCATGTACCTCTTGTGTGTTCGGTTATGAAATTTGCGGTTTGCATGTGCAAATGTGGGTGCACTTTGCACTCTGCCTCCACCTTTGTGAAAATGGCACCCTAAAAGTTGTGTAGGTGTTAAATCCCCTCTGCAATGAGGGGCAGGACAGGAAGATCTGCATATCAGAGGCTCCTTTGGTCTCACTCCTCCTACATCCTGTCCCCACTATGCATGCCAGGAAAACCCCTGGAACTGAGGTCTGTGATGCACAGACATTGCATACCTGCAATGTAAGTTCCCCCAAATCCAGCATTGCCTCTTGCCCATCACTTTCCTTGTTGGAGGAACTTCTGCACCTGCCAAAGACCAGCTGTCAGTGCTGCTATAAAAAAACCCCTTTTTTTGTTTTGACTGAGGATGATGACATGAGAGAGAACCTGAAAAGTCATTGCTCTCTATTCAGTTTACCATGCCATACAGCAAAATATTATGTGCTGGGGTGCTTTACAGACATGTAAAACAAGCTGGACCCAGCCTCAAAAGAGCTTATAACTGATGCAGGCAGCATGCAGCTGCAGTGATGGTGAGGGGCAGGCAAAAGCAGTGAGAAGGAGCTGAGAACTATAACTCAGATTTTGTAAATTCTACAGTTTTATTATTTTAAATTCCTCAGATTTTGTCAGTTCCACAGTTTATTACATTCTCTAATCCACAACGTAGGAGTTGTGGATTAGAGAATGTAGGTTTGATGAAAGCCATGCCGTTTAAGGAGTCACTTGTCGGAGAGGGTCAAGTCAGGGGTTCCATGTGTAGAACGTGGCATAGAGGCAGACAAGAAGGCAGAAGTAGGAAAGGATGTATAGGGAGTGATGAGTCTGGGCGCTGTGGGTGAGCAGCAGAAAAGGAGACAAGAATGGAGAGGTAGCAGGAACCAGGTTGTTAGTGCTTTGAAAACAATGATGAGGAGCTTGACTCTGATTTGAAAGGGAGGAGAAGTCTGGAGGAATTTGTGATGGGGCCAGAAGTGGTCAAAGTGGTAGGCAAGAAAGAGTCAGGGAGTCACTTTGCAAGCTGGGACTAGAACCCCGGCTGGCTCCCAGTCCTGTATTTTAATGACAAAACTATCCTTCCTTCATTAATGTAACCTTTTGTAGCTTTTGAGCATCAGATGGCTCCATTGCAATGAACAACATTTTACATCTTCTAACAACTTTAAAACATCATTGCCAGTGTTCTTATGGAGAGCTCAGTTATTTGACGGGGCTGGAAGAATGACCAGAAAGACTTCTCTGCCCTGAATAAGCTTTTGACTCCTGAATCAGAGGATCTCCAGGCCAGCCAAACTGCACTAAAACTGACCAGCTGCTGTCAAGATCTGTGACTTGGTAGGTCTCACATCTTTTGAATCCATGTTCTTAAAAATAAGAACTTGTGTTAGGTAGAATTTATGTAGAGTACGTATGAGTATTTGTCTCTGAATATGCAAACTGTAAACATTCATATCATATTTAAATACCTCCATTTCTTTAGGAAGGTTCAGAGATGCAGTAATAAAACACACAACACTTAGCAGTTACCTACAGGCATCTCCCTTCTCTCACAGAAGTACTTGGAACATGAATTCTGGTTATAGACATATTTTCAATTTTAAGAGCAAAGAAAAGTATAAAGGCTCATAATAGCTATTGCAGCCCAGCTGCGATCACTATATCAGAGATATTTAGAGCTGGCACAAGGCCAGGTTTCAAGATTCTGCTTTCTAATGTTAAAAATTATCACCATGTTAACAAGAAGCCATCAATACACTCTATGGTAGGCACTGGCAGTCTGTGACCACCTCCTGTGTTTATTTATAACAGTTACTTTAACTTTTCTCATTACCTTAGAAAGGTAGTTACTTCTTCAGCTTAGTCTTCAAATAACTGGATTTTGATTTTACTAGGCTTCCTATAGTAGATAAATTACATTTATTTTTACCCTGATTATAGAATCATGTTATTTCAAATCTTGTGACCCTGCACCATTACCAATTTTATAAGTATACAACAATATCTGTTTAATTTCTCTGTTATCCATGTTCAAACACTCTTTTGTCCCATGTGAATTGTTATAAGAGCTAATAATTTTTTTAAACGCTTTTAGTTATGTCTCCTCTGTTTCCTATCAGAGTGTTGTCACTAATGTGAAAGGCACTGAAATATGGAACCAGTCCTTTAGAAAAGAATGATCTCTTCTGCTCCTTGGGAGGGGGTTTCTACCAAAGTAGCATAGGCCATTGAATCTCATTTTACCTTTTGCTCAAATCTTGGAACACAGAGTTGGAAACAATGTGCCTGGTATTCAAGGGTGGTGGGCACCCACAAATCCAATTAAAGCTAGTTGGACTTCCCAGATGTTCAGTGAAAATTGGGCCCTATATTTTCCTCTTTGGGGACCATCACCTTGTTGTGATGAAGGGGCTTGTGTGTTCCAGTCAGGGCCGGCTCCAGGCACCAGGCAACCAAGCACATGCTTGGGGCGGCACCTGGTAAGGGGTGGCCAATCTTGGGGTGGCGGGGGGCAGCATGGCGCAGCATTCTGCGGGGGGGGGCACTCCAGCGGCGTGGCGCACGGCGGGGGGGGCAGCGTGGGTCGCGGTGCTCAGGGGGGGTTCCGGCGGCTTGGCAGGGGGGACGGGCTCCGGCGGCGTGGCGCTCGGTGGGGGAGGCGGCGCAAAGCGCGGCGCTCGGGGGGGGGGTTCCGGCGGTGCGGCGCTCGGCGGGGGGAGGGGGGCTCGGCTGGGCGGCGCTTTTTTTTGCTGCTTGGGGCAACAAAAAAGTTAGAGACGGCCCTGGTTCCAGTGATCCTCAGAGCTAAGTTGTTGGGAGCTTCATGTTCCTGGTAGGGTCTCCCAAGGTGAACGGGTCTGAGGAGAGGTCCCAGACAAAGCATGGTCCAATCCCTCAAGTCCTCAACAGTGGATCAGGCGGAAGAGGGTCCTTGGATCTCAACGGCTGTGAAAGCTGATGACGGCTGCAGCAAGTGGAGATCTTCAGTTGTCTTGGACTTTCCCTGCCACTGGGCCCCACACCTCCAACTTGTCATGATCGTGTGGTCACTGTAGGTGCACCAGCTTCCCCACATTAAAAGAAATCATGTGTAGGCTTCTACCATGGGAAATAACATCTTTCCAACAGGACTGGACTCCTGAGGCATCTCAGGACCCATATGTAAATCCATGGTAGAGATCATCCTTGAATCGAGGGATCACCAATCAATCATATGTTTATTAATTACTGAACATAATGGAGCATATAAAGGTGGGCAAGGTGTCAACCGTACCTCAGTTTCCTTTCGTTATCACCTGGAATAATAGAGACTTGGGTCAAAGACTACAAAAGTGTGCTGTAGTTGAAAGATGGGAGCAGGACAGTGAAGAGCCAAATTTCCTTTCTCACTTTGATAGGCTCTGAGATGTTACCTTTATATAATTAACCATTTATCTGTATTGCTAACCAGAGAAGAATGCCTGTGGTGAAGTAGTAAACAGTAGCCTCTTCCTAGCTGGAGACAGTATGTTTGTATATTTCTTCAACTGCCTATTTCATTGCTTATGAAATTCAAGTTGAGACTTGTGACGTGGTCCAAACTCTTAGAGCCCAAAGGAGATGAAAGATAAAATGCTGAAGCTCAAGTCAACATTCCCACTCATAGTGGGATACTGTGACCTTCCTTGGAATATTAGATTACTTTATATAAGATTATGAAGGGCAGACTACTTATTAATTGTCATTAGCATATTGTGGAACAGTCAAAAAAGAGGACATTTATTGAAATGAAAGGACACTCATTTTAAACAAACAAAAGGAAATAATTCTTTACACAGCACATATTAAACCTGTGGCGCTTAGTGAAACAGAAGCTCATTTAGACAAATAGTATGACAGGATTTAATAAGACCGTAATTTTGTGACTATCAGTAACATTTGCAGCTGTGCAAGCTAAAACCAACATTGTAAGACTTCATAGCACATGATTCAGAAAATAGATACTGAATCTTGGTAACAAACAGTTAAGAGAATATTAGTGTTATATAGTATGTATATAGCCTATGTATTCTCTTCTCGTACCCTTATGTAGCTTGTATTCCTATTTATAATTTCACTCTTTTGCTCCACACATCTGGACCATAACCAAATCCCACCCTTCATTCTTCCTCAATATCTCCAAAATCTGTCCTTTTCTTTCTATTTCCACAGCCTCCTCTCTAGCCTCCCAGACACACATGTTGTCTCCCGTCAGTCCATACAAAATGTAGCTTCTAAAGTTATTCTCCTTGCATGTCAATTTGATCATGCCTCTGTCTGAATCCCTTTACTGGGTTTACCTTCCCTTTACCTTCTTGAACATCTGGCAAGTGCCTAATATGCAGTGGGTATTACCAGAAACAAATAACAATAAATAATCATGACATTTGTCAGGGGATGGATCACTTGATGATTACCGGTTCTGTTCATTCCCTCTGAGGTACTTGGCATTGGCCACTGTCAGAAGGCAGGATACTGGGCTAGATGGACCTTTGCTCTGACTCAGTATGGCCATTCTTATGTTCTTCTGTTCTTATTTGTGTATCCAGTTCAGTTATCAAATGTGTTTGCTAACTAATTACATCTGTCATTGTGACAGGGTAGTCTGCTCCCTTAAGGATAGTGTGCCTAACGCTCAGATCACCCTGGTCACATGCCATGGCCCTTTAAGATTTTGGGAGGCTTTGATGTATGCAAAAAATCTAGGAAATAAGGCATATTGGTGAAGAAGAAGCAGTTCCAGGAATAAGTAGTGTTTGGGAGAAAGTACCTGTTTCTTTAAGGGCCTGGGAGTAGGTACTTTGTGGAGTGGGCGGGGCAAGACTACAGTCTCACGCAACCAATTGGGAATGAGCTGTATATATTCTGCCTCTTCTCTCAGACCCCAGAGCCACCAATAGGAGCAGGTTGCCTGCTCAAACTTCTGGACTAATTGGAGAAAGGGACCAGATGAAGAAGTGTTATGAGCAAGCTCAACAAGGGGAGCTGTGGGCCTCCTGTGCCAAGGAGGGAGCAGCTTGACAGAAAACTCCAGTAATAAGAAGGAGGGCTGGGAAGACCCCTGAACATGAGGGGAGAACTAGGGGCTAGGAAGATGATAACTAAAATCCTACAACCCCAAAGAGGAGATGGGGCTAATAAGACCCCTGATCCCTAAGGGAAGCTCTTTTTGGAGAAGTTGTATGAACTAAATAAACTAGACTCCAGGAGAAGGAAAATATTGTTTAAAGACTCTGGAGGACAAGTGATTTATTTCCAAACCTCAGTACAGGGCTCTGAGGGAAGTGTGCTTTGCTTGGACACAAAAGGATGCGCTGGGATTACACCCTGCCAAAGTCATTCTGGACCCAGTGGAGAAATTGTCTAGAAAACATACAATCAACATAGCCCTTTAGTATACAAATGTGTTATGCAGGTGCTGGTCATGATTCCATCGTTAAGATTAAGTTCCATTTTGCAGTCAAAGCAGGAATTCAACCTCTTTGTTATTTATGAAGCACACAGTGCATCCTCCCCACCACCATTCCCCCATCATTGCATCCCTCCTTGTCCCAATCCCCCCACACCCCCATCCCCTTCACTACATCCCTCCCCATCCCACCCCCTGCACCCAATCCCCCCATCATTGCATCCCTCCCCACCCCCGCACCTACCCATCCCAGCCCTGTACCCCTTACAGCGCTCTCCCACCCATCCTCTCCATCTCCCAGAGCCGCCACCCCCATGTCTCTGACCCACCACAGCCCTGCATCCCATTCACCTCCATACACTGCTGCACTCCCATTATGTCCCTATACATCCCTGTGCCCCCTACATCCTCATGCATCTGTAGCCTTCTGCCTCTCCCTGCATCCCCATTCACCCCACAACCCCCCCCTCACTGCCTACTCTCACCAACCCCCCCCCCACTGCCTACTCTCACCGCAACCCTGCTTTCATCCTTGGTTTCTTTCTCTCCCCATCCTCTCTCCTCCACCCCCACCCCATCTTTTCCCCTCCAGCCACCCTCCTCTCTTCCCAGCTGGATGATTTAGGCAGCCACCGGAAGAGTGGAGTCCTCCCAGGAACCATCATAATCAGAGAGAGAAAATAAAAAGGCAATAAAACCAGACAATAAAACTCAGCCAGGAGCCCGGTGCCCAGGCAGAGCAGAGCCCCCTCAGTGCCAAGAGGCCAGCCTTTGGCCCCTTCGCTCTGGGGCCCAACCTTCACGCAGGGCACAGCAGCTAGGGTGACTAGGTGTCCAGTTTCCATCTCCCACATTCCATCTCCCACATTCAAACTGTTGCAGCTCCTGGCCTTCTCCTGGTGCCTGTTTGAGCCTTGCAGTGAAAATGCGCATGTGAGCGAGGGTGGGGGAGAGCAAACGATGGAGGGAGTGGGGGAATGGAGTGAGCGGGGCGTGGGGTCTCAGGGAAGGAGCAGGGCAGGGGGTGGGGCAAGGGTGTTCGGTTTTCTGGAATTAGAAAGTTGGCAACCCTACTTCTGAAGCTGACAATAAATAACTCAATCAGGAGACACTTGCTAAACAAACAACTTGCGCAATCTGTGGTGTGCTTCAGCGGGATCAGGGATGAAAGAAATAGGTCCCAGTGTTTACTAACAGTTAATGGTTTGTAATAGCCACCAGGGATGTTTTTGTCCATGATATCACTCAACCAACTTTCTGATCAGCTGCAAGTTATTGTGATGCTGATGCTTCTCACTTAGTCATGAGTGCAAGTGTCTTTTCTTCACCATCACAATCCTGAATTTCTACATCTAACTCCTTATCCGATTTAGCTTGTTGAACTGTTATTGAATTTGTACTATGTAAGCATCTGTCTTTGGGACCCATGTCTGGAAGAGAAAACAATTAAGATGGAAACAAAAAACATACTTCACAACTCTTGAGGGACACTCTATATTTAATATCCATTGTGGGCAGCTGGAGATTGTACAAGGTGACTTCTCACAGACATTGAGAGTGTATTTACCTTTATATCATAACAGGAATATCAGATTACATTTTATTATCTGGCATCATTATAATGTAGGGGAAAAAGGGTTTATACCTAGTGTAGTTCATGTTTTCTTTAAAATCATTTAAAAATTCTGGGGCTGAAAACAAGGAGCATATTTCAAATACTTTTTATTCTGAAGAATGAATTGGAGTCAAACAGATTATACTAGGTTCACCAGTGTACATAGAAAGGGTCAGAGCCTTACCTGATTCCTTGAATTTGCGGCTCACACACAGTGTTCAACTCTATAGAAGAAATATTTTCATTTTAGAATTCAACTTTTGTAACCTTTGGCAACATGTAGTATCAATGGCTCTTTGTTGTTCAAAAAAAGTGAAACTGTAAGCTATCTACAAGAATATGCAGGGCATTGCTATAGCAACACAGTCTGCCTTCCAGCACCAAGAGAGAAGTCATGAATAAAAGATTGGGTTCTAAAGACAACAAAATAGAAAAGGTTGTTTCAACCCTACTAATACCTGACATTTGCAGTTATTTTGTTAAATGCAAAATAAAAAAATCTTGGAAAAGGGCAGGTGTTGCATAAAAGTATGCATTTATATCTAGAAATGTCACCAGGTGGATGTACACTTTCTGCATTTAGCAGCTTAGAAAGGGGAAAATAGTATGCAATTTCTTTAAAACACACACAATATTCAGCTTAAATAGCTCTGATCTGAAAATGCTTGGCGCTTTACTAGCTAAGTTTACATAATGAAAATATAATGCATAAAAATGCTCTTAAAAACTGTTTTATATTTATCCTTGTACACATTTTAAATTTCAACTCTTCCTTATTGAAGGGAAAAATCACCCTAAAATGAAGTCACAATATTTTGCTCCAGATTATTGTAAAATTTAATAACAACTTGCTTTTCCCACTGTGTGCTTACTCCACCCAGTGGGCTGCAGTATTTTTAACAGCAATATCTTAAATGAACTTTGAGACTTCAAGAATACCTGTATAGTTTGAATAGCTGTTTTAAAAGATTCTTTAAAACACATTGTGGGTTGTTACTCTATCTGTGTTCAGTTTAATAAAGACAGAAGCAATGCAACAGAACTGATTGCGAATAGTGGGCACATTTATTACAACCTGTTTCTTCTTCCAAAAGTGTGTTGTTCATTCCCAATAGAGTACTATAATTAGAGACAACATCCATACAGATCATAAACAAATGGTTTTATTTTCCCCCTTAGTTGTTTATTGGGTTAATTTGGTGTGCACATGTGCTCACGGACTCATTTTATATGATACCATGAATGGCATAGTGACAATGGACAGCTAATTGTATTGGCAGGCTATCATTATGCATAATATATATTAAACAGGAGGAAAAGTGAATCAATAATAGTGTAACTGAATAAATTATTTATAAATTAGTCATTGTATAACTTGGCTTAAATATTGTGGTACTTCAATATTCAGAAAGGTAAGCACTCCTTTTTGTCAATTAATACATTTTATTTACTTTGGGGCTAAGTTTTTTGCCCATGGTTACATCTTTGCACCATTGTCTCCAGTGGGTTGTGCACAGATATAACCGAGGGAGAATTTTGTGCATTATTGTTAGAACTTTTAAAATCAAATTGTTAATTTTTTTCAGTGGGTAAGTCTATAAAATGGAAATTAAAGATGTTTTTCACAATATTTTTAATAATGTATCAATTAGAACCTGTTTTTCCATACTCCAAGTGCAACCACATACTTTCAGTTATAATAATCTTTGTTATATGGCAACAAAACACAACACAAAATAAGTTCTCTGTAGAGAGCACAGTGTGCCTATCTCCTCTTTAGCAGGCTGCATATGAGCACAAGATGGCATTTGCTTCTGCAGCCAGATATGTAACTTCTCTTCATTTAAAGGTGCAATAGGCAGAAAACAAATCAGAATAAATAGCTATGTACACCACAGTAGCAAATAATATTACAGCTCAAATTTTCAAGTAAGCAAAGTGCACAAAGATTTGACAATTTAAGCAGGATTAAACAATAGTCCACACACTGAAATATGAGGAAGCTTTATGGATGCATCATAGGAAAGATAAATTTCACTCCTTCAGTGTCCACTGGGTCAGGAAGATGGCTCTTTAGTGAACTCCTTCCATGGTATTACAAAATATCATACATATCAATTTATTAAAAGAAAAAAAAACTCTGTTTAAGCAACATACCATGACAGAAATACATTATAATCCCCCACTTATTATGGTTTATATATTATAATTATTCTAGTATAATAGTAATTTTGTAAAAAGACTATTTGTATTATAATAGCACATTAAGGCCGCCTTGTGCTACATATGAACACCTGAGAGACATTCTTATTGACAAAGAGTTTACAATCTAAATAGGCAAGACAAAGGCTGAGAGAAAGGATGTAATATCCTTGTTTTACAGATGGGGAACTGCAGCACAAAGAGACTGTGACCTCCCTAAGGGTGAGGCAGAGAATTGGGAACTGAACCCAAATCTTTTGAATCTCAGTCCAGGATCTTAACCAAAAGTCAGGTTTCTTCTTCCCCCCTGGACCTATTGATGGGCATGTATCTAAGAACATAAGAAAATAAGAAAGGCTGTACCGGGTCAGACCAAAGGTCCATCTAGCCCAGTATCCTGTCTACCGACAGTGGCCAATGCCAGGTGCCCCAGAGGGAGTGAACCCAACAGGCAATGATCAAGTGATCTCTCTCCTGCCATCCATCTCCATCCTCTGACAGAGGGTAGGGACACCATTCCTTACCCGTCCTGGCTAATAGCCATTAATGGACTTAACCACCATGAATTTATCCAGTTCTCTTTTAAACTCTGTTATAGTCTTAGCCTTCACAACCTTCTCAGGTAAGGAGTTCCACAAGTTGACTGTGCGCTGCGTGAAGAAGAACTTCCTTTTATTTGTTTTAAACCTGCTGCCTATTAATTTCATTTGATGACCCCTAGTTCTTGTATTATGGGAATAAGTAAATAACTTTTCCTTATCCACTTTCTCCACATCACTCATGATTTTATATACCTCTATCATATCCCCCCTTAGTCTCCTCTTTTCCAAGCTGAAGAGTCCTAGCCTCTTTAATCTCTCCTCATATGGGACCCGTTCTCTCAGGTCTCTAACAATTAATGCTGGTGTTTGGATTTCTGTTGCTATGACACTTGCTGTTTTTAAAGCAGAAACAGTGATGATCTAGATGGAGTTCATGGGGGTTAAAATTTCACTATTAAACTGAAGCAAGGCTTGTTATATTTTTCTGCAACTTTTGTAGTTCACTCCTTTCTGGATACTACTAAATCATCCCTAGTAGAAATGACTTTTGCCCTGATGGTTCATCAAAATATTTTGAAGATGAAATTGTCTGCCTCAGCGAATTCATGAGATTGTGCTGTGTCCAAGCATTATTTAAAAAAAAAAAAAACGCAAGAAAATATCCCCTAACTCCTTCATCCGCTCTTCTATTTTTCAGATTACGTAGACTGACCACCGTGCAATGCAATCAGAGTAAAGAGGGCTTTTTCAATGGCAGAGTATAAACATTTCCAGCCAAAAATAATGGTTAATAATAGACATTTTTTGTCCAGTGCTTTTGCCTCCCTCTTTGAGACCATTTTTGTTTAAATGTAGAAACAATTGTAAAAATCCCCCAGTCCCTTAAGCACATGTACTTCTGGTACATGAGGCTTATCATAAGCTTAGGGGAAAACTTTTTGTGACAGCTCCCCGTTAAAATAATTGGCAGAGCATAATTCAACAGTATTGTTGATTGCCTTCTTGGCACTTTGTTAGAAAGCAATTGCTCTCCTCTCCAATAGGCTCTAATCCCATAAAAAATTAAAGATGCTTAAATCACAGAAAATGCAGCAAACACCTGTTGGCTCCTGTGAATATTAACACAGTGAACAGTGAGTTATCTGCATGTTCTTGCAATGGTGTTTATCAGTGGACAAATTCTGCCTTTAGGTACTTAGTCACAGCTACCACTGACTTTGCTGAGAGTTACATGCATATACAAGGGCAGAATGTTGTCCTTGCAAGTGGTTCTCGATCCCTGTAATTATGTTGGCAATAAAAGGCACCCAAGCTGAGGGGAAAAAAAATAAAAAATTGTGCTACCCGTAGAGTCTTCCTGCCATTCTTCTCAGCAAGCATCTGAGGTAAAATGTTTGCTCCAAGCACTTTTGGGATCATGTCTTCAAGCATTTCATTGGCATTAATATGGTTCAATATGTATCATAACATGGCTTTTATAAAAACACTTTTGAATACTTAGATATTACAAATTAAGTTCATTGGTGTTGTCTGTATAATTGTGAAATAGAATACTAAATAGTTGTATTCCTGCCTTGACCTTATTTCTCTTTTGTTGGTTGCTGTGTTAGGGGCCCAGTGGCGGAGAAAAGGGCAGGGAGAAACAGAAGTAGCACAGACAATTTTTTAAACTGTAAACTGGACAAAATTGGGAACTTTCAAGGCAAAATGTGTGTGTGCAGGGGAGGTGGAATAGGATACTGGCTATCTTCCCTCCAGCTCCAGTGAAAAGTTAGCAAATAGGTAGACTTTAAACTATTAATATTATTTATAAACCCTAAGTTAGCGCCAGATTGTAGCAGATCCTTGTCTGAGCACACAGGGCAAAGAGGGTTCAAGGGGCCATCCACAAACCTTTGTGTCCCCTGTACATGGTCCACCCAGTGTGTGCAAATTGCCTCAAAAATGGATTTGGTGGAGGCTGGGACACAGGCAGCAGAGTTGACCAGCCACAGATGTGTGCAACAAGAGAAAGGACAGGAAGGTTGATGAATGAAAGGAGAGATTTAGTGATAGAGAAAGAGGGAAAAGATTCTCCCATAGACTGAAGGAAAAAGATAAGCAGATATAGAATACAAGGGAAAATGGGCTGAATGAAGAAAGAGTGGAGGTGGGAAAGGAGGCATGGGAAGTTAATTTTTTTTTCTTTTAAAGAAAGGTTGCTGTCAATTTATGATAAAATACAATGAAAATGTGTTTGGTTAATGTGTGTGTGTATATGCGCGCCTGTGTGTATATATATTTGTAAGCACTTGACTATAACTGGTATTGTCTAAATTTTTTCTCTTGTGGGTAAGAGCATGAGACAATTTCTACAATGTTTTCTTGCATTTAAAATGTATTTGAAAAGAATAATATTGTTTTATATGCTTGAAATGCATAAAAGGATTTTGGTTGCAACCCACTTAACTTTACAACTGTAAATTCCTTTCCATTGTGTTGTTGATGTTATTCAGTTCCCATTGTTCAGATTTCAGGTGGTTCTGAAAATTGTGGCTATATTCGTCTCCACTCAAGGAATTGAAATTATACACCTCTGTCTCCTTGACTGACTTCCTCTCCATCTCTGAATTCCATTCAAAATTTACTCCCCTGTATAACTTTTCAAAACATTTAAGAGATTCCTACCTTAACCTAGTATCTACTTTCCCCATTGCTCACCCTATTCCTGCAATCTGGGTCTGCAGCCTGACTCCTCCACACCTCTACAGCTGGGGTTTGCTGTCTCAGTGGTACTGCCCTCACAATACACCACTCTCTTCCTACTAACTTCTTTCCCCTTGTTAAATTTGACCTTAAATCGTCCCTTTTCTTTCATGTTTAGTCCAAGACTGACACTCACTGAAGTGTTTTCTGACACTGTTTAAAAAATGTTACATCAAAATATAATATATTGTATAATGTACAGCAACTGCAAGTGCTTTGACTTTGCAAGTGAATTCAATTGTGGCTGTAAGACGGGGAATTAAAAACATCGTGTATATTTATATCCCTAAAGTAATCTTGTCGTTTTAAGAAATGATTCAAAGTCAAGTGATTAATTTTGTTCCTGCAGCGCTGAGGGTTGTCTTTACAAATTTCTCTGCTGACCTGAATCATTGTTGTCTCTATCTTCAATAATTTAGAATGATGTATAAAAATGTTATTCAATATGCGTATAAAATTGAAGTTTATTAAACTTTTGACCTTCTTACATCATTTAATGAAATAGCATGAACACCAAATTGAAACGTACACTGTCAAAGTGCTGAATTTTGAATTGTGTTGCATCTGTAAGTCTTTGTTCTGCTCCAAACCCACCTAAATTGACTTTTGTCATGCTCATGCATGGCTCAATGTTTTCAAATGACTTGCAATCAGCCACAGTTGTTGGCAAAAACCAGCCCTAGAAGATTGATATTGTTTTGCAGTTTGTGTGTGTGTGTGTGTGTGTGTGTGTGAAACACATATATATATAAAATTCCTATGATCAACAGAAAATAAACTTTCATTCAGTCTGATTTTGGCCAGTACAATATGGGAATTACTATGATGCATGGAAAAATTTAGTCTAGTAATTTATTTTATGTTACTTGCCTTCTGATAATTTAAAAAAAAAAAAAAGAGACTGCAATGATAAAGTATTTATGACAAAAATGCATTGAATTTTCCATGCCATACACAAAGAAAGAAAACAAATTGCTGACAGATTGAAATAATTCCCAGGGGATCACTTATGTCAACAGCAACATCCAGAATTGCTATTTTTGAACTGGAAATTTCTTTCATATTTACTCACATCTGAAAACTAAGGTTACTTTTTCTTTTCATTGTTAGAATCACTCAAATTGCAACTGGATCGTTCACTGGTGTTACCTGTTTCTTTCATTTCTTTCAAGAACCTACAATGTTGAAATGACAAAAAGCATCTATTTTTATTAATAAAAATGTTCAATCTTCTGTATGTATGTACTGAGTGATAAACTACAGCATCTACCCCCTATCCCCTCCAAAAAAGCCTACACTTCTTTCTTTAAAGGAAGTTTAGTGCCAGATGTATGAATTTTATGCTTCATCTAAGCAACCAAAAATTTAGTAGCAGATTATGCTAATCACAATAGCACATTACAGCAAGAATGTGCCAAGGGGACATGTATCTCAGCGTTACTCTCCTATTTAAAGGCAATAGGCTAGATTAAAACTGAATGCTAACTGCATGCCACATTTGGTACACAATTGTAAAATCCCCTCAGGCCATTTTCCCAATCTACCAACAAAGATCATCAGAAATCTATAGATTCAAGAGGATAAGGAAAAGAAAATTAACTTTATTCTCAAAACTGTTCTCCATGCGTAGGATCATAATGAAATGTAACTATATGAGGTACACAGTCCTAAACATTTAGGGTCTGATTCTGCCGCTCTTACTCTTGTTGAGTAGTACCTTGCTATCTATGCAAGTCAATCAAGATGTCAATGGCGCTACTTGCATTATTTAGATACCCTAAGTCATGTTGAGGGGTTGCAGAGGTGTGATTGCAGCATCTGTAGACACACCCAAGCTAATTTTAATCTAGCTAGTGTGAGATGAATCGCAGTGAAACTGTAGCAGCATGGTTTTCAGCCCAAACTAGCCTCCTGAGTAAGTAGGGTTTCTATGGCCTGTGCTGTGGCTTCACTGCTATTTTTTGAGCTAGCTAGATCAAAACTAGCTTGAGTGTGTCTACAGATGCTCAATCACACTGCTGATTGCAGTGTCAGCATACCTTCAGACTGGCAGAATTGGGCCCTTAGAAATTGCTCATCTTTCAACACTTATCTAGTTAAAATGCTTTTATCAAAATTTTCTTTATACACTTTCCACAGTATCCTTTTGTATATCTAATAGTATACAGATGTGGTCAGTATTAAAAAAATAGGGGTAAAATGGAACATATAACTTGGAAATCTGAACAATATGTATAAGGCAGATAAAAGATAAGCATGGGGGTTTGTCTCCATACCTTGGCTAAGGACATCAGTTCCATTTCTTTACAGCCTTGCTTAAGTAAAGTGAGAACCAGAACCACTGTAAGAAATCGTTCAGCATTTTTCAATATCTTTGTGTTGTAAAATCATATGAGCAGAACCATAATCCAGGTAAATGTCATCCTTTATTTCCTTGTGAAAGCTGAGTCTTCTGTTCATTTGAAGGGCAGCCCCCACTAAATGTAGGATTTCTGCGAGCACAAAAAGCAGTGTGGTCAGAGAGAATGTGAGTGTCTTCCTTAACTGGTAGGTAAAGCTAGTACTACAGTGATGAACCTTTTTCCTGTCAAGGCCCAGTCTGAACCAAAATAATAATAATAATAATCTGTCCAGACCATGCTCCTTGGAAGCCTGCTAACGGTTAGAAGAGATTGTTTCCCCTTCTTTGTGGTGGAAGAATTAGATGCTAAAGGTTCAAAACTGGACCAATTGTGTGGTGAATTGATCTCTAACTAAGAATTGTCTATTCAAAAGAGTGAGACTCTGAGGCAGGATGAAAGCCTTAGGAAACAAGAGAGCAACTAGAGAAAATGCAAAAGGTTGGTTGTGAATATTTCATTCTGAATATCTTTAAAGTTAGTTTAATACTGTGATCTGTAACTTAAAATTTTCAAGACACATGCAAATATGAAATTTGTATATTCAATTTAGAAGAATAGGCCAAATCCTATGTGCTGTTCCTGGCTCTCTCACTGACTCACCATGGGAGGCGACATAGGGAAAATCATTTAACCTCTCTCTGGCTGGTTCCATTTTTAAAATTAGCATATATTGTTTATCTGTTTATGATGCTGAAAAAAATAACCAGTGCTTTAAGATCTTCATGAACAGTGCTATATAATTGGAGAGTATTAACATTTATTATGAGATATTATTATATTGCTGGGAATGCACATTTCAGAAGGTTTGAGAATAAACATTTATTTTCCCACTATTCTTTCTTTTCCTTTGAAAACAGATTGTTACCCTCTTCCTAATGAAGCAGAGGGTAGTCTGGGTGCCTTTTGCTGGCAGAAATGATGTCCCTGGGAAAGTGTGGCATTTAGAAATGTGGCCTGTTAGCTGTCAGCTGGCTAAAGAATAGCAGCCCAGGAGCTTATCCACTTGTAGTGTTACATCAAATAGTGAACCTTTTTAAAATTCCAACAGGAATTTGTTTATCTCAGTCACTGGGTAGGGTTCATTTTCTTCTCTTCCTTACTCCTCAGTATCAGGTTTCTGCCCTAGCTTATGCACCTCAGATTCTCTGATGGCTTGATAGGAACTTGTATGTTTCTCTCAAGCCATAGGGGATTCATCTCCCTTACCCCACTCCTCAGTGACAGGTTTACCTCTGTTCTTCTTTAGTGCTTTCCCCCCCCGCATTCTCTCTACTTCACAGCAGAGAGTTTTTAATTGCAGTGTAGACATACCTATAGACACCTGTGATAGCTGAGTCGGGCTCCCAGGGCTCAGGCTAAGCAACTGTTTAATTGCAGTGTTGATGTTCGGCCTGGAGCTGCAGCCCAAGCTCTGGGATCCTCTCACCTCACAGGGTATTAGAGCTTTCGTCAGTTGGCACTGGTCAGCTGTGGGTTTTTAACTGCAGTGTAGACATACCATCAATGGCTTGCCTGCCACAGTACTCCCCAGTCAGGGGATCTTTAACAGACACCTTTGTTGGGCATCTGTTACTGCAGCTGTAACCCACACACCTCCTGATTGTGGGGTACTGTCACATCTAGTGGCACCGAGACCACTTAGAGAGAGAGATAAAATGAGTCTGCTCAACAGCTTTAGCTAAGAGGCAGTTGGCTTTTAGCTCATTCGGTAGAGGCTTACGCACTAAGCACCAGAGGTCCTCGGTTCGATCCTGCTCGCCGACGACTGGGATCTGTCAGTGTTACATAGCAGCATAGTTATATTTCAAAGTTCTCTGTTATTCTCCCAAGTGTACTTTCAATGCCTTCTACTTCAGCCTCAGGCTGTATAGGCACACTGACATGGCTCCCATCTGCACAGAACGTAACCCCTCCTAGGATGCAGCCTAACCTTATATTTCCCTTAGCCTGTTGTTGTTCTTTTGTGGGATTTTCTGCATGATGGGAGAGGTGTGTATGCAACAAAGTGACCAGTGAGTCATTTCCCCCATCATATGGTACCAAAACACTTCAGTTGTTCTCTTAGCATTGCAAATTTGGGGAGAGAGTTCTCCACTCCCCTGTGAGGGGAATACCTACCCTGCACCAGCCCAGAAAGGGTTAACTGCTTTTCAGTTAAGCTTTTCAGGCTGAGGAAGCCCTGCCCCTCCAACTCTGCTGCACATGCTCAGCCTGGAGACAGAGTATAAAAGGAAGCAGCCCAACTCAATCTGGGTAGGCTGCCAAAGGAGGAAACACACACACAGATTCTCTCCAGAGAGGTGCTACAGGCCTCAACTACAGAGCCACGGCACACAGAGCTCCAGATGGACCCCAGGCTCTCCTGATGAGCCTGGAGAAGAGACCATGCCAGCAGGAGCTACACCACATGAGGACTCCAGAGACCTGGGGGAACTGTGGAGCATCACTGAGGGAGAAAGGGTATGAAGCAGCCCAGGGGTCTTAGACTTTTTTCCGGTGAGTGAACTGGAGAACCAGTCAGTGTGTTTCGGGAGGATCCCCGCTGATTTGGTGGTGATCACCGCCAGGGCTCTGGGCTGGGACTCGGAGGAGCAGGGATGGCCAGAATCCAACTACCTGAATGCCACATACCCCTAAGTGGCACCCCACTTTCCCAACAGGTCAATTGGCCACACAATCCCACAAGGGTGGGTTACTTTATTGACTCAGGCTATTAAGCCATGCTGCCCTTAGTCGAAGGGCCACTTTATTGACTCCGGCCACTAGGCATACTACCATGTTTTATAGTCAGGGTCACGAAAACCAGACCTAACTGGCTGCTATAGTGTTTTTCCCTTCTTCTCACCATACCTGACCAGCATCCTGGACAGACCCGCGACACCCCCATATGCAAGCTTGCTTTTGTGGTTTTTTTCAAAGTTCTTTTCAATAAAGTAATCAAAGTCCTCTGCTGCAAACACTAAATGTAATTCCATAAGAACTCATGCATTTTCTTGTTACCTTGCTTGTCTTATTTTTAGGCTGAATTATATTAATGTTATACATTCCCCTGCCCGCCCCAGCCCAGCTGTCTCCTGTTTTTCTTAATGTTCTGCTAGTAACATTGGTCATTTATTTTGATTCCATCAACAGTTTGTAGATATCTCATCCTGTTTACTAATGCACTCAGGAAAAACTGGACATGGAGAAACTATAGTACCATTTAGCAAGTTATGTCTGTTTTGTACTTAAGGACATAAAAATAGATATAAAAATATCTAGTAGCTTCATATGAACACAAGAACTTGTTTAAAATTTGTCTAAACTTTTTTGAAGAAAAAGAAGACTTTTTGGACAAAATTGAATTGAAATTTCTAGCTCTTTTGAAGAAAAATAAAAATAAAAAAAATTTCTTTTGTTTTCCCCTTCCCTTTCCAGTGAAAAAAACAAGGGAGAGGGAGGGAAAAAAGAACAACCAACCCCCCCAAAAATTCAGCAAAAAATTTGAACGCAATGAAAAACTTTCATTTTGTTTTAAATTTTTTACAGCAACTATATAGTGTTTTTTTGTTTTTACCAGTTCTAATAAACATACACAAAAGATAGTTTTCTGCTTACTAGGTAATTTAATGTCAATCAAATTTTGTTTTCATCTGGTCAGTTACGCTATAACATGTTGTAATATTGACACTTAAAGATTAAGTGTTTTAAAATATAAGTATTATATGCAAAAAATAATTAAAAAAGTGTTAATGCCGTGTTAAGTTTGTAGTGAAATTAACCAAAAATCAACAACAACAACAAAGGTTTTCAATTCCCGCATTAATATGGCTGCTTTGCACATCCTTGCTATCAAAGAGCTACATTAAAATATTCTCTTCCATGCAACTCAAGAAAGAGCAACCTTTTAAAGCAGTGACCAATACAAAACCACTGGTTGGCCTAACAGTTTGGCAAGCAACGCTACACACTGCTGCATGGAAGACTTGAAGTTTGTAGTGGATGGTGGATTTCAGTGTTTCAAACAACTGGCAGGAGCTGTAACGTCTCTTTCATTTGAGGTTGCTTTGCTGTCTTATTAATTCTTGCTCCTGGACTCTCAAGTAGCGGGGGGTGGGGTGGGTCAGAAATGATTTTCTACCTTTGGTGAGCCAAGAAACTGCAGCATTTACTCTCTGTTGTGGATATAGCTATGGTGATCCATGCTTTGGCACCTCAAAGCTAGATCATGGCAGTACTTTCTCCCTCGGGCTGATGCTGAAGGCCTCTCAAACATCACCTGATTCAAAACACAGTTCTGCCTTTTAGATAGGGCAGACTGGCACGAACACACACTGATTGCTAATTCAATTCTGGGTCCAGTTCAAGATTGTGATCCTTGCCTTTAAAACCTTAATTGTGCTAGAACCCAGCAAAGTCAGTGACAGCCATTTGTCTCTTCACATTCCACTGTGACAACTAATATTGTCAGAGACCGTATTGTCCCCGGGGGCTGATGAAGCACATTCTTGGCATCAGCTATAGAATTTATTTATGCTGAATGCCTACCTTTTAAGGTACATTGCAAAAGTATTTTTTTGTAAAAATTAGCTACTACCATAATACAGGCAAGGTCACTGTTTGAATGGATCATCTGCTATGTACACATGCATGTTTCACAAGTAAAAGCTTCTCTAATTCAGTTTAAACATATACACCTGACTACTCAGAAGTTATTTAAGGGTTCAGTTTCAAATATTATGGGCCTGATTCTCTTCCCATAGTCTTACACTGGTGTAACTCCACTGATTGATAAAGCTATTCCTGATATGCTACTGTGAAAGAAGAATGTAAGTTCTGTGGGTTTCTTTATGTATCAATATTATCTATAATCTCTTGATTCATCTCTGGATTGCAAAAGTGTGCATAGGGACACACCTAGAATCTGCTCACAAGTTGTTAGTTATATTTTCTTGAAGCTGTCATAATTGTTTGTGATTAATAGGAACTAGTGCAATAACCTGCAGTGGTGCTAATCCACTTGTAGTGCTACTATTCAAAAACATGCAAGTTGTCCTATGAACCTCTCTCCTGGTGAGGACCTACTTTCAATACGACAACATCCTTGATTTTCAATTTGGGAATAATTCATTATTTCTATATGCATAAGTTCACCCTTAAATGGAGAGTGAATGATGGAGAAGAATGGATGGAGGGAATAGCTCATGTATTTATTTATTTTTCTATTAGTCAAAGTCTTAGGACGTGTGTTGAACAATTCTAATGTAAACTGTAGTATAAAACTAATATTACACATGTACAGTATTGAGACACTTCATACTTTAAATACCTTTCTGGAAGTAAATCTTCTGGTATGTTTGATAAAAAGAAAATATTAAAATACTATTGTGTAATAGGAAGGCATTTTCTCTGAAATTAGTGTTATGGGAGCTTGTGACTCAAATACTGATTTCCTGTGGTAATGCAAGATGCTCAGCTGTACACCACTAAACCAGTCCCTACAAAACAGAAATGTGAAGGGAGTATTTCAGTTCCCCCTTGATGTTAACATAGTCATCTTTAACTTCCAGACTTTGATGATATGGTTTCATTCTGAGAAATCAGTGTTTATTTCACATCTTAACAAATTTTGTAAAGAGTCAGTGTGTGTGTCTGTATATATATCATTGCTGCCCTTTACTAGATAGACTCAGAACTTCTCAAGGGAAGGTTAGAGATGGTTTGCTCACAGTCTGGAAGTACCCACATGGGGAGGAGATACCTGATAGCAGAAAACTCTCTGACCTAATGGACAAAGGCCTCACAAGATCCAGGGGCTGGAAGTTGAAGCTAGAAGGTGCACATTTTTGACTGAGAATAACTAACCAAAAGATGTGGTGGATTCTCCACTTGACACTCTTAAATCAAAACTGAATGTCTTTCTAAAAGACATGCTCTAGTTCAACCACATATTAAAATTCTATGGAATGTGTAATACAAGAGGTCAGATGGGATGATCACAATTGTCCCCTCTGAACTTAAAAAAATATACAAAATGATTGTTAGCAGTATAGGGCTTGTGACACAATGTTGATTAATGTACTTCTCCTTTAGCTTTTAGAATAATATTAGGTTCTAAGTTTATATAACAACTATTGTTGTGAAGTTCTAAATAGTCATGATAGTCAGCTAACTGACAACTATCAAGTTCTAGGAAACCACAGAATTGGTAGCACTACACTGAAAGTACAGTACTTTATACTGCATCTCTCTTAGCTATATTGGTATATGATAGGTTGGCTATTTGTTTTTCTATTTTTGTTCTTGCTGAATTATTTTATTTCTCATTTATTTTTCAGTATCCTTCCAGAAATGTTTTTCACTTTCTTTTAGGTTGTCCCCTATTAATTTTAAAGCAATCAGAAAAAATGTCAGAAAGTGAAGGACATCTGCCTTCCATTGTGGAATCTTGGTAATGTGACTACCCTGTACACAAAAAGACCGGGGAACTTTCTCTTTGAAATTAGAATGGCTTTGCTTTGTTTTATCTGGAGTACTCCTAAAGACCTTTTAAAAATTGCCGATTGTGAATTGCCAAATATCAAATAAAGAAAGTTAATATTAATGAAAGGAATGTAACAGAAAATCAATTGCATTCCAGAAAAAAATAGCACAACAGTACAAAACTGGAACCCTGGAATAAATTAAGCCCATTATTCCCTTAAGCTAGAATTTTATAATGTTTCACATTCATTTAAGATTTGGAAAGGGACCATGCAAATCAGAATAAAGTGCATATTTTTATATTTAATATAGAGAAATGATTGATTCTTATAATAATTTAACATTAAGAAAACAGTTATTTGATAGCTTAGCCCAATATGTTCTAGCTTTATTGGTCAGAACTTCAAAAAGATTGATTTAACTAACGTAATAAATGGAGAACTTGGGAATCATAAACCAGCCACCCGTTCTTTTATTGTATGGGCGATGGGGAGGTGGGTGGGTTTTGTTGTTTGTTTGCTTTGGTTTTTTTTATAATAAATTGTAATAATGTAGTGGCTCTAATACTTCCAGACTCGTTTTACAAAAGATGCTTCATTACAATTTAGGATTTAACATGGTAATGTTAGTAGGGGTATAGAAAAATCCTGAAATCTAATGCTGAATTATATCAAGAATCCTTCCCAGTAAACTACAAAACTGGCAAATCATGTGGTACTTTCAAATGCAGTTAATTCTTTGATGCTAAGTGAATCCATCGCCCTCATTACCTATGCTAGTTACGAAGGGATGTATTTTAGTAATGACATTTCATTGGAGTGGAGTATGTCTACAGCAAAGTGCTTAGATTTTTAAAAAAAATTTTTTTTGAAGTGGTGTGAGGTTCCACAGTGTCATGGTGAAGAGAGACTGCCTCATTTCAGGAGACTGGTCTGTTGGAAGCAATGAAATGAATGTAAGATTGCAGGAGGGCTTTGTTGTTGACTTTGCTTTTGTTTATCATCATGATAGAAATAAAGTGGTAGTTCAGCAATGCAAATGACCTTGTACTATTGAGGAAGAGTTAGTTGGGTGACATAAAAAAGGGTATGAAATAGAAAGGGTAAGCTGGGGTCTTTCCCAACCTACTCCCAGACTTCAGTCGATTCTATTTAAAATCCACCTGTTCTCCCCTTTTCTGGTGCCTGACCGAGAAATTAATAAAACAGCAAAGTTCATCTCAAACTGTCTCCCTGGAGTAATCTGCTCCTAGGGTCTCCATCTCGGGCCTGCCCAGCCAACAACCTGGATCCCCATTCTCTTGTGCGGCTCTCCCATCTCTATTATATGCATGTGAGATAAAAAGCTGCCTTCCTTAGTGAGTCATCAGAACCTACATAATATTCCCCAGCTGGATCATCACTGGCTAAAAGGGTGGAATATTTCAATCAAACACTGTCAGCATGTTTCATGAGATATAAAGATGGAAGATGAATCAGGAAAAGTCTGAGGTCATGATCACATCAAGGGAAAATGAGTGGGTGTGAAACACATAGCAGCAAGTCAGTTTAAGTAATTTAGTGAGTCCTGGTACACTGGCAGATGTAGATGGAGGCATGTTAGCTGAGGAGATAGTTTAGTATTTAACAGTGTGGGGCGAGGGAAGTGTGGTGAATGGAGTGTGTAGAAGGGAGAGCTGAGGGCTAGTTTGGTGTGTTTTGAGGGAGTAGTTTGTTGGAAGGCTGGCATCTTTAAGAACACATCTATACTGCAGTTGGTAGTGTGCTTCCCAGGGCAGCTAGATGGACACACGTAAGCTGTGCTTGAGGTAGCACGCTAAAAATAGCAATGTAGCCAGGAGAAGCATGGGTGGCAGCTCAGGCTATCTGCCTGAGGACAGGCCCACCCAGACCTTGTGGTTATGTCAAGCTGACAGACACTGGTTGTCAACGGGCAGGCTCGAACCGGGGACTTCTGGAGCTTAGTGCAGCCTCTGCAGCAGGGGTGGGCAAACTTTTTGGCCTGAGAGCCACATCTGGGTGGGGAAATTGCATGCAGGGCCATGAATGTAGGGCTGGGGCAGGGGACTGGGGTGCGGGAGGGAGTGTGGGGTGTGAGAGGGGGTGTGGTGTGCAGGAAGGGGCTCAGGGCAAGGGGTTGGGGAAGAGGAGGGGTGTGGGGTGTACAAAGGGGCTCAATGAAGGGGTTTGGGGTGCAGGAGGGGGTGCACAGTGCGGGAGGGGGCTCAGGGCAGTGGTGCAGGGAGGGGTGCGGAGTGTGGAAGGGTTTCAGGGAAGGGGATTGGGGTGCAGGAGGGGTGCAGGGTGTGGGAGAGGGCTCAGGGCAGGGGGTTGGGGTGTGGGGTGCAGGAGGGGTTTGGGGTTCGGACTCCGGCCCGGCGCCGCTTACCTGGAGCGGCTCTGGGGTGGCAGTCGCGTGCACCGGAGCCGGGGCAGGCTCCCTGCCTGCCCCGGCCCCGGCCCCGGCCCCGGCCCCGGCCCCAGCTCCACGCAGCTCCAGGAAACGACTGGCACCATGTCCCTGAGGCTGCTGGGGGGTGTGTGTGTAGAGGGCTCTGCATGCTGCTCTCACCTGTGGGTACCTTCCCTGAAGCTCCCATTGACTGTGGTTCCCCGTTCCCGGCCAATGGGAGCTTTGGGGGAGGTACCCATTGGTGAGGACAGCGCGCGGAGCCCTCTAACCCCCGTCCCCCAGGGGCCGCAGGGACATGGTGCCGGTCACTTCTGGGAGTGGTGAGGGGCCCGCAGTGCCATGGGGGTGGCAATCCTGTGGGCCAGATCCAAAGCCCTGAGGGGCTGGATGCGGCCCGCGGGCCATAGTTTGCTGACCCGTGCTCTACAGCATGAGCTAAAAGCCAGTTGGCTCTTAGCTAAGGCTGCAAAGCAGATTCATTTTATCTCTCTCTTTAAGTGGTCTCAGTGCTACTAGATAGGACAGAACACCACACCTAGAAGGTGTGTGGGTTACAGTTATGAACTTGTTCAGATAGCCTGAGCAGTGGCCTATGCTGCCCCTGATTACATTGCTATTTTTAGTGTGCTAGCTCCAGCAGAGCTTGTGCATGTCTGTCTAGCTGCACTGGGAAACACTGTTCCAGCTGCAGTGTAGACGTACCCACCTTCCAACATACTCTTTACCAAATTGTAGATACAAAGGGATCAGACTTAGGTTGTGGTAGCAGTGAAGGATATGTCTGAGGGTGGAAGAGTAAGAGGATGTTAGGTATCTTAACTTTTCATTTCCTTGCTTTTGTGTTTATTGTGTCAGGTATGGTATGTATGTAGCACTAGCAACCTTAATTGTTTCATAATTCAGTTTTTGTGCATTAATGGTATCTCTGGGTAATGTGGGATGCTAAATATTGAAACAGGATGTAAAAGTGATTCATATTTCATGAACTCTAGTCCTGACCTTTTCACAATTACCAGAACAAATGCTATAAATTACTCTAATTAAATCAAATTACACATCACATAAGTTTTCATTAGTATCCATTACATAAAGCAATATAGGAACAAATTTTCTAGTTTCCCTTATTAATTGACTGTAAATATGCACAATCTTACATAACAATCTCTTCCCAGTGGGCGATTAATAGTGCTTTTTATGTGAAAGATATTTTATGTATATTGAAGTAAAAGTGTTTTGTAGAAAGAATAGTATTCATGAATTTAATCTGAAAACACATATCAAAGGTATTGCCTAGTCTGATTTGTAATGCCATACTGTGAGAGTATACGCTAGTTGAAACCCTGTTAAAATATAGATGTTTTATTTGCTAACTTTTATATACCAAAATAGATTTATATGCATATTAGATTTATATGCATATTAGATATAAAGGAGTCTTTCTCTCTCTCACACGTGCATACACACACACATATATATGTATATGTGTGTGTGTGTGTATATATGTATGTATGTATGTATGTATGTATGTCTGTTTGTGTCTGTCTGTCTGTCTTAATTAATGCATGCCATAGTAGACATGTTTATTTAACAGGTCCAAAATTCACATTTTAGCAAACTTTTACACTGTTTTCCTCTCTCTTTCTTTTAACAGTTGATTAAGGGTTATTGTCTAGGTTGGAAGACCCACCTTGTTTTTTCTTCCCCCCACCTGCTATATCTTTTTGTTAAAGCCATATATTTCTGTGGGTTTCCCACCAAACCATGTGAATCATACTCTTTCTATTATTCCTTCTACCTCCATTGCTCATCACTCATGAGCAAAATCTTACTATACTGAACCAGTGTCATGGATATAACTTTTTATTATGAAAAATAAGAAAAAAATACATGAAAAATACCTGATCAACTCTCTTCTAACATTTAAAAAAATCATCTGATTGTCAGTGAAGAGTTTAGAGCATCTGACTCTAAAGTGCCAGATAATATATTCCTCAGACTAGTTTATTCCATTATCAAGTATTCTACTTTCTTTATAGACTATTTTTAATCAGCAGAGAGGTTCAAGTTGCAGCTGTACATTACCATCCAGCTTATATGCACATTGGACATGAAACCCATCCCTAGTCTCAGCACATACTCTGGGCAGGGCATATTTTCATCTCCAGTATACTTTTGATGATGACTTCTAAAAATATAATGTATTTTCTTTGAAAATTTACAGCCAGATTTTTCATTGGCCTCAGTTTAGCTACTGAGGCCCCAGTCCTGCAACTGACTCTGTGCAAGCAGATCACAGCACTAGCCCAGACTAGTTGGCTTGGCTGGCTGTTCCAGGGCAGCATCTCTTAGCTCTCTCAAACTCCCTCCCTTTCTCAGCCCAGAGTCATGTAATGGCTTAGTGTTCCCTTTGATCTCTCTCTTCTGAGCCTTGGCAGAACAGCTATGTCACCAGGGTTGAGGCTGAGGAGTTGCCTCTTCTTGGCCATAAACCTGGCTGTTGCATTTGAGTGTTTACTGGGATACTGCTTATTTAGGCTATTGTTTTACCGTTCCTGCTCAGTTTCTTTAACAACCCCTTTTGATCTAAGTCCATAAAAATAACTAATCATAAATAAAAATTGAGGCATTCACTGTACTGGTAAAAAAAATCAATAGAGGTATTTCCCAGTTCATCACTGGGGGTGTGCAAATCCAATGATGTCTTCATCTAGTCAAGTTGCTTCTATCAATGTAAGTTTGCTTCCCAAATAGGTGAATTTGCAATTTTATGCATGCAAACATTGCAGCCATTTTTTAAAAAATGTGCCCTTAACTGAAAAATACAAGGAATCCTATATTTAAGTGATATATTGGTAATAATAACTTTATTTGTAACATGCCCTCTGGGTACAGTAATTCAATAAAAACATTATAAAACACAAGAAAGGCATCATTATTAAATCTACCCATCTCAAAGAGAATAGCAAAGAAAACAGAAGGGGATGTAACACAGGAAATATGGGAGCAGGGAGAAGGTTGTAAACATAGGTTTGATAAGGGACAAACTAAAACAAGTTTTTAAAAATATGTGGTCAGGAAATGACAGAGAGGCATCAAAGAACAACTAATTCTACACACACCCTCAGGGCTACTGCAGCAAAAAACTCAGCCAAACTAACATACTATTGGCCAGATTTCCAAAAGAGCTCAGTACATTGACCATTAAACCTTCAAGAAATTGTCATAAGTTCCACAACAGCAGCAGCTGGGTGCTGAGCACTTTTCAAAATCTGGGTCTTATTAGGTGCTTCAATTAGAGGTTACTGAAGAGACTTATAAGTGACTTTTTGATGAAAAAAAAATTAAGAGCAAAACAAAAAACACCTCAAAACTCAAGAATCTTCATAAACATGCTCTACCCTCAGCTATTCTGGGTCACCAAATCTCACCAAGCTCTCAAACTTCTGTTTATATTCTACCTTTCACTCAGAGAGGGCTATTGTCCATACTCCACACTATAACACTGTGGAAAGAGAAGCAAGAGGAATAGTCTAAAGACAGAAGAGTCCCTCGTTATCTAGAGAGGTTCTCTAAATAATTCAAGGTACTATCTGGGTTCCAAATCTGGGTTTGATATAACATCCTATAGTATATCATGGTCATTTATGCCAGCCTGTGGGACACATATCAGATTTCTGATTTGTCTGTATGATCACCAGGATGTAGGGTGTGGAAAGGAGAGAATTGTGTGTGATCCATAGTAAGGCATGATACAGTTTTAGTGTCTGTAGCAATACTTCTGCAAGGGTTGGATGCTTAGACATCATGGTGATGAGCGACCTAATAAAAACCTAAAGAAGGAGTAATTTTGTGCTGTCTCTCTAAAGGTATGTTTATACCACAAATGAAAGCATGACTGCACTTTAGCTAGCGTGGCTAACAGTAGCAGTTAAGACATGCTAACACGGGCCAGCAACTCAGTACAGACTCAGTTTCCCTGGTCGGCTTGTATTGGGGTAGCTAGCCCTTTTGGAAACCTGTGCCATCACATTCTCACGATCACTGTTACCCATGCCAGTTAGATTAATGCTTAGTGCAGGTATGCCTAGCACACCTTTATTTGTGGTTGAAAACGTACCCTAAGAGAGGTGAAGCACAAAATTCACAGCCATGGGAGAGGTAGAGCTAAAGTGGCTCCCTGAAGGGTTTTCCCAGTTACAGAAGCAGCCCTTGGGCTGCCCAACGTGCCTCAGCACTGCTCAGAATCTCCTCAATGCTATGTGCTGCTGCCCTATCATAGAATCATAGAATATCAGGGTTGGAAGGGACCTCAGGAGATCATCTAGTCCAATCCCCTCCCCAAAGCTCTGGCCTTGGCACACCCCCATGCCAGGACTTGCAAAGGGGTCTTTAGAAGGTTATGACTGTTACTTCAGTTCCTTCACTGGGGGAATTCTCCCCTGCCTAGATCTGGGGGCTTTCAAACCCCTTTACGCTGCTCCAGCTCTGACACCTGGCATAAAGGGGTGGGAGTGGGTCGGAAGATCTCCCCCAGGATGAAGCTAGAACTGATAGAAAGGGAAACTGGCTGGTTGTGGCAGCTGCTTGATTTGGGGTGAGGAGGGGCTACATGAGACATGGGTCCAGAATTTAAAAGACAATTGTTATGTTATTGTGTTATTGAATTGTTATTATTAGAACATGGTAGTAATATTATGAACTCTATAAAACATAATAAGATGCCTGTGGCCTTGGGTAAGCTAGCATGAAATTTAATTTGCACATATCTTTCCAAAACACAGGAGGCTTGGAATATACTGTACATAGGATAATTTACACAGCAAATTAGGAAATCTGTAATATTTTAAAAATATATTTTTACCAGTCTTATGTTCTTCTACCTCAGTTCACAAACATTATGCCACTCCAACTCTTTTCAGGAAAATGTCACTAATTTTAGGTAGATTAACTCAGGAAAACACTTCTTGGATATGTCATCACAATAGGTTTTTAAACCAGCATCAAGCCTCAGTACTTGGTACCATTTAACACTGTATAATCATTTAAATATGCTTTAATGACTTTATATTATAAATGTTTAAAGTATAAAAACAGACAATTATTTTAACAAGTGTTTCCTGGTTCCATGCATATGTAAAGAACACGAGGTATGTAACATGTCTGCACAGATAACTGCTTTTACAAATTATATTCATTCTTCCTTCTTTAGCTTCAAAGTGCACAGAGTTCAGTATAGTTCAAGGAAATCATTGTGGTAAACAGACAGCTTAAATGTGAGCAGTGTAAAGAGCAGCAGCTTGCAGAAATATTGCTATAGATACTAAGACCGTATCCGGCCTCACTACGGACCACACATAATTGAATCATGTTCAATAGAAGGCCATTACAAAACCGAGCTGATTTGCAATGCTAATGTGGTGAAGACAGCTGTCACTGGGAATTAAATATGATCATTCAAAGCCTGAATAAATGAGGTGTCCATTATCTCCTGGCTCTGCTGCAGTCTGCTTAAAGAACAGAAATAAATGATACTCTCTCAATAACTAGCTTAGTTATATCTTCTAGCTATGGAAACAGGAAGAAGACAGAGAGAAGAGAGAGAGCATATAGCAACAACAACAAAAAAGCATAAAGGTTAATAAAGGCAAGCAGACAAACAGGGCTCTAGGACTACATTTTCAATGAAACTGCACATATTGGAACAGTTTAAAAAAGTTATTTTTTTTTTGCCAAAATAGTAGATTTGAATATTAAAAATATATGCTTATCTAGAAAGAAACAATAAATACAGAAGCCCACAAGCCACAGCAAATGATTTGCAAAGGAAGCAAAGTAGAAGAGTCCAAAATATTTAATGAACGAGCCCTGACATAAAAGATTCTATGTCCGCAAAGATCATAATGAAGTCAAAGGAAACATAGTTTCCCATTAACAAATATTGCTGTGAATGTGCTAAGAGATTTGTACTAGATTTTAATGTAAAAACCCAACCTATAATGGAGAAAAATGTTGACTGGCTATGGAAGAAATTTGCATTTGATTGGAGAAGACACTTTTCAGGAAGTTTGTATAATTTCACAGTGGTCATAAAAGCCAGCATTGATCTGGCAGAAGATTACCATAAAGACTAACTGTGAGACCAGTGTTGTGTCTGTGAATATACATTCCAGAGCTTGGCATCTAGGTCCTAAAGCTGACACGCTCAGCCCATGACTGTGCAAATATGTTGGCTCCAGTGCTGGAATGTTGTATGCAGAGAAGACAAAGAGAAACACTGACATCAAGCAGTAACAGATAATGTTTTAGTTAGTATCTAATTATGAATTCTGGACCCTTAATCTTAGTTTTCTGTTATGAAGACCAGAAAAAAGGTGTTTAGAATCTAAAGGGTCTGTCTACACTGCAGTTGAGAGTGTGCCTCCCGGATCAGGCAAACACACTCACACTAGCTCTGCTCAAGATAGCATGCTAAAATAGCTGTGTGGATATTGTGGCACAGGTGGCAGCTTGGGCTAGACACCCCGCGGGGTGGGCAGGCTTGGAGTCAGGTGACTAGCCCAAACCACTGCCCCTGTTGCAAAGTTCACACATTTATTTTTAGCATGCTAGCTTGACCAGAGCTAGGGCAAGTTTGCATATCCAGGCTGGGAGGCTTGCTCCTAGCTGCAGCACAGACATATCCAAAGTAGCCATGCATTATCTAAAAAGTACCACATTTAACAGTGAAATGTAGATTATAAATGAAAAGGGGCAGCGGAGATTGAGCGTGAGAGAGAGAGAGCAGTAGTATGCATATGTAATATGTATAATGTGTATGCATGTATATCTGTACAGCATAATTTTAAAGGGTTATTGGCTATCTAAATTGGCATATGATCTTTGACAAATAGTGAATTAAGTGCAAAGAAAATAAAAACGTGAAGGCTAATAATAAGCTAAAAAAGTTAAATGTAAAAACAACATTGCAAAGTCTATAAGGCTTAGAAGTAGGGTGACCAGATGTCCCAATTTTATAGGGACAGTCCTGATTTTGGGGTCTTTTTCTTATTACCCCACCCCACCCCTGTCCTGAGTTTTTGCACTTGCTGTCTGGTAATCCTACTTAGAAGACACAAGAGGATTGAACCAAACTACACATTGACCTTGAGAAATTTGATCAGTGGGTCCAATGCATTGAAATAATATTCAGTACCAATAAATATAAAGTCATACATGTATCTGTGGAAAGTGAATAAACAGAACAAATCGCAGGACAGCTCCCTAGAAGTCAGCATCAATCTCATGTGAAGTGAAGTCATTTCGCTGCCCTCGGCGGAATTTCGGCGGCGATTCCTCTGGGCGGGAAGAAAAGCGGCCGTGGAAATGCCGCCGAGAACCAGGGCCGCCCAGAGGGGCTTCTTCAGCTCTGGGTCTTTGGTGGAAATTCGGCGGTGGATCCTTCACTCGCTCCGGGATCCGCAGCCAAAGTGCCCCGAAGACCCGGAGCAGAAGGACCCCCGCCACCAAGAACACAGCTTCAGAGGAGGAGCTGCCGCCGATTACTGAGGAGGAGCATTGCCACCTAGGGCAGCAAAAACCCTGGTGCTGCTCCTGCCCTCTAGCCCTGTCAATCATGTATGATAGGGAAGAAGCCTTTTAAAGGGAGGACACTGGACTCAGCTGGGCTAGAGGGGATCAAGGAATAGGAGAGCTTTAAGCAGCAGACTGCAGGAGTGACCCCTGAAACCATGGAGGAGACATTCACCCTGATCCTATGGAGAGTGCAGTGAAATCCCAGAGTAAGCCGGACAGATTAAGCCTGACTCAGAAGCCCAATGAGAGAGATTTTTCAAAACCCACTGTGTGGGCGCTGTATCATGGGCAGCACTGTGTATTCCCCCTCCCCCCCCGTCTTTGAGGGCCCCCAGGAAGAGATTTGGGGTTTGTGACTTTCCTTTCGATCCCCCATCTGGAGAGACTTAAGAAAGCCCACTAGGGACAGGGCCCCCTTTCAAGTAGTAAGGAAGTGGGGTCTGTGCTGGAGCCAGCCAGTGTAAATAACTGGGCATGGTTGGGAACTCCCACCATCTGGGGGAAGAATTGAATGAGACTCTGTTAAACCCCTTTAGAAAAGATGTTGAAATGCTAGAGAAGATATGAAGAAGGGCAATGAAAATGACACATGAGGACTGACCAAGAGATCTACATATATGTTCTTTAGAAAAGAAAGGACTTGGGGACATGGATATAGTATATAAATAATATACATCAAAGAAAGGAATTATTCACAGTATCTAAGATACCAGGGACCTGGTACAGGCCAAAAGAGGATGGATCACAAAATGTACCTATCCTCGGTAATTGGGGAACGATAGGGGGCCTTGATTCTCCTTTTACTTGCATTGGAGTAAATCAGAAATTACTCAAAGCAACTAGAGTTACGCTGGTGTAAAACTGATGTGAGAGGAGAATCAGGCCCAGAATCCTTTGAAATCCCAGATATTTTGAGGTAAATTTCCTTTATATGGTAAAATAGAATGAAGTCAAAGAAATACATAATTCCATTAACATTTTAAGTTCCTTCATCCATAATTTGCTTGGTAGCTATAAAATTGCAAGCCCTTAAACAGTAGGGTGACCAGATGAGGGGAAGAAAATATCGGGACACATGGGGCGGGGGGCGGGGGAGGTGCCTGCCCTGGCTGAGCAAAAAAAAAAAGCCGAATCCTGTTGGCTGAGCAAAAAAACCACATTGCTGCCGGCGGATATCGGGACAGACACCGAAATATCGGGACGGTCCCGATAAAATCTGGTCACCCTATTAAACAGTGAACAGCTAAACAGAAGGCCTACTGTGTTCTTCTATGAGAATGTTTTAATGGAGTCTCTGTTTTCTCAGTTTCACATATGGTTTGGTATTTTTACTTTGTCTTCCCTAGGTGAAAAAAAAGCTTTTTATTCATTGATTTTAAAAATTGTGTGGTACAATCCAGCACCTGTACACTTATGCACAACACTGGATATGTGCAACTGTCTTGGATTTCTTCTTTACTGCTCTATCCCGTCCAGCGACTCCACTAGTCCCACTAGGGTGTTTTTTTATTTTAGCATTTTACTGTTCTGAGGATTTTGAAATACTTTATAATCACTAATTAATTTTGCCTACAAGAATCCTGTGACTGACAGCCCCACAGACTGAAATAAGCCACAGAATAGGGTACAGCACCCACAAATTTCTGTGAACTGCTCTGATAATATGCTTTGAACCTTAACTGGAAGGACCTCTGCTAGGGCTGAGAAGCTAGTTCAGTCTCGAGGCTCTTTCAGCCCCTGGCCTCCCTGCTCTCTCCAGTATTTTTTCCCATTCTTTTGTTCTTTATTAGACAACTTTATTATAGAATGGATTACTGTCTTCCACTGGTCTACATTTGAGATATCAACATTGCTATTACAGTGTGTGTGTGTGTGTGTGTGTGTGGGGACTACTGTGTTTACTGTATGGAAAGAAACAAAATGGTCTCAGATGACTGCTTTTTCTTCAGGAAAGTCCTTTCTACTTAACTGGATGAATGCACAAGCCTATTGATTTACAAAGCAAAGCTAGGATATTCAGATATTTTTCCATCTTCAGGAAAGTACTTGGTGTTTTTATGAGTTGAAATTGTTGTATTTAAAACTGTAGATATATCAAAGAAGAACAATTCATTTACTTACTAAATGGAAGTATAGTATGTTCCTAAGATGGTTGCTTTGATGTAGCTAACACTGTGAAAGCAAACTTTAGTGATACTAAATAAATAAATACGTTCTTATGGCTACTTCTGCAGATTAGGATGATGAAATCTTAGTGTAGGACACAGAGAAATAAAGAATCATGAACCACTTTACTGGAGAAAGTAAATTGAAATTAACTCTGTCATAAGGAATCAAGCATTTGTAAGTGCTATGAATAAAATTGCAGTTATCTTTTTAAGTGCTGTATGCATATTTAATTTGCACCTCTTTGAAGCTATGTTGAGAAACTGAGGAAAAACACGCATAACCCAGTGATTAAATATATAGAGATGTATAGTGAGTGGGGCAGTGAGTGATTTTTTTGTGGGTGTTGTGTGTTTTTTCTGTATGATGTGTTCCTCCCACCCCATAGGTTTGTACAGGCTGGTGGGGGCTGTGCGCTGAGAGAGAAGCAGAGCCCTGATTAGGGGGCTGGGCTTCCCTGATTAGGGAGCCTATAAAGGCAGTCGAACAGTACGCCAGCAGCACAGGAGCAGCAGTGTAAACAGGAAAGTTTGAGTGGGAGTTTGTAAGGGGAGTTTGGGTGTGTGTGGTGATCTGGTTTTGTTTTGGTGCTTGTTCAGGTCTTTGGGTTTTTTTCCCCCCCTTGACAGGAATTTAGGCGGGAAGGCTATGATAGGTATAGAGGCAGCAGTAGTAGTGACCATGGAAGAAACATGAAGATGACCGAAAGTAGAATCTGCGGGATGTACATGATCCCAGAAATGGGACCATTAAGCACTGAGGATGGGGTGGAGATTAAAGTTTATCTAGGTATGGCCCAACACCTAAACAAATACTTTGCCTCAGTTTTTAATGAGGCTAATGAAGAGCTTAGGGGTAGTGGCAAGGTGGCTAATGGCAACAAGGATAAGGAGGTAGAAATTACCACATCCAAGGTGGAAGTCAAACTCAATCTTATCAAAGATTTTAATGGGACTAAATGGGGGAGGGGGAGCAGATTAATCTCCATCCAAGAATATTAAAGGAACTGACACATGAAATTGCAAACCCAAAAGCAAGGATTTTAAATGAATCTGTAAACTTGGGGGTTGTACCTTATGGCTGATGAATTGCTAATATAGTTTCTATTTTTTAATAAAGGGCAAAAAGTTATCCAGGAAACTACAGGCCTGTTAGTTTGACCTCAACTGTATGCAAGGTCTTGGAACAAATTTTGAAAGAGAAAGTAGTAGAAAGGACATAGAGGTGAACGGTAATCGCGATAAAATACAATGTGGTTTTACAAAAGGTAGATTGTTCTAGACCAACCTTATCTTCTTTGAGAAGATAACTGATATTTTACACAAAGGAAATGCAGTAGATCTAATCTATCTGGATTTCAGTAAGGCATGTGATACAATTCCACATGGGAAATCATTAGTTGAATTGGAGAAGATGGGATTTATACTGAAAGGTGGATAAGGAACTGCTCAATGGGTTGACTACAACAGGTCATACTGAAAGGTGAATTGTCAGGCTGAAGGAGGTTTCTAGTGGAGTTCCTCAGGGATTGGTCTCGGGACCAATCGTATTTAACGTTTTTATTACTCACCTTGCCACAAAAAGTGAGAGCGCGCTAATAAAATTTGTGGATGACATAAAGTTGGGAGATAAAATAAATAAATTTAATAAACAGCCAGTACGAAGAAGGACTGGAATATCACACAAGATCTGGATGACCTTGTAAACTGAAGTAATAGAAATAGTATAAAATTTAATAGTGCAAAGTATAAGGTCATGCATTTAGGGACTAAGAACAAAAATTTTGGCTATAAGTTGGGGACTTATCAGTTGGAATTGACAGAGGAGGAGAAAGACCTGGGTGTACTGGTTGATCACAAGATGACTGAGCCATCAATGCAATGTGGCCATGAAAAAGGCTAATGTAGTCCTATGATGCATCAGGCAAGGTATTTCCAGTAGAGACAGGAAAGTGTTAGTACAATTATACAGGCACTGGTGAGACCTTATCTAGAATATTGAGTGCAATTCTGGTCTCCCACGTTTAAGAAAGATGAATTCAAACTGGAACAGATGCAGAGAGGGGCTACTAGGATGATCTGAGGAATGGAAAACCTATCTTATGAGAGGAGACTCAAAGAGCTTGGCTTGTATAGCCTAACGAAAAGAAGGCTAAGGAGAGATATGATTTCTCTCTATAAATACATCATAGGGATAAATACCAGGGAGGGAGAGGAGTTATTTAAGTTAAGTGCCAATGTGGACACAAGAACAAATGGATATAACTGGCCATCAACAAGTTTAGGCTCGAAATTAGGTGAAGGTTTCTAACCATCGGAGGCGTGAAGTTCTAGAACAGCCTTCTGTGACACTTTGTACCTCAAAGCAGCACCCTGGAACCACCATATTCACCACTGTCATATAATTATTATATGCGTTGTACAAAGTATGCCTTGTGAGGTATCATTTTTAAAGTCTTAATCTGTTGAACATTAATATCCTGTTGGATTGTATGTGCTATCATTGTATGTGAAGTTATGAAATTTTGCTATGTGTGTGTTACTGAAATATGTTGTGAGGTTGGGAACACCTACAATGGGTACAACAATGGAGTAGCCAGACATGCTGATGGCCCATTAAAGGGAATCCACTTTCCCAACAGCCATCCCAGAAGACTTTTCAGAGAGAGCTTGACCAATGTGGCGGACCTCCACATCACAAACATAGATCTTTCCAGCAAGTTGGAAGAAACTATAAAATAAGGGGAAATGACATAATGACTTGGCCTCACTACCCCCACAACTCAACATCCGAAAGCACATCTGGAGGACAAAGACTTTGAATTGCAGGAGAGTGGTCCTGGGTTGGAGGGCAGTCCCAGCCTGTGTACTGAGGAACTATACCATCTGCCTGGGTGAGATACTGCTTGATTCAAATCCTGTTTAATTCATAGAACTCATTGATTGTGAATTTACTTTTATTTCTTAGGTAAATAAATTTGATCGCTACACTTACTACTTATAATCACTTAAAATCTATCTTATATTTTACCTAAAACAGTTTGTTTTGGTTGAAGTGTTTGGGAAATTTCAGCTCAGTTTACAAAGGCTAGGGGTGGACTGGGTAATGAACTTAACTGGTCAGGCTTCTGACCAGGGCAAAACAGTACAGTCTGGAGTGCAAGGCTGAGGAGCTGAGAGGAATTGGCTAAAGCCTCTCTATTGTTGGTTCATAAATGGCTGGGAGAAACATTCATGTAATTCAGCTGGGTGTGTCCCTGCCTGTGGATGTCTATGTAAGTGCACTACCTGCCAGAAGTTTGTAACTTGCTAACATCATTACAGTGTGAGAGGGAGCCCAGGTCGCTGGGACAGAGAGGGCTCAGTGGTCCCACATTCTATGTGGCACCCCGGGAGCCCTGTCACACCTTCCAAAGGGAGCAGTGGAGGCAAAAAACCTAACTGGCTTCAAGACTGAGCTTGATAAGTTTATGGAGGGGATGGTATGATGGGACTGCCTACGATGGCATGTGATCCATTGGCGACTGCCAATAGCAAAAATCCCCAACGACTGGAGTCAAGACAATAGACAGGAAAGGCTCTGAGTTACTTCAGATAATTCTTTCCCAGGTATCTGCCTGGTCAGTCTTGCCCACATACTCAGCATCTAACTGATCACTATATTTGGGATTGGGAAGGAATTTCCACCCGTGTCAGACTGGCAGAGACCCTGGTGATTTTTCACCTTCCTCTGCAGCGTGCGGCATGGGTCACTTGCAGGTTTAAACTAATGTAAATGGTGAATTCTCTGTAACTTGAAGTCTTTAATCCATGATTTGAGGATTTCAGTAACTCAGCCAGAGGTTACGAGTCTATTTCAGGAGTTGGTGGATGAGGTTCTGTGGCCTGCAACGTGCAGGAGGTCCATGAGAGCACCTTCCCTCTTATCCCGTGGCAGCTTACTTTGCATAAGAGCCTTTGGTGAGGGACCTTGTCAAAGGCTTTCTGAAAATCTAAGTACACTATATCCACTGGATCCCCTTGGTCCACATGCTTGTTGTGACCCCCTCAAAGAATTCTAGTAGATTGGTGAGGCATGATTTCCCTTTACTAAAACCATGTTGATGCTTCCTCAACAAATTATGTTCATCTATATGTCTGACAATATTGTTCTTTATGATAGTTTCAACCAGTTTGCCCGGAACTGAAGTCAGGCTTACAGGCCTAAAATTGCCAGGATCACCTCTGGAGCCCTTTTTAAAAATTGGCGTCACATTAGCTATCCTCCAGTCATCTGGTACAGAAGCTGATTTAAATAATAGGTTACAGACTACAGTTAGTAGTTCTGCAATTTCACATTTGAGTTGCTTCAGAACTCTTGGGTGAATACCATCTGGTCCTGATGACTTGTTGCTGTTTAATTTATCAGTTTGTTCCACAACCTCCTCTAATGATACGTCAATCTGGAACAGTTCCTCAAATCTGTCACCTAAAAAGAATGGTTCAGGTTTGGGAATCTCCCTCAGATCCTCAGCTGTGAAGACCGATGCAAAGAATTCATTTAATTTTTCTGCAGTGTCCTTATCCTT
Organism: Chrysemys picta bellii; assembly: GCF_011386835.1. Lineage (NCBI taxonomy): Eukaryota > Metazoa > Chordata > Testudines > Emydidae > Chrysemys > Chrysemys picta. The sequence continues at coordinate 109,969,953 of NC_088794.1, forward strand.
TAGCACCTTGATCGTCCAGTGGCCCCACTGGTTGTTTAGCGGGCTTCCTGCTTCTGATGTACTTTTAAAAAAAAATTGCTATTACTTTTTGAGTCTTTGGCTAACTGTTCCTCAAATTCTTTTTTGGCCTTCCTAATTGTATTTTTATACTTCATTTGCCAGTGTTTATGCTCCTTTCTATTTTCCTCACTAGGATTTAACTTCCACTTTTTAAAGGATGCCTTTTTGCCTCTCACTGCTTCTTTTACTTGTTGTTTAGCCATGGTGGCTCTTTTTTGGTTCTCTTACTATGTTTTTTAATTTGGGGTATACTTTTAAGTTGAACCTCTATTATTGTGTCTTTACAAAGTTTCCATGCAGCTTGCAGAGATTTCATTTTTGGTACTGTACCCTTTAATTTCTGTTTAACTAACCTCCTCATTTTTGTATAGTTCCCCTTTCTGAAATTAAATGCTATAGTGTTGGGCCGCTGTGGTGTTTTTCCTGCCACAGGGATATTAAATTTAATTACATTATGGTCACTATTATTAAGCGATCCAGCTATATTCACCTCTTGATGAGAGAGAACAGCACATGTGAAGGAAGGGAATAAAGCTTGAATGTTTCACTGTCTTGGTGCTCTCACTTTTTATGCTTCAACTTTGGACATGTTGTCAGAAGTAAATTGGTTCCTGCAGGTACCTGAATTCAGAAACTAAGAATATTGAGGTGGGGTGGAGCGGAGGAGAGAAAAAACAAAGAAATCACAAACTGTGGCAGCATAACAGATTCCTTTCCCCAAGCAGGTGGACATGAAAGTGGATGTGTTTAGCAAATGGAGATTCTGTAGAACACAGTGGGAAAACTATGAATTTGCAACAGGGCTGAAAAAAGGAAAACAAAATAAGAGCAGCCACACTATTATGTGTAATGGGTAAAGGCTGCCATATGCTCCATCAGCATCTGAATATACAAGTAGTAGATGGGAGGACCCATGTACAATTCTAGAAACCCTCCAAAATCATTTTCAACCCACAAAGATGTCATATACAAAAGGCATCTTTTCAAGAAGTGTGATCAAGAATCTGGAGAAACAGTAGCTCAATGTATTACCATACTGTGCAAAATGGCTGACTTGTGCAATTATCAAATCTTATAAGAGGAGACCCCTCACTAACTCCACCAAGAGCTATGTCTAGTGTAAAGCTAGTGATTTTCTGTAAGTCTTGGAACACTGGGAAAGTTCCAGAGAACTGGAAGAAATCTAATGTAGTGCCAATATTTGAAAAGGATAAATGGGACAACCCAAGTAATTACAGGTCTGAGAGTCTGACATCAATCCCAACCAAAATAATAGAATGACTGACACAAGACTCGATTAATAAAGAATTAAAGGAAGGTAACAGAATTTACACCAGTCAACATTGGTTTGTGGAAAACAGATCTTGTCAAACTAACTAGATATCATTTTTTCTGAAGAGATTACAGGTTTGGTTGATAAATGTAATAGGGACGATATAATATACTTAAACTTAAAGGTATTTGACTTGGTACTGCATGACATTTTGATTACAAAACTAGAGTGATGCAACATCAATATGACATGAACTAAATGAAATTAAAACTGGCTAACTGATAGGTCTCAAAATGTAATTGTAAATTGGGAATCATCACTGAGTGGGTGTGTTACTAGTGGTTATTGCAGGGATTGGTTCTTGATCCTACACTATTTAACATTTTTATTAATGACTTGGAAGAAAACATTAAATTATTATAGGTAAAGTTTGCAGATGATACAAGGATCAGGATAGTGATAAATAATGAAGTGGACAGGTCACTGGATTGCATGGTAAACTGTATGGAGGCAAACAATATGTGTTTCAGTTCAACCAAATGTAAAATCATTCATCTAGGAACAAAGAATGTAGTCCAGACTACAGGATGGGAGACTCTCATCTGGAAAGCAGTTACTTTGAAAAAGACTTGGGAGTCATGTGGATAAGCAACTGAACATGAGCTCTCAGTGCAGTGCTGTTTCCAAAAGGGCTAATGCAATCCATGGATTGCATAAACGGGAATATCGATTAGGAAGGTTGTAGTACACCTTTGTATTTGGCATTGGTCTGATGTGGTGCCCACAATTCAAGAAAGATGTTGATAAATTGGAAATAGTTCAGAGAAGAGTCATCAGAATGATTAAAAGATTGGAAAATCTGCCTCACAGTGAAAGATTCAAGGAGCTTGATCTATTTAACTTATCAAAGAGAAAATTAAATGATGTCTTGATCATGGTCTATAAGTACCTACATGGGGAACAGAAATTTGATAATAGAGGGTTCTTCAGTGTAGCAGACAAAGGTGTAACAAGATCTAATGTATAGAAGTTGAAGCTAGACTAATTCAGACTACAGATAAGGTGCGCATGTTTAACATTGTGGGTAATTACCACTGAAACAATTTACTAAGGTTTGTGGTGGATTCTCCATCACTAGCAATTTTTAGAAAAATATCCAATCTTGATTTAAAAGATATGCTTTAGTTCAGACAAGAATTAATTCAGGGAAGACCTATAACTCGTGTCATGCAGGAGGTGAGACCACTAGATGATCACAGTGGTCCCTTCTGGCCTTTTAATCTATGAACATATTATTATCGGCTATAATCTATTATCTGACATGGCAAAGAAAAAATATTTTCAGTAGTTGATGCCAAAGATGGATATTGGCTAGTGCTACTGGATAAGGAAAGCAGCTACCTCACCACATTCTAGATACCAGTAGGTAGATACAAATGGTTGAGAATGCCATTTAGGATCAAACCTGCAGGAGACAACTATCAATGCCATCAGCAAGACATACTAAAAGGAGTCACTGGAGACAGTGTCATAGCTGATGACTTTCTGGTGTATGGACATAGAGACAGCATGCTGGAAATTGTGGCAGATCATGACCATAGCCTCATCTCTGTGCTAGAAAGAGCTAGGGAGATAAATCTAAAACTGAACAAAACAGTAACATAGATGGTCTATGACCTGAACCCGAAATCTTAAAAGCAATATAGCAGATGTCCAAACTTAAAGATATTAAATCAGTTCAGAGACTATTAGGATTTGTAAAATAATTGACAAAATTTCTTTCAACCTTCTCAGATGTGTGTAAACCCCTGAGGCAACACAAAGACGCAGTATAGACATGGTTACCTCAACATGATGCAGCCATCAAACATGTCAAGATGCTGGAGACCACCTACCCTATCCTGAAATACTACGATGAAAATAAAGAGGCAACCATACAACATGATACCAGTGAGACAGTCACTGGCGCATTACTTCTACAAAAGGAACAGCGGTTAGCTTTTGGATCAAGGTCATGGCTGCCAATGGAACATACACCCGAATTGAAAAGGAATGTGTGACAGAGTGTATAGACTACATGGAAGAGAAAGGTACCAGAGAAGCCCTGACAGTAGGGCTAGCCCCACTCCTGTGGCCCTGTCAATCATGTATGATAGGGAGGAGGCCTTTAAAAGCAAGGAAACTGTAGTCAGTAGGGTGGGAAGGCACCCTGAGGAGAGTAGAGTGGACTCCCAGGGTAAGACAGACAGAATGTGTCTGACTCAATGGCCCAGCCAGAGTGATTTGCCAAACCCCACTACGATGGCGCTGGATCGTTGGCAGCAGCATAGACTTGCCTTCCACCCTCTGAGGGAGGAACTACAGTGGTCTCTGTTACAAGTGGTGGAGAATGCAGGCAGTTGGTGAGCTCTTCTGAGAAGGGAGGGGGAAAAAAAACACAAGAGGTTGCCCGCGGTTGTAAAATCCATCATGAGATCTAGCGTGGTAGCTAAAATGGGTCACTGAAAATTATCATCAGCAGGTTACCCTATAGCAACAACAGCAACAGCCACTGCTGCAACAGCTTGCTGCCCAGAAACAACAACTGGTGCAGCAGCAACTATAACTGGAGCAGCTAATAAAGGAATTAGCCACATGCCAATAGAGGCAGCGACAGAACCTAGTGCAACAAATGCTGGCTGTACTTCAACCTCCAGGGGTAGTGTGTGTGTGTGTGTGTGTGTGGGAAGGGATGGCAAACACTAGCTTCAGCCCCTCCAACGTGATGGCCATCCTGGTGAAACTTGCTAAAATGGGACCAGACAATGACCCCATGGGATTCCTCACCATTTTTGAGTGGGTGGCATCTGCTGTGGAGTGGGCTCTGTAACACTGGGTTGTGCTAGTGGTGCCCCACTTGTCGGGACTGGCTCAAACTGCCTACTGGGAACTTGACTCAACATTGGCCAGAGATTATGCAATTTGTCTAGATTTTACCAGCGGGAGGACAGGCCTGGGTGTTAAAATATCAGCCTTACACCAGGAAAGAGGTTATGAATCTGATGGAAAACTATCTCAGCACTTACATTCTCCCCCCCCTCCAAGATACCCAGAGGTTGGACCCATGAGAGCCAGCAATGTGGGGTCTGAGGCCTGATGGGGTCTCACAAGGACCCACAATTGTGGTGAAGAAGCTAGGTCCCCATGCCAGAACAGCAATGAAGAACACCAGCTCGGCAGAACCCTCTACTGCCCATAAAGGACTATCAGGCCCACATGGTAGAACCCCTGGTTCAGTCCCAGAGAAACCAGACAGACAGGGTGATGCAGGGGCCACACTACTCCAAGACATCAACACTGTCAGGCGGGAAGTGCTTCTCCTGTGGACAGGCCGGCCACTTCTGTAGGGACTGCCCCTATATGGAATGTGATTACAGGCAAGTGTGGACTGCAGAATCTAGGCCCATAAGAAATGCCCTGTCAAGCTAGTAGTCCAGGTGTGGTTGGAGGGAAAGAAAGTAATAGGGCTGGTGGACTCAGGATGTAATCAGACCCTGATCCACCAGCAGCTCATAGACCCTGGGAAGGACACTGGAGGAACAATATTGTTCCTCCAGTGTGACCATGCGGATGTAAGGTCCTACCCCACACAGCAAGTACAACCGGAGGTGGGGGGACACTCAGCAAACATATGAGTGTATGATGGGGTCCCCAGGGTGCAACCTGGACTATGGGATATCTGAGCCCTCCAAACCCACCAACCTGGGTTGCCTCTTACACTGTGATGCTGATGTCAAGTTACAAACCTCTGATAAGCTCTGCACTTACACAGCCAGGGACTCACCCAACTGTGTTACATGAATGATCTTCCAGCCACTCATGAATCATCAATAGAGAGGCTCCAGCCAGTTCTCCCAGATCCCCAGTCTTGCACCCTAGAAGCCTTACCAGTAAGTTCAATTCTTAGTTTGCCACTTCTTCATAGGAAAGTGGACATGCACCAGCTTTTGTAACATGAGCTGAGCTTTCCCGAGCACTTTAGACAAACTCACTGGTAAGGATAAAACATTAAAATAAGTTTATTAATTACAGAAAGATAGATTTTAAGTGATTATAAATGGTAGGCATAAAGGTCAGAGATAGTTACTTAAAAATAAATAAATAAACACGCATTCTAAACCCTAAACCTTTAGTCTAAGCAAGGTTTTGTCAAACAGCTTTTCTCACCCTGACAGATGATACAAGCCGATTACAGTTCCTCAATACACAGTCTGGGACTCCCTTCCAGCCTGGGACCAAATTTCCCCAATTCAAAGTCTGTCCTCCAGACGTTCTTCCAGGTGTTGAGATAGGGGAGAGAGGGAGAGGCCAACCGGTTATGTCACTGTCTCTCTTTTATACTTTCTTCCAGCTTGCTGGAAAGATTCTTGCTGTGATGTGGGGGTCAGGTTCAGGGCATCCTTGATTTGTTACAGGAATCCTGGGGAAGCCAGGGACTGTGAACAGAAAACCCAGTCCTAATGTCCACCAGTTGTGCAAGCAGCTTAAAAAATTGGGGGCATTTGCCTGTGAGAGCCTATAGGAGGCCCAACGATGTCAGGTAGTAACATGCAATGAAGAACCCCAGTTACAAAAGTTCAAGCTGGGGGACTGAGATCATCTACTGTTGCTGAGCACAGAGTCCAAGCTACTGGCCCAAAGGCAGGGTCTTCTCAGGGTGCTGCGATGTGTAGGTCCCATCAATTATGAGGTATAACACCCAGATGAAAAAAAAAAGTCACTCAACCTACTAAAGGCCCGGTGTGACAGGGAAGCCTTCCTTATCACTCCCTTTGCCACTGACCCCAAACAAGGATCTGAGATTCCAACCACAGAGGCTGATAACACTGCCAAGTTGGGGGGAAACACTTGGGGCTGAACAAAAAGCCCAGAAGGATCAGCTGTAACAAGCATTCCTTTAGGCAGCGGCGGCTCCAGGCACCAGTGCTCCAAGCGCGTGCCTAGGGCAGCAAGCCGTGGGGGGCGCCCTGCTGGTCCCTGCGAGGGCGGCAGTCAGGCTGCCTTTGGCGGCATGCCTGAGGAAGGTCCGCCAGTCCCGTGGATTCGGTGGCAATTTGGCGGCGGGTACGCCAAAGCCGCGGTACTGGCGGACCTCCCGCAGGCATGCCGCCGAATCCGCAGGACCGGGGACCTCCCACAGGCAAGCCGCCGAAGGCAGCCTGCCTGCTGTGCTTGGGGAGGCAAAAAAGCTAGAGCCGCCCCTGCCTTTAGGTATTCTCCACACTTCCTGGGCATATGTACCCACCTAATGTATCATCGCATTGAGAGCGACCCTGGGCAGAGGTTGAGGGAGAACCCTCAGCCCCTACCCAAGAAGATGTTGGATACATCAAGACAGAACTCCAAGAGATTCTAGTGACTGATGTAGCCCCACAGTTCTCATCCTGGAGCCCAGTGGTGCGACTAGGTTTTGGATCGACTTCTGCAAGGTCAATTCAATCTTCAAGTTTGATGCATATCCCATGTCATGGGTGGATGAGCTACTGGAATGGCTTGGGGCAGACAGGTACCTGTCCACAGTTGACCTTACAAAAAATTACTGGCAGATTCTGTTGACTCCAGAATCCAGGGAAAACACAGCATTCAACATGCCCTTTAGACTGTACTACTTTCTGACAATGCTGTTTGGGCTGCATGGAGTGGTGGCAACCTTTCAGAGGTTAATGGATCATGTGCTCCTTCCACATGGACACTATGCCACAGCTTATCTAGAGGAGATAGTAATATATTGCTCAGATATATTGCTCAGACATGGAGCCATCTGCACCATGTCATCACAGTACTAAAGCTGATTGCCGAAGACAGCCTGACTGCCAAACTGGCTATCTGTTGATTTGGGAATAGTAAAACCATGTACCTGAGATATGTGGTGGGAGGCAGGCATATTCGCCTGGTCATGGACAAAATGCAGGCTTTGGCCTACTATCCAATACCCACAGCCAAAAAACAAGTTAGGCAATTTTTGTAGTTGGCTAGATACTACAGGCGATTCTGCCTAACTTTGTCACCATCTAAGCTCCTCTTACAGAACTGATGAGTGAGGCGAGACCTCAAAAGGTGCAGTGGTCAGATGAGTGTGATTCAGCCTTTTAAACACTGAAACAGGCCTTGTGCTGTGATCCAGCGCTCTTCAACCCAGATTTATCAAAAGAATTTATATTCCATACAGACGTGTCAGACATAGGACGTGGGGTGATGCTCTCTCAGACCTTCAAGGAAGAGGAACACCCCATATTGTATTTAAGCCAAAATCTCTTCCTGCGTGAAATAACCTACTCTGTAATAGAAAAGGGAGGCCTGGCCATGAAGTGGGCCATTGACATCTTGCTCTACTACGTGCTGGGCAACCCCTTTTTGCTCAATATGGACCACACACCCCACTAATGGCTACACACAATGAAGGACACAAACACAAGGATCATGCATTGGTACCTGATCCTCCAGCCAGATCAATTTTCGGTGCTGATTTCTTTTCATAGAGTATGAATACCACTTGTGGATAAAGAGGTCATGCCCACCACAAGGAATGACACCCCAGAGTTGTTTTTGAGGGGAAGAGTATGTGATGGCTGTATAGACCACACATGACGAGGAAGGTGCCAGAGAGGCCCTGACTATAGGGCTAGCCCCACTCCTGTGGCCCTGTCAATCATGTATGATAGGGAGGAGGCCTTTAAAAGCAAGGAAACTGTGGTCAGCAGCATGGGAAAGCGCAGGATTACCATAAGCAGCAGATTGTAGGAGTCACTCATGGAGCTATGGAGTGAACTCCCAGCCAGGAGACCTTCACCCCGACCCTGAGGAGAGTGGAGTGGACTCTGAGGGTAAGACAGAAGGAGTGAACCTGACTCAGAGGCCCAGCCAGAGTAATTTCCCAAACCCCACTATGGTGGCTCTGGGTTGTTGGCAGCAGTGTTGACTCACCTCTCTCCCCCTTTGCTGGGGCCACAGGGTGAGAGTGGCCCCTTGCAAATAGTAAGGAAGTGGGGCCTGTGCTGGAACCACCCAGTGTGGATAACTGGATTTGGTCAGGTTCTCCCATTCTCTGAGGGAGGAACCACAGAGGACTTGTTACAGAATGTCTTGAAATAATGTTTGCATGTGAAAAGTTTGACCAGTATGTACAAGGATGAGGCTCTTTTTGGGTAGAAAGTGACCATAAGCCAAGTGAGAATATTTCTGAAAAGCTACTGCTGTGGCCCCAAAATGGCTTCTTGCAAACTGCTTGAGATTGCAATGCTACAATCTGTAGATGTACATTATAAGAAAATGACTGAGATGTGCATAGCTGACTTCTTATCGAGAGCCTTGCAGCATGAAAGTATGGCAATGCATGACGAGTAGCCATTGTTCAGTTTTGATCTGGGAATAGATGAAATGGGTTTGGGGAAGAGTGAGTTGATATTTAAGGACATCAGTTAGAGGTGTCATGAAATTTCTTGGAAAATAACCTCTACAACTTACTGCAATCATACTACATTTTCTCATTCTCCATGGAAGTCTAACTGACTTGTGGGCACTCTGAAGACCACAACTGGAGCTGGGATATTTTGGGACAATCCCTCTGTTTAGTAGCTCATTTTAAGTCTTTTGTGTTCCCCTTTTCTTTTCCGAGACTCTTAAATGTCTTTTTTAATAAAGGCCACTTAAGCTTAATTTGGGAGCTCATCAAATTCTCCTCATCTCCTCTTTTTCATGCTTTTAAAAAAAACAGCTTAAGTTTCCTCAACTTTCTTCTTTTTCTGACAGAAACAATATGGGACTATTATCTAATATCCATATTGTAGTAGTACCCAGAGCTCCCAATCAGTATTGGAATCCTATTGGTTGATCAGTTGTTTCTGGTGCATGGTTTGTTTCTTTAGACCACTTTTGCTGTATATTTAAAAAATGCAATGCAGATTATTTTGTAACTTGCACAGTAACATTTAATAATATCTATATATTACATAGTAAATTACTTACATTATACCGATAAGAAGCTGAAGTGTATACTGTATATGTATTTTTACCTACTGAACATGGTATACATTTTACATTTACTATACAATATGTGGGTGGCAAACAGATACAGGAGTGCCTATGTCTACAGCTGGTTTGACTATATATACGCATACAATATGATTATGTTTGACAGCTCACAGGAAGTTATGTATCTTTTAGTTCTATCCCTCTATTTGATTGTGAAGCAGTGGTACATGCTGCGGGAACTGTACCTGGAGGGATAAAGGGATGAAAATAGCATCCCAGAATGAATGGAGTGGCATACAGAGATACTCAGTTGGTTTCTGCTATTCTGATTGCCATTTAATAGAAGGTGTATTTATAGGATTAGTTGTTAATCACAAACCATGAAAAGAGTTACTTAACTTGACATATAATTATAATATTGGATGAGCACATACAAATAACTTTAATATACAAACAATATTAATCCTGCTATGATTTTTTTTTTAAATTTCAGCCACTTCTATTACACAAATAGGTATTTAAATGACGTGGACTATACAACCAGCTTTGCAGAGTGTGTGTGTGTATATAAGCTCACTAATATAAATTAGTACCTTTAAAAATCACTGTAAACTCTGTTTTCTGTAATTATAACAAACCCTAGAGTTTTAACCACCTAATAGTAATTTTTTACTGTCTTTGCCATTATTTTCCTTTTGATTTCTTTAACTACATGTAACTTGAGCAAACAATGTTAAGTGGGAAAACAGATGTGATTAAATAGCCTGTAATTATGTCTTTAGTCATCTGTTACCATCCACCAGGCTCCTCCTGCTACTATGACCAGAAAAAGTGACCTAACTGATTTCACCAACAGCCTTGCTAGTGCCTGATGCAGAATAGATGGCCTTATTAAGCAATCAAAAAAATCAACCATTACAGTGGAATAGTAATCAACAGTATTTATACTTTTCACACACTAGCCCCACAATACACAATCAGGACCTTGAATTCTGCTAATTGGGTACCTTCTGCATCCAGAGGTGCCTGCAATAGGAAACAAAAGGGACTTGAAAATTAGTGTTTGTAGCAATTAGTTTCTATCTAAAGGCTTAGCCCAGTTCAGGGAAGCCATGATTCAAACAGGGATTATTATAGTAACTATGGTATTTAAATATCCTAGGTCATTATTCAGTGTAGAATATCGCATAGCAAAACTAATTTGGATGAGCTCTTTAGAAAACAATTATTTTGAATTTTTAAAATCCCAAACTGCGAACTGTTTGTTTTTATTCTTCTTTACATTTCCAACATTAAACACTTCTCTTTTAAAGATTATGATCTTGCTTGAGACTAGCTGTACAGGATGTTAAATATGTTTATTATTGAAGAGCTGAACTCTAAAGAATAGTAGAGAAAGTGTGTGATGCTATTATTTTTCTCAGAATGATCTGTATTTTAGTAGAGTATTGATGGGTTTAGTACTTCATGAAAAATGCAAGGACTCAAAGTATATTGTTTATAAAACATACCTACAAATTCACATCCCATAATATAAAAATACTTAAGGAAAAAATGTAGGCATGTATATTTGCATTTTATCTGAATAAGCTAGAGCATTTACAAATGGGCCCCAATGAAAGCTCAGTGGATTATATTAAATTGGTTACAAAAAGCCTTTTGCCTCTTTCTTTCCTTTTGAATCTTTAGTATTTCTGACGTAATAAACTGATAGATAAATCTGTGCTTTGGTTCTTGCCATTATAGACTCCCTGCTGTAGATGCTTAAAGGGCAAATTAACAGTAGCACAATTCGAGTAACCTCTTCACCTCTCCTACAAAGCATCAGCTGCATGTTCTTGCTTTGCTAAGGCTCTCCATATGGTTACAGCAGGACCTTAACAATAGAATACAAAAAAGCTTAGAATTCAGGAAGAAAACTGAGGAAATAGGGAAAGGGAAGCAAAAAGTCTTTAAGTCAAACCTCAGTCTCATTTCTATTTGAAGGTCATGCTGGATAACGGAAATGTACCATCTGCAATTTATTAATAAATGGCAATTCTCATTAGTTAAATGCTGTTTAATCCATATGTGATTAAGTATGTGACCTTACAAAGATTGTTATTAATACAAAATATTAGATTATGAAACCATTAAATTATAGGAAAATATTGGTACTTTGAAGACAATCAGAATGATGTGTGATAGTTTTTAGAGATACAGTACTATACCAACATTTTCCTCTGACTGATTGCATTACATATTGATATTAGCAAGTATCAGTATGTAGTGCAATCAGTCAGTAGAAAATGAGTGAAATGTGAACTAATGAGAGCTAATTGTCTCATATAATAGCAAGGACACAGAATTCTATCAATTAAATTAGTCTGAGTTGAAACAACTATCAATGTAATAATGTTGATAATATCAACCAAATTAGGTGTAATGAAATAAATGGTATGCTAAAGACCAGAGCTACCCACATCCTTCAGCCCCCATTCTGTTCTAACAAGCGAGGAGAACCTTCTGCCTTTGAGCTCAGCTTACTCACAGGTATATAAAATGCATCACTTTAAAAACATGTTACTGTATTCAAGGGGATGGCGGGAAAGGAGAAGTAAAGCAGAATCTTTGAGATCTCAGCAGTCAGAGGAGTCAGGAAGCAACTGATGGCACAGTGATGCTGCTGGTTGGCTACCAAGAACTGGGGAGAAGATGTACCCACCATCTATGGTGTCCCCCTTCAGCCTCTCAGGATGAGTGTGAGGGGCAGTAGATGAGAATCTTGTGACTCAGACTTGAACAGAGTATTGGCTGTCCAGTGGAGGGCTATAGTTTTTGGGGGAGGAGCGAATTTTGCTGAGTCCCCACTCAGAAGAGTCTTTATCCAGCTTGACTATATGGTAAATGAGGTGATGTACATCAAGGTAGAGATGCACAGCAATGAAGCTCCTCCATTCTGAGAGCAGAAGAGGATTCTTCACATCTGTCTCAGTTTTTATGAAAATGGACTACAAACCATCACTTTAATATGGAAGAAAATCATTTTTGAAATATTCCTTTCTATGTCAATTTTAGTTTCTCCCATGAAAATGTATCTGAAAGATTGCTGCACATATTTTCCCCTGGTGGGCATTTGTACTGAGAACAACTTGTGTTCTCTCCATTGTATGTTTTATGATGTGTAAGGTTCATGCATTTTATCATCCTAAAATTTTAAATGAAAATATAAAGTAGAATAGTTAACAGAATTTCGGAAAGTTCACATTTGTATATCTTTGCCTGTTAAAAGACATATCAATGTTCCCAGCTTTGTAGCATCACAAAGAGTAGTAAATGGGGGTCTGTGTTGGAATCCGGACATAAGAGCCTATAATTACAGAAGTTAGAGACAGAAAAGATCTGATAGATTATCTAATTAATTTCTGTGTCATTGCAAAATTGTTCCTTTAGTACATTTTCTAGTGTTTTGTCAAGTCTAGTTTCAAATTCCGCAAGTGTCAGACCTTGCGCAATTTCCCTTGGGAAGCTGTCCTACAACTGACTACCTCTCACTATCAGTAGTTTTTCCCTGACATTCAGCCTAAACTTTTCCTTTCCTATTGAGGTCCAGAGGAGCAGCTGGATGCTCAGCCCTTCTGAAGATCAGGCCAGCTAGTTAGGTGTCTAAGTATAGATTTGAGCCTAACTTTAAGTTTCTATCTTTGCAAATTGTGACTATGCTGCATACATTTTTGCATCATCTTGAATTATTCCTCTTTACATTCTTTGACTTGGTCTACACTTGAAAGGTATTTTGGCATATGTTTGTCAGTCAGGGATGTGAAAAAAACCACACCTCTGTGGTAAGTTCATGGAGGATAGGTCCATCAATGGCTATTAGCCAGGATGGGCAGGGATGGTGTCCCTAGCTTCTGTTTGCCAGAAACTGGGAATGGGCGACGGGATGGAACACTTGATGATTACCTGTTATGTTCATTCTCTTTGGGACACCTGGCATTGGCCACTGTCAGAAGACAGGATACTGGACTAGATAGACCTTGGGTCTGACCCAGTATGGACGCTCTTATGTTCTACCCAGTACCTGCCCATCTGAATGAGGGGAGATGGTGCCAGTGAAACATAGCATCTATTATCTCACCCATTTTGAGTCATCATTAATGTCATCCTCCTCATTTGTTAATGGACTTCCTTTCTCTTTAGTACTTATTTTCGTCCTGTTTTATTCATAAGAGCCCTTTTTATTCCCCTTAGTCTTTTTGACTCATTCTGGGCTTGATTGTAAGATTATAATTTATAATCTGTACAGAGAAAGTAGCTGCGTCACCCAGGAACAGACCAGAGAATGAATTGCAGGTCCATCACAATTCCTCCCCTGCTCTCCCTTACTCTGAGAGAGGAGTATTTTTGTTGTGTAATTAACAACCTCTTGTGCAACAACCTGGCTAATTTGACCAACAATTGGGAGATGATGATGTGGTGCAGAGCTAAGGCTGCTCCTCTTCCTGCTGACTTGGTGGTAGTGAGGAGTATCAGGTGAGTAGATCCTGTTCTCCACACCATAGTTGGTCACAATCTGAGCAGGGGAGTAATGAAGGCTTTACTCCCTCTCACTCCCCTGTGCAGCCAAGTAAGGGCTATGACAATGTAGCCCACTGTGTAGTGGACTCTGAGTATTTTTGATTGGTTGCTTTCCTCTTTTCCATTTCTTTTATAGGTTCCTTTTTAACATCAGATCTTTGATCAGCAATTCACAAGGCCACATAGGTTCCTGCTTGTTCTTTGTATTTTCTTAATTGCAATGTCTGTATTGTAATGATAATGTTCCTTAGCTATTTTCCACACATACAAATTCTAATAATTCATCCCATTGTTCTTAGTCACTAGATTTCTTAATTTCCCAAAATTTGCTTTCCTGAAATCTAATTCACTTGTATTTCTATCTTCCTTACTATGCCTGATTCAAATAGCTTGTGGTTACTGGTCTAAAGTTCCCTATTATTTTAACATTCTGAGTCATTTGTTCCTTAACAAGTAGATTCAGAGTGGTTTGTTCTCTGTTGCCCTGGGTAATAAAATTGTCCTTTTGTAACTTGAGAACCTTCTTAATACATATGTGGCTGTATTTGTTACCCAACAGTGATACAGGAGGTAAATAAATCTCCTCATAATGTTTCATCCAGGTCTGAGAAATAATTATCCATCTTGTATAAGTTTGCCCTGTACTGTATTCTGCTAGATTTGCATAAAGTAAGTCAGTATTAACAGTGGGGAAGGAGGTGCTGCAATATGCAGTCTATAGTCTGGTGTAAAATCTAGATTATTATACAGTATTTCTGTGCAAAACAAAACTATTTCCCATTTATTTGAGTGAAGCTTTAAGAAAAAAAAAGTGTGGTCAATTTACAGAAGAAAAGAGAAAAAACTCATCAAGTATTTTCACTATATATATGTGTATATACATTAATGAAATATGGATAAATTGTACAGAAATATTGGAGTGACATATGGAAGTCTGATATGGGAAATTCTGAAACAGAAAGCAGATATGATAGCTTTTCTCTGATGTTTTATGTTTTTTGTCAATAATAATTAATTGCTATCTGTACTGAAGATAGTCTTGTGCAGTTATGATATCTTAATATGATTAATTCAATTACTGAAATATCCTGCTTTCTACAAATGTATCGTCTTTCAAATAACCTTCACATTTGGCTGCTGTGTTTTATCATGTATATTGTGCCTTCCCCCCCCCTTTTGTATTGCTTTAAAAAGACAACAGAACATGCTGTGAGTTAATGTTTCGCTTGTAAAAGGTTATGGATTAAGCTCAGCTGGTTTCTCAGGCTGACACAGGGTTCATGATTAGAAGAATGAAAACAAACATGAATTGAAAATGTCACTAACCTTTATTGGGCCCTGAGAATCCCTGAGCCTGCATGACAGGAGGCTTTCCTGTTTTCAACAGGATAAAGAAGATTGAAACAAAACAGCATGGATCTTGGCTATTTACATCTTTTAATGAATGCTCTTCACGTTTGGGGCCTTTTGTCAATCTCCCAGTTTTCAAGGGGTTAGTTGTGAAAAGTGCGGATGGTATCACATACCCTTATAAACCATGGAGTAGACATCTGTCTAGGATGCTTTTTCCTCCAAATTATGCTCAGTGTAAAGGACCATGTTTTAAGCTTCATTTACGACTGTGCATGTATAAGGTAGCCAATTATCCAGTCTGAGTGTTCTTTAGCAGAGGAGCTGAATAAAACCATCTGTAAATAATGCAATCAATTTTGTTTTACTTGCATTAAGCTAGAGGGTTAACATTACTTAAATCCTATATGATAGTGTGGTTTGAACTTAAAAACTGTTTAATGAAAAATCTCTTTTATGGTAGGAAAGAAATTAACTCTTGCTCTGTAAGAACTCTGGTAATCTGCGCAAAGGTGGGGGTGGGAGGGACAGGCTCAAAATAGACCGAAATAGAGTTCTTTTGCAAGCAAAACTTCAATTGATTTTGGGATTTCTGCTTGTAGAAAGATCAGGACCAGTGTCCTAATTTTGTGGTGTATCCTAGGAAGGTAGAGTGTTGTGCAGTATAACTGAAGTTAGGGAAGAATTCTATTTTGTATTTGGCTTTACAAACTTAAATATCTCCATGCTTTTCATTACCATACATTGCTCAGCTGATATTTCTTGGTCAAATTACTGAAATAGCAAAAGACGTGTCAAATATTTCCAACTTTCTCATAAAGAAACACAGGGTATATTTTTCTTATCTTTTATTTATTTTTAGCTGTAGGTTTTATTAACCGCTGTGCCTTCGCTTCACTGATTTCATAGGCAGTCTGAGAAAATATTTTATGTAGAAAGAACACAAGGGAGATCCTGAAACCAAATATATTTCCTTCATCTGATCTATAAATATCTAGTGCATATGGAATTTTAGGCTCACAAAAATCACTTTTACTTTTTTTCATGAAGTGAAGTGAGGCTATATAGATGAATGCTTAGTACATAATTATTTAGAATACCCCACTATTTCATGGTGCAACTCTGGCATGTACCTGAGATTTAATGAAGTGCTTTGGCAGAGTATTGATGTTTGGGGGAACATAAACCTGCACTTTTTTTATTGTCACTTCATCCAATTATAGTTTGTTCTTACACTACACAATCTATTTTACAGGTTTCAATAAGATCAGTTATATTATTACAGTGTGTTAAAAATAATTCATTATTGATTTATAGCAGTTTTCTACTTTAAAAAAAAATTAACCAATTGGAATTTTAGGCCCATGGGAGTTAGGGGCCTAAATACCTTTGAGGATCTGGAACTTAAGGTCAGATTTTTAAAGGTCTATAGGCACCTAAAGATGCAGATAGAGGCCTAGTGGGTGCCTAAAGACCATTGAAGATCTGGCTCATAGGCGCCTACGCTATACTGACCTAGCCTCTGGTGTAGACAGCACTAGGTTAATGCAAGAATTCTTCAGTCAACATGCCTGCCACCTCTTAGGAGGTGGATTATCTATGCCATAGGTAGTGTCTACACTGAAGTACTACAGTGGCACAGCTTCAGCTCTGCAGCTGTGCTGCTGTAGTGTTCCAAGTGTAGATATACCTAAGGGCCATAAACCAATAGGAGTTAGGCATCTAACCTGCTTAGGTTCTTTTGTAAATCTCATTAGGCACCTAGCTGCATCTGTAGGTGCCTAAATACCTTTGGTCTTGCCTTAAGGGCCCAAGTCACTTATGAGATTTAGGCTTCTAAGTCACTAAAGCACTTTTGGAAATCTTAGCTTATGAAAATGTACTGCTACTTTCCATGTTCTTGGATATAGCAATAAAAAATGAAGAAGATTTATTGAGGGTGTCTTTACTTATGTGGACTTCAGGGTTTTGTTTTTTTAAGTAAAGTTAAGAGAGAGACTTGCAAATCATCTGTCTTTTTTCTTTCTTCTATGCAGTATTCTTCACCCCAGCCAAGCGATATGATATTCCTTTCTTATATTCCAGTGATGTAGCACCACACATAAATGTTATGCAGTAGTCTTTTTGCCTCATACTTGTGTCTTACAAGGACAGATCAAGTACTATTCTTACATGTATTCTCTCAAGCACCATCTGCTAAAATCCAGTGTTATTTTTCTGAAGAAATAAACATATATGAATATTCAGGAGCAAAGTAACAACTTATGATTCACCAATGCTGTGCCCTGGAGAATATTGGTATTTACTATCTTTCTATGTACAATATTGCCTTGGTTTCTGATAGAATAGGAAAGAACAAACTCAGGCATTATTTAGTGACCTTCTTTTTAAAGTTTGAATGGGTGCAAATGAATCATGATGGAAGTTAGGAACTGATGGCACTTGCCAGACACATGCAAACTGCTGGAAAGTTCAGTGCCAGCTTAGCATAAGCTTGTCCTATATACTTTTGTCCTGACCTGAACACTCCTGACTGTCCCAACACAGAGGTTCTTTTCATTGCAGAACTGAACTAACTGTTTAAAATGTGTTTTATCTCCCAAATAAAACTTTAAACAAATTCTGTGTCAATTTAGTGTTTCGTAAAAGGTGTTTCAGTGACAGCCCTGGAAACTGAAGTCCTCTGTTTATCTAGGGAATAGCACAGCAGACCAGTATAAATATTAGTTCCGAATGCTGCCCCATCAGTATGCTTCAGTCTTCACATGAAAGCGACCACCGTGATTGGTCAGAGATTAGTTCAGTCTCCATTGCCATTCAGTCATTGGCTTCTCAACTAAGAACTGACAAGTTTACAACTTAATTTCAATTATGGTAGATTTTTGTGATATGGTTATTTGTACATTAGAAGCTGGACCCATCAACTTTCATTATGCAGGCCACAGAATAGCCTTCAGATAGCAATGATTTTTTTTATCAGTACTGAAATTATCTGGATTTGAACCAGTGATCTAAAATGGAATGAATCTTATTACCATTTAATGAACCAGATTCTCAGTTGGTGTCAGTGTTGCTATGTTGAGAGAAACAAATGTTTAGGTGTAGGAGAAAAACTCCTTTCTGCCTGACAGAGACATCTGCAAAGAGCAGGGACTTGTAGGACTTATTTGCCTAAGAAAAGATGATACAAAAACAAATCCCACACCTTGGGTCTTGTGCCTCCTGGATTTGTGTCCTGCAACGTCCAAGCGTTCAGCTTGTCCTTTTAGAGACCTGTATCACCCTGATGAATGAAGGACAGGTCCCATGATTTATCTACGGTGGAATTGTAGCTTCCCAGTTAACTTTATTTAAACAGAGACAAAGAGTCCTGTGGCACCTTATAGACTAACAGACGTATCAGAGCATAAGCTTTCGTGGGTGAATACCCACTTCGTCAGATGCATGCATCTGACATGCATCTGACGAAGTGGGTATTCACCCACGAAAGCTTATGCTCTGATACGTCTGTTAGTCTATAAGGTGCCACAGGACTCGTTGTCTCTTTTTACAGATCCAGACTAACATGGCTACCCTTCTGATACTTTATTTAATCAAACATTTTTCAAAAATGTAGCAAAGTTAATTTGAGGCTGAATGCAGCTGCATTTAGAGATAAGTGCAACAATTCCAGGAAAATAAGGACCCATCCTACCATATTATTATTATTTATTATTTATTTGCGTTATGGTATCGCCTAGGAATTCCACACATGGACCAAGACCCCATTGTTCTAGGCAACCTACAAACACGGAACAAAGGCCAGTCCTTTTCCCAAACTGCTTACAGTCTAAGTGAGGTAACCATAGCGAGGTAGATAATACCTTGACCTTACAGATGGGGAAAGTGATGCCTAGGGCATTCGTGACTTGTTGAAGGTTGCATGGGATGACTGAGTAGAATCAGGACTAGGACCTACAGATTAATGTTTAATAGAACAGATTAATCATATTTGTGAAGTGCTCAAATAACAGTGGTGAGTGCCATTGAAATGTCTATAAATAAATGACCCCAAGTCAATGAACTTCCAGTTATTTGCATTAAATACAAGACCATCCTTCCTTCTTCAAAAGTAAATAAACAGCTTAAATGAAAAAATGTAAATTAGAGTTCTAAAACTCGTTCATCTTCAGTAATTGTAGGTGTTAGTAACACAGGCAACATATTTTCTAGACACAAAACTTTTACCTTGATAGTATCCCTTTTAATCCAAGTGAATATATTATAATAAATACAGCTGAGTTAATCTATGTATTGCCTTAAATTTTAAATATTATGTTATATAATCCTTGTTTTCTTAAAGAACTGGTGGCAGCTTTTTAAATTCTGATTAATAATTTTTTATAGCATGAAAAGTGGAATGCAGGGGAAGCAGAAGAGTTTAACTGTCCACCATAGATCCCATCCACAAAGCATTCTTATTAGCTGTATTAAAAATCTATATATTTCCAAGCTGCAGTCTGTCCCAAATTAGCTTATTTCATTGCATTTCATTTCATGGTTCTCTCTGAATACCTTATATACAACATTCTTGGGAGTCTTCTCATTTCAGAGACCTGCTGGAGAAGTTAAGATATTTCAAGTAATTCTGTTCGTGATCTGCAGCAAGATTATTATAGATTGATGCGTGACGATATCCTGGATTCCTGATGGAACAACATACTTAGGATATGCACCTGCATACGCACACAACGCAGGGAGGCTAATTGTCTTTGGTTTAACAACACTAATTTAATGAAATAGGCTTATTACTTAGCTCCTAATTTGCAACCGCAGTTTAATGAGACCTATATTCTGTTTTGTTTAGCTTTCTTTTTAAACAAGATTTTCTGTAGGTCAACATCATGGCAATGGAGCAGCATGTGGCTGTTTAGGAAACTCTGCCTTGTGGAGCTGCAAGTCAAACTAGGGACTGGGAGTACTGAGGGGGTAGTTAGAGCAATTCAAATAACGGATTTTCAGTTCTCTGGCAAGTGCAGAAAAAGAAAATCATTTTGGGTCGAACTGAAAACAATTTTTTTTGAAATTTTTGGTAAATTGAAAAGAAAAAAAAATCATTTCAGGTTGAACAAAACATTTTGTTCTATCTAAAATGAAATGTTTCAGTTTGATTTGGAGCATTTTAAAAACATTTTGTGTTGTTTTAAAACAACATTAAATTAAATTTTGAAAAGCAAAGCCATTGTGAACCAAAAAAATCAAAACACGTCTTTTTAAAAATATCAAAGTGTTTTGATTTTTTCACTAGTTTGAGGGGTTTTTTGTTTTGTTTTATTTGGTTGGTTTTGGGGATTTTTGGACAAATGATCTGGTGAAACAAAAATGAATTTGTGAAACATTTTAGTATCTCTGAACCTGGATTTTTCAACCCAAAAATGTTTTGTATAAAAACCTTCACCCAGCTGAAGCAATGATGTCTTAAAGAGGGTGAAAAATGCATATATGTTCTCCCTACTGGCTGTGCATATTAGCTTTTGAGTTTAGTAGTGGCTTTTTGAGGCGTACGGAAGAAAGGCATAGATGTTTGAAATGTGGAGAATGATGAGTCATTAGGGCCCTGATTCTGCAGGTCATCCCTTTTCAACAAAACTCTTAAGGATATGCTCAAATGCTTTGCTGAATTGAGGCCTAGAAAAGGATGGGTTAAGGTTCCTTGACTCTTGTTCAAAGAGGGTGAATATTGTGAATTGCAGGTTTAATAGGGTTTAACAGTATGTCTGGGCTGTGGTCACTGAGGTGATGGGAGCCCACTCTCACATATGTGGGAATCTGAAAAGAAATAGAAAAATTTATCCAATGATTACTTTGTAAGAACCTGTAGCGAGGCGGTGGGATACCCCACAGCCCCGCTGAGGGCTGAACCTCCCCTAATACCGACGTGGGCGGAGCCACCGGGTCCAGTGCCTGCCCCTCAGAGGTCACGGTGCCGACCCGGAAGTATAAAAGCCCGCTTGCAGAGCTCAGTGGAGCCCACGCCAACGGAGAGAGCAGACGTCTCTGGCCGAGCTCCCGCTTGGGAGACAGCTGCAGGCCGCGACCGGCCTGATGACTTACCAGGCCTGCCGAGCTTACCCCTCGCCCGCTACCCTGAGGAGGACTAGCCAAGCCTGCCCCGTGCCAGCTACCCCGAGGAGGAGCCGAGCCTGCCTTTCTCCCGGTACCCTGAGGAGCCGAAGCTGGTCGAGAGCACCGAGGACACTAGGACGGCCCAGGTACCATACAAGGGGGAGAGTGGAAGTAGCCCAGGGGCAGCCGACCCCAGTCTGGCTGCTGCACTGCCAAAGCCGATGTCAGTGTGTTGCGGCCAGGATCCCCACTGACAGCAGTGAGTTTCCGCCGCTGCTAGGGCCCTGGGCTGGAAGTGGGTGACAGACTCCTTGGGTGGCAGACTCCCCCTTTTTCCTTGGCCTAGAGAGGCTGGGCTTTGGACTGACTATTTGCTTGCTGTCCCGCCCTGACCAAGGGCCTGGGCTGCTACAAATGGACCCAGCCCCTGCTTAGGGACTTGGGCCACTGATTGACTATTTGATTACTGCCCTGCCCTGACTTAAGGCCTGGGCTGCTATAGACTTTGCCTCAGCCCTTGCTTAAGGGCCTGTGCTCGGACCTCTTGGCTCAGCCCCTGCTTATGGGCCTGAGCCCCTACCTGTGGGTCTCCGGTCCCCAACTGCCGCCGGACCAGACCACAGCCCCGCTGAGGCCCGAACCTCGGTGCAAAACTACTACAGAACCCATTGTATTTTTATTCACTATGGGTATAGCTCTCTCCTATGTGAAAGGCCAGCACAAGTCTGTGAACCACTTAAGTCCCATTTAGCCCTCAAAATGGGGTTTATGTAGAATTGAAGTGGTTCCTAGAACTTGTGCTGGTCTTCTATACTAGAGTTAGTTTCCTGAAGAGTGTGTAATGACTATCTCCGAAGGCAGAGTGGTGCCATCTGATATAAAATGACAAGGAAGCAAACCTTGTAACACAGGAAGGCCCTTGCTTGCTCCTTTTGCTAATTGACACAGTATATCGATGACATCATCCTAGTGATCATTTCAGGTTTCTTCAGCTGTAAAGGTTTTTATTTTATATCTGCACAGCTGGCAGAGCAAGGTAAAAATAAGTGCTAATTCAACAAAGGAAGGAGAAAAATGTACAAAATAGTTTAAAAGCAATATATTCCAAGCGTATTCTGGAGAGACAACTACATTTGTGTGGGGAAGGGTTGAGTACCTGCTTGTGATTGTAAGGAAGGGGGAAATGGTTTTTAATGTGAATTCTAGTGCTTATGAAAGGTGTCAGACACTGAAGTTTTCTGTAGATCCACAGAAAATGTCCATCACAGGCAGCATTAATGCAAGTTTCTCTATACTGTCCTATGAATAGGCTTAAACCCTTACCTGGAGGGGATGAGAGGGCAGTTCAGTGACTATCACCTTTTAGTCCTTGTCTCTCTGTTGACTGCTACCAAAATGGAGTAACTACTGCTTGGTATAGTGGTTTTTGTCATATGGACAACTAGCAAGATTGAGACCACCAACCTCATTTCCCATAGGATATCAAAAACTTCTCAGTGATGCCTATGGATGAAAAAAACAAGTGCATTTTTTCCATTCCTGCCTCATAATGTTGAGTTTCCAGATATGGAGATACCCTTGACCTAAAGCTGCTTTGCAAAATTGTCATGAAAATGTATAAACCCAGGCACAAAATATTTTCATCCATAGTTTACTGTGATAATGGCAAACTAATGCAATTTTTACTTGCCTATCAAAAGAATTACTCACCCTGGATGAATAGAACTTTTCAAGGCTGTTTACTATGTATGCTTTTGGCAGACTACTCAATATTACTGCAGTAGGGTCATATGAATACATTTATGGACAGGTTATCCCATATTGCAATAGTGCCTCTCCTGCTTTAGTTTTTATTCACATCCTATTGTTCCATAGGCTTTTGTACTCCATTATTAAATCAGTAGGCGTTCGCTACAAAGATGTGAACAATGTATGCCAGATGTGTGTGCTAATGCATTCAATCTGCAATCGATGCCATGAACATCCCATACCTTTGCTTTAGTTAGTTTGAGAAAGGGATTTGAAGCAATGAAAGTCCTATGCCCTTGAGAAAGTACTTTTTCTCTTCACTGCTCTCTTCCCCAACTTTGTTTCCATGTTTCTGAATTTGTTCTTCATCTTTTAGCTCAAAGTTCAGGATACAAAACTTGCTGGAATCACAGCCAGGCAAATTATGAGATAAATTCTGCTTGGAAATATTGTCTCCTCACAGAGTAGATAAAAAGTGATAAATAAAAAAATAAATTAAATACAGGATTTTTTTATATAAAATAAATTTAATTTGAAATTATAACCACCTATGGTAAGGCCTCAACGTACTATAATCTATTTAAATAATTTAAGTTAAATAAAAAAATATTAAGCACTACATGTTTGTTCCCAAGGTTTAAAGAAAGTCAAGCCTCTGAACTGATGCAAGTCATTGGCTAAGCACCTGGAACCACAGTCAACTGAAGTGCAAAACCAGCTTTTAATCGTTGTAGTCTCTCCTACAGGTGCAGAGACAATATTTTCTTTATTTCAGTTTATTCAACAATTTCAGTTCAGTGACTAGTTCATCCAAAGCTAAGAAACCAGTGGGAATTCAAAAAGCAGAAAAACTTGTTTCCTCTTCCAATCCATGAATAAAAAATAGCTTTGAGAGAAGGAGATCTAATAGTTCTAAAATCATGAAGGACAAGTTTTAACAAAATTTCTTCATACGTAGCCAGCAGAATTAAGATGTTTTCCTTAGTTAAATAAAACTATTTTAAAATGCTGGTTTTGTGCATTAATTGAATTTGAATTTCCATCCAAATAGAGTTTGACACAAATCACCCACAAAAAACTGATTTTTTACCTAGAAATGCACCATTCACCATTTTCTAACATAATAAAAATGTAAAAATAAAAAATCTGAATAAATGTAAATTAAACTATATAAATGCCCCAATAAATGTGTCTAGATATGAGGTATCTTCCCAGTTAGCAAAAAGAAACACCAGATTTAGTGTAAATTTAGTTATTTTTTTCTAAAGAAGGTTGATTCTCATTGGTTGGTAACCATTAAAGCAAGATTAAAATCTGTTGTTTAAATCAAGCTCTTCTGTTTCCCAATTTAAATTATGATTAAATCAGTTGTTTAAATAACTTTGATTTAAATTAATCCCCCTGCCTTCTCAAATCAAATATTTATAAATCTCTTCTTGCCAGAGATTAGGCAGTCACCAGTCAGTCACATTAGCTGAAATTCAAAAATATGCCTCTTATAACTGCACAAAGTGAACGTTTCTTGCACATAGCTGGAATAAATAAACCCCAGATACTTTTATTAAATGAATTTTAGCTCAGCCATTCCACTTGGCATATCATTAAGCGTTTACTTAACACAATCTGATATACACTGTTTTGTAAAGATAAATTATTCTTAGAAACAATATTTTTTCCTAATGGAGATAAAACAAATGCATGAAATAACATCTAGTTAGTCTCAAGTAATAAATTAGTCTCCACTGTGTTCTTCTTCCAGGAAATCCAGTTCTTAAAATAAACCCTAGGGCCGTATCATCAGATTGTGAAAATCAGTGTAGCTCCATATCCATGGAACTACGCCTCTGAACAGCGGCTGAGGATTTAGTCCATCTTCAGTTAATCAAAGTGGCCATTAATTTTAAGATAAATAGAGTATCTGACAAATATTTAGTGAATAATGGGTGATTTTAATAAAGATTATAACACTGATAATTTTGAAAAGATATAGACCTTTGAAATGACTAGATGTGATGGAAACTTGGCAGGTTTTACTCAAAGCAAAGCTTCAGTTTTCTAGTTGAGAAATTACTCAGTGGCAGGCATGAGAAATAAAAGATTATTAGAAGTTGTGTATTCTCCCTTCTTCAGTAGCATAGCATTTTGAGTGTTACAGTGTTATAGCAAAATAAACTATAATAAAGGCCTGTCTAAATGGGAGTTAAGTCACATTGGAAAGAGTTTTATAAAAGAGGATCTTATAATGTGAGTGTTATATTATGTGAGAGTGTATGTAATGGTTCAGCTTTTGGAAGACGAGTAGCTAAATTCCTGGCACTGCTTTGGAACTCTCAACCAACATTGAAAATATCATTTTTTTGAAATATTTTAAAAAAATTTAACCAGTGAAATTTCTTACCTGTTAATTGATTTTATTGG
Source organism: Chrysemys picta bellii (assembly GCF_011386835.1). Classification (NCBI taxonomy): domain Eukaryota; kingdom Metazoa; phylum Chordata; order Testudines; family Emydidae; genus Chrysemys; species Chrysemys picta. The sequence continues at coordinate 109,995,478 of NC_088794.1, forward strand.
AATATTTATATGCTTGCTCAGACAAAGGGTGAAATCCTGGATCCACTTAAATCAGAATAAGTTTTGCCATTGACTTCAATGGGGCCAGGACTTCACCCAGTAAGTTATACCTCACTTCCAGCAGGTGGAAACTGGATTAAAAGTCCGAGTTCATATCATACCTAGCTCCTATATAGCACTTTTCATCAGTAGATCTCAAATTGCTTTACGAAGGACATAAGTATCATTATCCCTGTATTTTATATCCAAAGTTTGACCTAGAGTACCTTAAAGCTGATAGCTGATGGAAAAAGTCTTCTGGATTCCATAAAATCTGTTCTCCATTTCCATCTCTAATCATCACAATGAATATTTTAAAAAATCTACTCATTTTTAACTTCTAGATCTGCAAGTAAAGGTTGTAATTAACGAATAAATACTATTCTTAGTATTATACTGACAGCAGTTGATGAAGCTGGTGCACGCACACACACACACACAGTGTGGCAATCTAAGGTCAGGTCTACATTAGACCTATATCAATACAACTGTGTGGTTCAGGGGTGTAAAAAATCCACACCTCTGACCAACGTAGTTACACCGACCTAACCTCGGTGTAGATAGCACTATGTCTATGGGGGAGCTTCTTCCATCCCCATAGCTACTGCCTCTCGGGGAGGTGCATTAACTACAGTGACAGGAGAATATACAGAATATTGACAGGCAATATACAGAAACCTGTAGGAGAACACTTCAACCTCCCTGGCCACACAATAGCAGATGTAAAGGTAGCCATCTTACAGCAAAAAAACTTCAGGACCAGACTCCAAAGAGAAACTGCTGAGCTCCAGTTCATTTGCAAATTTGACACCATCAGATCAGGATTAAACAAAGACTGTGAATGGCTATCCAACTACAGAAGCAGTTTCTCCTCCCTTGGTGTTCACACCTCAACTGCTAGCAGAGCACCTCACCCTCCCTGATTGAACTAACCTCGTTATCTCCATACTGATTTATACCTGCCTCTAGAGATTTCCATTACTTGCATCTGAAGAAGTGAGGTTCTTACCCACGAAAGCTTATGCTCCCAATACTTCTGTTAGTCTTAAAGGTGCCACAGGACCCTCTGTTGCTAGTGACAGGAGACGCTCCCCCGTCAGTGTAGAAGTGTCTTCACTTAAGCACTAGAGCAGTACAGCTGTACTGATGCAGCTGCGCCAATGCAGCATTTTAAGTATAGACCTGACCTAAGTGCTCCATAAATTGATGACAATTAACAAAATAGCAACATTAACTTCAGTTTTTTTCCCGAAGGCTCCAGTGTGTGTTGAGGCTCCAGTTTGCTGTGGTAGAAGCTGTGCCCTGACATCCAGGATTGGAATTTCACCCTAGGACAAAAGATCAGTGTTTGCAAATTGATACAGGGTAATACTGGACCCTGATTCTGCAAGAAGATTAGTACATGTGGATTCTTGCACCTATATTGGAAGTCAGTGGGGCTCTGCACAGGTGCCAGGATCCAATTGCATGAGTGGGCATTGGTGAGGAAAAAATAATTATTTTTAAAATTCCAAAAAGGAGTTAAACAATGGAGAGTAAAGCCACAAAAATAATAAATATAAAATATTTGACAACTGAAATCAGTGGGATTAATTTAAAATTATTTGAAAAAATTTGAATAATCCTCAGTTTAGTTTTGAAATACTGCCATATAAAAATAATGTTTGAAGGTGTTGTTTTTTTATAAATGTATCCGCTTTCACACTGACATTGACAATAAATGTTTAATAAGATCTTTCATATATAAGCCTGTCTCACTTCCACATAAAAAAGGAAGGAGTTTGAAATGTAAAGCAAGTACTTTAAGAATAAAAGAAAAATGCAGTTAATGGAATATAACATATTGCTAGTGGATTATATTTATCACCATGCAAAAGGGTGAGACCTCTTTGTTTTGGGATTGAAACTATATTGTAATCTACTAGAAAGCTATCGTGCATTCTTTATTTAGCTAAAAATAACATTAATGCCAGACACTTGGCCTGAAGTGCCATCTGCTTGTTTTATTTAGAGTTTATTTTTTCATTTGATCTTCTTTTTTGTTTGCTGTAATGATAAGGAATAAATAAGACTGATCACCTGGAGCTCTATTCTTTAGACATTTTAGCTCCATGGTTGCCAGTGACAGAATTTAAAGACTCCACACCAGTAGAACTTGCATGTTATTCATGAACTTAAAATTTCCTGGTACTTAAAATTTCCTGGTACTCTGGACTTCTGTTCTAATTGCTGTTCCAGTCTAACATTGTTTATCAATAAGAAGACCAAGGCAGCATCAGGCACATCAATGGCACTATACAGATAATTAGAGCTGGGCAAGGAATTCAGAAAAATATCATTTATTTCACAATTTTTTCTTCTATTCCTGTTCACAAATTGCCAACAAATTGTGAGTCTTTCAAATGTATTTATGTTTTAAATTATTTGCAGAATGTCTGCCAATAATTTTTGTTCTGGAGGTTGTCCAGCACCATCTTTTTGGTGCGATTTTTGGTATTCGAAGTTTGAACTGTTTTGATGGGACTCCACAGATCACATGTGCTCAGTGATGTTCATATGTTCGCTGATGTATAAATGCAACGTTTATAATTTAGTTTCCAGAGAACATTCTCCTTAAATTTTTCTTTCTGTGAATATTTTTACAGTGAATTAATTTGCTAGAATATTTGCAGAAAGCCAATGCTAGCAGTATGAGACCAAAGTGAATTTGTTTAAAGTATTAAGCAAATATTTGTGGATTTTTTTTTTCAGTATTTGCCCACATCTAGAATATTTATAAACGGTAGGAGAAATGATGATCAGAACAAAGCTCCCTCGGGTTTGATTTAATTTCCAGAAAAAATCTAGATACAGAATTTGTGATAAGGAAGACACTGGGCAAAAAGGACTGGGGTGGCTTTATTTTGCAAAGTGGTGTCAATTCCCACTGGAGTCAAAGTAGTTAAGGATGTTCAGCACTCCCCTGGATCAGGTGCCAAATGAATTTAATTTCTATGATTATATTTATTTCCTCCCATCTCCTCCCAAATGTTGTTTTGCCCCACAAAAAATGAATTAAAACCATGGTCCAATCTTTAGCTGGCAATATTGGAAGCTGGAGTAAATGGAGCTTTGAGAGTCATACTGGTATGTGTTGTGTCAAGGGAAAAAATTCTAATGCAGTGCATAATAGCCTGTTCAGGTGGAATCTTAGAATATTGAATCTTGCTTAGGGACCTCAGCTTTAGTGTGTAGTGCATGGAGGCTACTGCACAACCTGTTTCTATTAACAGAGACCTATCTCTCAGAGAGGGGATTACAATAGTGAAGGAATTATACAGTATAAAACTGTAAAGGAAGATGACAGAAGACACACATGGGATAAAAAAGAGTGAGATAAGTAAAAGAAATTAAAAGAAAATAAACAAGGTAAAAAGAAAAGTTGCTTTTTTAAAGGAAAAAAGGGAAGAGATCTTATCACTGAAGGTCAAACAGTCTGTTCATCTCAAAATTTCTTACTACTAGGACTGGTCAAAGATAGTCTGCTATGGTAAGGGCTGTTATAAAGAGGATAGTGATCAATTGTTCTCCAGGCTGTCTGAAGGTAGGACAAGAAATAGTTGGCTTAATCTGCAGCAAGGGAAATTTAGGTTAGATATTACAAAAGACTTTTAAACTATAAGGATAGGTAAAGGAGGGTGTGGAATCCCCAGTACTGGAAATTTTTAAGAACAGGTTGGACAAACACATTTCAGGGATGGTCTAGAACAAGGATAGGCAAACTACGGCTCGCAGGCTGGATCTGGCCCACCAGGCATTCTAATCTGGCCCTCGAGCTCCTGGGGAGCAGGATCTGGGGCTTGCCCCCCTCCGGCGCTCCAGCCGGGATGCAGGGTCGGGAACCACTCCATGCTGCTCCCGGAAGCAGTGCATGGCCCCCCTCTGGCTCCTATGCATAGAGGCAGCCAGGGGGCTCCACTCTGCATGCTGCCCCCGCCCCAAGCGCCGCCCTCGCAACTCCCTTTGGCAGGGAACTGAAGCCAATAGGAGCTGCAAGGGTGGTGCTTGCAGATGGGGCAGCATGCAGAGCTGCCTGGCCGCGCCTCCGTGTAGGGGCTGGAGAAGGGACATGCCGCTGCTTCCAGGAGCTGCTTGAGGTAAGCACTGCCCTGAGCCTGCACCTCTGAGCCTCTCCTCGTGCCCCAACCCCCTGCCACCGCCCTGATCCCCCTCCTGCCCTCTGAATCCCTCGATCCCAGCCTGGAGCACCCTCCTGCACCCCAAACTCCTCATCCGCAGCCTCACCCTAGAGCCCACACCCTCAGCCGGAGCCTGCACCCCTTCCTGCATCCCAATCCTGTGCCCCAGCCCTGATCCCCCTCCTACCCTCCAAACCCCTTGGTCCCAGCCCAGAGCACCCTCCTATACCCCAAACTCCTCAGCCCCATCCCAGAGCCCGCACCCCCCAGCTGGAGCCTTCACCCCTCCCGCACCCTGAACTCCTCATTTCTGGTCCCACCTTGGAGCCCACACCCCCAACCAGAGTCCTCACTCCCTCCTGTACCCCAACCCCAATTTTGTGAACATTCATGGCCCACCATACAATTTCTATTCCCAGATGTGGCCCTCGGGCCAAAAGGTTTACCCACCTGTGGTCTAGAAGGTATACTTGGTCTTGCTTCAGAGTGGGGATATGGACTAGATGACCTCTCTAGGCCCCTTCCAGTCCTACATTTTGATGATTCTACGAAAAATGTAACAAACTGTTTTTCAATAGAAAATTGGGTTTTTGACTATCTGTGAGGTTTTTTGGTTAAAATTATTAGCTTTTTGTGGAAAAACTTTGTCATTTTGTTGAAAAAACTGAATACCCAAAGACTGAAAAGTTTGTTTTTTGTCAGGAAAACTGAATTTTTTCCAATCTGAAAATGACACAGTTCGTCATGGGAGTTACAGTTCAGGGGCCTCTATCCTGTTTTTTATTTCTGGTCTAAGTTCCCCAGCCAGACTGCATATCCCATGAGGCACTACAGTGACTCAACAAGGGGCGGATGCCATAGTGCATCATGGATAGGATTAATGAATAATGTCATTAGGCTACTTCTGTACTGGTTTATCACCATGATGCTAGAAGCCAGAACTAGTATGATGATACTATTGTACATTCACATCAGTTGCACATTACAGCAGTGCTGAGCTCAGATAACACGGTGGACAGGAACTGTATGCTCTTCATGTGTATGCACTTTCCTACTGTGATACTAGTGCAAGAACTTGCCTTTCTCTGAGCCCATTCCCACCCTCCCGTCTCCTCCATTACCTCTGCTCTTAAAGCATGGACACACACTGAAAAACCTGCTACATCACTCCTCTGAAAGCAAAGATCATCTCAAGCAGCTCCCTCCACCGTCCCTGCTCTTGGGAACACAGTCCCTGTAGGATTGGACAGGCATATAAAGGGTTAGGTTAGCTTAGTTTAATGAAGGAAAATATGTTTTGTAGTTTAAGTAAAATAGAGGTTTTAGCAGCCATGGGAAGGCCTCGAGGAAAAAATCTAACTGGCAAAATAAGTAGCAAAAATGCCAAGCTCAAAATATGGCTAATAAGAGAAGAAAGGTCACTAATTATCAAAAACTGGTTCTAACAGACAAAGTAAAGTTGTTTGGTATGTTAAGCATCACTATAAGTTTATCACATCAATGTTATCTTGAAGGGGCTTACTCATAAAAACTTGTCTACCCCAGCCCTAAGAAAAGAGTCCATCCCAAGCCAGGCAAAAACTGGTTTTTAGCTGAGATAACAGTCAATATGACATTAATTGTTTGTTGCACTGTATAAAAGAACCAGGCTCGCTATGGATATTTATCAGATCCCACCTGATCATGCTTGAACAAGTTGGTATGAGAGGGTTATCCCTGGGACTGATCCTTTTCTGAGTATTCTAATCAAATGCTTGTGAATGTTTGTTACTGTATGGATGTAGTAATTGCTTATTATGTAGGCTTTTAAGATATGTTTAAAGCAATTGTACAAGTACCATATGGCCTTTAGATTTAATAAAATAATTTTATGGTTGAATTGGTGTCTTATAATAATTAATTAATAATTGCAACAATCCTCTTCTTTGGTGGGGAGGGACAAGCTCCACTGTTCTCACTTTCAGGGTGCAGATACATTCCCCTGCCTTGATGTGGGTACAGGTCTGTCACATCTTATGCGCATTTAACATGCGTGAATTCAGCTTTATGCGGTTGGCAAAAACAAAAACAAAAAAAAGAGAAAAATAACAATTTAAATATTGTTCCTGTAGTGCGGGTGATTCCGCCCGCCATTACACTCAATGTAATTTTGACTATACGCGGTTTTCGCTTTACGCGCTGACCACGGAACGTAACGTCAGTGTAAGATGAGACAGACCTGTATTATGCTCCCTCAGGTCTCCAAGCTGAGATCTGTTTCTTTAAAATAAATAAATAAAATATAGTCTTCTGTAAGTGAGGATTGGACTGACCTCCTCTGAGTAACCAATACCTACTAATTCCTAGCACCACAATAAATGAAGAGCAGTTGGAGCCCCTCCTTCTTTGTACCCTTTGGGGCATGGGTAGCTGTGATGGGTACTGCTCTATGGACCACTCCAAAGGCTCATGGGGCAAGTGACTTGATTCCATAAGTGTGAATATTACAGTTGTAGTGGTAAGTAACTTCCCTACCCTTTATCCTTCTTGTCTATTTAGAGAGTAAACTTTATCAGCAGGGACTGTCTTACTACGTGTCTGTGCAGTGCTTCACATCATGGGCCCCCAATTTCAATAGGTACTATTATTTATATTACAATAGCCACATGATGTCTTATTCTGTGGTGATTCTAGCCCTAGTGCTATTAGCTTGGTAGAGTTGCCAACTTTCTAATTGCACAAAACCGAACACCCTTGCCCTGTGCCGCCCCTTCTCTGAGGCCACGCCCCTACCCCACCCCTTCTCTGAGACTCCACTCCCCCCTTGCTCGCTCTCCCCCATCCTCACTCACTCATTTTTACTGGGCTGGGACAAGGGGTTGGGGGACAGGAGTGAGTGAGGGCTCCAGCTGGCTCTAGGGTGGGGCCATAAATGAGGGTGAAGGCTCCGGGAGGGAGTTTGGGTGTGGGAGGTGGCTCCAGGCTGGGGCAGGGGGTTGAGGCATGGGAGGGGGTGCGGGCTCCGGGTAGTACTTACCTTGGGGGGCTCCAGAAGCAGCTACATGTCCCTCAGCTCCTAGGCATAGGGGTGGCCAGGAAGTTCTGCACGCAGGTGCCACCCCTGCAGCTCCCACTGGCTGTGGTTCCCGGCCAATGGGAGCTGTGGAGCTGGTGCATGGGGCGGGGACCTCCCCTGCGCCTAGGAGCCACAGGGACATGTTGCCGCATCCGTGAGCCATGCGCAGCGAGGTAGGTCATTGTATTGAAATGCTTTTGGTTCCCAGCTAATTTAATATTTCATTCTTTTTGTTCTCTGATCTGAATAGCAATTAGGAGAGAAGGCATTCAATTTGGCCACCATCCCACAATAATAACTCATGTTCTCATTTCCTGCCAGATTGTTCCTCTTTTGGGAATGGATGGTACTGACGAAATGCTAGTTAAATTAAAAAAAAAGTGCATAAAAGCAGGCTCAGTCCTAAGGGAATTCCCTTTTCTGACTGAGCTTTGGACAAAACATTTTGAAATAACTGACTTTCTCCTCAGGTTCTGCAGTACATAAAATGACGGAACATTCAAAATCTCACAGGCTTCAAAAGAAAAAAGTACAGCTAGTTTTGCATGAGTGATGCAGACTGAAATAGCACAACTGCTTAACGTGCCAATTCCCAAGGCCAGTGAAGGCACACAGCCCCATGACTTTTATTTTATATATTTAATCTACTTAATTACATGTATTAAGTGAAACAAATTGGCTATTAATATGCAATATGCCACTTGGCTATTTTGTTAGAGTCGAGGCAGAAATGTATGATCCGTAAATGGGTTATTAGGATATTTCCACTTGTGCCTGTACCTCTCTTTGAATCTCTGGCTCTTTTTCAAGGACTGGTTTAAACACATTGGAATCCCTTTGTGGACCCAGTCAGTCTGGGCACCCCCATGTAATGATTTGTTCATGCTGCTCTGCTTACTACTAAACTGTTGTGACAAGTAGGCATTGACAGTAGCAGCTATGGAAAGTGAGGCAGAGGAAGCCTTTGGGGAGAAGCAGCAAGAGCTCTAGAATGCTGCCAATGGAAGTAGTATCAGTAGATCAAGAATTAGAGGATGCAGGTCTCTCTCTTTCTCCCCTACAAGAGCACTCTCACCCATATTGGAGAGGGCATAGAGGAAGCACCTGATATAAAGCATCATCACCTATGAAGGACTCCTGCTGGGAGTATCATCTCTTGTGGAAGGTGAGGAAATCCACTCAAGGGCAGAGGGCCCTGTGGAAGTCTCTAATCATAGTTAGAAGGCCTTGATGTGGCTGGAGGCAGGCAGGTATGTGATGTTGAACTCCATATGTTTTATGGAAATATGCTTATAAGCGTGAATATGATCTAACTGGAATATGCTTTATGCAAAAGGTTTCTTGTAAGGTATCATTACACATTTTATAATCTACTAAATATATTCCTCCTATTTGTATACATGTATCATTCTTGTATCTGAAGCTAGAAATATGAAGTATAACTCTGAGGTCCTATTGTAATTATGCAAGGTGTGGGCCATTAATGGTTTAGAATCTTGATGGCTCCCATTGACTAGGACAATTGGTTGTAAATGGCTCTGTTTACTTACAAGCCTTCCTGTGGACATATGGGCCAGCCCCTGAGTAATGAAGGATGAGGTTTTACAGTGACATGTGACCATGTCACATGATACTGGAATCCATCTTAAATCTGGTACTTTTCCATTTAGGAGGAGGGGTGGGGACCCAGAGAGACAAAACACTCCTGCATTGTGCCACAGCTATAAAAGGGGGTTGAACAAAACAAAGGGAGCTGCCAGTCATGAGAACACCCCTGCTTTCCACCTAAGATGTCTGCTGGAACTAACAAGGACTGTACCAGGGGAAAGGATTGGGTCCAGACTAGGAAGGAGTGTAGTCTGTGAAATAAGCTTATTGGAACATCTCTTAGGGTGAGATTTTTACCTGTAATCGGTTTCTTAATGTATTAAGCTTAGACTTGCGTGTTTTTGCTTGGTGACTTACTTTGTTCTGTCTTGTAAGAGACAGGACTCACCCCTGCGGCACCTCCTGCTGGTTACTCCGGGGAATCAGCTCAATCCAGCCCGGAGCGCCCTCTGCAGGCCGGTGATCCGCCTTGTCCTCTACTGGCTCCTGTGTCCCTCCCAGGACCCCCGGTGCCCCTTGCTCTGGGTGCTGCCCCCTGGCAGTACCCACACACGCTGGGTCTCCTCTCCCAGGGGAACCCCCACCCACTAATCCCACCTCACCTCAGTGTAAGGCTACTGCCAGTCATCAGCTAGCCCCATGCCTGGGGCAGACTGCAGTATCAGCCTACTCATCACTGGCAAGGAGGGTTTGGACCTGCTGCCTTGGCCTACCCTCTGCAACCCCCAGTACCCTTTGGCCCAATGCTAGGCCACAGCCTGGGGCTTTCCAGGCTGGCGCTCCTCAGCCTTTCCCCAGCCCTGCTCCACTCAGGTATCCCGCCTTAGGCTCCCTGCAGCCAGGCCCTTCTCTCTCTGAGTACAGAGAGAGACTCTTGAGCTTCTGGCTCCCAGCCTCTTTATACAGGCCAGCTGGGCTCTGATTGGGGCGTGGCCCAGCTGCAGCTACTTCCCCAATCAGCCTAGGTAGCTTTTCCCACAGCCCCAACCCTCTGCAGGGCTGGCTTTAACCCTTCCCAGGCAGGAGCGGGTGTTCACCCCGCTACATGTCTGTTATTACTTGAAACCACTTAAATCCTACTTTTTATACTTAATAAAATCACTTTTGTTTATTAATTAACCCAGAGTAAGTGATTAATACCTGGGGGAGCAAACAGCTGTGCATATCTCTCTATCAGTGTTATAGAGGGCTGATAATTTATGAGCTGCTACTTCCACCACAGGCAGAAAAAAGGACCTGCCAGATGCTTTTACCAGCTCCCTGGCAGTAGTAAGAGCTTCCTACAGTGAGGGCAGAGATTTAGAAGCTTTCCCAGTCCCTAGCTGTCCATCTGCCTTTCTAGGTATGAAGTGGAATGTACATGGTGTAAAGAAAGGCCTTGTGCTGGTCCTTTGTATAAGCATGATTTTTACTCCTGATTTACACTTCCATGTATTATTCCTTACCACTTTATTTATTTTTAGTTTATTTCAAATAATACAGCCTATATGATGCTACTTTGCTGTCTCCTAGGATTATCTGTTGCAGACCTGTATTTGGAGACTTCATACACTTTCTCCTGAGATATATGACAAGGCCCTTATTGAAACCATTGGCAGCAGTTCGTGAGCATCTAAGGGCAGAATTTGGCTCAAAAGCATTATAAGAGGAAAGATTTTTCAAAACCACAATTGCCATTGAAAGTCAGTGGCAGTTGGGAGCCTAACTCATTTGTGCCTTAGGAAAAAAATCTTACCATATTGTCACATCATCATGCCCTGTGCACTGCGTGTTGGCAGGGCACAGTACTGCAGTTACTGTGTCTCAATTTCCCCATCAGGATTTCCAACCTGCTCTGGTGGCTTATGGGTTAGCCCTCTGGCCAGGTCACTACAAAAGTTCAAAATCACCAACACCTCTTCCAGTGGAGCAGAGTCCAAAGTAACTTTCCCCAGACAAACACAAAATAAAGGAGCCTTTATCCTCACTGGTCTTAGTTCTCAGCTCCTGGTGGTCAGCTCTCAGACCCCACTTCCCTTAAGGTGGGGCACCTCCTGCCACAACCTGGCTTAAAAGCTATCAGCAGGTACCTGATCAACCCAAATAGTTCAGCATCAGGCCTACCTTCTGTAACCGTGCCTTAGTGGGTCAGTGGGTCACAACTGAGGATGCAAAATTCAGGACGAACTGCTGACAAACAGGGCAAACAAAACCCAAAACAGTCCCTCCAAGATGTGCTGGCTAACTAACTTGTGGGCGTTAGATAGCATAATCATAACCAGCAAATCATAACCTTTTCATAGACACCTCACTCGACAACCTTTGTACAATATTTACTGCAAATATATAATATATATTAGTGGGTGCAACAATGATCTATATGGTTATATTTTAATCAGATAACGTCACACCTTCCCTTTAGGGAGGCTCTGACCCACAACAGTCCTACTCATTTCCTGTGTCTAGTCAGGCTTCTCTCCTTCCCAGCAAGCTCTTTCCTTTTCAGTCCTTTCCTGCAAGCCTGACACCCAGTACAGCTATAGTGGACAGGGCTGATTGTGCTCAGAGCAGTTAGTTAACCCTTGCAAGCCCATGTGGAGTTTGTATACCCAATTATACACCCCCTTCAGACAACAATTGGTTATGAGAACATGGGAAGAAATCATTCTTATTACTGGAGTGAGTGTTATAACAGAGAACCTTCTATAGAGGTTGGAGCTGATTGAGTTTCCATTTAAAGCAAGGCCAATGTGCAGTTGAGAATCTGGTTATAAAAAGAATTTTCAAGAAGCCCAGGTCTTGTCTACACAGGGACACTCAGTTAACTAATCCTAATTAACTAAAGGTGTGAATTAAAAGTAGCTTAGCTAAACTGCATTAAGCCCGGATGGACACTTTCAGAATTAAAGTGGCCTAACCTCAGTTAAAGTGAAATAAACTAAACTGAATTAAGGCCACTTTAATTCTGAAAAAGGTCTGGTTTACACTACAGACCTATACCAGTATAACTACATTGCTCATGGGTGTGAAAAATTCATACACCCCGAGCAACGTAGTTATACTGACTTGACACCCCATGCAGACAGCGCTACATTGGTGGGAGAGCTTCTTTTGTCAACATAGTTACTGCTTCTTGAGGAGGTGGATTAACAATGCTGAACTCTCTTCTCAGCATAGAGCGTCTTTATTAAACTGCTACAGCAGCGCAGCTTCCATCAGTGCAGCTGTGCCGATGCAGCATTTTAAGTGTAGACATGCCCTAAGACTGTTACCTCTGAGCCTGGGCCTACTTAAGCCTGATGAGTCATCCCTGAGCCAGAGTGTGTGATGAGTCATCAGAGACAGTTATCTGCAGGTCTTGTAATAGGCCACACAACATTCAACCAAGGTTCAGCCAATCCACAGATGAGGACCCAGCCAAGTGAGCCCAAGGAAGGTATATAGGCTCCTAAGGGTCTAGTCTGCTCAGCATCACTACCTTGCTGGGAATGTCCCCATTGCCAGTAGTTTCAACAGATTCCTGCTCCTGTACCTGTTTCCACACTAGCCATCCCCTGTTCCAGCCTGCATCTGTCCTGCCTCAACTGGCCACCTGGCAATTCTGACATATGCAGCATTTTAATGCAGTTTAACCAACCCACTTTAAAGTCATACCTTTAATTAATTTGGATTAGTTTTCCTGAGTGTCCCTTTGTAGACAAGCCCTTAATCTGAGATACGGATGGAGATCAGAATGATTTTTATGCTTATTTTCCATTTTCTTTGACACGTAAGGTCTGAATCATGGCTGTGTTTTCTTCCAACAGCATTTAGTGAGTGACCACTGTTCTCAGTTATGATTCCATTAAAAAATGCACCATTTTCATTAGGAAAGTCCAATTTTTTAGACAAAACTTCAGAGAAATAAGTATATTTTGCAGTAATATACTGATGTACGTTGAAGATGATTCTGATTCTTTCCCACACTTCAGTGCTTTCCACCTGCTTCCCATCTCTTTGGCTGGCAATAGACAGCTAAAACATCTGATTGCTTTGCTTTGCTGCTTTTTTGGAAAATCAGGTAGATTGCTTTTCCTTGTGCTGAGGAAACGGAACGCAAGTTTTCACACCACTACAACACATTCCGCGAGTTATTTCATTTCCTGAGAGCATGCCAAAGCACCCCAGTTAATTCACTACAATTGCTACTGCTAGCATTTTGCCTCTGCATGCTTTCTCCCCAATTGTAATCAGCAGCACTGTAATCACTTGTTTCAAAGTGAAAGGGATTTTACATTATTTATTTATTTTATTTTTTTGCTACCATTTTGTCTTAATATTGACATTCCAAACCCTGCCAAAATGCTTGTAGGTACCATGAAGACATTTTGCCTGTTCCATAGGGTGGGGAAAGAGAATGCTAAAATTTAGAAAATATGGCACTTTTGAAAAATCATGCATATATATTTAGATGCAATCTAGCAAAAAATAACCAAAAATCACTTTACTGCACAATTGGCCATATATACATACAATAATAAATTAAGCTTATTACAAAGGTAAGAAGAAATGAAATTCAGTGGGGGAAGTAATCAAACAAAAACTCTGAAGGAACAAACTGTTTTATATATTCTGAGCATACAAAAAAGAATCTTGGTTTAAAGGAAGAAGGACATCCAATGGAGGAAATGCTACCTATGTAATATTTTATCAAATAACATAGAAATGTTACATTAACATTCTTTGAGAAAATAAACAAAATACTGTAACAAAAGTCAGTGCTGCCCATTGTTTTTCAGTTTCATGTAATGTGTGAGTTGTACACAAAATAAAAAGGGATCAGATATGTGTTTCCTGCAATTAAAAACCACCACATATGTTATACTCCATTTTCTGATTGTGGAAGAGACTTTCTTTATACAGCATGAAGGAGCTGATCAATGAAGCCTTTCCTAGAGCTGTTGAAAGTTTCTTGAACATTTGATATTTTAATGCAATATTTTAATTTAATTTAAAATGTTCACCAATTTTTGACCAGCTCTAATCATTACTGATTGTGATTGTTAGTGTTGCCCTAATAAGAATATACTTGGATCAAGGATGTGTCTTTTAAATTGGCAGTGAACATTTTTAAAGGGCCCGGAGGCCTAATATTAAAATTACCTTTAAAACACAGACTAAACTTAATTAACTTAGACTATGCTGATCTGAGCCATTCTAATAATTATTATATATTACATTTATTTATACCCTTTCACTCCGAAGTGCTATGCCAGCTGGAAGCGTGCAGTTATGTCACTGAAATGAAGCCATTGACTGGAGGGCAGCAGCTAGTTGGACAAGTGAGGTACAGCAAGCTGTCTGATGGTGGGAGGGGTGGAAATGTTGGCAAATAAAATGGAAGGAAATCTCCCTCCACTTATAAAAAGTTCAACATTTTAGTTATGGGCAAAATTTCAAATATGAAGACCTGAGATCTGCGCACCAAAATGCACCTGCAATTGGGAGAACAAATCAAGTAAATGCATCATGTTTAAGCACCTGTGGGATAAGTGCTATATAACAGCCTGAAAGGTTAGATTCGGTTATGGTTAGGAGATGATTAGGTTCCTTGCTGGCTTGTTGTATATGCAGGTTTGATTTGCACATACAGTTATGGAAATTATGTTTGCAGTTGGTGGCACAGTTTTGCAAACATGTTTTTTATGTGTGGATGTGGACATGCATAATTAGTAATTATTTTTATGCTAGCACCTAGAGACACCAACCAAGAATAGGGCCCCATTGTGCTTAGTAAGAAAAGGTCCCAGTCCTGCAGAGTTTACCATCTAAATAGAAAAGACAAGCAAATTGGGGCAGGATAACAGAGGTACAGAATGGTGAAATGATTTGACCAAAGTCACACAACAGGTCAGCAGCAGAACTGGGGCTTGGACTCAGGTCTCCAGTCTCTCATGGCCAATGATACATTCATTAGACCTCAGTGCCTCTCATGTGACACATGCATGCACCTATTTTTCTTGCTGAATATTTTGGATTAGTGCACATCATTCTCGTCAGGTTAAGGTTGAGTAGATTGGCATAGTGTACTTCATGGAATCTTCAGATATTCTCCCTTCTTTGGTAATAGGAATCTCTGGGGGAGGGTTTTTTAGTTGGGGGATAGGAGGTTTGTTTGGGAATGTCATTCAGTTATGATGGAAAAGCTTTAGCAAAGCTATTACCTATTGAAAATTTGGGCCTTAATGCCCACATAGAGTATAAATGAGCAAAGATTGCAACTGTTTGGTGTTTTGTTATTTACCTTGGAATGATGAAGGACTAAGTAGCTTCCATTGACGGAATGGGAAGAAGGGAAACAAATCCTATAATGCTTCTAATGCCAGGGGTTCCTGGTTAAGGGAAGGGAGATTTTTAAATCTATGCACTTAATACTTCATCTCTTATTAAAACTGATCAGGTTTTCTGAATGTTAAGCTTCAAAACTCCACACCTTAGTTGTTACTGATCTGTCCAGGTGCCACTTGTTTAGGAACTGGTTCTGAGCAGGGCCGGATTAAGGTTATGAGGGGCCTAAGGCTAATGGGAGGGAAGAGCCTAAATATTAATTACATATTGCAAAAATAATTATGAAGTCATCAAACATTTATCTACATATTATTTATTTATGTAAAATTAACAAGTTTATTCTACTCTCACGACACTCAATTCTTCAAACAGATACTTCTGCATAAGAGGTAGCACAGGGGATGCTACACTTCCCTTCTCTTTGGCCTTCTTCCTCCTAGGTACTGGAGTGCTCATCTGTATGAGGATGAACATTGCAACATTCCCCATCCTGCTCACCTCTTTCAACCTTGTGTTTCTACCCTCAGCTATCCACATGGCACAGTGCTGAGGTAGGTATTTTCCCCAAGCTATGGATTCTACATCACATACCCCGTCTCACTCTGACTGCAGTCTGGGAGGCAGCCAGCTTTTATTATTTAAAAGAAAACCACTCAGGTGTAAAATCCACTGAAGTAGTAGTGGGAAAATTACATTGGGTGGCATTGTATTTTAGGCTGTTTTACTCTGAAAGCTGCCTCCCAGTGTTGCCCTGGCTGAGGACAATGAATTACTGTTTTCACATTGAACCCAAATATTATTTGTGGGATGATACGCAGTTTGTGTAGGTAATCTCAAGTGATTCACCACATCAGGCCATTCTGTTACCAAGCTCTTCCACAATTAGAAGCATAGAATAGAATCATAGGACTGGAAGGGACCTCGAGAGGTCATCTAGTCTGGTACCCTGCATTCATGGCAGGACTAAGTATTATATATTCTAGAACATGTGATCAGCAGCTCTGACATGAGATTTTTTTTAAAGCATGAGTTCTGTGTACACCAGCCCCCTATGGTTTGCATTTGTTTGTTTTAAGCTTCCTGTAAGAAAAAAGTAACAGCTAGAAGTGACACAGATCTTTTGATGGTTGCCCAGTCATAATATTTAGCACTTCTGTACTATGTTAGCTCTTCAGAATCACTGTACAAACATTAAACAAACTTAATCTAAAGGCTTTCAGCTTTTGAGTGACTAGGAGTTGACAAAACAGAGCTATTCCCTGTTGTGTTCTCTGCCCCGCTGAACAAAAAGACTTCATTGAAAATCAGCATATTAAAAGCACTATTAAGGATCTTTCTAAAGAACAGTCCAACCAAGGCTGCTGTAGTGACACCCTTGTTGCACCAGGTCTGGTGTTTGTTTAAGGCGGGTATAGAATGAAGGGAAAGCTTCCTGTTTCATTCGCATGTGTAAATCAAGCAGACCTTGCTTATTTTTTTCCCCCTTAAGTGCTCAGAGTTTAGGGGAGGAAAGTGAATGAGATTCTGCTTATACCAGGTGTGAAAAAGCAGAAGGGACCAAAATCTATTCTTGTGCAAAAATCTGTTCTCCCTGAAGTCAATAAGGCTACACAGGTGTAACTGTCAGCAGGAATTGGCCTGGGTTCTCATTCCCTTCTCGAATCACACACATTCCATGCTTACCCAACATTTTCCACTTGGGAAAGAAGTTAGTTTGAGTTGGGGCAGAAAAATGAGGACTAACTTCAGGTTTATTTAACTTTAAGGTTTTGGACTAAAACTCAAAAGAAATCAAATGTGAGGTAATTGTATGATGGATTGAACTGCTAGAGAACCAGCAAATGGACAGAACCTGACTTTAGCCTATTCAGCCAGTCTTTCTATCATAGCCTGCTAAGAAGTGGATTTAAAATCCTTGAGGGAGAGGGGAGGGAGAAATCTACAACATTGTGTGTTGAGCCTCCTCCAGTGCTTTTGAAACCCCTTAAAAGTACAAAGATGCGTTGACCTGTGGAACTAGGCCGGGCATAAGGAAAGAACTTGGTTGCCTGTGCATCCAAGTACAGAAAAATACATCAAAGAAAAAAAATGGATTTCTTTGATTTTTTTAGTACAGTTCAATACAGTATTGAACACAGTGCATCATAAATTTGAAGCCCCTCGATGGAAGGTACTGTAAAAGTTAAAGTACTGGTATCCAGAATGGGATGTTTTGTTTTGTTTTCCCTACAAATGTATGTGTGGGAATTCATTCCTTATACATGGGGGTTCTGTGCAAGCTTCCCACCCTACTGCTCTGATATTGCCTCTTTCCCCCCCAGTCCCCTCTTGCCCTGCCCTCCCCACAGGCACTCACCAGTTGTCCAAAACTGGGACCCAGCACACAAAGAAGAGGATGGTGACGGGCACTAGAACCCAGGAGGCAGCGGCCTGGAGCTGCCTGCCAGCCTCAGCGGAGGAGAGGGATAGAGGGAGCTTCTTCCCATCCTGACAGCTAAGCAGAGCTCTGGAGAAATTGGGAGTGGGGGAGGGAACTCGGGATGGGGGGACAACAATGCCTGCTCAAACTATGCCCATAGCCGGCATGGCATTCCGTGGTAACTGGATTTTTAGTGTCCGGTCACCAGTGTTAACCGGATACCTGGCAATGTGTTCCTGCAGGTGGGGAGATGCAGATGGGAGGGAGCGGAAGCAGCAGGCTGCCGGCTGAGCTCCTTATAAGCCACAGGGGGCTGCTTTGCCTTTCCTGCCAGCAGGAGCACTCCAGCAGGGCTGCATTAGCAAGCTCGCTCCCCCCGCCCTGGCTGCGCCGCCTCCCTGACCACTAGGGCCTAAAAATTGGAGGGCCTAAGGCTATAGCCTTATTAGCCTAATGGTTAATCCGGCCCTGGTTCTGAGCACTGAATTCTTGAAAGGAATTATATCAGCATCAAAACTAGTAAAACTCTGGGTTGGAAAGGCTGCTCTAGGGCTTACACCATTTTGCAGTTTTACTCTGTTCTTTTGCTTACTCTCCTACTTTCACAGATGTGCAATCCTTCTTGTACATTAGTGGAAGCAGGTTTCACTATCAAGCCCTTAACTCTTGTCATTCACAGTTAACACTTGTATTCAATTTAAAGCTATCTAGCTTATTTTACGCTGTTAAACCTGTTGATCATAGGTATGTTGAGCAAGAAGCCTAGCCTTCAACAAGGTCCTGACTATTAAATAAAACTAACAAAATATTAGAAATACAACAACATTTCAGGTTGTTCTAACACAACATTAACATCTCGATCAGTCTTTTAGGGCATTTCAGCAATCTTTCTGATCTGCTGTATTGCAAACCCTCTTTAGGCAAGTCCTTGTCTGTAACAGATTGTTCATTCTCATAGGAAATAATAATGTTAGTTTGAATTGTTTTCAACTGGTATGCCTGCTCTCACCTCACTGACACATTCCACACCTGCTCACCATTTCTTCGATGTCACTATTCATCTGTGGCCAGAATACAACTTCTCTAGCTCTCATTTTTGATTTGGTCATTCCTAGGTGCCCTTCACATATTTGTTCCAATATTTTCCTTTTCAGTCACAGTGGGAACCAAGATCTGTGTCCCCTTCAAGAGCACTATTGCGATCACTGGAAGCTCATTTTTTATAGTGGGAGTACACAGACTGGAAGTGTTGATTTTTGTTTCCTCCATTACTTATCACTTATATTGTGGCTTGCAGCATTTCATGGTTAGCTGTTTCTGTCTCCAGTTCACCGCATATGCCCATGACTCTTTTATCATGGTCACATGCATATGTACTGCTTGTTCCAGATCATTAGGATGTGTCTTGTCAGATGGAACATGTGCTCTTGAGAATGTCTCTGCCATTACTAGGTGGGAACTCTAGGGTCACATCATACTTGCATTTTCAAGAGTAGTCACTACATTCTGGGTAGTGCTTTTCCTGGTCCCTTTTTGCGTATTGCAATCAGAGGTTTTTGACCTGTCTTTGCTTTGAAGCTATGACCCTAGAGAAGTAATAAATCTTATATATCCATATGCCTCTTTTTCCTAGTGTCTCTTTTTCAATTTGTGTCAACATCATCTCTGCAGCTGTCATAGCCCTAGGTGGATATGAGACTCAGTCACTTCCATGATATGACATACTGCTCCCAGTCCTTCTTTTAGGGCATCTGTAAAGAGCTTGATGTCTTTCAATGGATCAAAAAATTGCAGCACTGGAGCTGATGTCAGAATGTGCTTTAAATCATTGAACTCTTTCATGCTCTGGCACCCATGCCCAGTCATTGATCTTGCAGAAGAGGTCTCTGAGGTGAATTGTACACCTTAGTATGAACTTGCTGACATAATTCAATATGTAATTTCCTACTTACCGTCAGATCTTGGGATGTTCCGTATTGTCTGAATTGATTCATCTAGCAAGACTCCCTTTGAAGTCAGTCTCTCTCCCAAGTATTTTAATTGTTTGAACTTGACCGTTGGCCTTATTCAGTTTAAGATTATTAGCTCATGTAATTTCCAGTACTTTCCTCAGTCATTCCTGATGTTCAGCGGTAGTGCTGCCCCAAATGATTAAGTCATCATTGTATACTTTCACACATTAGACCCTCTAGCATGTGGCTTATTGTCTGGTGAAATACTTCTGAAGCTGAACCTGTTCTGAAAGGCAATCTTAGGTGTGTTGAAAATGCAACTCTTGGAACTTTCAGTGTCCAAGGGGATCTACCAAAAATCCTGCTGATGCATCTAATTTACTGAAGAATTTGGCTTTGCCATCTTGGACAATGGTTCATTTCTTGTGTGCAAGTGAAAGTGTTCTCTTTTTATGTTTCTGTTCAGCTCCTTAGGGACTATACACAGCCATAGTCCCCCTCCTTGGTTCACTTCAGTTACTAAGTAGTGAACCTAATCTGTTGGTTCTTCCGTTCTCCAAATGATGCCATTTGCTGCCATGTTTTGCAGCTCCTCTTCTAGCCTCTTTCTTAAGGCTTGTGGAACTTTTTCATGTAGCATGTACCACAGCTTCTCCATCTTCTCTTAACCATATCTTGTATATTACTGGGAGGCACAAATTTCCTGTGACTACATCTTCACTAATACTTTCATATCTGGCTCTCTGTTATCTTTCTATCTCTATGGCATACAGAGAAGAGCAACAAAAATGATTAAAGATCTAGAAAACATGACCTATGAGGGAGATTGAAAAAATTGGGTTGTTTAGTCTGGAAAAGAGAAGACTAAGAGGGGACATGATAACTATTTTCAAGCACATAAAAGATTGTTACAAGGAGGAGGGAGAAGAATTGTTCTTAACCTCTGAAGATAGAACAAGAAGCAATAGGCTTAAGTTGCAGCAAAGAAGGTTTAAGTTGGACATTAAGAAAAACTTC
Source organism: Chrysemys picta bellii (assembly GCF_011386835.1). Classification (NCBI taxonomy): domain Eukaryota; kingdom Metazoa; phylum Chordata; order Testudines; family Emydidae; genus Chrysemys; species Chrysemys picta. The sequence continues at coordinate 110,016,052 of NC_088794.1, forward strand.
CTAACTGTCAGAGTGGTTAAGCACTGGAATAAATTGCCTAGGGAGGTTGTGGAATCTCCATCATTGGAGATTTTTAACAGCAGGTTAGACAAACACCTGTCAGGAATGGTCTAGATCAGTGGTCACCAACCGGTCGATCACCATCGACTGGTTGATCCTAGAGGCTCTCCATTCGATTGCGATCTCTGGCGGCACAGCAGGGCTGCTGCTAAGACAGGCTCCCTACCTGCCCTGCCCCATGCTGCTCACGGAAGTGGCCAGTGCAGCCCCACGGGCGGGGGGCAGGGGTCTCCCTCTGTGCACTGCTCCTGCCTGCAAGCACCCACCCCCACAGCTCCCATTGGCTGGGAACGGAGAGCTGTGGCTAATGGGAGCTGCGGAGGTGGTGCTTGCAGAGAGGGGCAGTGCGTGGAGCCATGTGCCACCCGCCCCCCCGGGGCCACAGGGGCTCGTTGGCCCCTTCCAGGAGCAGCATGGGGCCGGGGTAGGCAGGGAACCTGCCTTAGTGGTAAGTGCTGCCCAGCAGAAGGCTGTACCCCAAACCCCAGCACTTAGTCCCTTCCCAGAGCCAGCACCCCAAGCCTCCTCCTGCACCCCAACACTGTGCCTCAACCCTGACCCCCTCCCAGAGCCAGCACCCCACACTCCCTCTTGCACCCCAACGCTCTGCCCCAGCCCAGAGCCCCCTCCTACACTCCAACCCCTGGCCCCAGGGTCAGCCCAGTGCGCCCTCCCACACTGTGAACCCCTCAGCTTCAGCCCAGAGCCTGCACCTCCTCCCAAACCCTAACCCCCTATCCTAGCCTGGTGAAAGTGAGTGAGGGTGGGGGAGGGGGAGAGTGAGTGACAGGGGGGTTGGAGTGAGTGGGGCAGGGCTTTGGGGAAGGGGTGGGGCCTCAAGGAAGGGGCGGGGTAGATCCTGGGTTGCTCTTAAATTCAAAAAGTGATCTTGTACATAAAAAGGTTGGAGACCACTGGTCTAGATAATACTTAGTCCTGCCATGAGTGCAGGGGACTGGACTAGATGACCTGCTGAGGTTCCTTCCAGTCCTATGATTCTATAGTTTTATGTGGTCCTTATAGCTCTCTGTTTCAACATCTGTTATTACATTCCCTTGTGCCCTAGTGTCTGTCTACTATGTCATACAAGTGCCATTTGTGCACATTTTAATTAGCCAATCTTTTTAGTTTTCAGCTTGTCCATTATTGTGCTTAAGAGTAACACTTCCTCTTCACTTGAGGAATCTATTTCTGCACCTAATACATGCACTTTCCTGCTTTCTCTGCACACTTTAGCATAATGGTTGGGCTTATTACAGTTTCTACATATTCATCTGAATGCTGGGCATTTTCTCTATTCATGCTGGTTGCCACATGGCTGGCAATGTTCCCTGCTTTCCATTTTTTTTTTGTCCCTGGCCAATTTAATTTCTGTGAACTTTTCTCTTGCTGGTTTAGTTATGATACTCAGTCATATGCTCAGTACCTTTCTCTGGGTTTTTATTTTTGTTTCTGTTTGTTCTGCTGCTTGGCATATACATATTGCCCTTTTGAGTGTCAGATCCATCTCCCTTAGTAACCATTCACACACTTGTTTATTGTGTCATCCAAGGACAATCTGATTTTTAATGAGACAGTCTTGTAATGTTCCATAATTGCAGGACTGACTTTTATGTTTTAAGTCTATGACAAACTCCACTATTGTTTCCCCCTCATTTTCTGTTCTCATCCTGAACATATATCTTTCAAAAGTATTTTTTTCCCTAGGGACAGAAAAAACATGTGAGGCTCATTATTTCTGCAAATCTTTCCTGTCTCTTTTCCCACCACCTATATAGAATGCATTATGTACATCTAGGGCTTCTGTGCCTGACACTAAGAGCAGAGAAATCTTTTGGTCACCCTCTAGTTTATTTGCCCCGTGGCTTTCCTATACACTCAAATTGCTGTTTGAATTGTTTCCAGGCATATTCAGCATTTCTCTTGAGTCTTAGGGCAGTGGGGGAGTTATTTGCAATTGCACAGGCACTGTAGCAGCCATTACAATGTTACCTTCCATTGGGTCTTCCAGCATGCTGTGCTCCCCACTCCTGGTATCATGTAGTCTCTTTCTGATGAGGAGACCTGTCTCATGATAAACCCTCTCTTAGGAACATGAACTATGAACTAGGAACATGAACTAAACTTCCTATCGTTCTATGTAGCTGCAGCCTTTGAGTGCCATGTTCTGGGCTTCTTTATTTCTGCTCCAGCAGGAAGACAGAATCTAGAGTGAACAGGAAGCTTGTATCTCTATACTTCCTGGAAGACTTACTCTATAGCACATAAACCTTCTATTTCATAAGTCATGTCAAGTCTGGCTCTGAAGAAGTCTAGGAGAAACCAATGCCATTCAAAGTGAAGTAAGTTAAGTGTTTATTTTCTGCAAAATTATTTTTCTTAAAAAGAGAGGGAAAAGTGAGTCTCATAGCTTTTCATCTTCCACCTTATGAAGACTTGGATCAATTCCAAAAGATCTTTATTGGAGAAAGAAGTGTAGCAGAACCAACTATCTGCAATGCCTTTGTTTAGGGAATTACTCTAGTCTCAACACAAAAATCTATAAAATATTAAGGTTCTTTACAGGACTTGCTGGGGTGGTACACATTTTCTTCTTTTCTGTTCCCTCAGATTTATTAAATGTAATTTCTTTATTGAAATATTGCAGTTAACAGATCTTCTTTTCCCTTCAGTCCTCCTCAGTCTGAACTACTCAAAGTATTCCATTTAGACTGGGAGAGACAGGAAAAAACTCTAACACTTATAATCAAATTCTCCCCGATAAGACCAGGTTAGGACTAGAGCTAGTCAAAAATAGGAATTTAGACCCCACAGGAAATTCCAGTATTTCGAAGTTTCTTTTCATCTCCAATCAGGACGAAGAGTCTAAATATTTAAATTTTTCATGGAATAGAAAGTTATGAAATTTTATTATTTGTAAATGTCAAAACATTTAAACATTTTTGATTATAACATTTTGACATTTCCAGTTGACGTTTTTCATTTCAGCTTGGTTAGACATTAATTAGCGTCCCCCCCTGAACTGCTATGGTGCCTCATGCTCCCATTTTCCTCTATGGACTAGTCCCCTTACTGTCCTTTATCTCCCATGATCAAGGCTGAGATTTTGTCATGGATATGTTTAGTAAAAGTCATGGACAGGTCACGGGCAATAAAGAAAAATTCATGTAATCCCATGACCCATCCCTGACTTTTACTAAACAAATCCTTGACAAAATGGGGAACTCAGCTGCCCCCACACTGCCTGCAGAGGTTGGGCAGCTGCGGGGGCCGCTCTGAGCTGCAGGGTCCCCAGCTCAGAACTTCGGGGTACCCCTACCATCTGTGGAGGCCAGGAGCTTTGCAGGACCCCTGGCCCTGCAGCAGCTCAGAACTCTGGGGTCCCCGCTGCCCGCAGTGGCTCAGAGCTCCTGGGTCCTCTGCCCCTTGTGGTAGCCGGGAGCTGTGGGGAGGGGGGGCCTGCTGCTCGAGTCGGCCAGAAGCTATGGCCCCGCCACCCACGGCAGCCAGGTTCTCCAGGGGGGGCCCACTGCCTGCATTGGCTGGGAGTTGCTAGGCAGGGCCCCCGCCGCCCGAAGCAGCTGGGAGCCCCACTGCCTGTGTCAGCCGGGAGTTGCTGGGGGGGCCCCTGCTGCCCGCAGCAGCTAGGGACTTCCGGGGGGCCCGTAGCCTGTGTCAGCTGGGAGCTGCTGTGTGGGCCCTGCCACTTGCAGCAGCTCAGAGCTGTGGGGGGCACCCCACTGCCCATAGTGGCTGGGAGCTCTGGGGTACACCTGCCGCCCGCGGTGGCTGGGATCTCCGGGGGCCCACAGCTCCTGCAGCCACGGGGAGCTGCAGGCTGGGCGGGGGAACCCTGCAGCTCCCAGCTGACAGGGCTGAATTCACTGATGTCACTGGAAATCACGGATTCCGTGACTTCTGAGACCTCCATGAAAAAATTGTAACCTTATCCTTGATGCAGCATGGTCATTGAACTTCCATAATGCAACTTGGTGATTCAACCAGTGGGGAGATTGTGTTGCATCATAGGAGATGTAGTCCAGTCAGGGAGCCCAGCTGATAGAGGAGAAATGGAGGCATGAAGCACCTGAACTACAATTCCTGTAAGGAGCTCATGCTAACACAGATTAACTGACAGTTACAAAATGGTTCGGTTCAGTCTGACAAGCCAAAATACTTTGACTTGACCCAAAAATAAATATTTTATCAACAATTGAAAATGTTCAGAAAAAAAGCTTCCTGAAGAAAATTAAATTTCAGGTTTGCGAAAACTGCATTTCCCACTCTTAGCCCCCTAACTCTCCCCGTGCACTGTATGGGGGAGCCTTGGGGCTGGGGATTCCACTGGGTAACAGGGCACCTGCAACGTTACACTTTAGTTCCTTTTTTGGATCTAGCCCTTAAAATGCATAGGAGTCTTTCCATGAACTTCAGTGATTTTGGATCAAGCCTTTTGTGACTTTAAGTTAGAGTAGACCTTTTGGATACATATATAAAAAAGATAGATTTACACTGAAAGAAAGAGAGAGCACGTGCATGTGCACGTGAATAGCCTGGCTAATCTCAGGTGGAATTCAAAGTTATAATCATTCGACTTCGTAAATGTGATCTTTATCTTTAACTTCTGCTTTAAACTTTAAAGCTTAATTTGTTTTGATTGAGTTTCTAATGTTAATTAGTGAGGCTGACACAATTAAAGACATCAAGAACATATAATTATGTTCCTTATAATTATGACATAATTGTTTTAGTATGTTAAATGACTTGACTAATAGATTTTTCCTGTTTCAACAGCAGCATTACAACCAGCTCTGTTTTTATGAGATAACTGGTAGCATATTCAGTAGGTGCTTTCAAGCATTTTAAGTAAAGTTTAGATGGGTATTCATCAAGTAATGAAATATTCATGCATTATATTTTTATCTGTTACAAAGGACTTTCCCTGAAGTGACTAATGCTTGTTTGTTTAGACGGATATAACATTCAATCAAACTAATGGTAACCTTGGAGTACTATTGTACTAGATATTATTATATCAAATGCATTTGATAAAATTTGAGTCTCTGATGTTAAACTGCATTTCGAACCTGGTGTATAGATAACAAAACATACTCTGGCCATTTGTTAATAATGTTAAAATTACAAATTTTATCTAATAACTAATAAAAATGATCTATCAGGCATACACATACCTTATTCTTCAAAATGTGCTTTGTGTTGAATAATTTTTATTATGTGCATACTTTCTATTTAGAATAATTTTGGTGGGTACATATTAACAATAAAGCATGAAACCATTATTTGCCTACAATTTCCTTCCCAGTAGTATTATTAGATGCAAAAGAAACAGGTTAATTAAGTTTATATCATAATGCACATAACCTAAACCAGAGATCCCCCTACTCTGGTCCAGTGGCCACTGAATCTCTACACAGCACTTACCAATGGTCTACAGAGAACTGGCTGGTTATGTGATGCTGACTCTTCTACTCATTTCCAGATGCTAAATTGCATTGAAACACTGCTACAATAGATTAAATGCTTTCCTAACATTACTTTCCAAAGTCGGCTATTGCTATAGTTTCTGCAGAGACTTTATGTGATTGTGATAGGTGGGGGAGGTGGTTCACAAGGTGATTAAGATGCAGTGGACTCTATGACAAAGCTTTAGCACCCTGGCCTAGATCAATACCTTTTTCACAAGGCAACTGGACAATTTATTAACATAAGTGTATACATGCATTAATACAATTGCCTAATACAGAAATCATTAATAAAGAATTAAAGGAGAGTAACCATGCCAACCAGCATGGTTTTATGGCAAATAGATCCTGTCAAACTAACGTTATCTTTTTTTGGATGAGATTACAAGTTTGGTTGATAAAGGTGATATTGTTGATAAAATAGATTTCGGTAAGGCATCTTGGTACTGCATGGCATCTTGATTAAAATACTAGAATGATATAAAATTAACATGGCACACATTAAATAGAGTAAAAGCTGGATAACCGATGTGTCTCAAAATGTCATTGTAAATGGGCAATCATCCTCAAGCAGGTGGGTTTAGTCGGGTCCCATAGGTGGATCAGTTCTTGGCCCTATGGTATTTCACATTTTTATTAATGAACTGGAAGGAAACATAAAATCATCACTGATAAAATTTGCAGATGACACAAAAATTGGGGAAGTGGTTATAATGAAGAGGACAGGTCATTGATACTGAGTGAACTGGATCATTTGGTAAACTGGGCGCAAGCAATGTGTGTTTAATTCAGCTAAATGTAAATGTGTACAGCTAGGAACAAAGAATGTAGGCCCTACTTACAAGATGGAGGAATCTTTCCTGTGAAGCAGTGACCGAAAAAGATTTGGGGATTGTGTTGGATAGTCAGCTGAACAGGAGTCCCAGGGTGACGTTGTGGCTCAAAAGTGCTATTGCAATCCTTGGATGCATAAACAGAAATCCTGCATACTAGAGAGGTTATTTTACTCTGTATTTGGCACTGCTGCAATCACTGCTGGAATACTGTGTCCAGTTCTGGTGTCCACAATTCAAGAAGGATGTTCATAAATTGAAGATGGTTCAGAGAAGAGCCATGAGAATGATTAAAGGATTAGAAAACATGCCTTATAGTGATCAACTCAAGGAACTCAATCTATTTAGCTTAACAAAAAGAAGGTTAAGGGGTGGCCTGATTACAGTCGTTAAATACCTACCTGGGGTATAAATATTTGATAATGGGCTCTTCAGTCTAGCAGAGAAAGATATAACACAATCCAATGGGTAGAAGTTGATGCTAGACAAATTCAGACTGGAAATAAGGCATAAATTTTTAACAGTGAGAGTGATTAGCCATTGGAACAATTTACCAAATGTTGTGGTGGATTCTCTCTCATTGTCAGTTTTAAAATTAAGGTTGGATATTTTTCTAAAAGACATGCTCTAGGAATTTTTTCAGGGAAATTTTATGGGAGGTCAGACGAGATGATCACAGTAGTCCCTTCTGCCCTGGGAATCTATGGATCAAGTGAGGGTGGAATGAATTTGGAAGATTAGAATTTAAAAAGGGATTTAAATTTAGATTCTGACACCTCACCCTCACCCATGGTGAGTAATACTTTATTTCATGAGTAGAATCATAGAATTGTAGGATTGGAAGGGACTTGGAGAGGTCATCTAGTCCAGTCCCCTGCACACATGGAAGGATTAAGCATTATCTAGACCTCCCCGACAGGTGTTTGTCTAACCTGCACTTAAAAATCTCCAATGATGCAGATTCCACAGCCTCCCTAGGCAATTTATTCCAGTGTTTAACTACCCTGACAGGAAGTTTTTCCTAATGTCCAACCTAAACCACCCTTGCTGCAATTTAAGCCCATTGCAGTAGGATTGTTGGAACACATATAGTTATTTATGGAGTAAGGGTCTACTCAGCATGAATAATGATGGCAGAAATATGGCCATACCTCTGGTACTGTAGTCAATATTAACTCTTGTTGACTTAAATGGTACAAGATCATATTTAGTGTCATGGTATCTGAACATTTTTCTATATATTTTTTATTGACTAGGCAACTGTGTCAACTCAGTAGCTATAGATTTGATATAGACCTGGAGAACGGACCTCCCTTTCTGGTTCAGAGGCATTATGGGGACATGTAAATAGTACTGTGGGATTTATTTCCCTTCCCAGAAAAAAGAGGTTATGGTATGTGGATGTTCCACATTTCCATGTCACACACTCTGTAAATGGAAATATCTGTTCAAATCCAAAAAATAATATTCTCTCCTGAGCTACGTATGAATGGGTTTATGTGGGGTATCCACAGATGTCTTTAGAGAAAAATCGATAGGCACATGAAAGCCTTTTGCCACTCTGCAGACTGATTAAACTATAACAACATGTCAGAGCCAGGAGAGCCTTGCTTCTTCCTATGGGCCTGATTCTCTCACTTTGATTCATGTTGCGTAGTCACAGCTGCCCCCCATCACAAAGTGCCAGGACCCATTTCCCCCTGACAGTCTGTATTTTCTCTGTGTCTTTAAACCTCCAGTCCTTTTTTTGGTTTTTGACAATTAATTTTTGGAAGAGCAAAAGCAAAGCATGGCCTTATGACAATTTAAAACAAATATATGAATTGTTAAACAGTGACTGTAGCAAAAATCTTTGCCATGCAGGGTTTTCTTCTTAAAATGTAGCCCCTTTAAAGGTTCACATTAAATACTGGAATGTGTGGGCATTTAAAGAAGGTACAATATATGTGAGAAATAGCATATGCCCTCTGATGCTGGGTTCCTGTGGTAAGCATTCTTTCTTATCACTGAATACTACAGTAGTCCCATGAAATCCTGTGTAAGTGGTCAGAACACAAGTAAGAGCTGCCTGTGGGTAGTCCTAACCTATTCATGAGCTCTTTTGAACAATTTTCCTACTTTTTTTAAATACTGTTTTTGGCAAACACTTGGTACTTGAAATACAAAATGCATGAGTCACCTACTGGGATGGGCACAGTATGTGGTTTATTGAATTTAGCTAAATTGTGAGTCATCCATCAATAGTCCTCATAGTGAACGTACTTGTAATAATTTCACACATTACAAACGAAAGTAGGTATGATTTTCAAGATTTTTGAAGCATTTTGACCTTGGGGATTTTACTCTTTTTATTGTGTTTCATTTTATACTACAGGAAATTGTTAACCTGGTATCCAGTGATAAAGACTAAAAGGAAAGACAGTTATTTCAGTCAGTTAACCAATTCCATACAGTGATGTGACAACTGTCTTAATAAGCATGCTGTTTGATAAAACAAAAGTGCTGAATATAAGGCTAGGTTAAAAGTAGCTCCTTGGTATTCAGTCATGGGGATATATCCCTCCAGCTGCATAAAATTTCTGCTGGGACAGGTAGTTTCAAGGTTCAGAGGTAGCAGTTTTGAAGGGGAGAGCTGTAAATTACCACAGCTCCTGAACTGTCAAAATGGTGTGATTTTTGCAAGGGGAGGGAGTGAATAGGGGAAGAGGAGGCGAGAAACTGTGATATGTGTATTACATGGCCTAATGGTGCTCTACTAAATACAGGAAGTAGCTGATGTCTCAAGAAGCATTTCAATTTTTATTACAGAAAGGTTTAACTATTCTAAACAAAGGGCTGAAGATGTGAAAATTTGGAGATACTTTCCAATGAATCTCTGTCCCTTAAAAAGATGGGAATTCAGCTCCTTCCCCTGGAGATGACTGCCTGATCGGCACTGAAACTCCGCAATGTTAGGGCCATCTCTTACTGGAACCTTTCCCAGCATGCTTTTCTGTTAAAAGTCCCTTTTAATTTGTCAGAAATGAATGCTGTAGCCCTAAAATGGTTATTTTGCTATCCTCCTCCCTTCCAGCTGATAAACCTCTTAGCTCCTATTATATTTTCTCCTGGTTTTCCCTTTCTCAAGTCCTAAAAAGATGGCATATCCCTGACACCCATAAAATATATAATTTCCAAAGGTCACTGCTTCTACCAAGGTCCTACTTTCTGGGTCTGATCATCAGCCAATATGAACTTGCTTTGATGGTAGAGTGATTGCAATTGGATTCCTTGCTGTACACATTTCGTGAAAAGTTTTTGATGGAACCCCACAGAGCTGGTATTCTCCCTCTCCAGCTTGCTTGTGCATTTCCAATTAAGATCAATTGAATTTCTTTTTTGTCATATAATCAGTTATTTATCTATTTCACTTCCAGAGTCCAAAATATTATTACTTTACACGTAACAGAATGTTATGCTTCTCTCTTCAGTGAATATCTGAAGCACCACTCCAATAAAAACATACCATGGGATTCTGATCTCACACCAGTGCAACAGTGGAGTTACTCCAGATTTACAGTGGTGTAACTGAGATCAGAATCTTGCCCATCATGTGGCATCCCTGGTGCTTCCCAAGGGCATGACAACTAGTTGTATTTTAGAATATTGTGGTATTGTGACAGGGTAAGCACCAAAAAGCTTAAGTATGCACATGGAGAGATAAAATGTTCTTTTATGAAAACATCTCTATAACTGGAAACTTCAGAGGCTCAATTCCAGAGAGACTATTACTAATGGAAAAGTGACAAACACATGCATTTATAGTATTTACAGAGTTCTGTTTTGTGTGTGAAATGTAATTTATATATTCAGGACAGAAGAGATAAAGCATCCCACTGGGTCCTTGTTTGACAGACACAATTTCAATAAAAGAAAAAGTGCCAATTTATAAACAAAATGTTTAAGTAACACAAATATCAACTTTTTTACATTCCTACACTTTAAAAAGGAAGACATGCACCAGGTTAATTAACCTTAGGGTATAAAAAGGCTGGAATAGCTGGAATGCATATGATCACATAGAAGAGCATGTACATGAATAGTGTTTATTATTTTGGAATGCTTGTCTATGTGTGTTCTTTCTTTTAGGCCAGCAGATGGCACACTTGCATAATTGACATTGCCTCTTATCTTACTGCTGTTGAGAACCTTGGTTGGAGTCCTCAAAATAACAGCAGCTTCTTGTTAGAACAAATTGTAGTATTTTCTGGGCATTTGCAAGTAAAGCTATAGTGTTTTGGGAGATGGAATCTTTACTAACATTTGAATTGGCAAGAAGCCTATTTACAGAGGCACTGTTTCTTTTACTAGCTTAATATACTAAATGCACTATTAGATCTCAAACTTTACATGTTCGCTTTTTGTTTCAACATTTCAGTTATAAGATAATATTATTAGCAGTATTTTTTGAAAAGGCTATAAATGATTAAAAAGATGGAGCCCAAACTGCTGTACTGCACTGTACAGCATGTACATTGACCAAGATGACCACTACAGAAGTTTTACAAACATTTTACTTTAAAATAATCTTCACCATTTTTATTTATTTTAGTGTCATTCCAAATTTCTCATTGCAGAATGGGGTACTTGTTGATATGTGATTGGAAGAGATGCAAGTTAAAAATGGGGAGGTGAGACTGAAAAAAGAGACGAAAAACTGGTATAAATGAACCAATGAACACTGATTCATGAATAGAAAAGTTATTATAAAGGTGAAGGTGCAAGTTAAATAACTTGCAGGGCAGTTACAAACTGCATGCTTAGTATTGGTACAGAAGATAGCATAGCTGACCTTCCCCCAAAAGTCATATTTTCAATAGAACATGCCTGCAGTAATATTTTTCAAAAGCTTTTCCAGTGTATATATACACACATACTTGTTTTCCTCCAACATTAGACATAAAGAGCTTTTTCCTCCATTTGTTTTAATTTTTTAAAAACATTTTTGTGGGTCATTATAAGGCAAGTCCCATTATACCCTCATATGATTTTCCCATATAGAAATCTACTGCAGAGATGCAAGGGATTTCTATTCATTTGCTATCTTTTCAAGGTATCCTAAAGAAACAATTGGGGTTTGTAATAAGTGCCAGATAAACAAATATTCTTATGAGTGGAAGAACGTTCGTTCAGTAATGTTAAGGAACTGGCTGTTAGTATAGGTAAGGGTGGGAGTTTAAGATTGTTAGCTATAACAACAATGTAAAGAAATTCAAACAAATTTGGTACTCCTTGTTCCATATACATTGGCACGGGAAGGTGAACTTATTGTGAGCTGATGGAAGAAAATCAACATGGAATGGATACTGACCTATTTCTATTTTACCTCTTTTACTTTCATATTTATCTCTGGAGTCTCACTAATGTCTCCCACACATTATAGGTACAACTTTTACTCCTGATACAGTACTTTATTGTTTTTGTGTAAAGCGATGTTGCAAGAACATAACAGAATGGTTTTTCTGAGTAGTAGTATTTATCATTTGATCTCTTAAAGTATGCTTGGCACTGTACAAATACATATGAGGAACAGCAGGCACTGCATCAAGGAGCTACAGTCTGATTCATTCACATGGGTACAACCAGGAGGTAGTACCAGATCAAGATGATGTAGGAATCCCAGCGGTCATTTTTGTAAGGTTTTCCTGAAGAAGTTAATTTTAAGGAGATATGCGAGACTGCTTGCAATATGATCTAAACTTTGCACTCTCTTTATATGTTTCTTTCTTATTTTATGTTTATGAAATGCAATTAAATACCAGTACATGAAAAGCAATCAATTTAGAATTTGTATCTGTTCTATTGCCTATGTGTTTAATCACCTTCTGTGCTGGCATCTTCCTAGCTTTACCAAGGTTCTTTGTATTTTTACTTTTGAGTACTAAAATCAGATATTCCTTCTCTTGGCATTTGAAACTCCAGGATGCATTCCTTATATCAGTGCTTGAAATATGACACCATCAGCAAAGGACACTGTTGAGACTTGCAAAATGAGCAAGCTTTGCTCATTCCTCTGCTATATAACCAACCTGACTTTAGGTTAAGGTATATATGAAGGTCTGATGCTGGCAGACTAAGTGCCAGCTCATGCCAAGGCCCTTAGGTCTCAAGTGAACACTGACAAATGCATAGATGGAACAGTCTGGCTCACGTGTGTGTTAATAATGTTAACAGGTATTAGAATGATAAGAATGTGTTCACTGTTTAGACTTCATGAAATGCTTGTAAATTGCTGCCTGCATTAATCTCACTTATAATATCTGTATCCCGTATTACAGTATAAGATAATATTAAAGAGTTTGCATTATAACCCTCTGTAACTTGTAAATCACCAAACAGGAGAAAGACATTAACTAGTGTGAAAAGGTGGCTTCCAGCAGAAGGTGTTACATGCTGCCCAACAGAGAAGGTCCATCAATGCAAGATGAACTATTGTGGAACATTGAAGAGGATAACTGACTTTGTTGATTGCTCTCCCCACTGCCATGAAGAGGAGACATGCAAGTGAATTCCTCCCATCAGCTGAACTGGCAGTTCAGAGAAGAGGGAAAGGGAATAAAAGTCCCTGACAAAGAGAAACTGTATCTCTATGGTGCTTGGAGTGTCTAGGGCAAGCTTTTCTAGGCATAAGCAAAAGATCCCCAGTTTTTAGTCTGGTTTAGCCATAAGGGACATATAGAACTTGCTTCTTATAGAAGCTTCTATTACCTTTTGAAACTTGAGACTGTAACTCATGTGTGTATGTTTACCTACTTTAACCTTGTAAATAATTCTTATTTCCTTTTCCTAGTTAATAACTCTTTATTGTAGGATTGGCTATAAGCATTGTCTTTGGTGTGAGATATAAGATCAGTAACTGGTCCTTTAGAACGGGGAGTGACTTGAATATTGTTGTGATATTTGGTGTAAGGGACCATCTATCACAAAGACAAACTTGCCTAGGTGACAAGACAAATCTGAGTACCCAAAGGGACTGTCTGTGACTCCACGTTAGGCTGTTATAGTGCCTGAGGAGTTCACACTTGATACGTGGTTGGTGAAATCTAAGTATAGAACTTGCAACCAATTTGGGGTTTGTACCCTGCCTCTTAACAGTCTGCCCTGAGATTTGTACTCACACTCTTGAGCCACCATAGGACAGCTTGACAGAAGGCTGTTTGTATGTTATAAAATAAAGGTATAAAGACCCTGTTCTTTGGTTATGGCCACAGCATAACTCAAGAAAGGAGGTGAAAAGGTAGCTTTCAAGCCACTTTGTGTTCCCTACAATCCTGGGCTGGCTGTGTATTGAACTGGTCCCCGGGTATAAATTAGAGCAGCCTTAAGGGTGCTGTAATTTACACCTGCTATCACCAAAAGGCTGTTTTGGAAGCCACTGATTGTGGGGACTGACACATCCCTTTACCCCCAACTCCCTGTGCTGGCTGCAGGGTTGTGGAGTGGGTAAGAAGAGTTACACTGGCTTTATGAAACTGGAAGTGAACCTCTTGTTGCCAGTTAAGCCAGCATTAGGACCATTTCCCATTATGCAAAGCAGCTACATAGGTGACATCCTCTCCCTGATTATGAATGAATTGTGTCTTTCTTGTTCATGAAAACTATGCACCATCCTGATCATGGACAGGATTGCCCATTTCTACATGAAAAATCATAGAAGGCAGCTCTGGAAGAAGAAGTCTCTTCAAGGATCTCATGTTGTGGTTCTCTGCCATCATTCTGTTGGTGGGTGCAGGGTTTGATCCCTGTGGAATGAAACACAAGATCAGCTCCCAAGTGTGGCACATCCCTGAGAGACAGGGGCCATCCACATAGAGGCCTTGTACCTCTTCAAGCACTACAGCACCCATCCCCACATCTCATGGTGGATGGGGAACAATGTGTATTCCCACCAGCCCTCCTTTTCCCCTTGCATGGACCCTAATTTCACAGATGGGTCTCCACAGGTCCAGAGGACATGGATACAGCTGGTTCCCCACCCATGCCAGGCAGGAAAAGAAGATGTGTGTGTGTGTGGAGTGCTCTGTGTGTGGTTTTTAGGGATAGTTTGTCAATGGAGACTGCCTCTGGTCTTCTGTCAGAAAGTTCATGAAAAAATGTTGATTGCTCCTGTATTCCCTAGTTTAAAAATTACTGCCTCTGGCAAACGAAATCCAAACCCCCTCTTTACCATCCACATTTATACAGTTCAATATAAATACTCACAACCACATATTCTGGAGCTGGTTGTGACAACATAGTTATAACTATGTTACAGTTTTTAATTTGACAGGAATTTTAAACATTGGTTTTGTAAAAATCACATTAAAATGTCAAAACCTAAAACACAGAATGTAAACACTGAGCACTATATTCTGAGGAACATGTCTAGATAATTTATATGGAGAAATAATAGATTAATCCAGCCTTTCCAAGTTGTAACCACCACCAGAATATTAGCAAATATATTCCAAGTAGCCTTTTGAAAGTCATTTATCACCATTTTTTAGTATCTAGAGCTTTAGGTAGGAAATATAAATCAAACTATAATTAAAAAACTAACTGACAACATTTAATTTTATATTGCAAAGAACATGAAAGGACACACCTGAAAACATTTAAGGAATCATGGCAGCAAATGGCCTATATCTTCTATATAGGAAAGGAAAAGCATGAAATTATTAATAAGAGAAAGAAGCTTAGGAAAAGAGAACTACTGAACAATAGGGGGCCCAGGAAACGGTCAGTGCTTGAAGATCAGACCTTGGGAAAAAGAACCACAGTTGCTTTAGGAGAAGCCCTGAGCAAACTTAGCTCAAACTTAGATATGCTTGACCCAAAGTTCCTCACCAGCTTTATTCAAACCATGCGCTGTAAACGGAGTGTCTTTGCTGTGTTATGAAACACATAAACAAGTAGCTACATCAGTGATTAGAAAAATAAAGATGTACTTTATTACTAAAACAAACAAACACAACACAGAGGGCACCGAGGAAGGTCGTGTGGGGAACTATCCAGGAAATTCATGGGACACAGACAGGAGTCATTGTCCTTGGAGAATATGGTGAGTTTTAAGGAAGACACCTACAATAATTACTTCACCTGGGGCTTTCCTTCATCAGCTATGCTCGAAGGAACATTGTGGGTCATAAAAGGGCGATCTGTAAAATATGTGACCTTGCTGACAAAACCTTTATACCAAAGTATTCATGGCTTTGCATTTGTAATTACTCACATTGGTGGGGGTTAGTAGTATTGTGCAGTTTCTACAGTTAGATCTAATTTTGGTTCTTCTTCAAGTATGTGTCGGAGTACAGCCCCTGAAGGTGCCCATGTGCCTCATGTGCACCAGATAGGAGTCTTTTAAATAGCCGTGTCTGTCAGGGCATGGACGCGCCCTGTGCCTCCTTGTGCTCCCATGCAAGGGCATAAAGGACAGGGTGGTCAGAGCCTTCCCTTTTACTGCCTGTGGAAGTGAAACAGAACCTGGACGGTGTCTAACCTGCTACTCTTGAGAGCTTCAAAACTGGTTGTTCACAAAAATTTGCAAAGAACTTCATCTTCTCCACTTCCTTGAATTGGACACTTTCAAAACAAACAAAAACTATCTGGCAATGTACAGGGGGCAAGGCGCATCATGCCAACTGCCACACCATGGCAGAATCTAAACTGGTCCAAAATTCGCTTGTCCTATGATGGCTTTAACCCCTTCATGGAAAGATGTAGTCAATACCTATTCTGCTTGGGAAAAAGCCACATCCCAGACAGGTGCTTGGTGTTCTGGTCTTTTTCCTGGAGGACTTTCAAGAGCAAGTCCATGCAGGTCACTTTTAACTAGAAGAAGCAGTAACTGCCAGACTGGACCCAAAGAAATCACCATTGGCCAGTGCACCCTCAAGCAGACACTGTATTCTGGGATCTGGTAAGAAGAGGGCATTGAAGAAGGCACCTCAACATTGGCACAGGCTGTCTCTGCCAATGACTTGGGCACCAATGGTCTTGGTCTTGGACAACCTCAGAGCCTGCATATATTGAAGGGTGACACTGAGAGGCAGGGGTGGATGGAGCATAAGTACAGCTCCAAACATGCTGCAGAGTCATGCTGAGAGGAGGACTAAATGCCACTTCTCCAAAGAAAAAGTCACCAACCTCTTTACTGCTACCATGTCTGGAGATGCAAACTGGACCACTGACAGGATTTGTTGGAAAGAAGTCGCAATACTGGCACCAGCATGGCACCAATGGCTGAGCTCACCAAGAGCCTGAGATATATCCTACTGGAGAAATTGGCATCCTGTCTGTAGACATACTCTGCAGGGAAGTGGTGGTTGGCACGGGCATCCCTTGCATAGAGGCCACATCATTCTATGGCCCCCCCGTTTGAGAAAGTATACTCTTCATCACAGTTGCTGATATGCTGGTTTGCACCAGTGTGGAGTAGAGCTCCTTCTCCCCTGCCTTTGGAGAGTGACCCCAGGGATGGCTCCAGAGGTCTCCCATTTCAGGCCCCACCTCAAGAGAGATGTGAGTGGCACCGGGCCGGCCAATCCCAGCTAGGCCTGCCAACCTCAGCTAGGCCTGTACCTTTACAACATACCGGGGACCATTGTCACATATGCCTTGGAGCAGAACCCCTCCCATACATCATGCAAGAGGAGGAAAACCAATCCTCTAAGCATCATAACCAGGCCCCCCATGCCAGAGTCAGACATCAGCTTATAAGAGCAGGTGACAATGGAGGGGCAGTCTCCAACTCTGTTCCCACCTAAAAAGTTATTGTTGTTGCCAGATGGGATAGTGACACCAGCAATTGATGACTTCCAGGTGTTCCAGAACCTCCTGTCCTGGTTCATAGACTTGCTGAACATTGAAACCACAGTGATCCAGGAAAAGTCCCACAAGCTGAATACTGAACTTCACAACCCTGGCCAGGATTGCACTCCACATCAATGAAGACATACTTGAGCTGGTGAAGGGACTTTGGCAGACCCAAGCCACTCTTCCTGCCACATCTAAATGAATGGAAAAGAGGTACAAAGTGCGTCCAACATTGCTTTGAACATTTTATGCCCATTCAAATCCAAGGTCTCTGATGTCTGTAGCACAAGAGAAGACCAGATCCACAAACATTATCCTGAAGGAAAAAGACACTAAGAAACTGGACCTCTTTGGGCGCAAGGTGCATTCCTCCACATTGTTGCAGTTCCCTTTTGCAAACTATCATATCCTATTAACAAAATATAGGAAAGAATCACTTCCTTCCTGTCCAAAATTCCACAGGAGAATGGGAAGGAATGGAAAGATATTACATAAGAAAGTCAGATGGTGGCCAGAACAGTGTTAGAAGCAGCTCAGAATGTGTCCACTACGTTGATGGCCCTGGACATCACCATATGGAAAGCATTAGGGCTGTTAGCATCACTCATTCCAGAAGAGGTGCAGTCCACCATAGAGGATCTGCCATTTAAGGGGATGGAGCTCTTTAGCAGCATAATGGATGAAGCACTCCATTTGCTTAAAGACTCATGGGCATGCTGTGATCCTTAGGGAGCTACTCACCATCTCCCTATCAAAAGCTATATAAAAAATACCAACCCCAGAAAGGGCAGAGGACACCATCTTACTTCCAGGCTTGACAGCCTGGGGATGTCCATCCTCTTCCTTCTGCATCACACACACAGCACCCTCTCTGAGGCAACAGGATTGGCGGGAGTGCATGAGCCACACTGGAACCAATCTGGGCTGCTATTACATTTGGGAGCCATCTTGCCCCTTTCCACTGGGTCTGGTCTACTGTCATAGCTGAGCTGTGGGTTTTGAACATCGTTGATCCACGCCTACCTCTCATGGTGTTGCTGGCCCCATATGGGCAGTTAAGAGGGTGGGGCAGCACCTGGGAGCTATAAAGGATCAGTGGAGGAGAGACCTGGTGAGGAGGTGTCTCAGTGAGTCAGAGCCAGATTAGTTCAGTCAGGAAGGGCAGGTGAGAGCTGCCATAGGGCTGGAGGAGTTCTGAAAGGAAGCAAAAGGTGGTTCCTGGGGGGAAGATTGAAGGCAGGAAAGCAGCAAGAGGGGTTTGCTGGCTGCTGTCCCCAAGCCGGAGAGCCAGGGCTGGAAGACTGGAGAGAGCTGAAAGCAGGTGAAGCATAGGAACAGCAGTGGGAGTTGTCTGCTGGTTCTAAGCTGGAGGGAGCTGAAATCAGAGGAGCAGCAGAAGCGCTTACCTACAGATATCTCCAGGGCCAGAGAGCTGGCCTCAGAGGAACCATGAGAGGGCCAAGGGGAGAGAGGGATGCTCCCTGGCAAGGATGCTCCCAACAGAGAGGCTATGGCGCTGCCTGCAGGGAAGAGTGGGGTTGCCCTCCAATTGGAAGGCAATTGGAGGCTGGGGTGGCTGTCCTGGTACATGGACTGGAGACAACTGCCAGAGAGTCTGGGCATGGTTGAAGGCACCGATGTGTGTTTTGTGAAGCATCAAGCAATGAAATGTCTTGGGTTTTAATCACTACTTGCACTGCAGTGAGAAATGAATTATGTATTTGGGAATTTGGTTATGGACTATCTGGACTGTGCTATTGTCATAAACCAGCCCCAAGGAGAGGTAGTATTGAGACTAGAAAGCCTAAAGTGAAGTTAATAATCACCTGAGAGGGGAAAACGAGGCAGGGGGACCTGTCATGCCATAGGCTGCCACAAAATGCTCCAGGTAAGGCTGCCCTATGAAATGAACCCCATTAATTTCCACTCCTTTTCCCCTATCTTCCTTCCCTACCCTTCATCAGGGATTTTTCTTATGAGAACCTGTTACAAAAAAAGTGGTCTGTAGCTTTGTCTAGGAGTCATAGTGAAGGCATGTCTGGAGGACAGAGGAGGAGGCTTCTGTTCCCAATATTTCTGTATCCTGAATTTAAAAGGGGGTTCTTCATTCTGTCCTGGTCCTGAAAAGACTTCTCATTACAAAGGAACTGAGGCAGCGTCATGTCTGCCTCACTCTGGCTATGCCCTTGCACAGGAGTACAAGGAGGCACAGGGTGATGGACCCTGCTTTTCAAAAGACTTCTTAGGTTCTATATATTATACCTTTATTATGTACAGCTTTCTTCCTATTGTTTAATCAACATATAGGAATTAAAAAGAAATGGAAGGCATGAATCAAATGCTATTGCGTCAGCAGAGAGACTAATATATACTGCCACAAATGTCATACATTAGTGGTTTGTCTGGTACTGAAAAGGGGCCTGAAACCATAGACAATACGAAGGAAGCCATAGAAAACTTTGAAAAGAGAAAATAAGCTTAAATAAACTACAGGCTGCAAAACCACAAGAATAAGAAAACATCACTTCTTGACACTGGATTCCAATCTGAATAAAAACAGAGTTCAAGGCTTTCTACAAAGGATCAAAGAGATCAGATGACTAACTAGCAAGAATAAAAATGAGGATTAGAAGTGGCAGATGAGAACCTGAACTGGAAAGCAAACTGAAACTTTCTGCAACTGAAGAGGCTCAGAGCAAAGGATCAAACCATCATGGAAAATGAAAGCTTCAGGCACAATGAAGATGAAGTAATGCTTGCAAAATTTCAGATCGTACTAAAGGAGGCTGAAAGTCTAAAACAAGATCTAGAATATCTCGCTTCAGCCATTTGGCTCCCCTATGGGATACTTCTGCAGGAATTAAGTTGTTTTTCAGTACCCAGTGCTGAAATTTAGAACATGAACTACGAAATGTTATGTTTTCTGGAAAACTAAATTCTAGTGTGATTTAAATTGTGAATGTACTGGAAACAATCCCATTGACTGTGTTGATACATCACCTCCTAGACTTATGCTCTGCTAAGCTAAATGGAAACTGGGTAGGAAGAGTTAAGTGGTTCTAACGTACAGCTTTGTGAAGAACATATATTTTCTCCTCCCTGTATACATACCTTGTTTCACAGTTGCTAGCATCTGGCAGTGTGGGTGAATACAACTAGATCTGTTAATTCAATTCCTCATTAACAGACTGGTGTTGTTGACTCACATGAAGCTCACCCTTCACCAGAGGAGCTCCTAATATAAGCACTACAGCATCCAAATATATAAAGTGTAATGGAGAAGCTCCCCTGTTTCAGGTGTCATTACCAACCACAAACGGCCCAGGACCATCAAATTGTTTGCATAGCTGGTCTGAGCTGTGGGGTTTCTCCACCTTTGAGCCCTCCTTCTGTCTATAATACATAGTCATCACTTTCTCCCAATTGTTGGTTAAAGGTTGCTATGTGTTGGCTTGGGAAACTTCTCTCTGATCTGTGATGATCTTTTTGGGTATGCTGGCCTCTCCCTGTTATCTCTTGGAGAGCAGGGTGGCTGCTTCTTCATTTTGAAAAGGGGCTCCATTGCCCTCTGAGCCTTTCCAGGATCTCCTAGAGAGCTTCTACTGCTGGCACTGGCCTCAGAGATACCCAGAAGTTTGTGCCATTACCAGACGAAACCAAAGATATAGCTCAGACCTCCCAGCACTGTAGCTGAAAATCCTTGGAGTTTACATACTGCAGAAGGCCTTGTGTCATTGCTATCTCTAGCCTCTGTGCCAGTTTAGATACCTGCTGCTTCTGGTATCTGATACTTGCAGGACTGTGGTCCATGCTGCCTGCTATCCTCAGAACCTCCCAATGATTGGAGAGCAGAGGCACAATAGACAGCACCTTTGTAGCAACAGGATGAAGAAATTACTATTTGATATCTCCTAAGGTTTCAGGGATGTTTCTGCCCCCTCTGCAAGACTATGAGCCAGATTCTGGTCCCTGCTGTAGCTGCTTTTCAACAGACTACTGGTGTAGGGGGATACCTCCTACTCCCACTACTCCCACATGTGGGTTTTGGATAGGGTGACCAAATGTCCCGATTTTATAGGGACAGTCCCGATTTTGGGGGCTTTTTCTTATATAGGCACCTATTACCCCCCACTCTCTGTCCCGATTTTTCACACTTGCTATCTGGTCACCCTAGTTTTGGCTGGGAGGATGAGTGGGCTCAAAGCACTTTTTCGTTCTGGTGATCTTCAGATGTTGGAACGGCTCTGTGGAGACTACTTCAGATGAGTGCAATTTAGAGCTTCCCTGAGCCTTCTCTAATTTCACTTGGGACTGAAGTGGCTCCCAGTGTGCCCCAAGATGGTGGTGGGGGAGGGATTGTAAGGATGGCATAAAGTTACCTTTATCCCTTAGGTTATCCCTGAGGGGAGGGGAACAGAGAAAATTACTGCAGAAAATTTCAATATTTTTATCAAAAAACAGTCACTAGAAAATTGAAAAATTTTGATTCAGAGCTGCTGCGAGGGTCTCTCATGGGAACTGTAGTTCAGCTGCCTCGTTTTCCCACTGTCGTCTATGAGCCAGGTTCACCAACTGGCCTACATCCCCATAATGCACTACAGCCAGGGACACCCATGATTCACCATGGTGTTTCAGCAAGAGGGGAAACCATGATACACGATGGGAGATGTAGTTTGGTGAGGAAGTATGGCATTTAGAATTTCCTAATCTGTAAAATGGGGGGTAATGATATGGACTTTCTCTGAAAAGTTCTGAGAGACCTATGGATGAAAAGCACTATCTAAGAGCTAGGTGCCATTATTATTATGACTATTATTATTTATTTTATTATAGAGAATAATGGGGGCACAAGGCACCTAACCTGCAATTCTCATGGGGCACTGCGGCAGCATTTCTGAAAACAAAATTTCAGTTTTCAGCTGAACATTTTCAGCCCAAAGTTTTTGGTTTCGCTTCTGAAAATTCACAATTTTTGTGTGGAAAATATTGATGAAATTTTGTGTTTGTTTTCACCTAAATTTTCCATGGGAGGAAGAAAAAACAAACCAAAATATTTTCCAACTAGCTTGAGTTTTGTATTCCTAGCCTCTAAAAATCCTATACTTTTCCACACTGAAGGAAGTCTTCATCCCCATAGGTTTATACAGCATTCAGATGTTTGATTATTGATGTTATTTAACTGTTAAAAGGGACAGAAACAAATGCAAATACTGCCAAATGGTTTTGGTTTCCTTCCTTTTGAATGCCTCCAGTTTCTGCAGCTGTGTGTTGGTTACCTAGGAAACTACAGCAGGGTGAAGTCTGGATGAGCAATCACAATAGCCGTTAGAGTTATGGGTGGAATTGGGTACTACAGGTTGGTACAACTGGCTGACAGTAAGCATTCAGAATGTCATACAGGGCTAACTGCTAACACAATTTAAAATTATATGTATCCATACAGAAATAATCCTCTATTTTAGAGGATTTAGTTATGTGTTCCTCAAAGATATCTGAGGTTGGCTGAGTTGTTTCTGCTCTTTGTCCTGAGGTATTGCCAGTTTTGGGCCCGGAACAGTGTGTCTTAGTGGTTCAGGGATCTTTTCTAGTGAGCTCTTTCACCCTTTTTGTCTTTCTTCAAACATCAGTATGAGGCTTTTCACTTCAAGTAGAGACATCAATGACCATCTTGTTTTCATTTTTTAAAACCATCTCTTTGTTCATTTTAGGCAATGGCTAATTCCTTTTGTATTAGTCACCCAGGTGTAGTATTGATTTTGATCTGAGATCTTACAGCATTTGAGATACTACAGGATTTCCAGATGTAAGCACTGTAGAAGTAAACAAGTAAATAAAATGTAAACTAAAAATAAGTACTAATAGAGTTGAAACTTTTGGTTTATAATGGTTCCCTTCCTTATATATTAAGAATCATTGTCCTCAGAGCATCTGAATTCTTCTTGAGCTATAGCTCAGCTGATTGTAGAAGGGTTACACATGCAAAAAGAGAAAAAGAAAGAAGAGCATGTGGAGCCAGCCAGTCTTGCAAGTTTCATAGTTAGTGGTGAGGCAGTGTGGTCCAATAGCTAAGGCTCTAAACTGAGATTTGAGAGTCCTGGATTCTAGTTCCAGCATCCCATTAACTTTGGGCAAATCACTTCATCTCGGTTCTGTTTTCCTTGCCATTTTCAGTCTCCCTTTCTTCTTAGATTGCAGATGCATTGGGGCAGAGACTCTCTCTTCCTAAGTATTTGCACAATGAACTTGGTTGGGGTTTTCAAAGACTGCTGTAATACAAATAGTAATAATTTAGTTGGCAGCAGAGCATGCATAACGTTGCCCATATTTCAGTTGAATGGCTGAGCCAAACATTGTATGGGAATTTTCTGATTTGTCAGTGATTCCTACATCGGCAGTGTGTGGTGGGTTACCAACAAAGAAAACAATCTTTGTCTTTTTTGCATGTTTAAATCTCTACCTCTCTCTAAAACAGAGATGTAATGATATTTTACAGATGCCAAAATTCACTGATTTTATTTAATTGTTTTTGGCGCAATTTAGCTAGCTTGTTTTATATATAGCTAATTTAATTTTTAAATGAGCTCAGTACAGTGTTGTAATGAAAGTCTAGTTAAATTCAACATATGCTATTGTTAAAATGGGTGGAATATGCATATACCAGATCTCAAGATGAAGTTAAGCCTGAAGACCAACCTGTGCATGGAAATTATATGTTGATGTTTGCCATTGCCCTGTAGTTGCTGGGAGCTGGAGGGAGGGAAGAAGTAGGATTGTAAGGTAAGAAGAAATAACATGTGCTTTGCAGATATCAGATTCTTACTAAATGATAAAAATATATACAGTAGATTCTGATGGCAGAGGTAATTATTATGGGGAGAAGTGACAATGCACAACAGAGTTACCTCTCCATCTAGTAGCCTAAATTTTACATCACCATAAGTACTGACTTCCAGGGTTCAAACTTATGGGGCCAGATTTGCTGTCTCTGCTACTACAGAAGAAATACTCTGGTGTAGTCTGGCAATTTTATAGAAGGGGCTTGGACAAGGCAATCTTATAGAATGGGCTTGGACAAGGGTACCTATTAGAAACATTGATTCCAATGGGAGCCATGGTCAAGGTTTAAAGCTGCCTTTTTTTGGTGGAGAGCAGCAATAGTACCAATGTCTTTGCTCTAGGGCTGAATCCCTGCTTAGATATAGGGAGTAAAAATTGCACATTAATGCACTCCTCAGAAGTGAAACAAGCCCTTGATGTTATCATACAATGAGACTTTGTAAGTGCACTTACAAGAAAATATACACTTAATGTTCCACGTTCTGGTTGATCTTTGAATTGGAGTGAGTGTAGCTGTTGCTAGCACTATCTAGTGATGGAAAGGTAGAACTGAAAATGATTCTTGTTAATTTGTACCAAATAATAAGTTATACCTGTTATTATGCTAAATAAAGATATGATGGAAGCAAATGTACGGTTATTGTTCTATTCTTTGATTTAGTAATTACAAGCTAAGGTGTTTGTAAAAGAGTTGTGTGTGTTTGAATTTTTTGTTTGTCTTTCATAGATTTATAGATTCCAAGGCCAGAAGGGACCATTGTGATTAACTAATCTGACATGCTGTATAACCGAGGCCACAGAAGTTCTCCCAAAGTATTCCTTTTGAGATAGAGCATATCCTTTTTAAAAAATACAATCTTGATATTAAAATTGCCACTCATGGAGAATCCACCACACCCATTGGTATATTGTTCAAATGGTTAATTATCCTCACTGATAAAAATGTATGCCTTATTTCTAGTCTGAATTTGTCTAGCTTCAACTTCCAGCCATTGAATCTTGTTATACCTTTGTCTGTTAGATCGAAGAGCTCATTATCAAATATTTGTTTCCCACGTAGGTACTTACAGACTGTGATCAAATCACCCCTTAACCTTCTCTCTGGTAAGCTAAATAGATTGAGCTCCTTGAGTCTATCACTACAAAGGCATATTTTATAATCCTTCAGTCATTCTCATGGCTCTTCTTGGAACCCTCTCCGATTTATCAACATCCTTCTTGCATTAAATATATATCACTGGCACCTAGTACAAAAAATGTAATGGGGCTGGCTGTCCCAGAGCATCACTACTGACTCCTCTTCCCACACCATTTACCCTCCCCAGTGTAGGCCAACCAGATATTCGAAGTGAAATAGCTAGGATGCTGGTTGGGGCCTCACAGAGAAGTGTTTTGGTGAGAGTGAGAAATTTTGGTTGTGAAGTGGGAAGAAGTGGGGCTCCCTCTTCCCTGTCCCATCTCCCCATCCCTTTTCAGAATGATTATCTGTCAAAATAAAAATTCATATTGTTAAAATATAACGGTGGCTTTCCTGTATTATCTAAAGGAGTTAGTCATTGCAACTGAGGGAGAGACAACTGCCAGTTTCTTTAGCAATCTCTTAATCATAACACATTTATATATTGACCATAATAGAAGGGAATATTGGAGGGACAGCATGTCAGAAGAGAGGGAATAGCTTTTAAAATAGGGAGAGAGGAAAGCACCATAAGCGGGGAAGGTGAACAGAGGCAAGAGAAGGGGATCCTGTCAAATGGAAAGGAAGGGAGAGGGAGAATAGGTTTCCAGGGTGGGGAGGGAAGAAAGGGTTTGTGGAATCTCAAGCTAGAGTGTAGCAATGGTGCCAGAGGCACTAGTAGCTATATCCTTAGAAGGGCTCGTGGTGTGGAAGAATCATTTACTGTGGAAGCAAATGTAACCCCTGGGAAGCTCATCTTGGTTCCTGGGTGTCTCTATGCTGGTGACTCAGGGAGAGGCACCCTGACCCTGGGAGGCAGGGGGAGCCTAAGGCAGCCTCAGAGTCTGCTACGCAACCAAGAGGGAGAGAGGAGACCCATCATATCAAGTGATAGTGGCCTCTGTCAGCTGGGGGGTGGGGGGAAAGGGGGAATAGCAGAGTGCCTGGCTGGCTACCAGCTCACCTGCTCAGAGGAGAAGCAGTGCCTGAGAGAAAGGAGGGCATTAGAGTCAAATGATTGACAGGAAAAAGCCCGGGAAATCAGAGCTAGCCTGACAAGTAAGGAAGGTGCTCGGTGAGAAGCCTGCCCTAGGAGCACTGTGAGAGGGGGAGAAGCCATTTTGGAGGCATCTAGAGCCAGCCACTGAAAGGGTAAAATTTACTGTTAGTGAGCTCATGAGTCCCAGGCTGGCATGCAGGGTTCCTCCTGAGAATTGGCTTTGGGGGTACCTGGAAGCAATCTCTCTCATCTTGGTGCTTTCCTCTTCAAGGTGACTCCCAGTGAATAGAAATTTGTTGGGAAAACTCCCTATGCAGCCAGGCTGAGTTAGTGCTTCAGGTCCCTAGATAAATCAGTCACCATGTGGCAAGTAGAGGAAAGATCAAACCAGTATCTTAGATGCCTATATACAAATGCGAGAAGTATGGGGAATAAGCAGGAAGAACTGGAAGTGCTAATAAATAAATACAACTATGACATTGTTGGCATCACTGAAACTTGGTGGGATAATACACATGATTGGAATGTTGGTGTGAATGGGTACAGCTTGCTCAGGAAGGATAGACAGGGGAAAAAGGGAGGGGGTGTTGCCTTATATATTAAAAATGTACACACTTGGACTGAGGTAGAGATGGACATAGGAGACGGAAGTGTTGAGAGTCTCTGGGTTAGGCTAAAAGGGGTAAAAAACAAGGGAGATGTCATGCTAGGAGTCTACTACAGGCCACCTAACCAGGTGGAAGAGGTGGATGAGGCTTTTTTTAAGCAACTAACAAAATCATCCAAAGCCCAAGATTTGGTGGTGATGGGGGACTTCAACTATCCGGATATATGTTGGGAAAATAACACAGCGCGGCACAGACTATCCAACAAATTCTTGGACTGCATTGCAGACAACTTTTTATTTCAGAAGGTTGAAAAAGCTACTAGGGGGGAAGCTGTTCTAGACTTGATTTTAACAAATAGGGAGGAACTCGTTGAGAATTTGAAAGTAGAAGGCAGCCTGGGTGAAAGTGATCATGAAATCATAGAGTTTGCAATTCTAAGGAATGGTAGAAGGGAGAACAGCAAAATAGAGACAATGGATTTCAGGAAGGTGGATTTTGGTAAGCTCAGAGAGCTGATAGGTAAGGTCCCATGGGAATCAAGACTGAGGGGAAAAACAACTGAGGAGAGTTGGCAGTTTTTCAAAGGGACACTATTAAGGGCCCAAAAGCAAGCTATTCCGCTGGTTAGGAAAGATAGAAAATGTGGCAAAAGACCACCTTGGCTTAACCACGAGATCTTGCATGATCTAAAAAATAAAAAGGAGTCATATAAAAAATGGAAACTAGGACAGATTACAAAGGATGAATATAGGCAAACAACACAGGAATGCAGGGGCAAGATTAGAAAGGCAAAGGCACAAAATGAGCTCAAACTAGCTACAGGAATAAAGGGAAACAAGAAGACTTTTTATCAATACATTAGAAGCAAGAGGAAGACCAAAGACAGGGTAGGCCCACTGCTTAGTGAAGAGGGAGAAACAGTAACAGGAAACTTGGAAATGGCAGAGATGCTTAATGACTTCTTTGTTTCGGTCTTCACCGAGAAGTCTGAAGGAATGCCTAACATAGTGAATGCTAATGGGAAGGGGGTAGGTTTAGCAGATAAAATAAAAAAAGAACAAGTTAAAAATCACTTAGAAAAGTTAGATGCCTGCAAGTCACCAGGGCCTGATGAAATGCATCCTAGAATACTCAAGGAGCTAATAGAGGAGGTATCTGAGCCTCTAGCTATTATCTTTGGAAAATCATGGGAGACGGGAGAGATTCCAGAAGACTGGAAAAGGGCAAATATAGTGCCCATCTATAAAAAGGGAAATAAAAACAACCCAGGAAACTACAGACCAGTTAGTTTAACTTCTGTGCCAGGGAAGATAATGGAGCAAGTAATTAAGGAAATCATCTGCAAACACTTGGAAGGTGGTAAGGTGATAGGGAACAGCCAGCATGGATTTGTGAAGAACAAATCATGTCAAACCAATCTGATAGCTTTCTTTGATAGGATAACGAGCCTTGTGGATATGGGTGAAGCTGTGGATGTGGTATACCTAGACTTTAGTAAGGCATTTGATACGGTCTCGCATGATATTCTTATTGATAAACTAGGCAAATACAATTTAGATGGGGCTACTATAAGGTGGGTACATAACTGGCTGGATAACCGTACTCAGAGAGTTGTTATTAATGGTTCCCAATCCTGCTGGAAAGGCATAACGAGTGGGGTACCACAGGGGTCTGTTTTGGGACCGGCTCTGTTCAATATCTTCATCAACGACTTAGATATTGGCATAGAAAGTACGCTTATTAAGTTTGCGGATGATAACAAACTGGGAGGGATTGCAACTGCTTTGGAGGACAGGGTCATAATTCAAAATGATCTGGACAAATTGGAGAAATGGTCTGAGTTAAACAGGATGAAGTTTAACAAAGACAAATGCAAAGTGCTCCACTTAGGAAGAAAAAATCAGTTTCACACATACAGAATGGGAAGAGACTGTCTAGGAAGGAGTACGGCAGAAAGGGATCTAGGGGTTATAGTGGACCACAAGCTAAATATGAGTCAACAGTGTGATGCTGTTGCAAAAAAAGCAAACATGATTCTGGGATGTATTAACAGGTGTGTTGTGAGCAAGACACGAGAAGTCATTCTTCCACTCTACTCTGCTCTGTTTAGGCCTCAGCTGGACTATTGTGTCCAGTTCTGGGCACCGCATTTTAAAAAAGATGTGGAGAAATTGGAAAGGGTCCAGAGAAGAGCAACAAGAATGATTAAAGGTCTTGAGAACATGACCTATGAAGGAAGGCTGAAAGAATTGGGTTTGTTTAGTTTGGAAAACAGAAGACTGAGAGGGGACATGATAGCAGTTTTCAGGTATTTAAAAGGGTGTCATAAGGAGGAGGGAGAAAACTTGTTCACCTTAGCCTCTAAGGATAGAACAAGAAGCAATGGGTTTAAACTGCAGCAAGGGAGGTCTAGGTTGGACATTAGGAAAAAGTTCCTAACTGTCAGGGTGGTTAAACACTGGAATAAATTGCCTAGGGAGGTTGTGGAATCTCCATCTCTGGAGATATTTAAGAGTAGGTTAGATAAATGTCTATCAGGGATGGTCTAGACAGTATTTGGTCCTGCCATGCGGGCAGGGGACTGGACTCGATGACCTCTCGAGGTCCCTTCCAGTCCTAGAATCTATGAATCTATGAATCTATCAGTACTACTCTCACTACTAGCTTGGCTGCCAGCCTACTGTAATTGTACGTAAGCACTAAGGTAAGAGTTTAAGAGATTAAGAGTTAGAATAGTTATAATCTGCACCTGATCCCTGTGTCTCTTTACAGTGAGTCGTACTCTTGGGAAAAGAAGCGGCCTAATTTCTGCACGAAGAGGATGCCTGCCCCTCTGCAGTTACTGAGGAGTCCGGATTCAGCTCTGAACCTGAGGATCATTCGTGAAGTTGTGAGTGCACCATCTTTTAGTTAGCTAGTCTGGGAAACTTTTTGGGACATTCCCTATTCCCCAAACTGTGTTTGCAAGCAGTGGGGTAAGAATTTAGGGATTTTATTACCTACTGTGTATTAAAGCTGTTGGAGGGACTTACCATCTTATCTCATGTGTGAATCTTTAGGGCTGTACTGAACCACATGAGCCAAATTATTCCTGCTATATATTAGGTCACGTGACTGGGATTTTTAGGGAAATTAATGTGTATTATTAGCACTGGGAGGACATGGGTGACCCTGAGAGTATTGGTTAACCCTCTTATGTCGTATTTACTTCCTGTTTTATACAGTTACTCTGTTGAATATATTGCATGCGTTTGTGTTATTTCTTGGGAGTCTCCAGTTATCTGGCACATAACTCAGAGTTATCTTGTGGTTTGAATTTTCCTTCCAATCTGCCCTGATGATCCTTCCAGGAAGGAGTGAGGGAGGTGGAGGCACCACCAAGTACATTTATCTGGGAAGAGAGGAGGGAAGTTACATCCTGCTGAGCTGGAGCTGTAGGAAGATTGGTGTTAAACGAGGTAACCGTGCAGAAAGAGGTGCTACATGTAAACTTACTTAACTATGAGACTGAACTCCTTGTTACCACTCCAGAAAGGGCAAATGGATATTGTCACTGAGGAAACCACACTCACTAAGTCCCTCATCTCTGACCTCAGTCCAGGTTGTAGGTGCCAGAGCCAGACCCTGCCTGCCTAGACCGTATGTACTGTCTGGCCATCTTCTGCTGCTTGGAGCCCATGTATTTCTCACTTCTCTTTAGGGGAACGTGATTTGCCCTGAGTCACCAGCAAACCATTTTATGGATGGATGCTTTTTCTGTATGGAATTGGGCCTGATTCTGAGAGTTGTTCAGCAGCCACAACTCACTGTGAAGACAGTGGGAATGCAGGTGCAGAGAACTCTCAGAATCAAGACCTCTTGGGCAGCCCAAATATGAATATGTTTTTATATACTTCCACCAGGGATTAAAATCTATTCTCTAGTAGGATATGTTCTTTGGTGACTGAGAGGAGTGTGTATTGTTCCTTTTATTACTATATAATTAATGGAGCTATTCCAGCTCCTAGAACTGGAAGGGACCTTGAAAGGTCATCAAGTCTAGCCCCCTGCCTTCACTAGCAGGACCAAGTACTGATTTTGCCCCAGATCCCCAAGTGGCCCCCTCAAGGATTGAACTCACAACTCTGGATTTAGCAGGCCAATGCTCAAACCACTGAGCTATCCCTCCCCCTTTCTTCTGAAAAGCAGAAAATGTGCTCAGTACCACAAATGATACTAAATTCTGATGATTCCTGCCCTGAAATGTTTACAGGCTGAGTAAGACAAGCCAGGTGGGATGTACTGGGAAGCTCAGAGAAGGAAATAGTATTAATTTGCATGTTGTGACATTTCAACATTTGTTTTCATCCCAAATTGGGACAAAAAATTGAAATGTCAAAAATATTGGTGGAATGGAAATTGTGAAAAATGTTGATTTGGAAATGGCTAAATGTTTTGTTTTGACATTTTTGATCTTTTGACAGTCCCAAAATCTAAATCGTTCATTTCAGTTTGTTTAAATGACTCAAAACACTTCATTTTTAAGTCAGTTCAACAATAAACTTCATTTTTCCATTGTTTTGTTGCCTCATGGGAGATGAAGTTCGGGAACCTCATGTCCCCATTCTCATCTATGGGCCAAACTCCTGGGCCAGACAACATCTCCCATGATGCACTACACAGAGTTTGGTCAGAGGGAAATGTGCATTGTATAATGGGAGATAGAATCTTCCAGAGAGCTCAACCCAGAGAAGAGAATGAGGGCCCGAACTACACCTTCTAGAAGGCAATGCATGGATAGGAAAATGCAATTTAATGTTTTATTGAATTAATTTGGAAAAAAATGTTTTGGTCATTTCAACCCAACACAAAATATTTTTCAATTTTCCCAACAGAAAATTGAATGTTTTTGGTAAGATTGAGATTTTCCCACAGGTTTCTATTTTGAAATGTATTTTCCCAACCAGCTCTACTTATATTACTGCTAACTCCTTTTAGCTCTAGCAGCTAACTACTAATCTGGGCCTTGCTATGTTGTTTCTGTTAGGAGAAATTGATTCTGTGAGTCAGGCATTTCTTTGGTGCAAGTCTGTTTATTTACGAAGTATGTATAAAAAGTCCTGTTTCTCTGAACCCAGTAGGAACAAACAATAGGAGGCAGTTTCCTTGTTCACAATTCCAAGCATGCCTTTCCAGCTAGCATTCTACCCTAAACACTCTTTGTTGGCTTCCTCTCAGAGCCATCAGTGTTTCTCTGGGTTTCTCCTAGTTTTTCTGATTGCATTCTGCTTCTGAAATGCACAGACACACAGAGCTGCAATCCAATCAATGTCCCTTCATTTTCAATCAGTTCCCAGTCACTCCGAGCAGTACCCAGAAACTCCTCTTTGGACCCTGAGTCTGGTCTTGCTCAGGCCTTCCATGTGGCCAGTGTGTTGAGCGGTGGCGTCTACTGTTTCAGCTATCTTCCTCCATAATGAGCTTAATTACTTCTTCCATTTAGCCAGAATCAGGGCCGGCTCTGGCTTTTTGGCCGCCCCAAGCAAAAAAAACAACAAAAAAAACGGGGCGGCCAGAATGGCAAAGCAAAAAAAAAAAAAAACAACCCTGCGGCGCAGCCAGAGCGTGGGTGCAGGGGGACTGGCTGGGGGGGGGAGGAGAGGGAGAGGGTGCGGGCGGGGGAGAGAGAGAGAAGGGCCAGGGCTACAGCAGGGGCGCTCCTGCTGCGCCGTCTCCTGCTGCCTGCCACGAGGGCTCCGCTCCAGTCGGCAGGGAGGGAAGGAAGAGGACTGCCCTGCAGGGTGCTCTGGTTCTCCGCGCCGCCGCTCCCTACAGGGCGGCTGGAGCAGAACAAGAACAAAAAACAAACAAAAAAAAAAGCGGTTGTGCCGCTCTAGGATTGGGCAGAATGCCTTTACCACAAGCCTCCACAAATCCTCTGACAGTTCAGGTGGGGTTTCTTCTTTTCCTCTCTTTCCAGCTTTTAACTATGCCATGGGTAGCTCATATTGATGGCTAGTTCCAAACTGCATCTCAAGGGCTTCTGCAAGGTCTGAATGACTCAGTCTCTTTTCTGGGGGTAAATTTTGCAGAGCTGGGCCACCCAGAGCTGCTAGAAACCCCCCTTTCTGTCCCTCTTCCCAGCCATTCATTGTTGAGTTGAGACAAATAAATCTTTTAGGGAGTATTTGGCATTGTTTGAGCTGGGACAGCCCTACCACTTCCCTCTGGGTCTCTGTGGGTTACAAATGTGGTAGAAAACTGTTGTAAATATTTGGTCTTACCCAAGTACTCTGGCTGGCTCAATTTCCATTTAGATGGCTGCCTTTCACTGTGGTCTGTGATCCTTTGATTTCCTTCTGTAGATGAAGTTTCAGCTCTGTAAGTCCTTGCTGCAGCTCGTCACAGTTGGCAAATTCCAGATTGGCTAAAGCTTGCCTAGTCTCCACTATTTCATGGAAGAACTTCTGGTCTATGGCAGCCAGATTGCTGGTCACCTCATCAATCCGTTTTACCATTCCAACTTGGGAGTTCTGCACTTGGGCTTCCCAATCTGCCTGGACATTTTGTTGTGCTCCAACAGAGATTTCACCATTATCTGCAAGTCCTCTCTGAGCCCTTTCTGGCAAACCTCCAGATGCTGCTTTAAATCATTTTAAGGAACCTTCAGCTCCTCATTTAGGTCTTGCTTTAAATTCTGCTGGCCATTTTTGATTTCTGCAGCACCTCCATTATTTGTTCCACCTTGGTTCAACAGCAACACCAGTCACAGTCTCTCTCCTTGGAAACTGGATCCTACCCCTAGCACCACTGTTGCCTGGGCAGCTAGTCAAATTTCAGGGGCCTGGGTATGTTCCAGTTGGAAATAGAAATTGATGGAGTCTAGTATTTCCTTTGATGCAGGTTTGTTTATTTACAAAGAATGTACAAAGTCCTATGTCTCTGATTGCAGAAGGAACCAAAAACAAAAGGAACAGTTTTTTAGCTTACAGCCTCGAAACCTCTTTAGCCATCAGACCCAAAAGCTCTCTTTCTCTAGCTTTTTCCAGGGTTAAACTGTAATCAAAGGCTACTAGACTTTCTGTTTTTTAACTCTGCCTCTCTCTGTCTTCTTGTCTGTGACCTCAGTATCTGCATGGTCTCTCGGGGTATGTCTGCATTGCAATAAAACACACATGACTGGTGCATGTCAGCTGACTCCGGCTCGCGGGGCTCTGGCTGCAGGGGCTATAAAACTGCAGTGTAGATATTCTGGCTTGGTCTGGAATCTGGGATCTTAGGGTCCCAGAGCCTGGTCTCCAGCCTGAGCCCAAACATCTACAATGCAGTTTTATAGTCCCGCAGACCAAGCCCTGTGAGCCCAGTGAGTTGACATAGGCCAGCTGCGAGTGTTCTATTTATTGCAGTAGACATACCCTCACACACTTACCCAAAGCAATATGCAGCCCAAAAGTTCCTAGGCAAGTCACACACATCTTGTCTTAGGTAGGGCTTATGTTTACAGTTATGTTAATTGAAGGGTGAGTTCACACCTACCAATCTCAATCGGCTTTTATTTTAACTCAACCATAACAAGCCTTCACCTAGCTCATGACAATACTTTTAAAATATATTTAAGGAACATATTTAAATATTTATGACAGGACAATATTTATTAGCTAGTAAGGCTTATGTACTGAGTTGGGTTTGAAGGAGAGAGGGGTTTGAATGAAGCGGGGATGGAAATTTTGGAGTTTTGTTTGGAGCAGTTTGCAGGGTTAGCTGCTGGGGTTAGTTTAGTTTTTTAATCTTATTTCAAAGGTGTTGTAAGTATTAGATAGGCGCCATTTGATATATATATTTTATAAACCCCAATACGTCAATAAACAAAACAACCAATGAAAATTGCCACTGCCATGTTCTAGCAAAAAGACAATAAAAAGTAATTTAAAATGTGAAGAACCCCCACGATTGAAACTTGCTGATGTAATTAAAATAACATTCTGCTATTTTTTTTATAATCTGTGACATTCAAACTCCAAATATGATTTATTCGTTTTATTTAAATGAGGCTATGGGCACATTATGTTGCAATCGACAAGACTGCATAGAAAAGAATAAAGGAAAAATTGCATTAGGAGGAAACTCTGTAGTGAATTTTATTATGATGTAATTGATATTCAGTATATTAAATGGAAGTTATTAACTAGCATAATATAAATTCACTAGCTAAAAGCCTGTTTATTTCCTAAGGGCCAGATTGTGATACCCTTGCTCACATTCAAAAGTACCTTATACAGCAAGCAGACTCGTCGAAATCAGTAAGACTATTTGCTGAGTAGGGTACTACTCATTCTGAGTAAGGGTATCACAATCGGGCCCTAAACTCTTAGTACTAATTCTTCTGATAAGAAAAAGCCAAAAATAAAATCACAGACTATGTTTTCAGGGATGGCTAGAGGGTAAGACCACTAATATTTATCCTGGAAAATAATTTCTGGTAATTGCATGCATATTTGTGTTGATTTATTTTTAGAAAAATAAGAATTAATAGTTCATTACAAAAAAGCACCTTATTCTAATATATGCCTTAATTAAAGTAGTACAAAACATACATTTCTTTCTTAAGAAATTAATATACCAAAATATATTATAACTAGTGCTTGAACTGACTCTGAGAGTATCCATTCCCAGAATGAATATAGACCACTTAAAATATTATTGAAAATTCAATAATAACGTTATTTTTTAAAAACAAGTATTTACTCATTGAACACTATATAAATGATGTACAGTTTATGCACAGTAAAGCCCAGGAGTGAAATTGTGGCCCCATTGAAGTGAATGGAAAAACTGTTACTGACTCGAAAGGGCCAGCATGATTTTGTGCTATATGATGATTTTATGAAACTAAGATAAGATTTCAGTACATACCCTCAGAGCAGAGAACTACAGTACAGGATACTCTTCTCTATGAAATCGTAAGCTTTTGTTCTAAACTTCCAATTTTCATCTGTTTTAACTGCCTCGCCGTCTCTTTCTGATGAATGCCAACTTCATGGATAATTTGCTCTGACCAAGTCTGTGTCTGTGAGATCTTAAGCAGAATAACAATTTGCATATCTAAGAATCCTGAGGACAGAATATAGCATTATAGTTTTTTCTGGGCTGAGCCCAGAGAGATGTTTTAAGTGGGATAATTTTACATGTACCTGTAATAATTTTTAAATTAAAAAACTTTACAAAAGTGTTATATTATTTAAAATGAAGACTGCCAATTTGGGATTAGTGTGTAGTTTACCATTTTTAACACTCCCCTCCCCCCAAAAAAAGTCTATGGAAGCCCATTCTCTCTTTCTCTCAAACAGGTTTTGAAAAGCATCTTCAGTTAAAAGGGAATGGTCACTACAGAAATGATAACTGACTAGAACAGAGACTCAAAAATATTTAGGGTTGTTTCTTTATGCTTGATTTCTACCACTAATAAGAGAAACCTATCAGCACTTTAAAACACATGAATCTAACAGAACATCAGTTGCAGTTGGTATTTTGCATCACTTTTGTGACTGCTAAAATTATCATTCAAGTGAAATTAAAGTAGAATATAAAGGAACACTTACTGACAAAAATATACACAATTACATACACATGCACTCAGATGCCCCTACAGATTTATTCAAATGGCCTGTGGTTGATTTAGGGTTGATATATTTGGATTTGATTTTTTTATGTACATCTAATCAACCTAGTGCAATTCATATGTTGAAAGAGCAGTAATACTAAGTGAAAGTATTTACTTTGGTTTGTACAAATGTCAAAGCAAACTATAATAAACCCAAACTAGAAGTAAGTTAGTGCTAGGGCAAATAACACTGGTACGTCTTAACATAGTGAACTCTAGCTCTGGCTTGTGTGGTTACTAAAATTCAAATTTAAAAAATGGAATTTGAATATGAAAGCAATTTTTGTAGCTGTTACTGCTGAGCTTTAGACCAACAGCATTATCCATAATCAATGGTTTTCACTTTTTACAGTTCTGTAAATGGTGTGGACCTAAAATTCACATTCTTTAATATGTCTACTTCCGTTAAATTTCACATGATTAATCTAGCAATATTTTCAACTGAGTTTTAAACGTATATGATTTGGTTTTTATTGTTCAGGAATCAAATACTGTAATTCTAACAGTTAAAACAATTCAGAATGCCCTACTGGAATAATCACAATTATTTATTTCTAGACCTAACTAAATAAAGTGAAAACTGAGAGGAACTCTACACGATGTATAAAGCTAATCTCTAAAATCAGCTTTTAAATGCCTAATGTGAATAACTTTATACAGAATTGTGAACCGTGGATTTATAACATTGATAGACTGTGTGTCCCAATGACAAGATCTTTTGTTTTCTCTGACTTTCCATAAAAACAGCTTCTTCCAGTACTCTGGTTCAATGTTCATTTCCTAATATTCCTCCCATTCAGGGAATAAAATCTGATTGTCCTATCTGGTAACTTGATTTAGTGGTCAATATACAAAAATCTCAAGTCCAGCTGCTTCCCCCCACCTCTGTTTGCCTTCCCCTCCTCAAAAAAATAAAAATAAATTGCTGATAAAGTCCAGTCTGATATGGCAAAGATATCTCCTTGTTGTCTAAAATCTATACTTTGAGAGAGTCTAAACATTCACAAATGAATTTTGACTTTGATCATTAAAAATAATGATTGGAATTGTACATTGTGAATACATTAGATTTATACAGACAAAACATGCATGAAGTGCAATTACTGCTAGTGTTGCTATATTAGTATGAATGTTAATAGCATGTTTGTTTTTGAAATGGTTATGCATTCGGATAAATGTCTGCTTTAATCTAGTCATCTGTGTGTCACTTGTCTAAGTACTCTAATTTAAGATGCCATATCCCTTCTTGTTGCAATAAAGGGGTAAAGCAACATTAATATTAAATAATTAGAAAAACAAAAGGGGAATGATTAAACATATTTACATAATTGAAATAACACTGAGTCGCAGTGGGAAATCGGGACAATGTTGTCTCCTTTCAAAGTAATTCATAATTCAGATTTTTAATTATGGCATATTCATTCATTTAAAGATGATTCTGGATGAGAGGGCCACTAATGAAATACAATCATTAGCATCTAAACAAAGTAATTTAGAAAGTCTCCTTTAGGGGAAAAATTTTCTAGAACATCATCAATCACACAAGATATGCAAAAACAAGCAATTAAACCACACACAAGAACTACAACAACCTTATATATTAGTAATGTACACATGAAAACATAACTGATTACAATGATTAGAGTACGATAGTGTAGTTAATTTGTACGTTATGTAGCTATTCCATGGGAGAATGTACCAGGACAGACACATCATACATGAAATTAACTTCATGGCATTGATATATGTTTTCAATAAATTTCTACATTTTTGGTCAATGCCAAGGTGTCAGTATAAAAATCCTATGATGAAAATCTGGAGTCTTGTTCAAGCAGCATAACGCCCCATTTTGAGTCAACACGCTCCTCTCCTCCCCAGTTCTCTTGTATTTGATTTGGATAAACTGGCAAAATGTGGGATTAGCAAATTATTTCATGAGAGAAGCAGGTGCTGCATTAGTTTCTCATTAGTTACTCAAATCCTGCTTTGGGCTTATAGCAACAAAGTGCTTACAGACCTAATGGGTCAGTGATTTACAGGGGCTCCTTCCACATACACAATTACAGTTCATTACACATCAGCAGCACTAAATGGACAGTGTAATTCTGCCTGACTTTTAATGCCTGTGTACGGTGTCCTGTTAAATGGACACACAACAGGAATGGTTAAACACTTCCCCTTCAGGCTGAATTGTAATCTTGTTGAACACCCACACCACTTCCTCTTGCTGATTTTTTAAAAAGAAGGGTTGAACTAGTAGTAACGTGGAGAAAAAACAAAACAAAAACAAAACCACCTTGCTAAGTAAGGCTAGAACCTTTGGTGTAGTCAGTGCTGCCTTTGATAACTACCAGGCTCAGAAGCCAAAATATGTTCTATTGAGTACTCAAAGGATAAAAATACTGGTTAATTTTCAACAGTGCTCCTTCATTTGACTTTACAATTTATAGCAGTGAACATTAATGCAAGAATAGCTTGGTCGAGGAGGAGTTTAAAATTAGAGCACCTCTTCTCATTAGCCCCAGCAGCCTGACCCAGGGTGAACTGAGAAGTAATTTGCTGCCAGATCCTCATTTTGCTTCTGTTATCACTCCTTATAAACGAAGCGCGGCAATTTATTGTAGCACCTCGAGGAGTCAAGAACATAATGTGTAAAACACATACAAAAAAAAATCTTTCTTCACTTTCATTAACACTCAGCACATAGAGACTGTTCATTTTTCACTCTAATGAAGGGGGGGGGGGGAAGAGGGGGATCTTGAATCTAAAGCTTTCCATCATGTGAAGAAGTCCTCTTCAGGCCATTAGACAGAATCTGAGTTGGACTGAAGAAAGGTCATTGACAAGAAACAGAGAATGGCAATATGAGGAAAAATAGAAAATGGATTAAAGAAGAGACTATAGAAAGCTCAAAGAATGGAAAGTACATTTTCTGCATCAGTGATCAACCCTTCTTGTTTCTATGTGCATTTTCTGTTGTCAGTGAAGAAAAGAATATCTGGCTTTTTATTTTAGCTGGGAATTGCCATAGTGTTTGGTCAATTCTCATTTCTTCACCCTTGATCTGACCCTTATAGGAGATATTAAAAGGCTTATTTTTAAGGGAGCATTGTCTGTTGTCCAGCTCTTCATTTTGCTCTTTTAAAGTAAAAAACGCAGTGTAGTAGATTTTAATGTAATTATGTAACTGACAATTTCCTCTTAGGTAAATCTTTTGTGTTTCTCTGATTAACTGGTTGTTTTTTATAGCTTTCTAACACTACATCCAAGAACATTAGGAAGTGCCTATATACAAATCAATTTAATGAATTAAATTATTCATCGAATAATAGAAAAACTCCAAAAGGAGTTAGACTTACAGTTTACATTAAACACATGTGGAAAATGAAAGAAAACTAAATCCAGTTTTATTTTTTTAAAGCACCTTGTTTGCAAAACCGTACATATTACATCCTTATTTGTGGCAGGAGCCTAGGCTGAAGGGTATATTAATCTCAGAAATTTGTTCATTGTTTTATTTTTACTTCAGCCTCTTATGATGGGAATTATACATCCTATTGGGAAAACTGTAACCCTGAAGTACTCTAATATGCAATAACCTAATGTGTGATCACCACTAAGAAATCTGTCCTTTTCCCCATAGGTGCATATAACTTCCATTAATAATGTTGGTGGCTGTGTTTGTGAGGAACAGAGACCTGTTAGAGAGCTTTCTTTGTAATTATGAGCAAGAATAAAATATCTACATAAAACTTTCTTCAGAATGTATATTGTTACTGCCTTCCATATACCACTGCTGGGTCTTCTCTCTCTATAAGCTAGGACCAGATAAATCCAGCAGTGTCCATATTTTTCTATAAATGCCTTCCTACTTAGGAGACCATTGTCGTGAAACAATGGTCTATTCCTCTGAAGTTTCTTCACTGAGCAATTTACATACAATGGAAACCAGAATTAAAGGTATACAAAAGATATAATGTTGAAAAACAAACAATTGGCATCAATATGACCTATGTTTAATTATGTGAAATTCTAGTTCTATAAATACTCTTCCTGGAAGCCAGGATGCAGATGCCTATGTTAAACTTTGGCAAACCCAAAAATTACACAAAGTGAGCCCTGGCAGAGGCCCCTAGAAGATGTGGAAGAACCAGTCTCGTTAGGAGAAGCTGAGCCCAAAACATCCTGGAGTGTGGATCCCAGAGCAGGGGTAGGACTCACAAGCATGGAGGTCTGGCAGTTAGTGGAACCCTGTGGGAAAGCCCCTTGTAGCAGGCGTGAGTGGAAGGCAGCAGGAAGCTGAGTCAAGGAACTAGGGGTTGGTCCTGGAGGAAGGTTCCTCTGAGCTGGGGTAGGCCTCGCCAGAAGGATGCCTGGTGGAATGAATTAGTGTGGGGAGCCCTCTCATGGCAGATGTGACTTGGGGCTAGGGGAAAAAAATTGCTGGAGAAAAGTGGGCCTTGGAACTCTCAGGTAAGAGAGTGGAATCCTAGAACGGGGCCAAAGGAACTGTGAGCAAATAGTTATTGATTCTTAGAGGGGTGACCTTTGAATGGGAATGAAGATTTGCTGTATTGTAACTTTGTTTTACTTTGGGGATTTGAGAAAAACTGCGTTTGGTGTGAGGGATCTGTGGACTGTGACACTTAATAAAAGGGTTTGTATTTACCACTAAAAGAAACAATATTCTTATTACGAATTGTTCTTTGATCTCAGAAAACTCTAAGTAGAAATGATATTAAAATCAAAATTTTTGGGGAGAGTCCCAAACAGGCAGGATGCATTAATTTATGCTTTCTGCTGCTATATGGGTGTAGCGAGGTGGTCACACGCTCCTGCCCTGAAGGGCTTGAAATCAGCCTTTAAAGAGGGCTGCAGGGGTAAAAGCAGACCTGGAGAGGGCTGCAGCTCTGAATGCTGGGCTGATTGGGGAAGGAGCTGCAGCTGGGCCATGCCCCAATCAGGGCCCAGCTGGCCCTATAAAGGCTGGGAGCCAGGAGTAAGGACTCAGTCTCTCTCTGCATTCAGAGAGAGAAGGGCCTGGCTGCAGGGAGTTAGAGACAGAATATCTAAGTGGAGCAGGGCTGGGGACAGGCTGAGGAGCTCCAGCCTGGAAAGCCCCAGGTTGAGGCCTAGCAGAAGGCCAAGGGGTACTGGGGGTTGCAGAGGGCAGCCCAGGGGTAGGCCAAGGCAGAAGGTTCAAACCCAACCTTGCC
Source organism: Chrysemys picta bellii (assembly GCF_011386835.1). Taxonomy (NCBI): domain Eukaryota; kingdom Metazoa; phylum Chordata; order Testudines; family Emydidae; genus Chrysemys; species Chrysemys picta. The sequence goes on from NC_088794.1 coordinate 110,057,739, forward strand.
AGTGATGAGTAGGCTGATCCTGCAGTCTGCTCCAGGGCGTGGGGCTAGATGATGACTGGCAGTAGCCTTATACTGAGGTGAGGTGGGATTATTGGGTGAGGGTTCCCCAGGGAGGGGAGACCATAAGACTGAGGGGTTACTGCCAGAGGGCAGCACCCCAGGTAAAAGGGCACCGGGGTCCAGGGCGGGACACGGGGGCCAGAGGACGGGCGGGACACCTGACATGCAGAAGGCACTCTGATGACTGGTGAGTTAATTCCCAAGATGACCAGCAGGAGGCGCCACAGGGGTGAGTCTGCACCTGATTACAGTGGGGCTTGTGGCAATGGCAAACTGCCAAGGTGAGGACCACTCTGGCCATACCTCGTTTTGTCTGCCTGACCCAGAATGCCTCCTGGCCCAAGGGCTTCTGTAAAAGCAATATTGAAGTCCTCCATGCTGGCAATATTCCCCTGACATCTATCCTTTGGTCCCTTTGCACTATTGTAGCCAATACAAATGGGTTGCAATACAGCAGTGAATCTGCCCTGTATGTCTTCACTTCTTGAGTAGAAAGCAAGGAGTCTATTTTCTTCTACTTAGTCATAGGGGAGACACCTAAGTACCTTTCCTACATTTATAGGAGGAAAAAAAATCCTTACCTGTATGATTAATACCTGTGTTTCTAGGACAGTATTGAAAAAAGAGCTGAACATTCCAAAGGGTTCCTTTCATGAACAAATATTATGTGACAAACAATGGCCCAAAACCTCTTTAACTTACTTATGCAAGTACTCCCAACAAAGCCAGTGGAATTGCTGACCTGAGTAAGTTGAGCAGGATTTGTACAAATGAGGGATGGGTGACCTTGTGGGGTGGCATCAAAATCCACCCTCTCTGAACCTTCACTCCAAATAATGAACCAAACCAAACTTTTCCTGAAGTTCCAAAAAAGTCCAGTTTACTTTTTGCCAAACTTCTTATTCTCCCCCATAAATTACAGGAAATCCAACATGAGCTGATGTGAGATTTATGGGCCAGTTTTGAAGACTCAAAAGGATTGCAAAAGGTTTAGACAGTAATTAACTGGGTTGAATTGTGAACAGGAATATCTATGCTTAATGAGTAAGTGTTTGCTTATAGTTTAGAAATCAAGCTGGTTGAAAAAGGAGCAGCAAGGAGAGGGAATAAAAACATTGAAAATTTTGAATTAATTTTGTTCTAGGTTTTTCAAAGGAAGCATTTTTCATTCACTTAAAATTTTTCCACAACGTTTTTTTATCACAATTTTGGTTTTGAAATTTTTCTCTTTAATATTTTACATTTCCCCTTCTCCCTTTATTCTTTACCACCACCTCAGAGAATCATAGAATATCAGGGTTGGAAGGGACTTCAGGAGGTCATCTAGTCCAACCCCCAGCTCAAAGCAGGACCAATTCCCAACTAAATCATCCCAGCCAGAGCTTTATCAAGCCTGATCTTAAAAACCTCTAAGGAAGGAGATTCCACCACCTCCCTAGGTAACCCATTCCAGTGCTTGACCATCCTCCTAGTGAAAAAGTTTTTCCTAATATCCAACCTAAACCTCCCCCACTGCAACTTGAGACCATTACTCCTTGTTCTGTCATCTGGTACCACTGAGAACAGTCTAGCTCCATCCTCCATCCAACTAGACATGGAGCCATTGGTCATTACCTGTTGAGCCCAACGATCTAGCCAGCTTTCTATCCACCTTATAGTCCATTCATCCAGCCCATACTTCTTTAACTTGCTGGCAAGAATACTGTGGGAGACCATATCAAAAACTTTGTTAAAGTCAAGGAATAACACATCCACTGGTTTCCCCTCATCCACAGACCCAGTTATCTCCTCATAGAAGGCAATTAGGTTAGTCAGGCATGACTTGCCCTTGGTGAATCCATGCTGACTCTTCCTGATCACTTTCCTCTCCTCTAAGACCTCCCCTTATTCCATTTTGCCAATGAAAAATGAAGTGGAGGGAAGAGGCAGAGAAAGGGGAAAAAAGGAAAAACACTAAACTGAAAAAAAACAAAACCAAAAATGAATGAATTTTTGACTTTACATAAGAATGGCTATACTGGATCAGACCAATGGTCCATCTAGCCCGATATCCTGTCTTCCAACAGAGGCTACTACCAGATGCTTCAGAAGGAATGAACAGAACAGGGCAATTATTGAGTGATCCATCCCTTGTCATCCCGTGGGAGCCAGAGGTTTAAGGACATGCAGAGAATGGGGATGCATCCTGAACCAATGTGGCTAATAGCCATTGGTGGATCTAACCACCATGAACTTATCTAATTCTTTTTTTAATTATACTTTTGATCTTCATAACATCCACTTGCAATGAGTTCCAAAGGTTAACTGTGCATTGTGTGAAGTACTTCCCTATATTAATATTAGTGCTGCCTATTAATTTCATAGGTATGTATACATTGTCCATGTGGAAATCACGTAAACTTGCATGTGGCCCAGATGCTGAGCATCTCTTAGGAGTTGGCCTTTCCACTGCATCTGACCAACAAAAGAAAAAAAATCCTACCTTACTGCAGTGCAGGGTTGGTGTTGCAGCTGGCAGAAGAATCTGCAAAGTGCCAGAGGCCACAGAGATGTAAGATAACAGTAATAGGATACACTGATGCACCAGGTAACTGAAGTCACACCCCAGTAAATCTGAAACCTCAAACTAGGGTTAAGCAGCCATGGCTTTCCAGCCACTAATATGTTTCCCATGTGTGCAGGAGTGGTAAAGCTGCAGTTGTGTTGTTGGCAGCTGAGGATGTTGACTGGAGCAGAGAGTTGCTCATCTGGACCTGCTTGTGTTATGTGAAGGGGTAAATAACACTTCCTTAATCACTTTCTTCACACTATTCATAATTTCAGAGACCTCTATCATACCCCCCCCTTCCCTCCTTAGTCATCTTTTCTCTAAGTTTGTGATCCACTATGACCCCCAGATCTCTTTCTGCAGTACTCCTTCCTTGGCAGTCACTTCCCATTTTGTCCGTGTGCAACTGATTGTTCCTTCTTAACTAGAGTATTTTGCATTTGTCCTTACTGAATTTCATCCTATTTACTTGAGACCATTTCTCCAGTTTGTCCAGATCATTTTGAATTTTAATTTTATTCTCCAAAGCATTTGCAACCCCTCCGAGCTTGGTATTGTCCGCAAACTTTATAAGTATACTTTCTATGCCATTATCTAAATCACTGAAGATATTGAACAGAACTGGACCCAGAAGTGATCCCTGTGGGACCCCATTCAAGATGTCCTTCCAGCTTGACAGTAAAACACTGATAGCTACTTTCTGGGAATGGTTTTCCAATTAGTTATGCACCCACCTTATAGTAGCTCTATCTAGATTATATTTCCCTAGTTTGTTTATGAGAAGGTCATGCGAGACAGTATCAAACGCCTTACTAAAGTGAAGATATACCACATTGACCACTTCCCCCCCCCCCGTCCACAAGGTTTGTTATCCTGTAAAAGAAAGCTATTAAGTTGGTTTGACACGATTTGGTCTTGACAAATCCGTGCTGACTGTTACTTATCCCCTTATTATCTTCTAGGTGTTCGCAAATTGATGGCTTGATTATTTGCTCCATTATCTTTTTGGGTACTGAAGTTAAGTTGTCTGGTCTGTAATTCCCTGGGTTGTCCTTATTTCCTTATATTTGCCTTCTGATGTTTTCCAATGTGCATTACTTTGCATTTATCCACATTAAATTTAATTTGCCATTTTGTTGCCCAGTCACCCAATTTTGTGAGATTCCTTTGTGAGTCTTCACTCTCAGCTTTGGACTTAACTATTGTAAGTAATTTTGTATCATCTGCAAACTTTACCACGTTACTGTTTATTCCTTTCCACAGATCATTTATAAATGTGTTGAACAGCACTGGTCCCAGTATAGATCCTGGGGGTACACCACACTTTTAATTTCTCCACTATGAAAACCGACCATTTATTCCTACCCTTTGTTTCCCATCTTTTAACCTGTTACTGATCCATGAAAGGACCTTCCCTCTTATACCATGACTGCCTACTTTGCTTAAGAGGCTTTGGTGTGGGACCTTGTCAAAGGCTTTCTTAAAGTGCAGGTGCAGTATTTCCACTGGATCACCCTTGTCCACATGCTTTTTGACATCCTCAAAAAATTCCAATAGATTGCCAGGCTTGATTTCTCTTTACAAAAGCCATGTTGACTCCTCCCCATCATATTGCATGCATCTTTGTGTCTGAAAATTCTGTTCTTTACTATAGTTTCAACCAATTTGCCTTGGACTGAAGTTAGGCTTACTGGTCTGTAATTGCAGGATCACCTCTGGAGCCTCTTTTAAAAAGAAGCATTATATTAGCTATCCTCCAGTCATCTAGTAGAGAGGCTGATTTAAGTAATAGGTTACATACCACAGTTAGTAGTTCTGCAATTTCATATTTGAGTTCCTTCAGAACTCTTTAGTGAATGCCATCTGGGTCCTAACTTACTACTGCTTAATTTATCAATTGTTGCAAAATCACCTCAACTTTCCACTTCTTTGTTGAAAAGACAGAAAGGAAGAAAGAAAGAATTTCCCCCCAAAAGCCACTAATTTTTCCAAAAAAATTGGTTTCTTTTAAATGCCTTTTTTAAACACACATTTTTTTCAAGTAAAAATGTTAACCAGCTTTTCTTAGGGTATGTCTACACTACGAAATTAGGTCGAATTTATAGAAGCCGGTTTTATAGAAATTGGTTGTATACAGCCGATTGTGTGTGTCCCCACATAAAATGCTCTAAGTGCATTAAGTCGGTGGACCGCGTCCACAGTACCGAGGCTAGCGTCGACTTCCGGAGCATTGCACTATGGGTAGCTATCCCACAGTTCCCGCAGTCTCCGCCACCCATTGGAATTCTGGGTTGAGAGTCCAATGCCTGAATGATGCAAAACAGTGTCGCGGGGGGTTCTGGGTACATGTCAGGCCCCTCCCCCTCCATCAGAGCAATGGCAGACAATCGATTCGCGCCTTTTTACCTGGGTTACCTGTGCTGACAACATACCACGCCAAGCATGGAGCCCGCTCAACTCACCGTCACCATATGTCATCTAGGTGCCGGCAGACGTGGTACTGCATTGCTACACAGCAGCAGCTAATTGCCTTTTGGCAGTAGACGGTGCAGTATGACTGGTAGCCTTCATCGGCGATCTGGGTGCTGGCAGACGTGGGGCTGCATTGCTACACAGCAGCAGCCCTTTGCCTTTTGGCAGTAGATGGTGTATTACGACTGGTTCGATCAGATGATGACTGAAACTCCGTATGTTCCCCAATCATATTCTGCTGCCTTCCCAATGATTATGGCGGCTATCAGTCGTAGTACACTATTTTCTGCCAAGCGCCCAGTATTTTCTGCCAAGCACCCAGAAGATGCCGAGGGCTATCAGTCATGCTGCACCGTCGGCTGCCAGCTTAAGATGTGAAAAATAGATTTGTTCTGTATTCATTTGCTTCCCCCTCCCTCCGTGAAATCAACGGCCTGCTAAACCCAGGGTTTTGAGTTCAATCTTTGGGGAGGCCATTCTGTGTGACAGTTGTTTGTGTTTCTCCCTGATGCACAGCCACCTTTGTTGATTTTAATTCCCTGTACCTGTACGCCATGTCGTCACTCGCCCCTCCCTCCCTCTCTCCGTCAGACAATAGTTTCGTGCCTTTTTTCAGACCAGATGCCATAGCACTGGGATCATGGAGCCCGCTCAGATCACTGTGGCAATTATGAGCACTATGAACACCACGCGCATTGTCCTGGAGTATATGCAGAGCCAGGACATGCCAAAGCAAAAGCAGGACCAGCCGAGGAGGCGATTGCAGCGCGGCGACGAGAGTGATGAGAAAATTGACATGGACATAGACCTCTCACAAAGTACAGGCCCCAGCAATGTGCAAATCATGGTGTTACTGGGGCAGGTCATGCCGTGGAACGCCGATTCTGGGCCCGGGAAACAAGCACAGACTGATGGGACCGCATCGTGTTGCAGGTGTGGGACGATTCCCAGTGGCTGCGAAACTTTCGCATGCGTAAGGGCACTTTCATGGAACTTTGTGACTTGCTGTCCCCTGCCCTGAGGCGCCAAAATACCAGGATGAGAGCAGCCCTCACAGTTGAGAAGCGAGTGGCGATAGCCCTGTGGAAGCTTGCAACGCCAGACAGCTACCGATCAGTCGGGAATCAATTTGGAGTGGGCAAATCTACTGTGGGGGCTGTTGTGATCCAAGTTGCCAGGGCAATCAAAGACCTGGTGATATCAAGGGTAGTGACTCTGGGAAACGTGCAGGCCATAGTGGATGGCTTTGCTGCAATGGGATTCCCAAACTGTGGTGGGGCGATAGACGGAACCCATATCCCTATCTTGTCACCGGAGCACCAAGCCACCGAGTACATAAACCGCAAGGGTACTTTTCAATGGTGCTGCAAGCCTTGGTGGATCACAAGGGACATTTCACCAACATCAACGTGGGATGGCCGGGAAAGGTACATGATTCTCGCGTCTTCAGGCACTCTGGTCTGTTTCGAAAGCTGGAGGAAGGGACTTTCTTCCCGGACCAGAAAATAACCGTTGGGATGTTGAAATGCCTATCGTGATCCTTGGGGACCCAGCCTACCCCTTAATACCATGGCTCATGAAGCCGTACACAGGCAGCCTGAATAGTAGTCAGGACCTGTTCAACTACAGGCTGAGCAAGTGCCGAATGGTGGTGGAATGTGCATTTGGACGTTTAAAAGCACGCTTACTGACTCTCTCAGACCTCAGCGAAACCAATATCCCCATTGTTATTGCTGCTTGCTGTGCGCTCCACAATATCTGTGAGAGTAAGGGGGAGACATTTATGGCGGGGTGGGAGGTTGAGGCAAATCGCCTGGCCGCTGATTACACGCAGCCAGACACCAAGGCGGTTAGAAGAGCACAGCAGGGCGCGGTGCGCATCAGAGAAGCTTTGAAAACGAGTTTTGTGACTGGCCAGGCTACGGTGTGAAACTTCTGTTTGTTTCTCCTTGATGAACCCTCCGCGCCCCCTCCCCCCCCGGTTCACTCTACTTCCCTGTAAACCAACCACCCCACCCTCCCCTCCCCCCCTTCAAGCACCACTTGCAGAGGCAATAAAGTCATTGTTACTTCACATTCATGCATTCTTTATTAATTCATCACACAACTAGGGGGATAATTGCCAAGGTAGCCTGGGATGGGTGGGGGAGGAGGGAAGGAAAAGGACACACTGCAGTTTAAAACTTTAACTCTTATTGAAGGCCAGCCTTCTGATGCTCGAGCAATCATCTGGGGTGGAGTGACTGGGTGGCCGGAGGCCCCCCCACCATGTTCTTGGGCGTCTGGGTGAGGAGGCTATGGAACTTGGGGAGGAGGGCTGTTGGTTACATAGGGGCTGTAGTGGTGGTCTGTGCTCCTGCTGCCTTTCCTGCAGTTCAGCCACACGCTGGAGCATATCAGTTTGATGCTCCAGCAGCCGGAGCATCGACTCTTGACTTCTGTCTGCAAGCTGACGCCACCTATCATCTTCAGCTCGCCACTTGCTCTGTTCATCCCGCAATTCAGCCCACCACCTCTCCTCTCGTTCATATTGTGCTTTTCTGTAGTCTGACATTGACTGCCTCCACGCATTCTGCTGTGCTCTGTCAGCGTGGGAGGACATCTGGAGCTCTGAGAACATATCATCCCGAGTCTGCCGTTTTCTCCTTCTAATCTTCGCTAGCCTCTGTGAAGGAGAAACATTTGCAGCTGGTGGAGGAGAAGGGAGAGGTGGTTAAAAAAGACACATTTTAGAGAACAATGGGTACACTCTTTCACGTTAAATTTTGCTGTTCACATTACACAGCACATGTGCTTTCGTTACAAGGTCGCATTTTTCCTCTTATATTGAGGGCCTGCCGGTTTGGTGTGAGAGATCACTCACGCAGTGCCAGGTAACAGATTTCGGCTTGCAGGCAGCCATGGTAAGCCACAGTCTTTTGGCTTTTTTAACCTTCGTAACATATGGGAATGGTTTCAAACAGTAGCGCCCTCATTTCCCATACCAAGCATCCCTTGGGTTGGCCATTTAAAATGGGTTTGCAATGTAAAAGGAGGGGCTGCGGTTTCTGGGTTAACATGCAGCACAAACCCAACTACCCCCCACCACACACACAATTCTCTGGGATGATCACTTCACCCCTCCCCCCAATGCGTGGCTAATAGTGGGGAACATTTCTGTTCAGCCGAGCAGGAACGGGCACCTCTGAATGTCCCCTTAATAAAATCACCCCATTTCAACCAGGTGACCGTGAATGATATCACTCTCCTGAGGATAACAAAGAGAGATAAGAAATGGATGTTGTCTGCATGCCAGCAAACACTGGGACCATACGCTGCCATGCTTTGTTATGCAAAGATTCCAGACTATGTGCTACTGGCCTGGCCTGGTAAAGTGTCCTACCATGGCAGACGGGATAAGGCAGCCCTCCCCAGAAACCTTTTACAAAGGCTTTGGGAGTACATGAAGGAGAGCTTTCTGGAGATGTCCCTGGAGGATTTCCGCTCCATCCCCATACACATTAACAGACTTTTCCAGTAGCTGTACTGGCCGCGATTGCCAGGGCAAATTAATCATTAAACACGCTTGCTTTTAAACCATGTGTAATATTTACAAAGGTACACTCACCAGAGGTCCCCTGTGTGCCCTCAGGGTCTGGGAGCATGCCTTGAGTGAGTTTGGGGGTTACTGGTTCCAGGTCCAGGGTGATAAACATATCCTGGCTGTTGGGGAAACCGGTTTCTCCGCTTCCTTGCTGCTGTGAGCTATCTACATTATTTTCATCCTCATCTTCCTCGTACCCCGAACCTGCTTCCCTCTTGCGTGTTTCTCCATTGACAGAGTCATAGCACACGGTTGGGGTAGTGGTGGCTGCACCCCCTAGGATTGTATGCAGTTCCGCGTAGAAGCGGCATGTTTGCGGCTCTGCCCTGGACCTTCCGTTTGCCTCTCTGGCTTTGTGGTAGGCTTGCCTTAGCTCCTTAATTTTCACACAGCACTGCTGTGCGTCCCTGTTATGGCCTCTGTCCTTCATGGCCTTTGAGACCTTTTCTAATATTTTGCCATTTCGTTTACTGCTATGGAGTTCAGCTAGCACTGATTCATCTCCCCACATGGCGAGCAGATCCCATACCTCCCGTTCGGTCCATGCTGGAGCTCTTTTGCGATCCTGGGACTCCATCATGGTTACCTGTGCTGATGAGCTCTGTGTGGTCATCTGTGCTCTCCTCGCTGGGCAAACAGGAAATGAAATTCAAATGTTCACGGGCCTTTTCCTGTCTACCTGGTCAGTGCATCTGAGTTGAGAGTGCTGTCCAGAGCGGTCACAATGAAGCACTGTGGGATAGCTCCCAGAGGCCAATAACGTAGAATTCCGTCCACACTACCCCAATTCCGACCCGCAAAGGCCGATTTTAGCGCTAATCCCCTCGTCGGAGGTGGAGTAAAGAAACCGGTTTAAAGGGCCCTTTAAGTCGAAAGAAAGGGCTTCGTCGTGTGGACGTGTCCAGGCTTAATTAGATTTAACCCTGCTAAAGTTGACCTAAACTTGTAGTGTAGACCAGGGCTAAGAAACATCTGAAGAGACGGAAGGGCTATTGTTGTGCTTGACTCAGAACTCTTCTTTGTTGTATAAAATCAGTTTTTGTAATTGTCAAATCATTTTCTTTGTGCTGAGATCTTTTATCTTTAATAGTTATTATTTTGACTACATATATTCTGCTCCCATATACATATTTTGCTTTTTTTCCCTTCTATATTCCCTCTTTGCTCTGTGATCTCTATTCAGGCCTCTCTCCTCTTATGGCTGTGTAGCGGGGTGCTTACCCCGCTCCTGCCCTGAAGGGCCTAAAACAGCCCTGGGGGAAGGTTGTGGCTGGGAGCTGCTAAGCTGGGCTGATTGGGGAAGCAGCTGCAGCTGGACCACACCCCAATCAGGCTTCAGCTGGCTCTATATAAGAGGCTGGGAGCCAGGAGCTCAACAGTCTATCCCTCTACCTTCAGAGAGAGCAGGGCTTGGCTGCAGGGATCTAGACACTGAATACCTGAGTAGAGCAGGGCTGGGGAAAGGCTGAGGAGCTGGGGAGCTCCAGCCTGGAAAGCCCCAGGCTGCAGCCTAGCATTAGGCCAAGGGGTACTGGGGGTTGCAGATGGCAGCCCAGGGGTAGGCCAAGGCAGCAGGTCCAAACACAACCTTGCCTGTGATGAGTGGCCTATACTGCAGTCTGCCCCAAGGAGTGGGGGCTAGTTGGTGACTGGCAGTGGCCTTATTCTGAGGCAAGGTAGGGATAGTGGGTGGGGGTTCCTGAGGGAGGGGAGACCCTAGTACTGAGGGGTGTACTGCCAAGGGGCAGCACCCCAGATACAAGGGCACTGGGGTCCGGGAGGGACATGGGGGCCAGAGGACAGGTGGATCACCGGCCTGCAGGGGGCACTCCAGGATGCTGGAAGAGCTAATTCCTGAGAAAACCAGCAGGAGGCACTGCAGGGCTGAGTCAACTCCTCTACAGGCTGCCTTTTTCTTTCTCCCAATCTTTCTTGGTTTCATTCTGTCAATTAATCTTATAGATTAAAAACAATAAAGTACTTCTCATTTTTGTAGTGAGAGTACAGTATAGGGAGCTTTCAAGCTCATTGTCACCCTGTATATAGCCTGCATATCTGTAAGGAAGTACTGGATGAGGATAGCCAATCAAAGCATAGATTATGGAAATAGTCCAACTATTGCTTGCAATAATTCAGACTATTTTAGACACTAACATCCTGACAGCTTGTTCTTATGATAAAAATGTTAACAAGAAAAGAAAATGGCATTAATTGAATCTATTCTTACAGATCATACCTAAATAAGACTATGATGACACAAAATTATAATAATAAACACTAGTAATTTCACAATTCTTCATAGATGCTGTTCACAGTCCTTTCACATGCAAATGCATTATCCTTTGCTTCATGACAGCATCCTTAGGTTCCATCCAGCCCTCTAGTTTGAAATTTCTTATACTTGATCCCCCTAATTATTTTATATTGCAAGAACATACCTTCCCAATTTAGTATCTCAGTATGTTTCTAGTTTTACAGCTTTCGCCTTGTCTTGTAGGAAATTTTTCATTTTATGCATCCTCTACATTCCAGAAAGTAAATGCAGTCATCAAAATTCTTGACTCGCAGGACAATAGAAACTAGAGATGATCAAACAGTGTAACAAAACAACTCTGATTCAAATATATTTTCAAAAATAAAAGTGGCAAATTCAGTTTGCTATGATTTTGTGGATCCAGACTGCTGGCACTTAACATTAAAAAGGTTGCAGAGCAGTTTTTAAACTAAGAGATGGGGGAAAGCCAATTGCTGCAGAGACTTCTCTTAGAGGAGAACCTATCGATAGAGATTCTCTAGGTTTTAATCAGGAGGAGAGGATGGAAGAGAATAAAGTATGTGCTAGACCAGATGAGAAACATTCACATAAAAAAGAATCTGACACATCAGAAAAGGGCAGACAATAAACAGTGACAAGTTTCTAAAGTGCTTGTACACAAATGCTAGAAGTCTAAATAATAAAGATGGGTGAACTAGAGTGCCCCATGTTAAAGGAGAATATTGATATAATAGGCATCACAGAAACCTGGTGGAGTGGGGACAATCAATGGGACACAATCATTCCAGGGTACAAAATATATCGGAAGGACAGAACAGGTCATTGGGGCGGGGGGAGGAGTGGAACTATATATGAAAGAAAATGTAGAATCAAATGAAGCAAAAATCTTAAATGAGTCCACATGTTCCACAGAATCTCTATGGATAGTAATTCCATGCTCTAATAAGACTATAACAGTAGGGATCTATTATCAACCACCTGACCAGGACAGTGATAGTGACAATGAAATGCTAAGGGAGATTAGAGAGGCTATCAAAATTAAGAACTCGATAATAGTGGGGGATTTCAATTATCCCCATATTGACTGGGTACCTCAGTCACCTCAGGACAAAATGCAGAGACAAAATTTCTTGATACTTTAAATGACTGCGTCTTGGAGCAGCTGGTACAGGAACCCACAAGAGGAGAGGCAATTCTCGATTTAGACCTGTGAGGAGCGAGAGATTAAAGAGGCTAGGACTTTTCAGCTTGGAAAAGAGGAGACTAAAGGGAGATATGATAGAGGTATATAAAATCATGAGTGGTGTGGAGAAAGTGAATAAGGAAAAGTTGTTTACTTGTTCCCATAATATAAGAACGAGGTGTCACCAAATGAAATTAATGGACAGCAGGTTTAAAACAAATAAAAGGAAGTTCTTCTTCACACAGCACACAGTCAACCTCTGGAACTCCTTGCCTGACGAGGTTGTGAAGGCTGGGACTATAACAGGGTTTAAAAGAGAACGAGATAAATTCATGGAGGTTAAGTCGACTAATGGCTATTACTCAGGATGGGTAAGGAATGGTGTCCCTAGCCTCGGTTTGTTAGAGGGTGGAGATGGATGGCAAGAGAGAGATCACTTGATCTTTACCTGTTATGTTCACTCCCTCTGGGGCACCTGACATTGGTCACTGTCAGTAGACAGGATACTGGATTGGATGGACCTTTGGTCTGACCCAGTATGACCATTCTTATGTTCTCATGAATTATTCATGAGTATCTAAAAGTTTCTGAACATGAGTTTGCAAATCCTGAAAGTTTCACAAATTTTAGGACAAATAATCTTGCCTTAAGACTCATAGTTAAAATGGTTTATTTGTTATTCTCTATTTGATATTTTCTGTTTAAAAAAATTGTCATCCATCCAAGGAGCAGAAATAGCCCCAAGTGATTTAGGCAGCCCAATCTCGGAACATTGCTTACAAATTGTAAATAGCCAAACTGAATAGCTCATGGAAAACCCATAGTCTGAAAAGCATTTGTGCAAACCATTTGAGGAATACATATGAATAACAAAATCATTAAATGAAAAACAAGATCAATTAATTTGAGTAAAAAGGAGATAGATTAATAACAAACATCATATGTAAGGATTAGTTTAACTATCTCTAATAGAAATATTCTTACAAAGGGCAAATGTGCCTTTGAAAAATCAGGATTGTACCACCAAAAGACATAACCCTATGCAGACCAAAAAGTGATCCCTAAGTGAATTAAGCTATTAATTATTGTTAAACTAGGTTTAGAGTTGAAGATTCTCTGCTGACAGAAGCCACTTGAGTTGCTCCTTCAGTCCAGCAGCAATATTCCCTTGCAAGCATGGATACGTATATTCTAACTCCAGCAGCAACTTCTCCCTAGATATATTTTACTGGGCTTACATTCCTTGTAATCTGTTAGATATAGTGAAGGAACCGCATCCTCTGGATTCAATTTAATAGCCTCAATTACAGGTGGAAACCATACAGTATGTAAATCAGTACACACGAGATGTGACATAATTACAAGGTCATTGTGGACAATGTTTTGCTGAAGTGCTACTTAACGTGAGTAATTTCAATGCTGAAAGTGTATTTTTTTCATATTTGAGAGCTAATATACTGAATTGTTCTTTCAGAAACATCCTTCCAATTGCATTGTAATGTTAGCAGGAAAGTGTTAACATCCAGATTTTCACAGCCCAAGTGCTCAGCACTAATAAATTTGTTAGTCTCTAAGGTGCCACAAGGACTCCTCGTTGTTTGTACATATATAGCCAGGCATACTTTGGTAGGAATTTTCAAAGGTAATGTTAAGTGTTGGAATGTTATGAAAATTAGGCTATAGAGTTAGTGTATATGCAAGGACACTGCAGGGTTCTATAGTCTAAGGCTGAGCAGATGGGGCTTCATGTGCACCTGACTGGGATATTCAGAAAGTTTTGTGGAAGTACTCTGTAGCCTATGAGTGTAAGAGTAGTTGGGGGTCACTGACTAGGGTGACCATATTTCCCTAAACTGAAAACGGGACACCAGGTAAGCAGTGATGCCAGAAAGCACAGGCCAGCCCTGCCTGGCGTCACTGCTTGCCAGAGCTGCCTGTCATCGCCGCTCGCCCAAGCCTTGTTGTGTGGGGCTGTCCGATCTGCCCAATCTGGCATTGACAGCCCGAGTCCCGCCATGCGAGGCTGACACCCTGAGCTGGGTGGGGCTAACCTGAGCCACATGGTGGGGTTGAAGATTCTGACCTGAGCCACCTGGCGTTGTCGCTTGCTTGAGCCAACATCATGGACATTATGATTTTTTTGGTGAAACTGGTCATTTGTCCTGTTTGCTCTTGCTCAAACGTTCCTCCATGCCCCCCCGGGGCAAGAGCAAATGGGACAAATGCCCAGTTTTGCCAAAAAAGCGGCTATGTCTGGGACAGAGCTTAAAAAAGAGGACTGTCCCGGCCAAAATGGGACACCCTGTCACTGACTCATTGTTTTAGATATACTTGTCCTCATAGACACGGAAGAAATAATGTTGTCCTGCAGACACCTGTTTTGTTGCAACTGTTGGTATGTGGCTACATATAACTGTTAATAAATTGTATTTGCTGCTTCAACATAATGGTTGAGAGTTTTGGCATTGACTTCAATAGAGCCAGGATTTTGCCTGGTATCAGAAATTCTTTCCCAAAACACTGTTTTACAAATCTTACAGGAGGGCGGCAGAAAGAAGGAAGATCTAGTGGTTAAGGAAACTATCCCAGGACTTGGGAGACCTGTGTACAATTCACTGCTCTGCAACAGACTTCCTGTGTGACCTTGGGCCAGTTGCTTAGACTCTCTCTGCCTCAGTTCTTCATCTGTAAAATGGGGATGATAGGGAAGTACAATCTCACAGAGGGGGTTGTGAGGATAAATATGTTGAAGATTGTGAGCTGCTCAGATATTGTGGTGATGGGGGCCATATAAGACCTTAAACTAGAGGCGATCTCCCCTTCAGCATCAATCGCTATTGTACAATGGTGAGATACCAATTTACTCCTATATGCAGGCACAGGTAGGTTAGTAGAACTTCACTACATAAAAACTTACATGCAGAAATACTGATTTTATTTTATTTTGATGGGACTACAGTTTTCAGAGAAAATACATAGCCTAACAAACAGAAGCAATCCATAGGCTGAGGGGGTTCACAATATATAAACAGCTATAAAGGGCACAGCTAAAATAGGCAGATATAGGTATAAGTTACTAAGTCTAGTCATATTGCAAATGTGAGGTCAAGAAATCACTTTGTCTTTCACCATTACCATGTAATCCCAGCTATGGACATTCTGAGATGCTAGCTAAAATTAATCTATACTTTGTTCATAATTCTGCTTTAGCAAAGCATGTTTCATTAAAGTGACTCTTACACAATAATTCCTAGTGAATGCCACAGTTAGTCTTCTTGTTTAAATTCATTTCACTTTAAGTTCCACACAGATTACTTCTAATTTATTGTAGAATTCCAGAGAACAAGTATCTGTGTAAAGGGGATATTTATGAGCAAGGCCTAATTTATTGCACTCTCATTATAGTGCAAAAGACTTGATTTGGCTTTTAAAGTAACACAATTTGTGACTGGATGTAGAAGGTTAAGAAGAAATACAATCCATTTTTTCCTTTCATATGGTTGCTCAAGCTAATGGCAGCATGAACCATTGGAAAAACAAAGAATAAAAAGTGGAATTTTTTAATACGTGAAAGTCTGAAATTCCCTTAAACAAGCATAATGGGGATTTTCTTTAAGAGAGAAAAAAGGGTTTGTCTCAGGCTTGGTCTACACTAAACCCCCAAATCGAACTAAGGTACGCAACTTCAGCTACGTGAATAATGTAGCTGAAGTCGACGTACCTTAGTTCGAACTTACCGCGGTCCAGACCCGGCAGGCAGGCTCCCCCGTCGACTCCGCGTACTCCTCGCGGCGAGCAGGATTACCGGAGTCGACGGGGAGCACTTCTGAGTTCGATTTATCGCGTCCAGACAAGACGCGATAAATCGAACCCAGAAGTTCGATTGCCTGCCGCCGAACCAGCGCGGTAAGTATAGACAAGCCCTCAGTTATTGCCGGGATGGATGGAAGAAGCAGGCATGATGTCTTAGCATGAACAATGTTTATCCTCTTCATTCTGTTTCTAGTTTCTTCCCTGTTTGTCCTTTCATATTTTTTCTGTGCTAACTGATTTTCATTTCAACTATCCTGTGTCCAGAAAGGCAAAATATATGGTATTCCGAGAAGTTATATCAAACCTCTCTCCATTAGTTGGATGTCAAGTTTACGAGAATATATTGCAGACAGCACCATTTCTCTCCTTCAACCTTATTAGAAGTTGTCTGTGTAATTCAGATTTTTGCATTTATTTAAGCTGAGTACTGCCGTAATTGGAGGGATGATTCAAACTTGTAATGAAATAGAGATTTTTACATCCCTCTGTCACTAGCTCAAATTAAGCCCAAATTAGTAATATCTGTCAACATCTGACAGCTGCTCATTATTCTGAATGCATTGCATTTTGAGGTCAGTGTGCTTTCTACTGGACAGGTGTCAATGCCCCCAAAACCATTGTCATTGCTGTCACTAACTGGAATTCTTTGCAATATCAGCAGAGTCCAAGAACTGAATGGGCTGGGAGCTTAATCCTCAAAAGTAGCCCCAATAGAACAGGCTTGAGGTTTAATGGTTGGGTATTAAAAGCTTGGCTTCATGGTGTGGTTAAATAGGAGTTCTGTCTCCATCTCTATTAGTCCATCACCTAAAACCAACACTACATTTCTTTTAAAATTGAAATGTCATATTTAATAGAACAATAAAAAACGAACTGCAGAGAATGCGGGACCAGATTCTTCTTGTGTGTGCTACTGCCCACTTCGGCCTGAGAAGATGGAAATGCTCTTTAGTTTGTTCAGCAGAGGTCCATGTTAATGAAACTAAGGGTTATTCTCTTTAGATATCTGCATGTAAGCAGTTGGCTGACTGTCACATTTGTACGTATGCGACCTTAGTTTCTCTTACTTGACAGCATTATTGCTTCCACCTCCCTACAAGGTTGGGAAGTACAGTGTATTTAACTGCACTGTGTGCAGTCCCTACTAGTTTGAGTGTTTACTGCTTTCAAAAGATTGAAGATGAGACTTAAGCCAAAGTTCACCTAATTATTCAGTTGAATTTGGTATTCTATAAATCAAACACACAAGTCAGATAGATGTAAGTGGGTACAGTAGTGCACAGATCCTAACAGAAAGAGATTTCTAAGGGTTCCTTTGCAAAATACTTTTCCTACTAACATGGTATTCTTACTTATGTGGCCTGCCGTTATATTTTGAAAGAATCATTAAAACCTTAATAAAACAAAACCAAGCACAGGACATAAAAAGTAGCTGTATATTTTAATGCCTAAGCACTGAAATCTTGTCTTACACAACCGAATTTCTGTCACTTATTAATCATCCAAAGGAGTGATAGATACTTCATAGGGGAAAAAAAAGAAATAGATGGTCCCTGCCCAAAAGTATTTACATACTACATTTTTCATTTGTGAGTGTGCTGCGGTGTCTTTCCCACACTTACCCTGAAAGGGTTAAGGCAGGCCAGAGGGGCCAATTAGCCTATTAGTTGACAAGCTGGGAGTGAATAAGACTGCAAGAGAAGCCTTAATTAGAAGAAGCGCAGCTGTGCTGGAACAGGCGGGGCCTATATAAGCCAGGAAGCTGGCAACAGAAGGGGCAGCTGGGAAAGTCTGCAGTCACTCCCTAGAAAGAGGGAGGAGTATTTGGAGGCTGCAGAGATGTGTAGGCTGTAGTTGTTCCTGGGAAGGAGGGAGTGGTGAAACTGGCAGACCCAGAGAAGGAAGGGAGCACCAGAAGGTTAGGAAAGGGCTCAGGGAAATGCAGCAAGCCACAGGGTGGAACAGATCTTGACTGCTGACTACAGTAGGGTGACCAGACAGCAAATGTGAAAAATCAGGACGGAGTGGGGGGTAATAGGAGTCCATATAAGAAAAAGACCCAAAAATTGGGACTGTCCCTATAAAATTGGGACATCTGGTCACCCTAGACTACAGGGTCCCTCAACCAGAACTCAGAGTAGAGAGTGGGCCCGGGTTCCACAACCAGCCACTGGGGAAGTGGCACTGTCATGGCAGTGCATAGGGAGACTGCCTGAGCCTGTTTGGGATAAGAAACTTTTCCCCACA
This sequence comes from Chrysemys picta bellii, assembly GCF_011386835.1. Classification (NCBI taxonomy): domain Eukaryota; kingdom Metazoa; phylum Chordata; order Testudines; family Emydidae; genus Chrysemys; species Chrysemys picta. The sequence goes on from NC_088794.1 coordinate 110,075,920, forward strand.
GAAGGGGAAACCATGATAGTGACCTAGCTGGAGAGCTGAAGAGGACCCTCAGGTGGAGTCCATGTGGAGTTCTTCTTACTGTGTTGTTGGTGGGAGGGTATCTGTGTATCAGTGCGCTGTTCAGTGTTATCTTGACTCCTCCTGAGGGTCGAAATGACAGTCTGGACCTATACATAGAATGCTTCCACCGACACGCACAGGCAGAAATTGTGGAAAAACAACATTGCTTGCCTCATAACCTAAGTCGTGCAGAACGCAATGCCATCCACAGCCTCAGAAACCACCCTGACATTATCATCAAAGAGGCTGATAAAGGAGGTGCTGTTGTCGTCATGAACAGGTCTGACTACCAGAAGGAGGCTGCCAGACAACTCTCCAATACCAAATTCTACAGGCCACTTTCCTCAGATCCCACTGAGGAATACACTAAGAAACTGCACCATCTACTCAGGACACACCCTACACTAACACAGGAACAAATCAACATACCCTTAGAGCTTCGACCGGGGTTATTCTATCTACTACCCAAGATCCACAAACCTGGAAATCCTGGACGCTCCATCATCTCGGGCATTGGCACTCTCACTGAAGGACTGTCTGGATATGTGGACTCCCTACTCAGACCCTACGCCACCAGCACTCCCAGCTATCTCCGTGACACCACTGATTTCCTGAGAAAACTACAATGCATTGGTGACCTCCCAGAAAACACCATCCTAGCCACCATGAATGTAGAGGCTCTCTACACAAACATCCCACACACAGATGGAATACAAGCTGTCAGGAACAGTATCCCTGATGATGACACAGCACAACTTGTTGCTGAGCTCTGTGACTTTATCCTCACGCACAATTATTTCAAATTTGGTGACAATATATACCTCCAGATCAGTGGCACCCGCATGGCCCCACAATATGCCAACATTTTTATGGCTGACTTGGAACAATGCTTCCTCAGCTCTCGTCCACTCACGCCCCTTCTCTACCTACACTACATTGATGACATCTTCATCATCTGGACCCATGGGAAGGAGACCCTGGAAGAATTCCACCATGATTTCAACAGCTTCCACCCCACCATCAACCTCAGCCTGGGCCAATCTACACGGGAGGTCCACTTCCTAGACACCACAGTACAAATAAGCGATGGCCACATTAACACCACCCTATACCGAAAACCCACCAACAGCTACACCTACCTTCATGCCTCCAGCTTCCACCCCGGACACACCACACGATCCATCGTCTACAGTCAAGCGCTGAGGTACAACCACATCTGCTCCAACCCCTCAGACAGAGACCAACACCTACAAGATCTTCACCAAGCATTCTCAAAACTACGATACCCACACAAGGAAATAAAGAAACAAATCAACAGAGCCAGACGTGTACCCAGAAGCCTCCTGCTACAAGATAGGCCCAAAGAAGAAACCAACAGAACTCCACTGGCCATCACCTACAGTCCTCAGCTTAAACCTCTCCAACGCATCATCAGTGATCTACAACCCATCCTGGACAATGATCCCTCACTTTCACAGATCTTGGGAGGCAGGCCAGTCCTCGCCCACAGACAACCTGCCAACCTTAAGCATATTCTCACCAGCAACCACGCACCGCACCATAACAACTCTAACTCAGGAACCAACCCATGCAACAAACCTCGATGCCAGCTCTGCCCACATATCTACACCAGCAACACCATCACAGGACCTAACCAGATCAGCTACAACATCACCGTCTCATTCACCAATGTTATATATGCCATCATGTGCCAGCAATGCCCCTCTGCTATGTACACTGGCCAAACCGGACAGTCACTACACAAGAGGATAAATGGACACAAGTCAGATATCAGGAATGGCAATATACAAAAACCTGTAGGAGAACACTTCAACCTCTCTGGCCACACAATAGCAGATGTAAAGGTAGCCATCTTACAGCAAAAAAACTTCAGGACCAGACTCCAAAGAGAAACTGCTGAGCTCCAGTTCATCTGCAAATTTGACACCATCAGATCAGGATTAAACAAAGACTGTGAATGGCTATCCAACTACAGAAGCAGTTTCTCCTCCCTTGGTGTTCACACCTCAACTGCTAGCAGAGCACCTCACCCTCCCTGATTGAACTAACCTCGTTATCTCCATACTGATTTATACCAGCCTCTGGAAATTTCCATTACTTGCGTCTGATGAAGTGGGCCCATGAAAGCTTTTGCTCCAATACGTCTGTTAGTCTTAAAGGTGCCACAGGACCCTCTGTTGCTTTTTGAAGAGGTAGGAGCTGCTAGGCCAACAGGTTTATGGAAAAGTTTCCTTTCTATTAAACTTGTGTCTGAGACATCATTGCTTAAAAAAAAAAATATGGAACTGTAATGTGCAGTTACACTGCTGTGCAGTGTGTGCAGCAGCAAATCAGGCACTGAGCCTTTGTAGAGTGGGAAAGTGGCTATACAGTATGCTGCGCCTTTACCTTGGCAAGGCCACTTTTCCTCTTCTGCGTATTATCTATGAGGACCCTGTGCATATAGAAAAGGTGTGTGGGGCAGAGGTTGGGGGAGGAGCTGCACTAAACTGCATAGTCCCTTCCCAAAAAAATTGCATCTGCAGAGAACTTGCAGATAGTTAATGCTATAACTTTGCTCCTCAGGAGAGTCACAGTGTAGTCAAGGGTTGGGAATAGGGCTGGTCAAAAACTTTCTATTAAAATTGTTTTTTTAAATGGAAAATTAGTTGAAAATTCAAACTTTTTGTGAAAGATTTCTGCTTTCTGTGGGGAAATTTGAGGTTTACTGAATTTTTTTTTTTTTTTTGCTTGAGTACACTGTTTTTCAATGAAAAGTCAACATTTTCCACTAAACCAATTTTTCTGACCAGTTCTAGCTGTGAAACAATAACAGCAGGGCTACTTGCTTGTCCTGCAGTGCTGAAATGGCTGGGGACTAGGGTCACTCTTTCAGGAAGCTGGGGACTTAAATTTTTACAAATCTGATCCATTTCCTGATCCCTCCCTCCCCATGGCCAGTTACAGCTTGGCTGCTCTTGTGGATTTGGGGGGAGCGGGGTGGGGTTGGGGGGAGGAGATGGAGGACCGAGGAGGGGAGGAGGAGAAGAATGCACACAATACATTGCTGCTGTTTTTCCACAATTTGTTTCTCTCCATCTGATTTTTGGGCCGGAAGCAAGCATATGGATCATTGTGATTATGAATAGGAGATTATATTAACAACGAGTCAAAGCAGGTGACAGATCAAGTTATTTATCACTATTTTATGCATTCAATCTTCAGTTATGCAAAATAAGATTATTGAGATTTTGGAACAGGTGCTAAGAGCTGTTGCATGATTACTTATTAAGACTTTTCTGAGGAGAAAAGAACTCCTAGGTTAATGATCTTCAGGTGTATAAAATTCATAACCCTCAGACTACACTGTCCAGGGAGGCTAAGAATGTCTCTTAAAAATACATAAGCAACATTTATATACTTTCAGTATATAAATGACAGTATTTCTTCAGGATAATGATTTTTCTGAGTAGTCTGTATTAAGTTACTAGAGACCGAATTTAAAAGGTGATGGCAGACTTCAACCAGCAAGATTAAAAACCCATACAGCTGCAGTCCAAACTTGCCTATGCAGACTGGGTAATTGTGTGCACAGTAGCTATTTGCACATGGTTACCCAAGTTAAATGGGTAAAAACTTTTGCTTTGCTCTTGCTTGACAGCCACCAGGTTTGGAAAGATTAGCTGAAAGTGATTTAAGGACAGGTATGGGGAGAAAATTACTTACAACAGTCAGTATTAGAACAAGATTAAAACATATTCACTACATAGACAAAATAATTGCAATCAGGAGAGGAGAGTTATCACAATTGGAGGATTTCAATGAATACCTGAATTCCATGTATAACACAATCAAATTTTCAACATTGTTTAGTCCTGCCTGTATTCATTTCCTGGATGTTTGATTAATTTACCCCATGGCTAATTCAGCACAGAGATGTTCAGGAAAGTATAGCCAGAAGTATAGCAACTTCCACCTGTCCTCATTAATAAAAAGCTTACTATATAGTTGTTTCAGAGCAAGATATGTTATCTTTGTGATACTGTATTTCATCCAACAAATGCTTGCCATGTGGAATAGATTTTTTTTTTTGGTTAGAAGGGAAGTGAAAACATTGCTTTCTTTAAACAGAGCAACACTGCTGTAGAAGCAAACTAGAAATTATAGGGATTTCTCATTGACATGTTTCCCTATAGTCAATCCATTAGTAAAAAGACAAAGTATAAGGATTACTGATTATTTTAAAACAAGGTGCTTACATCACCTATCCATATAAACTATTTCTAAAGCCTTATCACCATAGTATCAAAGCACCAAATAGTTTAATAGAAAGTAGCTTTCTATCACCCTTTCTCTTCTACAAGGAATTTGGGGAACAAACATATCCAATAACAACTGGAAGAAAGCAGCAGTCCATTTTAAAAACATCTTTCCTGCTGAGAATTGTAATTCCTCTTGTAATATGATCAGGAATATGGTTTTAATACAGTGATACAGTACTAGCTAAAAATACACACTGGACAGGAACAGTCTTAATATAAATTATATTAATGCTATTTTAGTAGCTGATATGTTCTGAGCAGACACTACTTTAACTAGGAAAAAGTGAAGTACAGAAGCCTTCATGAAGTCCACTAGGGACTTTACTATGGAGATTTAATTTACCCGAGAAACATTTAGATTCTACAGTGATGATACTACAGAAAACTCTTAATATTGCCAGTGCCATGCCACCAGAGGACCAGTCTCTCTCTTCCCCAATATATATTATTCCTTCCCTCTCCTCGGTATAATAATCCCGTTATACCAAATTAGGCCTGGCCTACCATCCCATCTAGAGAGAGCCTTCCAAAAAGAACTGCCTCTTATCCTTATCCTTTACCAAATAAGGTTTCCCTGTGTCTGATAAAACTTCATATTTCAATAGAATATATTCCATGGGACTGGTCTGAAATCATCTTGTGGGCGGGCAATGATGTGAAAATAAACAGGCTGTGGTACCCTAAGGTATTGGTGGTGCTGCAGTCCAGCAAGTAGTAACAAAGACAACAATTTGAAAAACTCCAAAGGTAATAACAAAATGTTTTTAAAGTACATCAAAAGCAGGAAGCCTGCTAAACAACCAGTGGGGACCCTCGATGATCGAGATACAAAAGGATCGCTTAAAGACGATAAAGTCATTGCAGAGAAACTAAATGGATTCTTTGCTTCAGTCTTCACGGCTGAGGATGTTAGGGAGATTCCCAAACCTAAGCTGGCTTTTGTAGGTGACTAATCTGAGGAACTGTCACGGATTGAAGTGTCACGAGAGGAGGTTTTGGAATTAATTGATAAACTTAACATTAATAAGTCACCGGGACCAGATGGCATTCACCCAAGAGTTCTGAAAGAACTCAAATGTGAAATTGCGGAACTGTTAACTAAGGTTTGTAACCTGTCCTTTAAATTGGCTTCTGTACCCAATGACTGGAAGTTAGCTAATGTAACACCAATATTTAAAAAGGGCTCTAGAGGTGATTCTGGCAATTACAGACCGGTAAGTCTAACGTCTGTAACGGGCAAATTAGTCAAAACAATAGTTAAGAATAAATTTGTCCGACACATAGAAAAACATAAACTGTTGAGCAATAGTCAACATGGTTTCTGTAAAGGGAAATCGTGTCTTACTAATCTATTAGAATTCTTTGAAGGGGTCAACAAACATGTGGACATAGTGTACTTAGATTTCCAGAAAGCCTTTGACAAGGTCCCTCACCAAAGGCTCTTATGTAAATTAAGCTGCTATGGGATAAAAGGGAAGGTCCTTTCATGGATTGAGAACTGGCTAAAAGACAGGGAACAAAGGGTAGGAATTAATGGTAAATTCTCAGAATGGAGAGGGGTAACTAGTGGTGTTCTCCAAGGGTCAGTCCTCGGACCAATCCTATTCAACTTCTTCATAAATGATCTGGAGAAAGGGATAACCAGTGAGGTGGCAGAGTTTGCAGATGATACTAAACTGCTAAAGATAGTTAAGTCCAAAGCAGACTGTGAAGAACTTCAAAAAGATCTCACAAAACTAAGTGATTGGGCAACAAAATGGCAAATGAAATTTAATGTGGATAAATGTAAAGTAATGCACATTGGAAAAAATAACCCCAACTATACATACAATATGATGGGGGCTAATTTAGCTACAACAAGTCAGGAAAAAGATCTTGGAGTCATCGTGGATAGGTCTCTGAAAATGTCCACGCAGTGTGCAGAGGCGGTCAAAAAAGCAAACAGGATGTTAGGAATCATTAAAAAGGGGATAGAGAATAAGACTGAGAATATATTATTGCCCTTATATAAATCGATGGTACGCCCTCATCTCGAATACTGCGTACAGATGTAGTCTCCTCATCTCAAAAAAGATATACTGGCACTAGAATAGGTTCAGAAAAGAGCAACTAAAATGATTAAGGGTTTGGAACGGGTCCCATATGAGGAGAGATTAAAGAGGCTAGGACTCTTCAGCTTGGAAAAGAGGAGACTAAGGGGGGAATATGATAGAAGTATATAAAATCATGAGTGATGTGGAGAAAGTGGATAAGGAAAAGTTATTTACTTATTCCCATAATACAAGAACTAGGGGTCATCAAATGAAATTAATAGGCAGCAGGTTTAAAACAAATAAAAGGAAGTTCTTCTTCATGCAGCGCACAGTCAACTTGTGGAACTCCTTGCCTGAGGAGGTTGTGAAGGCTAGGACTATAACAGAGTTTAAAAGAGAACTGGATAAATTCATGGTGGTTAAGTCCATTAATGGCTATTAGCCAGGACTGGTAAGGAATGGTGTCCCTAGCCTCTGTCTGTCAGAGGATGGAGATGGATGGCAGGAGAGAGATTACTTGATCATTGCCTGTTAGGTCACTCCCTCTGGGGCACCTGGCATTGGCCACTGTCGGTAGACAGGATACTGGGTTAGATGGACCTTTGGTCTGACCCGGTACGGCCTTTCTTATGTTCTTATGAGAAACATTTACTTTCACATATTTAAGTTTTGCATGGTGTTGGGCAAGCACGTGTCTGCAGAGAACAACTCGGTTCTTGGAGGCAGTTATAACCAGTGCCTCTGGCTTCTATGTTTAGCCGTTACACTTGTTTGCCTTGTGATTATGTGCTCAATCTGGCCATAACTGAAGATCTCCTTAGGGAGAACTTTAATATATTATCCTTAAAGAAGAGCTTCCAACTATGTAACAGTTATTTATTTGTTTTGCTATATAGTCACTAAATTGGTCTCAACAATACCAGCTCTGAAGATGGTGATAAGAAGTAATGTTTAAACTAAAATTATGATTAAAACATATTAGAGAAAAAATTGACAACTTAAATTTGATAAGATGTAAAAATGGACAATCTAAATGCCCTTGCTGCAAATGCTAGAGGTGGACAAATGAGGATAAATACATTATTCCACCCTGCTGGATGAAGTGACTTTCAAGGACTGATTAGCTCCATGTCTGAGAGGGTTAGCCCCCTGCCTGTTATAACAAGTACCTATGAGCTGATCTGAAAACCAACTATGCCAAACCTGAAGTTATTTTAGTACTTTTTTCTCCTAAGTTGATTAATACGATTACCATTTTGAAAACTTATTTTATATTGAGCAAATCATTTTCTAATAAAGAGCAGTTAGGAGGGGTAAAACTTCGACTTTTTCCTCTATGGTGTTATCTTTCCTACATCTCTTGCAATCTATTCCCCTCCAGCAAGCTCTGTATACTGATGATGCATATATATTTTTTTCCACATGGGTAAAGTGTTGATTGTCTGTGACCAAACTGGAAGTAGGACATCAAAACAAAATGCAAATTATGCCAATCATGAATCTCTCACACCACAAGGAATATGTAGAAATTGGGTAAATCTGTATAAGATTCCAGATTCTCACTCTGTATGTCACTCTGAAGCTAAAATGCCTGTAGAGTCAGTGTGAAGCGATTGGAATCCGCTACAAGCATGGTTGAGGGCTCTTGTTCAAAATATCACGATGTTGAATTATCACTAGGTTTCAGGGTCTGTTACCAACCAATTTCTCAGCCATTTTTGGCTTAGTTACACACACTGTTTTGTAAATTACACCTGTGTGACAGCATGGGCTTTCAGCTACTAGTACCAATATTAAATGGTTCCCAACTCTGTTCTTTTTTCACTGCCTTTCCCATTAAGCCAAGGATAGTATAAACAAATTATTGTTCCCTAAGGGTTACAAGACAAATGTGGCACTAAACACAATAAAGAGGTTAACAAGGAAAAGATCCAGACTAACATCTCTCATTTGAGACATCACATAATTGTTCTAAGCACTTAGGAGATTGTAGTCTGCTTGTTAGTAAGAAAAAGGGCTCCAATTAAGCAAGTAAAGTACTCATTTTAAGTACTCTAAAATGTTAAGATTTGAAAAATACAGCGCTTAATATTCTGGAGAACTGCAACAAAGCATATTATAACATTAGCTATAAGCACCAAGTTTTGTAGAGTTGTTTCTGTAATGTTACTTTAAAAACAAACAGACAAAACAAACCTATAATTGTGGACACAGATGTTTTTATACATTTAAATGCAAATGTTTTTCAGAGTAAGAATTTGTTAAAGGTGAAGTTTAAAATTTAGGGGAGATAAAAATAAACAAAACCAATACACTGTACCTACAAAAATTTCATGTAATGATTATTTTTATGATTACTTCAGAGCCTTAGGTTATCCTGGGATTGTTATCATGGGATAGAAGTAGTCAGCTTTGCACTGGGTATCTTTGGGAAGGATTTATCTCCTTCTAGGCAGGGCTGGTAGTGCCACCTATTAAGTAGTCCAAATCTTACTATCCTAAGATCCTGTTTTCAGTTGTTTATCTTGACCATTTGGACTGAAATCTTCCATGTTGAGTGTCTACCTCACGCTGAAGTTCTTTGGAAAAGTTCAGACAAAACAATTCAGCAGTTTCTGAGAATGAGGATGGGGGGGAAATGTTTTGCCCTTGTTTTTAAAAATCTGGCAACTTTCATTTGAACAGCTCTAGCAGCTCCATGCTTTGTAGCAGGACTTGAAATTTTGTATGGGGTCAGCCTGTGTCAGGAATATGACTCTTGCTGTCCCTGTGAAAATCCACCTGAATTTGATCTTTGAAAACTTGCAATTCACACATGCTCACTAGTGAATTCTTTTTTTAAAAGCAGCCAAAATCTCCAAAGATTCCATCCTTACTGAGCATGCTCCATTTCCCTCCCAGTTCCTAGTGCCAACCAGAGCCAGACTGCATGTGCCATCAGAGCGAATTAGCATGCGCCTCCCCTGGGCTGGGGAGGAGGGGGTCAGAAGGATTTTCTCTGTAATTGCTGCTCCCAGCTGTTCCAGGCTGGGGTGTGCATGGGGGGTAGGGTGGGATCAGAATTGATAGCAGGGAGTCTCTCCTGAGCTCTGTGACCCAGCTGCTGGCACTAAGGTAATGTAGAGGAGAAAGCTGTCTGGCTCAAATGCAGAGGCGACACGAGCCAGGTGGCATAGGGAAAGGAGTAGTTTGGAACAAAGAGTCTGGTGAGAGTCAGATTAAGGGGTGGGTGGGTAGAGAAACTGTGATTGAGTTGGAGGGGAGACTGGACTGGTTGAGTAAGTATGTTGGGAGCTGGAAGGGAGTGCAGGCTGGGACTAGGAACCAGAGGCAGAAATTAGAAGTGGGGGGGACTGGAAGCTAGTTGGCTTTGGGGGAGGAACACTGAAATTGTATGAGGAGCTGGGGGGAGATTAATACTGGCTAGACAAGGAGAGTGGGGGTAGGTACCAGTGTGGCGGGGAATGGGGCAAAGGGAGTAGAAACAGATGTGACAAGGAGCTGGGGGAGAACTGGGACAAGGAGCTAGTGAGGAGGTACGGGACTTAGATTGAATGAGGAATCCAGGGAGGGTACTATGACTGGCAGCCAGTGGCAGTGGGAAACAGACTGGATGAAGAGTTAGTGGGGAACCAGGACTGGCTGGACAAGGAAACTGGGTGGGCGGTGGTGATGGGAAGAAACAGGAAGATGTAAAGAGAGAGTGGGATTTGGACAGTAAGCCTGTAGGCAGAGACTAGGACTGGAATGAGGAGTGAGACTGGGTATGCAACAAAAATTGGACTTGGACGTGAAGACAGGGTGGGGGAAAAGGACAGGCTGAAGGGGCATAGGCAGAAAGAGGCAAACTTGTGAAGAATGCACAGAAGAGGCTGTTTACTAGAACATACCCCCTCTAAAGTCTAGACTGGAACCCAAGATTCCTCAGTCTCACCATTCCTCTGCTGTTAGCAAATATCTGTGAAACCCTCTAGTAAAGTGTCCTGTCCCCTCTAGTGCTGGTCCACGTAGAGGATGACTCTCTACTACACCTATCAGTTATACCATTAGTTCAAGTGGCAGAGATCTGTGTGGAGGATCTAACTAACCTGCTGATGAACAATGACCATATGCAGGGCCTTCTCTACCCATACGCAAAGCACACAGCTGCGTAGGGCACCTAGTGCCCTGCGCAGCTGTGTGCTACTCCAGCCCCTGCCCTGCCTCTTCCCCATGGCCTCCACCCCTGCTCTGTCCCACTCCCCTGAGGAGTGCAGCAGGGTTGGGCCTGCACTCCTCCTTGCCCCCCCCAAGCCAGTCCCGCCCCCCCGTGGAGACATGGGGGTGGGGCCCCCACACACCCTGAGGGGTGACTGCGTAAGGCCCCAGAATAGCTAGGGATGGCCCTGACCATATAATGCCATATTATGGAATTTCAGTTTTTGGTTTGCTTTTTAAAACATAAGAATGGCCATACTGGGTCAGACCAAAGGTCCATCCAGCCCAGTATCCTGTCTGCCAACAGTGGCCAATGCCAAGTGCCCCAGAGGGAGTGAACCTAACAGGTAATGATCAAGTGATCTCTCTCCTGCCATCCATCTCCACCCTCTGACAAATAGAGGCTAGGGACACCATTCCTTACCCATCCTGGCTAATAGCCATTAATGGACTTAACCTCCATGAATTTATCTAGTTCTCTTTTAAACCCTCTTGTAGTCCTAGCCTTCACAACCTCCTCAGGCAAGGAGTTCCACAGGTTGACTATGTGCTGTGTGAAGAACTTCCTTTTGTTTGTTTTAAACCTGCTGTCCATTAATTTCATTTGGTGACACCTCGTTCTTATATTATGGGAACAAGTAAATAACTTTTCCTTATTCACTTTCTCCACACCACTCATGATTTTATATACCTTTATCATATCCCCCTCTTAGTCTCCTCTTTTCCAAGCTGAAAAGTCCTAGCCTCTTTAATCTCTCCTCATATGGGACCTGTTCCAAACCCCAAATATTTTTAGTTGCCCTTCTCTGAACCTTTTCTAATGCCAGTATATCTTTTTTGAGATGAGAAGACCACATCTGTACACAGTATTCAAGATGTGGGTGTACCTTGGATTTAGTTTAGTATCCTCTGCAAACTTTGCCACCTCACTGTTTACTCCTTTTTCCAGATCATTTATGAATAAGTTGAATAGGATTGGTCTTACAACTGACCCTTGGGGAACACCACTAGTTACCCCTCTCCATTCTGAAAATTTACCGTTTATTCCTACCCTTTGTTCCCTGTCTTTTAATCAGTTTACATAAGAGTCTTTGGTGAGGGACCTTGTCAAAGGCTTTCTGGAAATCTAAGTACACCACATCCACTGGATCCCCCTTGTTCACATGTTCGTTGACTCCTTCAAAGAACTTTAATAGATTAGTAAGACATGATTTCCCTTTACAGAAGCCATGTTGAGTTTTGCCCAACAAGTTATGTTCTTCTATGTCTGACAATTTTATTCTTTACTATTGTTTCAACTAATTTGCCTAGTACTGACATTAGACTTACCAGTTTGTAATTGCCGGGATCACCTCTAGAGCCCTTTTTAAATATTGGCGTTACATTAGCTATCTTCCAGTCATTGGGTACAGAAGCTGATTTAAAGGACAGGTTACAAATCATAGTTAATAGTTCTGCAATTTCACATTTGAGTTCTTTCAGAACTCTTGGGTGAATGCCAGCTGGTCCCGGTGACTTGTTACTGTTAAGTTTATCAATTAATTCTAAAACCTCCTCTAGTGACACCTCAATCTGTGACAATTCCTCAGATTTGTCACCTACAAAGGACAGCTAAAAAAAACCCAGGAAGTTGTACACAAACTGTGCTAAGAGGACATGATTAAGGTGGCAAAGTCAAGTATTCAAAAGTTAGGATTTGGTCCCTTTGTGCATATGCATTATGATGATTTCTTAACTACACGATCACATACTACTTTTTCCACCGGGCCCCTGCCTCATTCGATGGACAGGAAGGAATATTCCTCAGGTGTATCAGAACTGTGCAGTAAAGCAGGCTGTTGTCTGTAGGACCCCTGCCTCATTTGTTTCAGAAGGTGGCAAGTGTCTAGTAAATGAGGCAGGGGATTGTCATTTCTCTTCCTGCAATCTCATGGTTAAGATAGTTGAATCCTGCCTAGAGAAAGGGACAGAATCCAGGTCTCTATCACACTGTTCTTATGATACTAGGCAAGTCACTTAAACCGAACTTTTTACATGTGATCACGAATTGTGTTCCTCATTTTCTGGGTATTTGACTTGAGACCATAGAGTCTTGTTGTATCAACCAAGCAAGGTATTAACAAACGTCAACAGGACTTTATTTTTAAAGTGGAAACCTCTTTACCAAGCTGCTGCTGCACTCTCTGTAACTCTCACTCTGCCTCCTCAACTCCTCCCCCATCCTTCCTGTTTCCTGTTCTTTCAGACTCCCAACAGCTAGTGCTCCCAGTTCTAATAATTACAAGCAGCATCTAAACACCACATTCCCTCCTCTCCTAAACTCTCCCAATTAAAATAAACCTTGTTGTTCTAACCACAGGAACAAATAGGAAACAAACACTATACTATCGGCAGAAATATTACACTGAAAATACTGTAGATATTACATAACATAGTCTCTAGTCCAGACAGGTGGTCGTCTGGTTCTGACAGGCCGTCTCTCAAGCCCCGGTTCCAGTGCAATGTCTTGTTTTGTTGATACTACGGTGAAGTCATCCAATGCAGAGTGGGTGTTGGCATAATCTCCTCTTGGTGCATAGGCAGGTGGAAGATAAGAAGCATTCCATACCCACCCATCAGAAAGTCGATAGGTGTAAGGTCCCTTCTTCTCTATGATTTTAAGAGGAGCTGTGAATTTATGGTCCCCTTTGCGTAAAATTCCAGGTTTTCATATTCTAACGAAGGAACCACACTCAAACTTTGGTTCCTTAGCACCCCGCCGCTTGTCTGTGAAAGCCTTCTACTTTGATTGGTTCTGTTCAACTGTTTTTTCTCACATCATCCTCGGTTGGGGCCTCAGGTCGTGCCTTTAACAATCCAGCAATGTTCAGTTTAGAATTAATCTGTTTCCCATGCAGTAACTCTGTGGGTGATCTTTGCGTTGTGGCATGTTGTGCAGCCCGGTATGCTTGCAAGAAATCAGTAGTGAAGGTTATCCACAATCGCCCTTATTATTAGTTATCAATCCAATAAGTCTATCTTCCTAACTCCAACAGCATTTTGCAAGGTTTCTTAATTGAGGAATACAAACTTAAAGATGAATCCTGCAAACACTTAATAGCAGCCATAGTGTAAGTAGTTCCCTGGACTATTTACCATAATACTCTGGTGAAACCAAAGTTCCACTGTAGTCAATGACAAAATACCATTACTGTTAATGGGGCCAGGATTTCACCACTGTGCCAAGTAGTGTTTGTTTGGGAGCTATCCCTTACTTGTAGCTGAAACTCAGCTCTGGTTTCATCTTTAAATCTTGAAAGACTAAAAATTGTGTTATGAATATAAATGAATTATAAGTTTACCTTGTAAGGGACTCTTCTGGTCTTACAACTAAAAGTTTTCATTAAATGTCTTTAATTAAAATACTTTAGTTTAAAAGACTTTAATATTAATCAGTTGGTATTTTAAAAGGTAAAGGTGACTGACTTTCTTAATTTATACTGAGCATCCTCTGGACATAGTCTCTGAGAATTTTATCTATGTTCTAATATATAATATTTAGTACTATATGTCCTAAATAGTGAATCAGAATGGGTCTTAAGGATCTATTTGCTGTGTTATAATTATTTGTACTGCAGTAGCATCTTAGAGCCTTAGTCATGGGCCAAGACTCCATTGTGGTAGGCGCTGTACAAACACAGAAGAAAAAGATGGTCCCTGCACCAAAGTACATATTTTGCATGAATAACGTGGCTTTTTTGTGCATTCATCTGTGTCAGCATCTTGCATATACAAGTTAAAAATGATATTCTGCAAGTTATCTAGTACATCATTAGTGAGGGAAAAGAAAAGCTGCTCTGGGCCAAGACTAACCTAGCAGAATCACAATGCAAACTTTAAAACTTTTCATTCCCAAAAGGAAATATTACATCTTTTATAATCCTCCAAGAAACTGAAGTTTGTTGAAAATAAGATGGAACATGCTGACACTAAGATCCTTCTCCAACAGTGATATGCTGGAGGGGGGCCTCTGCAAGCCCCTTGTTAAAATATTCTTTGTTATTCCCACTGATCTGCCCCAGGGCACACAATCATTGTCACTTGCCCACTGCTCGCTTCTGGACCAGAGGAGGGTAAAGTTCTGGGGGAGGGGGATGTAGCAGCAGACTGAGCTGTACTGGGTAACAGTACTCAGATATCATAGTATGGGGCAGGGTATAAAGGCCTGGATGGATAGAAAGAGCAAAGGCGCAGGGAGGGCTATTAACACCCCTTCTGTAGCTTTCTTGATGCACTGCAAGAACTGCTCCCTGGAGAGCTGGTGGCCTCTCACCTGCTTCTGAATTTCCTGCATCAGAAGCCTCCATACTACAGAAGGAACCAAACAGCACATGTAGAAGGCGCCACTGTCAGACCCCAGCTGAGAACAGCTGGAATATTTAGCACCTCTCTCCATACAAACATTTCACATACTTCTCCCTTCTTGAGTCCTGGGAACTTAATCCTTTTGGGGCATCTATTAAATGTGGGCAGCTTCCAGGGGCAGAAAGGAAGAAATGAGGAGGGCTGATAAACAGTCATAAAGACTGGGAAAAGGCGGGAGGGGGAAGAGAGAAAGAGAAAATAGATGCATATGCTTCCAGTACCAGACACAATTATATAAGTCAAATACACCACAGGACTCCTGTCCACCTTCCAAAATACAAGCCTCTTTCATGTAAGCTAAAAGAACTCCTTTAGCTCGTAGTAGTAGAACCCTTATCTGGTCTATAGGCTGGGCCACTGGAGAGCAATATCACTGTCCCATACACAGTCGGTTTGCTATATACTGTGACAGTGGCCATCAGGTGGAGGAGGATTGAAATTGGGACAGCAGCAACTATGAGGAGAGAACAAAAGTGGTTCCACCACCAGTTAAGAGAGACTGAGAACTTTAGGCTTTAGTGTAACCCTTCTCCAAGTGGTTAATGGCAGTGATAAAAGCTGGGTTCAAATAGCTGGGGGTCCCTCTTAAAAATAATAAATACCACTGGCTCTAGTCCCCTCCCAGAATTTCTGGGATCAGGACCTTCTCTGGGCACCTTTAACAGGCTACTTGCCTCCTTGTAAGCACTGTGTCCCCCACATCAGTTGTGCCTTCCAGTCACAATAAGTTTTGCCTACTTCCGCTTCTGCTTTTACTCCAGCTCCTGCCGCTATTCAGGGCTGGCTGTCGCAGGGAGGCAGAGGTGAGGAAGTAGGAGCAGAGAAGCCATCCATCACAGAAGGAGTGAAGCCACCCTGAGCTGTTGGCCTTTCTGCTCTAGTCTCCCCTCCTGTGAGAATAGTGTTGGCTCCTGAGGAGAGGTGAAGAGCTCTGCCAGTTTCCTGCAACAGCCTTGCTTTGCTGCTTTTCCTTGGAAGATTAGGCAATGGGGAATGCAGTCAGTGGGGGGAGGGGAGGTTGTCCCTCAGGCAGGCTAAAATTTGTGAGGACTGGGATTTTTGTGTCAGTGTGAGACTGGTTCCAGCCCTGGCCATACTCACATGACTTGTGAAGAAACTGGGAGCCGCCATAATGTACTTATAACTCACAAACTGTCACTGGAGGAATGCAGGGTAGAAACTTAAGCAAATAAAGCTCTTTCTGTAGCTGTACTTCCCCCTGTTCACCCATAGATAGTGGCAGAGAGATCCTTCCCTTCTGGACCTTCTATGCATCTGGAGTTCTGGGCAAATCTCTTATGCAGAAAAAGCAGCTCTGTGGTCTCTTTCCCCAGCCCCCCTCCCCCCTTGCGTTCACCAATAGATGAGAAGAGAGAGCTCCTTGCCCTTTAGGGCTCCATGCCACAAGGCATACAAAGTTGTTCCCATTCTGCTGGTGTCACAAAATTGTCAGTTTTCTTCAGCAGCAGCCTTCCTGAGGAAACTCAAAATTTCTGTCCAATAGTTTAATTTCCAATAC
The DNA here is from genome assembly GCF_011386835.1 of Chrysemys picta bellii. Taxonomy (NCBI): domain Eukaryota; kingdom Metazoa; phylum Chordata; order Testudines; family Emydidae; genus Chrysemys; species Chrysemys picta. The sequence continues at coordinate 110,092,455 of NC_088794.1, forward strand.
ATTCTACCATCTCTAGATGGTGAGGAGTGCCACAATTTGCTGATTACTGACATTAATGATTATGCCAAGGGATATATGATGGCTTTGAGGAGCAAAATACACATTCCCATTCTGCTGTCCTTGTATATCCCAAATGCTAATACTATTTATTGAGCACCAACAATGTGCTTATCACTATACAAACAAGGAAAAACAGTTCTGCATGCTGACAGCAAGGTAACAATATGAATTTAGGACTGGAAATACATTGTCTGTGTGCTTTTTTATTTTATTTTTTTTGTTAGGAAAGTCTCAGTGAAAATCTATATAATTGGGTTTTCGTAAAACTGAATTTCATCTTTAATATCATCTTTTAATAGTAGGACATACGCACTTTGACTAATGCAGAGATTTAAGTATTTGGAAAATTGGGGTTTATCTGTATTGGATTTTTTTTACCTGTTGCAGTCCTGCTTTCATGGTAATCATATCAATAGTCCTCTGTACAGTACTTGTATAATCCAAGAAATAAAATACTAATGAAACAAGTGAAGTGAATCATAAAATTACTCATTTGTGAAAAAGTTTATGCCCCTTAAAATATTAAGATTTGTGTTTCCATTGCAATGCATACTAAACCTAAGGTAAGCACATTTAGGATACTTTTAATGTATCCAATTAGTTAATAGACAGGATGTACATTTGATGGAATACATTGTGGGATACTATCTGTAGGGTTAAATGTGTTTTTGAGTCAATTTCTTAAATATTTTGAGAGCTCCTATTTCCATTTAGCTCTAGCCTGCCAGGAACATATCGAGCTGACTATGTCTCAGGCATTACAAATTTGTTCTGTGTGCCCTATCATGGGCTTTTTTAAACTAGAGGAAAGAAGCAGTATTACAGTAATAGCAATGGATAGAAAGGAGGAAAATAAAAGCTGAAAGTTCTAATCAAATCTCTAATCAGAAAGATGACAAATGGTGAAGATTATTACATTTTCTTTCCTCCCTTGATGAATTTAATAAAGAACTAATCAAAGATCATTAGAAGGCTTTTGTGCTTGGTTTGCATTGTAACTGGATTGCAATCTGAATCTGTATTTTAGTGGTTATCTAAGGTTGAATTAGACATGTAAATATGAGAAAATGGATTTTTAAAATTTCAGTTTTAAAACATATATAAAAATGTATAAGCAGTGTCTTGTGTTCACATACCTTCCAGACTAAAACCAGAGCATATTCATTCTAATTATAATTTTTTAAAATTGATGTCAATGTCTAGCTCAAATTTTCTAATGATCTTTGATTAGTTCTTTTCTTAATTTTACAGGAAAATTAGAGATTTAATTCCTAAAGAATAAATTATATAAAACTCGAACTACCAGAGCCACTAGCAATACATAGAGAATCCTAATTGAAGTGTACTTTTTGGGGGGGTGGGAGCAGGGTTTTTGGAAGGATTAGCTTAACATTAAGCGTGCCTTTTAAACTGCTTTTGCAGGCACCTTTATATGATCGGCTGGATTAATGATATATGTCAGATCTACTGACATGTGCTTGACTCCAGACCCCTGCCTTGATATGTGTCTTATGCTGGGTGATGAGGGAGGTTTGTTTCCTCTCCTTTGGACTGAGCATCATTAAATATATAACTACTGCCTGTAATATGTGGGGTAGGAGTAGGATTGTGTACCACCTTGTCCAAACCTTCCATTTGAAAGGAACTACTTCAAGAATCTGATTTCTATGGTTTATAAAGGGGGGTGGGAGGTGGCTTTGTTTCATTTCATTTTTAAAACCTTCAGCAACTGTCCCTTTGTCCCTTCTTGTTAAGGGATATGTTAAAAAAAATAGCAAATTAGTCTCTGAAAGTCTCCTGATGATCATATCAGGAAAAGCTTTATCTAGGACTAGTAAGATGTGTGGTGGGGAACAGGGTCAGAATATACAGGTGTAAAAACTAGCTTTGGCTTGATTCCGTATTACTCAGAAATTGACAATGTCAAAAATGCTTGGCTTCTGTAAATTAGCAGGGAAATAAATTATCCTTGAAATGAACCCGTCAACAATATCAAAGCTAACATAGCCTCTGCTGTAGCTTCAAGTCTATCGACATAGGAACATGTCAGGATACTATGAAATTTTAGTAGAAACACTTTCTAGCATCCATTCTGCATAAACTCTACTTGACTATTGAACAATCTGTCCTCATTACCATAATACTAATGTTTAGAAAAAAATGTAAAGTAGCAGATTTTCAATTATGACAGACCCATATTATTCCTCTTACAAAATGCAGAATGAACTATAAAACCCATTTATGGATGAAAATCTGTGTTGCTTCTGACTAACAATATTTCTTGGAAGGAAATCCAAGAAATAATCATTCATATTGGATCAAATATCTGGCCGACTGTAATACTGAAAGTGCCAAGAAAATGAGTTTGAGTGGTATCCAGAAATAATGTAATTTCTAATACCCAGGCATCAACAGTTAGCCCAGATACAGTTTTCAATACATTGTTTGAGGATAGTCAAAGAACACGTGGACACTTTTTAATAGTATTAGGTGTATTATGTGAATATTAGTTTTTATAAATTACATTTCACCACAGTAGTAGTTATTTATATGGCTACAGTGGCACAAAACTGCTAGAAACCTAGAAGATCCAGTCTCCTTTACATTCTTCCTAGATATGTCCACACACCCTTTGATTATCTTCAAACCATATATAATTCTATCTGGAGATTCCATTTATCTAGCTTCTAGCTTCTGCCTTTGTGTAACAAGAGAAAAGGAGGAATGGCTGGAATGGTCCCTTGTGGCCAATGGCAATTAAACCTAAATTAGGACAGCTTTGTTCTAATTTTCATAAATTATAAAGCTAGAAAGGGTCATTGTGATAATCTGGTCTAACCTCTTGCATAGCACAGGCCTCTTACAGGACTCCCCTGAATTAATTCCTTTGGCTATTTTAATAAAAGGTCTAGTTCAATCTATTTTAAAATTGCCTGTGATGGAGAATCCACCACAACCCTGGATTAATTGTTCCACTGGTTAATTCCCCTTGCCATTAAACATCTGCACCTTATTTTGAGTCTGAATTTGTCAAGCTTCAACTTCTAGCCATTGGCTCTTGTAGACAAAAGTGTAACTAGACTGTAGACCCCTCTATCAATTTTCTGTTCCTTATGTAAGTGCTTATAGACTGTGATCAAATCACCCCTTAATATTCTCTTTGATAAGCTAAATAGAGCAAGCTCCTTGAGTCTTTCACTATAAGCCATGTTTTCCAATCCATATCAACTTTGTGGTTCTTCTCTGCACCGTCTGCAATTTATGCCAAGGGCTTGCCCAGACTCCTGGATCAGGAGAACATGGAGGTGAGTTACCTTTGCCCCTTGCTTGGGTCTTGTGTTATTACAGTTCATTAGGACTAGAGAATCTGGGTCACAAAGTGTTGTACTATACATCTATTCATTGTTTTATTATGGCATATCCCAAGCACATACGAAGATAAATGTCCCATAATGTTAGACACTATGAATGACAGAGGATCAGTTTCTTTCTGAATTATTGCAGTTATTAATACAATATAATTTAAAATCCAGTCAAATTATTTATATATTTATCTAAGTTATTTCTAGTGTCCATCACCATTGAATTCAGGTGACATTGATACTTGTCAACTTCTATAATATAAAAAAGCTTGAATACTCTTTACTGCTGTTACAATTTAAACAATAAAAAATGAAAAGTTAACAAGATGTACCTAGGTCCTAACTACTAATTGTGGGTTTAATGGAGGGAAAAAAGACTTTCAGTGAATAAAGATGTTTTAATATGCAAAGAACTTCTGAGAGTAGAAAGAAAGACTTAACTTTTAAACTGGTATGTAATTTATTCTGAAATAATTGCATGCATAATAATTTCTTAAATTGAAAAGTAATCTTTTAAGAAACTTATTTTTAAAGCACACATGTATTTAATAATTACACATTCAGATAGTTACATGTACATTTGTTGTCTTTCTCATCTCTCTGTCTGACAGGTGTCTGCATCACAAATAGGCTCAAACAGGCATATTTATTGTTACAATTTCAGCAGAGAGGCCAAGGATTGAATATACATTGAGGCTGATCTGCTTCCTTACAGTTTGCTTTTTATATAGATTTTCTTATTTTAAATCTGTGTAGTTCTCCCCCCCCCCCCCCCCGCCCCAGATGAACAAACACAACACAAACTACACCTAAAGAAACTGAATGTCTTCTAAGAGAAGCAAAAAACCTCACGTTGGTTATAACAGGGCTGTGCAAACAGTTCTGTAATAACATCAATCTATACCTAAAATAGCAGGATCCAGCAACAAAACCTCAAAGGTTCAGCCACACTATCAGCTTTAGGATTTATGATTGTTCACGTGTGTTGTGTGGGGGTTTTTTTTCCCCCCCCTCCCAGTCTCGTATGTTGCAGGTTTGGAATTTGTCCTGCAATATCTTTAGCATGTGCACAATATCCTGTTCAAATAGCTAGGTACTCCCATATTTGTTTCTAAATTGTTTCTAAAATAGGGTAACATTTTAGAACCTGAAAAATTAGCAATTATCCCTTATGGATATTTTTGTGTCAGAAACAGTGGGGGGAACAAAGTGGTAAAATGAATGTTTTGGGCCCAGATCATCACATTTTGATTTTAAAAAAGCAGGGGGAGAGGAGTGGGAAACCAGCAGGGGGGAAAAGATGTCCCCAGATTTACTCTACAGGGATAATTTTAATTTCCTTTCTATTTTAATGTCCCATCAAGTCTCCATGAATTTGCAATGTGTCAACTAGTGTGTATGATTTAAGCGAGAGTGGACTGTCCATACAAAAAAGAGACCATGGTTACTTAAATGTTGTGAAAGCATGCTTCTTTGCAATTCTTGGTGACTCAGCACACGCTAGACCACCCATAACATAGCAATTGGCTTAGATGGGATTGAAGTCCATCTATAACACAGGGGTAAGGACAGCTGATAGCATCAGCCTAGGCAGACAGTAAGGCACAAAAGATGACTGGATAATGGGAACAAAGTCCAAAATTCCAAATCAGCTGAAATAAATCCGGTATACAAGATGGTAAAATTCATCTGAGTTGGATGTCACATCTGTGGACAAACATTGCTATGAGATTCTCACCCTTGCCCTGGTCCCTAAGATGGGCAAAAGGATCGGAGTGGTATAGAGGAGCCCCTAAAAGCCCTGTATTCAGCTGGCAGAGGATTCCCCTGGTGCACATACCGTGGAGTATAGACTTTCTCCCAAGTGCTGGCATGGGGGTGGCTGTGAGTGAAGGGGTGGTTGGGGTGGGATGCAGTATACAGGGCTGGCACTAGCATAGCAAACAGGTGCCTGGGACAGCCAATGAAGAGGGGGGCAGTACGTCCGGCCGTTCAGCGGCAGTTCGGCAGAAGGGCCATCACTCCATCTCAGAGCGAAGGACCTGCCGCCGAATTGCTGCCAATCACGATCGCGGCTTTGTTTGCTGCTTGGGGCGGCAAAAATGCTAGAGCCAGCCCTGGCAGTATACTATGTTGTAGAGATTCTAAGCAGTGCTGTGGCCCACAGTGCAGGCCCAGGAAGTTCAGACAGGGCCTCGAAGGGTATGTCTGCACTGCAATTTGACGCCTGTAGCTGGCCTGTGTTAGTTGACTCAGGCTTGGGACTAAGTAGCTGTTTAACTGGTGTAGACGGTCAGGCTTGGGCTCCAGCCCAAGCCTGACACCGCAATTAACAGCCACTTAGCTTGAGCGCCATAAGCCTGAGTCAGCTGGCATAGGTCAGCTGCGGGTTTCTAATTGCAGTGTAGACATACCTTTAGGGGCACAGCACAATCTCCCCACATTGCTCTGCACCATAGTTAATAATGCTGCACACATTTCCTCAGGTTCTCATGTTCTGTTAGATCTGGCATGTTCTCATTAATGCATGTGCTAATGGCAATGCTAGACATAGTTAGTTTGTCAGCAACATGGTAAAATAGATCATATTCATTAACAGACATCGAATTCATTCAGACACCTATACCATAGATACTGTTGTGGCCATGAATCACTGTTGCCCCTGCACCTTGTGTAGTCGATTATACCAGTGCAAAGTAGGTGTAAAATATTGCCTTCTCTACCTAAAAAAGCTTTTATTTTTTAAATATAGAAGTCCTTCTCTCTCCCACCTATGTGACCACTTGTACTTTACAGTGGCAACTGAGCTTGTGCTGTTCACTCTTTTTATATTCTAAGCAATTTTAATTTTACAGTGTAAGAAAACCAAGAGTCGAGTGAGAGTTATAATGTTGGTTTCAAAGAGCCACAGTGAGTGTTGTATTTGTACTTCTGACTTGTCTTTTATTGCATAATAAAAGCATAGAAACCAAATGCTTTGTTATATGAATAGAAATTGCTTATCTGTTTTACCCTTGAATTGACACTTATACAAGACTCCAGGCATAATCCATAGTCTTTTAATTTATTGAACATACTAACCACTATAGTTAGTGTTTTCCGATGCAGAAGCTCTGATCAGACTGGCTATAGAGTGGATGTTGATCTTTTAAACTGATTTTTATTGCATGCTATTCTGTCTAGGTAATTATATTGTGTCCATCACTTTTGTATCTAGACATTGTAGAAACTGTAGAATTTGGATTGTGATTGCCTAAATCAGAGGGGCTCAAAATTCATTGCACCGCGACCCCCTTCTTATAACAAAAATTAGTACATGACCCCAGGAGGGGGGACTGAAGTCTGAGCCCACTCGAGCCCCACCACCCCAGGTAGAGGAACCAAAGCCCAAGGGCTTCAGCCCCAGGTGGGAAGGCCTGTAACCTGAGCCCCACCACACAGGGCTGAAGCCTGCTGCCCAAGACTGAAGCCCTTGGGCTTTGGCTTTGACCCTGGGCGGTGGGGCTCTGGCTTCAGCTTCAGCCCCGGGTGATGGGGGGTTGGGTTTTGGCTTCTGCCCTGGGCCCCAGCAAGTCTAACGCCAGCCCTGATGACCCCATTAAAATGGGGTCACAACCCACTTTGGGGTCCCGACCCACCGTTTGAGAATCTCTGGCTTAGGTCATTAGTTGAATCCCTACAACCAATTGATCAGTACATTTTTCATGTAGAGCTTTACAGAAAACATCTCTTACATGGCCTCCAATACCATAGTCCCTGTTGCCTCAGTCTTTAATGTATTTAGCTTCACAACACTCTAGAGAGGTGGTATTAGTTCCCCATTTGAAAAAGTGATGCTGAGGCACAAAGTGGCTAAGTGACTTGTCTAAAGTCACCCAGAAAGTCTGCAGCAAAGCAGATAGTCAAACCCAGGTGTCTCTAGATGCAGATTCTTACCATAAACACTGGACCATCCTTCTTTATAATACTGTAGAAGGAAAGAAGGGCAAAATTCTGACCTCCGTTACATTGGGGAAGCCTCACTGACTTCATTGGGGTTGCACAGATGTAAGAGCAGGACACGCCCCAAAAAGGTGTAGAAAAAACTGTCTTGAATCATTAACCTTCCTAGCTGCCCTTTAATTCTCAGGAAATCTAAACATTTGTCACTGGGTTACTTGTACAAAGTGTAATTTTGAATTCATGCTAATCCCAAATGAACTGAATTTGTAATTTTAGAATTGAAATGTAATGAATTGTGGCTTGAGTTTTGGAGTTAGGACCTGTGTAGTAGAATTTTATTGACTGCAAAACTTTCCTGTTTCCGTTTAAGTATCTCACTTAAATTATGCTGACAATTATATTCTATTCCATTTTCCTCAAAAACCTGAGGAAATTAACAAACTGTGTTCTGTGAAGTATTCCAGTTCAGAAAGGAATGCATTGTATTTGCTTTTAATGTGAAATAGCTTGTAATTTATCAACTTCATGGAAGAAATAGAAAATATTTACTGTACTGAGGTCCTCCAGTACATTTGTAGCATCAGATACATCTTTGACATCTGTTATCAAAGTAATTAACTATTTAACATTCAAATTGTGGTGAAAGTATGTTAAGACTTCTATTGTACTCTTATGGCTTTTTAAGGGGTATATTTATATACAAATTGCCTGGCATCTCCCTATCAAGGCTTTGATCTACTGCACTATCAGTTGTTGGCTCAGGTACAAGAGACTGTAGAGTACACAAAGCTGTCTGCTGTAGACTCCAGTTGAAAAAAGAAGGCTGTTTATACACAGTCACTCATTAGCTAAGTCAGTCAATATTTGCATGATGGAAGGATAATGGCTTCTTTATGTTAGACTGATTAGATTAAATCAGCAAGAAACTTCCCTTTCAAGGGACAAATATTTTTAAAAAATTCTCTATTTCTTTGGCCATATCTATAGCAGACTTATGACCCTTTATGCATTTCTCCCCTTCAACCTCCACACTGCAAAAAAGGGAATTTACTCAGCGATGGTGGGCTTCTAGACTATTGTGTTTTATGACTAGTATGTAAAGGAATCCATGATGAAATTATGATCTTGTTGCCACACAACATGCCTATTGAAAACTTCACCATACCTTGGAGCTAAATTTGGTGTTGCAATATTGCAACATTGATTTAGAAATGCTGTACTATTGCTGTATGATCTCCACTTATCCAGAACACTGAACTTGATGTCTCAGGTTCAAGTTTGTGGGAGATGGAACAATAGAACTCCCAGTACCAAGTGGGTCTAAAGTCTGCTGCACAAAGAAATATGCATAGGTGTAAATGTAGTCCTCTTTAGAATGAAGTACAAGATGTACCTCTTTGATCGGGTATTTGTAAATGATTAAAGCTGGGGTCTTCTATAGGAGTTTGTGTCCTAATTCCCAAAGACTTTTTTTCGATGATCCCTAGGCCAAGCTCCTAGGTGACTGGTTATATTCAAAACTGAAGGCACCAGAGGAGCACCTTGATCTAGGTGCCTTTCCAGAGCTTAAATTGGAGATAAGATGGACCTCTGGAAAGGCACCTAGATCCCATGGTTATGGGTGCATTGCAAATACTCATAATGGTCCAGTAAAAGCTATTACCTCACTCATGTTGTGTGTCTCTCATATCATGGGACCAACATGGTTACAACAACACTGCAAACAATGATACCAGTGCTGTAACAAGGGCGAGGCGAGTGAGGCACTTGCCTCAGCGCACAAAGCAGAGGGGTGCAGCTCTACCGCCCAAGCGGGGTGGAGGGGTGACTTCCTCCACTCCAGTGCCACCCCTCGCTCTCAGGAGGTCCCCACTGGCTTGCGGAGTCCCCAGTGTAACGGAGGTCAGAATTTTGCCCTTCTTTCCTTCTACAGTATTATAAAGAAGGATGGTCCAGTGTTTATGGTAACAATCTGCACTGTGGTAAAGTTTGTGGGTGGGATTTTTCAGAAGCACTAACTTTATACGTCTACGCTGCAGTTAGACACCTGCAGCTGGCCTGGGCCAGCTGACTCAGGCTTTTGGGGCTCAGGCTAGGGGGCTGTTTAATTGTGGTGTAGATGTCCAGGCTTGTGCTGGAGCCCGGGCTCTAGGACCCTGCAAGGTGGGAGGGTTCCAGAGCTCATGCTGTAGCCCAAGCCCAGATGTCTACACTGCAATTAAACCACCCCTTAGCCTGAGCCCCACAAGCCTGAGTTAGCTGGCCCGGGCCGCCTGTGGGTGTCTAACTGCAGCGTAGACGTATAAAGTTAGTGCTTCTGAAAAATCCCACCCACAAACTTTACCACAGTGCAAACGGTAACTCCCCCCCCCCCGAGTTCCTAAAGAGCCTACCTGACCATTGACATAGCTTCCAATTGTAGTGAAGCCTCTTCCTTACTCTTATCAACTGTAAATGAGCTCCCTACTCTAAGTCCAGCTGCTGAGAGTTCCAGCACCTTATCCTCAAAAGCCTCCCCTATTGGTTGATGGTTGACAGTTGTGGTTTGTTTTTTTTTATGGTCCTAACAGAAGTTTAATGACAGTTGTTAAACTTGCTTCTGGCAGAACCTGATTTATAACAGGGATTAGTCCAGACAGTGTGGATGTGGCTAACATGCTCCTGTCCAGGAGCTAAACTAAAAGGATAGGGCCAAAAATCTAATGATTTAAACTGATTTTAAAAAGATTGTAAATACAAGTCTTTATTTTGGATTAAATATGATTTTATAGATCACAATGGTCCCTTCTGGACTTGGAATAATCTAGTCTGACCTGCTGTATAACACAGGCCATAAAACTTCCCCAAAATTCCTAGAGCATAGTTTTTTAGAAAAACATCCAATATTGATTTTAAAATTCAGTGATGGAGAATCAACCACCATCCTTAATTAGTCTCACCATTAAAATATTACACCATATTTCCATTCTGAATTTGTCTAGCTTTAACTTCTAGCCATTGGATCATGTTCCTTTCTGTGCTAGATTGAAGAGCCCATTATTAAAAATGTGTTCACCATGTAGGTACTTGAGACAGTAATGAAGTCACCCCTTAACCTTTTCTTTCTTAGACTAAAAGAGCTCAATCTATTTAGCTTATCACTATAAGGAATGTTTTCTAATCCTTTACTGTTCTTGTGGCTCTTCTCTGAACCCTCTCCAATTTAGCAACATCCTTCTGGAATTGTGGGCACCAGAACTGGACAGAGAATTCCAGCAGCAGTTACCCAGCTTTTGCGAACAGGGGCTGCTAACAGGGAGTTTCGCAAGGGAGTTTGGAAGGGAGCAGGAAGGGGGTGAGGGTCCCTTGCCGGTTCTATCTGTTTTCTCTTTATTCCCCTTAATACTTATAAACCAACTACATTCAAAACTTCTTGCTTAAACAACCCTTTCAGCGGACAGGGGGCTGCAGACAGGAGTTTGACAGAGGGAGGCTTACGATGGTTAGGAAGACCCGCAACACCTGTGCCAGCACTGCTTCTGTCTCCTCCACCTGTGCCTGTAGCCAGACAGAGCGCCTGAGCATGGATGCTTCTACCCAGATCCTGGTGTGGTTTTGCAGAGACTGTAACTTGCAATTTCCACTTACTGATATCCAGGCTGGGGGGACCATCCAATGTGAGAGGTGCCTGCTGGTGGAATCTCTCAGGCAGCAGGTGGGAGAGCTACAGGAGGAGGTGGCTAGGTTGAGGAGCATCCGAATCCACGAGCAATTCCTGGACAGTGTCCATGTGGAGACAGCTGAGGTAGCTGTCCCAGTACACAGGACTGCTGATACACCACTGGTGGAGGAGGAGATGGCTCAGGGTGGACACTGGCAGCTGGTTACTTCTGGCAGCAGGCAGTGCTCCACCCCTGCTCCGAACCCTCCTGCCGTGGTAATAGGTAACCGGTATGCTCTTCTTGATACAGGAAAGAAGGAATCACTCCCTACAGTAAAGGAGGAGAAGCCTCGTACCCCTAAGGCTGGGAGGTCTGCTGCCACCACTGTGAATAGGAAACGTAGGGTAGTGGTGGTCGGAGACTCTCTGCTGAGGGGGACGGAGGCGCCCATCTGTCGCCCTGACATTTCATCTCGGGAGGTATGCTGCCTGCCGGGAGCCCATATCCGAGACGTTACGGAGGCATTGTCGAGGATTATCCAGCCCTCTGACTACTACCCCATGCTACTCATCCATGTGGGCACAAATGATACTGCGCGGTGTGACACTGAGCGGATCAAGAGTGACTACAGGGCTCTGGGAGTACGGGTGAAGGAGTTTGGAGCGCAGGTGGTATTCTCTTCGATTCTTCCTGTCAAAGGTAAGGGCCCGGGCAGAGACAGATGCATCATGGAGGTGAATGCCTGGCTGCAAAGATGGTGTCGCCAGGAGGGCTTTGGCTTCCTAGACCACGGGATGCTATTCGAGGAAGGACTGCTAGGCAGAGATAGCGTTCACCTTTCGAGGAGAGGAAAGACCCTATTTGGACACAGACTGGCTAACCTAGTGAGGAGGGCTTTAAACTAGGTTCGACAGGGACAGATGAACAAAGCCCACAGGTAAGTGGGGAACATGGAGACCGGGGAGATGGGTCGGAAACGAGAGGGCGTGTGGGCTATTTTGTCAGACAGAAAGGAGGGTCAGGACAAAACTGGGAGGAAAGATCAAACCAGTATCTTAGATGCCTATATACAAATGCGAGAAGTATGGGGAATAAGCAGGAAGAACTGGAAGTGCTAATAAATAAATACAACTATGACATTGTTGGCATCACTGAAACTTGGTGGGATAATACACATGATTGGAATGTTGGTGTGGATGGGTACAGCTTGCTCAGGAAGGATAGACAGGGGAAAAAGGGAGGAGGTGTTACCTTATATATTAAAAATGTACACACTTGGAGTGAGGTAGAGATGGACATAGGAGACGGAAGAGTTGAGAGTCTCTGGGTTAGGCTAAAAGGGGTAAAAAACAAGGGAGATGTCATGCTAGGAGTCTACTACAGGCCACCTAACCAGGTGGAAGAGGTGGATGAGGCTTTTTTTAAGCAACTAACAAAATCATCCAAAGCCCAAGATTTGGTGGTGATGGGGGACTTCAACTATCCGGATATATGTTGGGAAAATAACACAGTGGGGCACAGACTATCCAACAAATTCTTGGACTGCATTGGAGACAACTTTTTATTTCAGAAGGTTGAAAAAGCTACTAGGGGGGAAGCTGTTCTAGACTTGATTTTAACAAATAGGGAGGAACTCGTTGAGAATTTGAAAGTAGAAGGCAGCCTGGGTGAAAGTGATCATGAAATCATAAAGTTTGCAATTCTAAGGAATGGTAGAAGGGAGAACAGCAAAATAGAGACAATGGATTTCAGGAAGGCAGATTTTGATAAGCTCAGAGAGCTGATAGGTAAGGTCCCATGGGAATCAAGACTGAGGGGGAAAAACAACTGAGGAGAGTTGGCAGTTTTTCAAAGGGACACTATTAAGGGCCCAAAAGCAAGCTATTCCACTGGTTAGGAAAGATAGAAAATGTGGCAAAAGACCACCTTGGCTTAACCACGAGATCTTGCATGATCTAAAAAATAAAAAGGAGTCATATAAAAAATGGAAACTAGGACAGATTACAAAGGATGAATATAGGCAAACAACACAGGAATGCAGGGGCAAGATTAGAAAGGCAAAGGCACAAAATGAGCTCAAACTAGCTACAGGAATAAAGGGAAACAAGAAGACTTTTTATCAATACATTAGAAGCAAGAGGAAGACCAAAGACAGGGTAGGCCCACTGCTTAGTGAAGAGGGAGAAACAGTAACAGGAAACTTGGAAATGGCAGAGATGCTTAATGACTTCTTTGTTTCGGTCTTCACCGAGAAGTCTGAAGGAATGCCTAACATAGTGAATGCTAATGGGAAGGGGGTAGGTTTAGCAGATAGAATAAAAAAAGAACAAGTTAAAAATCACTTAGAAAAGTTAGATGCCTGCATGTCACCAGGGCCTGATGAAATGCATCCTAGAATACTCAAGGAGCTAATAGAGGAGGTATCTGAGCCTCTAGCTATTATCTTTGGAAAATCATGGGAGACGGGAGAGATTCCAGAAGACTGGAAAAGGGCAAATATAGTGCCCATCTATAAAAAGGGAAATAAAAACAACCCAGGAAACTACAGACCAGTTAGTTTAACTTCTGTGCCCGGGAAGATAATGGAGCAAGTAATTAAGGAAATCATCTGCAAACACTTGGAAGGTGGTAAGGTGATAGGGAACAGCCAGCATGGATTTGTGAAGAACAAATCATGTCAAACCAATCTGATAGCTTTCTTTGATAGGATAACGAGCCTTGTGGATAAGGGTGAAGCTGTGGATGTGGTATACCTAGACTTTAGTAAGGCATTTGATACAGTCTCGCATGACATTCTTATCGATAAACTAGGCAAATACAATTTAGATGGGGCTACTATAAGGTGGGTGCATAACTGGCTGGATAACCGTACTCAGAGAGTTGTTATTAATGTTGTTATTAATGGTTCCCAATCCTGCTGGAAAGGCATAACGAGTGGGGTACCACAGGGGTCTGTTTTGGGACCGGCGCTGTTCAATATCTTCATCAACGACTTAGATATTGGCATAGAAAGTACGCTTATTAAGTTTGCGGATGATACCAAACTGGGAGGGATCGCAACTGCTTTGGAGGACAGGGTCATAATTCAAAATGATCTGGACAAATTGGAGAAATGGGCTGAGGTAAACAGGATGAAGTTTAACAAAGACAAATGCAAAGTGCTCCACCTAGGAAGGAAAAGACCCCAGAAAGGGATCTAGGGGTTATAGTGGACCACAAGCTAAATATGAGTCAACAGTGTGATGCTGTTGCAAAAAAAGCAAACATGATTCTGGGATGTATTAACAGGTGTGTTGTGAGCAAGACACGAGAAGTCATTCTTCCGCTCTACTCTGCTCTGGTTAGGCCTCAGCTGGAGTATTGTGTCCAGTTCTGGGCACTGCATTTTAAAAAAGATGTGGAGAAATTGGAGCGGGTCCAGAGAAGAGCAACAAGAATGATTAAAGGTCTTGAGAACATGACCTATGAAGGAAGGCTGAAAGAATTGGGTTTGTTTAGTTTGGAAAAGAGCAGACTGAGAGGGGACGTGATAGCAGTTTTCAGGTATTTAAAAGGGTGTCATAAGGAGGAGGGAGAAAACTTGTTCACCTTAGCCTCTAAGGATAGAACCAGAAGCAATGGGTTTAAACTGCAGCAAGGGAGGTCTAGGTTGGACATTAGGAAAAAGTTCCTAACTGTCAGGGTGGTTAAACACTGGAATAAATTGCCTAGGGAGGTTGTGGAATCTCCATCTCTGGAGATATTTAAGAGTAGGTTAGATAAATGTCTATCAGGGATGGTCTAGACAGTATTTGGTCCTGCCATGCGGGCAGGGGACTGGACTCGATGACCTCTCGAGGTCCCTTCCAGTCCTAGAATCTATGAATCTATGAATCTATCCCAATACCAAACATAGAGGTAAAATAACCTCTCGACTCCTACTCGAGATTTTCCTATTTGTGCATTCCAGGATCTCATTAGCTCTTTTGGCCACAGCATCACACTGGGAGCTCATGTTCAGCTGATTAGCCACTGTGACCCCCAAATCTTTTTCAGAGTCACTGCTTCCCAGGATAGAGTTTCCCATCCTGTAAGTATGGCCTACATTCTTTGTTCCTAGATATATACACTTACATTTAGCCATATTAAAATGCATATGGTTTGCTTGAGCCCAGTACCAAGTGATCCAGATCGTTCTGAATCCATGACCTGGCCTCCTCTTTATTTACCACTCCCCCATTTTTGTGTCTTCTGCAAACTTTATCGGGGTGATTTTATAGAATTATAGGGTTAAAAGGGTCCACAAAGGACATTCCAGTCTAACCCCCTGCCAAGATGCAGGATTTGTTGTGTCTAAACATGCAAGATAGATAGCTATCCAGCCTCCTTTTGAAAACCGTCAGTGAAGGAGCTTCCCCAACCTCCCAAGGCAGTCTGTTCCATTGTCCTACTGTTCTTACCATTAGGAAGCTTTTCCTGAGATGTAATCTAAATCTGTTATGCTGCATTTTGAATCTGTTGCCTCTTGCCCTTTTGCCCCAGAGGGTCGGACAACTTTTTTCCATCTTTTTTTTTTTATGGCAGCTTTCAAGTATCTGAAGACTGCTCTGATATCCCCCTTAATCTCCTCTTTCTAAACTAAATTTACCCAGTTCCTTCAGCCTTTGTTTACTTGCCTCTGGATCCTTTCCAGTTTCTCTACATCCTTTTTATACATTGGTGACTGAAATTGGACACAGAACTCCAGCTGAGGCCTAACCAGAGCCAAGTGGAGTGGTACTATCACCTCTTGTGACTTGCATGCTATGCCTCTCTTATTGCAACCTAAAATTGCATTTGCTTTTTTGCAACAGCATCGCATTGCTGACTCATGTTGAGGCTGTGATCCACCACAACTCCCAGATCCTTTTCAGCAGTGCTGCTGCCAAGCCAGTTTCCCCCCACATTTTCTTCCAGGTCATTGATAAAAGCATTAAATAGCATAAGGCCAAGAACTGATCCCTGTAGGACCCCACTGGAAACACAAATGCTCAACGATGATTCCCCATTGATAATTCTATTTTGAGACCTATCAACCAGTTTTGAATTCAGTTAGTGTGCCATGTTAACTTTTTTATATTGTAGGTGTTTTTAAATCAAAATACTGGTTGTTACTTACAAAAAGGTAGGCAGGGATGGTGTCCCTAGCCTCCAGGGGCAGCAGGTGAACCCCTGCTTTGGGGAGGCTAGTCCACCAGCCTCTCCCCTTCTGCCCAAGGCCCTGCTCCCCAGAGCCCTGAGGGCCTCCCCGTGACCAGAGGATCCCCAGCCTGCTAGCCCCAGTCACGCTGGGCTGTCCCCGCAAGTGCTGCCGCGGCAGAGCCACTGGCTCCCCTCCCCCAGCACCAGGCCAGCCCCAGAATCCAGCTGAGCTGTTGCCCCACTGCCCCGCTGGCTCTCCTCCTCGCCCGCAGCCTCATTCTCCCACCAGACCTCCCCGCCTCAGAGGAGGAGGGACTCCGCAAGCCAGTGGGGACCTCCTGAGAGCGAGGGGTGGCACTGGAGTGGAGGAAGTCAGGCAGCAGCAGGCAGTAGGTGGGGAGCCTTGGGGAAGGGGCAGGGCCAGCAAGTCCCAGGTGTCAGGCAGTGAGTCGGTGGCAGCTGAGTTAGGGAAGGCTTAGCCTTCTCTGGCCTATTATACCCGCCACCCATGCTAGCCTTTGTTTGGCAGAAGTTGGGAATGGGTGACAGGATGGATCACTTGATGATTACCTGTTCTGGTTCATTCCCTCTGGGCACCTGGCATTGGCTACTGTCAGACAGGATACTGGGTTAGATGGACCTTTGGTCTGACCCAGTATGGCCATTCTTATGGTAAGACTAGAGAACTTAAGCTTAGTGGTAGTTTGCATTACTTCATCTCACTAGACAACATAGTTTTAACTAAAACAAATCAGAGTAGTGTAAACATTATAAATATATATTTCAATGTGTGCAATCGCCTAAGAGTGATTGTCACATTAGGAAAAAATTATAGAGCTGATCAGAAAACAAAAACTGCAAAAAATTTTGACAACCCCCCCTCCTTTTTTTTTGGTCAAAACTTACTGTCACAGCTCTACTCATGAATGACAGTCTATCAGCATGATTGCAGGAAGTCTAAGCTCGTGTGATGGTACAGAATTGAGACCTATCTCTACCACTTGAGAGATCTGAATTCTGGAGCTGACTCACACTTTCAGCCGGCAGGCTCCTGGGGTCTGAAGATACTGTGGAGCCAATGTACTTGATTTTAAAGTGGGAGAGAGCTGCAAGATCCTCTCTTCACACAGCATTCCCTTCTTGAAGTGGTATTACTGTTGGCTCTAAAGGTAGCATGTTCTCACACTAAAGATTACACTAAAAGCTACCATGTTTTATTTATAGAATAGCTCCCAGTGAATATATCACAGTTTGAAGGAAAACCTTGTGGGCTTTTTGATGGCCAAAAGCTCCTTTACTCATGAAATGATACTATTTGCTGACCACTAGAAAATGATTGCTTATTATTAGCATAAAATAGATACCTTGTAATAGCTGTTTTAGCTTTAAATACATTTGAAGATATAGATTTAAGTCTTAGCACAGTCAGGCAAAATTGCCCATCATCTTTACTCTAATTCTAATATATTCAAACTTGTGATATATGATGAGACTGATCATGAATGCCAATTTGCTTGCCAGGTTTAGTACATATGGCTTGTATGGAATATCCAGTCTATGTTAGGTCTTTGAAAACACAGGAATGCACTTTTAAGTGGTGTCAACAGTATATCATCAGAATCTTCCCATGCTAACAATTAATCTCATAAAATGTTAATGTAATCCCTTCACAAATATGTAAATGCAATGCCACTCTGGGTCTGGCAAATAATAAACAATAGCTATCTTATTCTGGGTTTTTCCTCTATGTAATTCTCAGCAATAATTTAGTTCTTGTCTTCCTCTCTGAAGGATTTAAATGGAATGACCTTAATTCTGGTTTTGTTTGCTCTCTCTTAAGCAGCTGCAATGGAGACCAAGACAAACAGATTAACAGTGGTACTTTTTATAAGGCTGATTAGTCTCTTAAAATATGCTCACTGGAAACAAAAAAGCATGAAATGAGGTCTGAGACAGAGGCTTTTACTCATTTCTTTGAAACTGCTACATTGCTTTCAGTAGATTACAAATACTGACTTTCCAATGAAATATTTTCTTAGAGAGACAGTTTTTGCCAGCCAAGCATGTACAGTATTACTTATTTGGCTTTTTTGCATTTCCAAAACCAGTTTTGTGCCTCTAAGATTTACAATGGACGAATTCAGAGCTAATTTATCACATACCAGCCATTGTTTGCAACAAGATCATCAATTAATAGTATCAAAAGAAGAAATAAGTGACAGACACACAATTGTGAGATTAAACTGGTATTTATGTAATTTATGAAAAGTTGGAGGAAGTGATAGTAAAACTTTTCAAATCCCACACATGTGTGGCATTGAAAGCGAACTGCAGCCATCTCTCAGGAGAAACAAGGCAATTTTTTAACAGTGCACAAGAGTATTTTGCAACACTTTAGGACTGGATGTGCAAAATATCTTACCCAATCAAACCCCTGGGAATTTCAGGGATGCTGAATTTATATACCTAACTTGGTGTCTGACTAGTTTACATCACTAACGTCTAAAATGGTTCTTTGGCCCAGGCCTCTGGACCATGTCTCACCCAAAAGATATTTCTCCTTCAGCTGCACATTGCTTGGTCCCTTGGTTCACTACAGAATCAGATGGAAGAGCATACTAAATTACCAACAGGCTTTTCTAAACCACATAGGCATTCCTTAGCCATCTCATATGCAAATCCTGATCCAGCCTGACCCTCCTTATCAATTGCCTGTTTCTCTTAGCTGAAAAGATTATAGCAGATTAGCTAACAATGTTCCATTCTCTATATTGTTCCATGTGAGACACAATTCTATAATGTTTGAAATTTGCAATTTTATTCTAAGTCTTAACGGTGCACATACTTCTAATTTGCTAAGATTTTTTGTGCACAATTTAAACTTAGAATAGCTGACTGGTGATGAGTTATTTCTTCCCCCACTAAAAGGGCAAGTAGTGATTATTGTATTGAATATCACACCATTTCAAGTAATTCCATTATCACAAAAGATCCATGTGACTTAAACATTATCCCTGTTCATATTTCATACAGACATGTACACACATTCAGTTTTTTCTTAATGTCTTAACACACATTTGCTTTTGTTTCTACCATTTATAGTTATTCATGCTGCCTAAGGGCATCAAGGAGGAAAAACATGGATAGCCTGAAGGATTAAATTCAGGGTTCACAAGTGATGCTTCAGTTGTCAGGCATGATAATGAAATTACAACAATGTCAACGTATGCACTGTACTTTTGAGCTGAGGCAAAAGAAGCTAAAATAGAAGCAGTAATTTTTCAGAAGTCATAATACACTTTTTCTTTCCCCAATTGAAGGCATGCTGTGACAGGGTAATGGGGCTCTGCTGGCCTGCTAAGGTGATGTTAGACCTCTGCATAGAATGACTAAAATGATGCTCAGTCATTGTGGTATAAGGGAGGAGAGAGTGGCTAATAGGGAGATGGGACCAGGGCCGATGGTGGTGGGGGGTACAAATTATCAGGGCCCGGCAGGCCAGAAGGGGGTCTGGCTTCCCCGGCTTCCCCCTCCCCCCCCCCCCCCCCCCCGTTGGCCCTGTTTAGCTGGTCCGCCCTTGCTGGGGGGCCCGAAATTTTTTTTCACCAGGGCCTGAACCCGCACTCGGCGGCCCTGGATGGGACAGAGGAGTCCTTAAGGACAAATCCTAGGGATAGTCAAGCTCAGAGAGAAAGCTTGGGCTGAAGGTGGTTGTTGAGTTACCAATAATACTAAATCTCAAAAAGGTCAATTTGGACACTAACTCAGGGTCTGTGTGCTGTATTTAGAAACAGGTTAGGAAGCTGGCCCATTCATATGTATCTACTGAGTCACAAAGGCAGAGATAATTGAGCTGCACATATAAAGTGAAGACAACACTGAACTGATGCTATTTAGGATACAAATTACAACCTCTGACCTTGATTCTGTCACCAGTTTTAACTCTATTGACTTCAGAGGAGTAACTCCTGACTTACACTGGGTAAATGAAAGCAGAATCATACCCTGTGTTTGTCCAGGTGTTCACTGGGCTATGGAATGTCATTACAAGCTTTTCTTTATTTAAATATATGGATCTAGTAAATGAGGGACTTTTGTGAGAGCTGGAAAATGACATGTTTTGATCTTGATGTAAAGTTCAAGAACAAACTTCAGGATGCTTCTTCCATGTATGTATAACTGGGAAAAGAGACAAGAGGGGTGAGGTAATATCTCTTATTGGACCAACTTCTGTTGGTGAAAGACCAGCTTTCAAGTTTACAGAACTCTCTTCACTCTCACTAGGAAAAGAGTCACACAACTGGAGAGCCCAGGGGTTTGCTCTCAATTGCAGAGTGGGAGAAGTGGTATGTTCGATGCATTTTAGAGCATGCACTCACTGTCCTGGCTACCTTAGCTCTAGAACTGATTACTCTTACTGTCTGGCATCAATAATCCTTTTGACATCCATGCATGGGGATACAGGCAGATCACAAAACAGGTCCACATTAATGTTGCTTTTGATGTATTGATATATGCCAGTTTATATACAAATGTACTTGAGCCTGAGTTTAGTCCTAAAGTTTTTGCTGATATCGAACATGTAAAATACAAATTCTAACTTTAGTCTCATAAAAGCCTCCTTTTAATCCCAGCTTCACTGTTTTAGTTCAGAGAGAACTGGCGTGGAAAGTTGGTCATTGTGTGATGTCTGCTAGACACTTACTTCTATGTGTTGGGTGCCCTCTGGGTGCTGCAGGAATGGTTTCGGGGGTGGTCCTGCATAGGCTTCCTGGAAGTCAATGAGTAGAGCCCTACCAAATTCACAGTCCTTTTCATGGTCATAGGATTTAAAAAATTGTAAATTTCATGATTTCAGCTATTTAAATCTGAAATGTCATGGTGCTGTAACTGTAGGGATCCTGAACCAAAAAGGAGCTGTGGGAGATGGGGTTCACAAGGTTATTGTGGGGGAGGGGTGCAGTACTGCTACCCTTACTTCTGTGCTGCTGCTGGCAGGGGCTGCTGCCTTCAGAGCTGGGTAGCTGGAGAGCAGGGGCTGCTGGCCAGAAGCCCAGCTCTGAAAGCAGAGCTGCCACAGCAGCAGCACAGAAGTAAGGATGGCATGGTATGGTATTGCCATCCTTACTTCTGTGCCCCCTCAGTCAGCAGCCCACACTCTCTGGCCACCCAACTCTGAAGGCAGCAGCGCAGAAGTAAGGGTGGCACAAAGTATGGTATTGCCACGCTTGCTTCTGTGCCACTGCTGGCGGGGCGCTGCCTTCAGAGCTGGGCACCTGGCCAACAGCTGCTGCTCTCTGGGTGCCCAGTTCTAAAGGTAGCGCAGAAATAAGGGTGGCAATACTGTGACCTTGCGACCCCCCCCACACAACTTCCTTTTGGGTCAGGATCCCCAATTTGAGAAACACCGTATCCTCCGTGAAATCTGTAGAGTATAAGGTAAAAGTACACAAGACCAGATTTCAGTCTTTCATGGCCATGAATTTGGAGGGCCCTCTCAATGAGATGCAGGTTCTCAGCATCTCTGAGAGTCAGACACTTTCATTAGGAGATTGAAATATAGATTAAAGTAAAAACAGTCTTAAAGGTTTGACTGGCCTTTGGGACTTGCCCAAGGCCACATAATCAGTTTCACAATTACAGAATAGTGCCAGGAGTCCTGGATTCTATCCCATGCTCCAATCAGTTGGCAACCCTGCCTCATTACAGCATACCATACCAATCCAAGTGATTAACACTTTCAGTGCAGAAAATACCACCCATTTCTTTTAAAAGATACATTTCATCATTCTCACAGTCCAATAAGCATGTAGTATGTTAACTAGGGGGGAGATTTACAGAGCCACACCGAGGTTTTTGGGGGTCCAGGGCAAAATCTGAAACTCAGGCCCACCACCACCCATCCAAAAATTACTATGAAGATGAAAGTTTAAAAGGGGCAGGGTGGGATCAGAAAGGGCCCAGGCTAGTATACTAAAAATAGCAGTGAGGATTCAGTGGTGCAGGCTTTACAAGCCTGCCTGCCTGCCCCCCAGAGAATGTACTCTCCTTGCTAGCCTGCACTGAAGTCCATGCTGCTGTGTCCTCACTGCTATTTTTAGCACCCTAACTGGATTAAAGCTAGCATGGGTACATTCTACACAAGCTGCAAATCACATCTCCAGTTGCAGTGAAGATGTAGCCTTAGAAGCTACCATTCAATCTCTCTCTCCCTCACGCTTTTTATTGTTGGGGAATGTAGAACAAACTTTTTATTTTCTTTCTCTTGCCAATTTAATGTGAAGGAAAGGATGGAAGGAAAGCAGCTTTGTTTGGATGTTTAAAAAGCAGCAGGCAAGCTTTTTTTGGAGATGGGGAATTAAAATGAGCTAATACTAATCTGAACACAGTGGTTAAAATAGACTGAAAAAGGAGGTTTCAGAGTAGCAGCCGTATTAGTCTGTATCCGTAAAAAGAAGGAGTACTTGTAGCACCTTAGAGACTAACAAATTTATTAGAGCATAAGCTTTCGTGGACTACAGCCCACTTCTTCGGATGCATACAGAGTGGAATAAATATTGAGGAGATATATATACACACCTACAGAGAGCATAAACAGGTGGGAGTTGTCTTACCAACAGACTCCAACGAGAGACTGCTGAGCTGGAATTGATATGCAAACTAGACACAATCAACTCAGGATTGAATAAGGACTGGGAATGGCTGAGCCATTACAAACATTGAATCTATCTCCCCTTGTAACTATTCTCACACTTCTTATCAAACTGTCTGTACTGGGCTAGCTTGATTATCACTTCAAAAAATTTTTTTCTCTTACTGAATTGGCCTCTCAGAGTTGGTAAGACAACTCCCACCTGTTTATGCTCTCTGTATGTGTGTATATATATCTCCTCAATATTTATTCCACTCTGTATGCATCCGAAGAAGTGGGCTGTAGTCCACGAAAGCTTATGCTCTAATAAATTTGTTAGTCTCTAAGGTGCCACAAGTACTCCTGTTCTTTTTATGAAAAAGGAGGGCAAACTCTCACTGCACCAGCCAAGGAGAAGAGGGACCACTGCTTTCCTGGACCAGGGAAAAATGGGGAAGCTGCTTTCCCCTTCACCCCTCCCCCTTACTTAAATACCTGTGTGAATCTGAGTGTGTTGTTGCACTGAACCAATAACAAGAAACATGAATGAATATTCAGCACTACGATTAATGCTAGTAGCATTTCTGATGAGGGGAATGAAGTACAAATTAGGATGGGCTGGTACTCTTCCTTAAAGTGTCTGTTTTGATTGCTATTTCGGTATATCTTTGCTATATATTATACTATTTAACAGTGTAAAAGAAAAACAGAATACATGTTTACTGTGTTCTAGGCAGTAAGTACCCTTTTCAAATGCCAGTAATCATTCTTTACAAATGGTAAGGCATTAAACTTGCAACTGAGCACTTCAGAAAACAGATTGGAATATTTTAATGTCTGCTGCTATCCCTCATGGAAAAGTCCATAGAACTTAATGGGGTGAAACCAACCAGGTTGTATAGTAATTTCACAGGGTTTTATTGAGTTGCTGTAGCCATGCTGGACCCAGGCTATTAGAGAGACAGGGTGGGTGAGATAATATCTTTTATTGGACCCTCTTCTGTCGGTGAAAGAGACAAGCTCTTGAGCTTACTCAGAGTTCTTCTTCAGGTCAAAAACTCTGTGTCAGCTTGAAAGCTTGTCTCTGGGAATAGAGCCTGTGACGGGTTCGGTTACAGAGACCCCCTTGGGACTGTCACCTGACACGCTGAATTTACCTTGGAGCCCATTTTCCCTGCCAGTTTGACTTCCAGAACCCTGCCTTGTTGAGCCAGACATGCCAGCCTGCTGCAACACAGACCCAGGGTCCGGGCCAGGCCCCCAAAGCTGCAGACTAAACTGAAAACAGGTAAACCTGCTGAGCTGTCTCCAGCACCCAGACACCCAGCTCCCAATGGGATCCAAACCCCAAATAAATTGGTTTTACTCTGTAAAAAGCTTATACAGGGTAAACTCATAAATTGTCCACTCTCTAAAACACTGATGGAGCAAACAGCTGTGCATCTCTCTCTCCCAGGTATTAATCACTTACTCTGGGTTTACTAATAAACAGAAGTGATTTTGTTAAATATAAAAAGTAGGATGTAAGTGGTGTCAAGTAATAACAGACAGAACAAAGTAAGTTACCAAGCAAAATAAATAAAAACCACACAAGTCTAAGCCTAATATATTAAGAAACTAATTACAGGTAATATCTCACCCTCAGATGTGCCAATAAGCTTTTTTCACAGACTAGACTCTTTCCTAGTGTGGGCCCAATCCTTTCCCCTGGTACAGGCCTTGTTAGTTCCAGCAGACATCTTAGGTGTTAAGCAGGGGCTTTCTCATGACTGGCCCCCTTTGTTCTGTTCCACCCCCTTTTATAGCTTTGGCAGAAGGCGGGAATCTTTTGTGTCTCTGGGTCCCCACCCCTCCTTCTAAATGGAAAAGTACCAGATTTAAGATGGATTCCAGTATCATGTGACATGGTCACATGTCCTGTGAGACCTCATTCTTCATTACCCATGGGCTGGCCCACACGTACACAGGAAGGCTTGCAGGTAAATAAACCCATTCACAACAAATTGTCCTAGTCAATGGGAGCCATCAAGATTCTAAGCCACCATTAATGGCCCACGCTTTGCATAATTACAATAGGACCTCAGAGTTATACTTCATATTTCTAGCTTCAGATACAAGAATGATATATACCTACAAATAGGAGGAATATATTCAGTAGGTTATAACCTTTGTTATGATACCTTACAAGAGACCTTTTGCATAAAGCATATTCCAGTTGCATCATATTCACACTCACAGGCATATTTCCATGAAACATATGGAGTGCAACTTTCTTTTTAAAAGTTCCAGTGTTGGAGTCTCTTGAGTTAAATAGAAGGGCAAATATTCTTCCATTACTCAGAAATGTTAAAGTATAATATTAATGGAATATATTTAACATGTTAGTGTATGTACCTAGATGAATATTTATACTAGAATTCATAAGAAAATTATCAAGAATTTATAGTACGTTTCATAAAGAATCAACTCAATTGTGGAGCTTGTGTCCATTACATTTGGCTGCTTATATTTTGGGTTCAGCCAAGAACATCTAATATTCAGAAGTGCTGAGCATCAAAAACATCAAACAATGTGAGTATTCTGATATTACTACGATTTGCATTAAGTAGCATGGAGGCACAGTACACACGTGGTAGGAGACAATCCCAGCCCTGAAAATAGGCAGTTCAAACAAAAGGGTGGAAGAAAGGCTGTATAATCCACACTTTACAGATGTGGAGCTGGCGCACAAGAGAGTAAGACTGGATCCAGTGACCACTGGAGTCAGACTTCAGTGGGCATTGGATCAGGCTATATGCAACTTGCTCAAAGGTATCAGAGGAAGTCTGTGATAGCACTGGGAACTGAGCCTAGATCTTCTTAGTTTCAGCCCAGTGACTTAACCATATGATTATCCTTCCTTCATATTTGAATAGTATTTAACAAGTCAAAAGTTCTCGCTATATGCAGGTGGTGCAAATGGGTGTAGCGTCATTAAAGACGATGGATCCCTGCCTGTTTACATCAGCTAAGGATCTGGCTCTACAAGGTAAGCTGAACTACTTGAAATTGTCAAATTTTTACCTGCTTTAAGACTACAATTTTATTGCTAAATAAATGCTCTTCCACCTATAGTTTAATGGAACTTTGGTGACACCCAGTGTATAGGTTCTGCTTAAAGGTGTCTCTCCCTGAGGTAGCAATGAGAATAATATTCATAGCCTGATGGCTTCTTTAATTGTTAGACCATGAATTTGAACAGACTAATTCAAAAGTGCATTTGCAAACAAGTGCAGCTTCTTGTTTTACTGAAGTTTTGGATTTACATTAGGTTTGTTGACCATTTAAAAAGTGTAAATTAGTACAGTATTGAAAATGGTTTTTAATCATGGTTTAAAAGCAAGTGTCTTGTCTGTCAAGCCGTTTCAATGTGGTAAGCCTATTAAGACAACTTTTTCATGATTTTCCCCCTCATTTTTCTGTTTGCCCCTGCAATAAGCATAGTTGATGAACTTCAAAGTAAAAACTCTAACATGTGAGGTTTTAAAGATTTCTGAAGTTAAGGTTACAATAAAAATTATTCTCTGGCAAAATATAAATTATATACTCCAACAGTGATATAATAAACTATTTACATCTACTTAAAAAAAACAACCAAACATATTCCTACATGAGATTTTAAAGAATATGTTAAACTCACTCCTTACTATGTGGTTGTTTAGGTTAAATAGAATCAGAGGTTAAATAACAGTTTTTAACTATGCAGTTTCTGTTTTGCTATCTTCAATCTAAATTGCAAAATGGGCAGTATTGTATAGTAACATTCAAATTGTAGCAATTATTCTAATAATAAATATATTCTGTAGCATTTTTCTTAGATTACTCAGTCATTAGTGCTATTTTACCTCTTTATAATAATGTGCACTTTCAAAAAGAACTTGGTTATTTCTTTGGTCAGGGCCTATTTGCTCCTTTTTTATGTGAGATTTTCAATACTCTGAAATGATGTAGAGCAAAAAAGGTCCATCCACTTCACTTGTGATGCCTCCTGCATTACCTAAACCACAACAGAACAATGACAGACAACAGAGCCTTTCTCCTCTCTAACAATTCAGTCACCATGACAACTAGCAGAAGAACGTTTGGCCAGAAAAAAGCTTTGAGCTTGGCGGACTAGACTAATCAAAAAAAATGGAATAACATGACAACAATTACACTGATGAGTGAGAGGGAAGCTACAGATGCATTCAGACACCTATGGCACTGCAGACCAGATGCATTCAGCATTTTTTTGTTTAGTGTCTTCTGTTTTTTGAGAGCAGGTAAATAGACAAGATGGAATTGTGTAACAGAATGTCAGTGCTCTAGTTAAATAGAAAATTCCTTTCCTTTTGCTGTGCTACTTCAAGCACTCTGAAGAGGGTTTAGGAAAGATGAGGTTTTGAAGTGAAATATGTAATAGATACAATATGAGTGTCACAAGGCAACTTTATTTAGCTTTAAAAAAATAAACATATATTTTCAAATACACAGACACAAATAAAAAATGGCCGGACTTTTACTGTAATTTCAGAAAACTGGATATGCATCCAGCATTGATTAGAAGTTATTTGTTTTCACGCTATTCTCTGGTGCATATTGAATCCGTTTTTTGTTTTGTTTTGTATTTTGCACAAATCATTTTCTGCTCAAGCATGACTCAAACTGCAATTGCACAAGTGCAACATCTCAAGAATGTCAGAGCACAAGAATTGTATTGTGCTTATACATTGCTTCTCCAAAGTATCCAACAATTTAGCCAGCACACTAAATATTTCTTTTGATCTCAAAATTGTCAAAAGTACTGTTTTTTCTTTAAAGAAAAAGCCTTTAATTGCCATTAATGAAAAAATGCATGTGCTTTTTATGGTCGAGAATTATATTTACATATTTTATATGGTGGGGAGGAGAAGAGCTGAATAAACCAACATGCAACTTTGTAGAAAATGAGTTTTTTAATGGTTTTTAAAATGCTTGGGCAGTTATGAAGAGCCAGCAGCTGTATTAACTATTTTCAATGTTAGTGGGCACAAATGACTAGCAATTTCTTTGTGCAAGGCCAATACTAGATATCCTGACCGCCACCTTGTGTCCCTTTAGCCAGAGATTGCTAGCACATAGCCAAGTTGGAGTCTTATTTTTATCACACTCCGCTGGTTGCATAGTCTTCAAGAGAGTTTGCTAGACTCAGACAGGGATAAGTCACTCCCAGTGTTGTTGCCTGTTGAGGAGACCAAACTATTTCTCTGTGGAGTCTCCTCCCTTCCTATAGGGTTGGCCGCCGGATGGTTTTCTCTCTATTCTGTAATGATCTCTGTAGACTCTCTGGCTATTGTTTGCATGCTTATAAGTGTCTCCTGTTCCTTTGGATGCCTTGTCCCTGTTGCATAGTCTCCTTGTATGACCTGAGTGACACTGCACCCCTCATGATTCCTTTAGTCCACTCCTTCTTGTGTTTCTCTAATGGCTCAATCCTCACAGCAATGCCTTTCTCTGGGCCCAGTAGGTTCTTGGCTGACCAGTCGTAATCCAGTGCCTGCTTTCTTCAGTTGTTGGCCATCTCCTCTCAGCAGTATCTCATCCGTCTGGCTTCGACAGGTCTCCCCTCATTGGCAGCAGGGTTTTGGTTGTGTATCCCAGCAGTGCCTGCGCTGGACTGTTTTGGTGCCCTGTGATGAGGTATTCCTGTGTGCCAAAAATGCTTATGAGGGGTCTGAACCTGAAGAAACAATCTTGAGGAACAGCTAAGAGACTAATTCTACCTTACTGTGTGGGTATGCTGTGGTGATTAAACTCCATGAAAATTCCTTGAATTTTTCCAAGGCAAATTGTGGTACGTTATTGGTGAATTCAGTGTCTGGAATACCATATCTCAAAGTAGGGCTTCAGTTTGCCAATCACTGACTGGCTTCTTGCACCAAGCAGGGCATCAGCCTCCCCTAAATTTGAATAGTAACATACTGTCCTCAAATACTGCTTTTCTTAAGTCTGCTCCCACCTTTTCCCCTGGTCAGGTGGGCAGATCATCTCTTGCTGCTGGCAATTATCATATGACCAGCAGGTGTCTAACTCTTCTATCAAAGAGCAAAATTTACTCCTGAGGGCATCTGTGCCAAAAAATTAAAAATTCTGCACACAATATTTTAAAATTCTGCAAAAGTCTGCAAGCTTTATTTGTCAAATGTAGAGGCTCCAGCATGGCAGTGGGGAGCTAAGGGCTGTGTGTGGGCAAGGAGGTAGCTAGGAGCTGTGTGACTGGAGGGCTCCCCTGCGGTCCCTGTTCCCCGAGGGCTCTGCCAGCCGTGGAGCCGGGTCCCCTGCCCAGGTAGCTCTTACTGGATGCGTGAGCAAAGGGGGTTGGGAGCTGAGGAGCAGCCTCAACCCCCTGCAGCAGCAGGAGACGAGGAGGGAATGCCATAGCTGTCTGCTCCATGGCACCAGCCAGAGCAGCAGCTGTCCTGCACTGCTGGGCTCTGGCTTCCTGCCTCCAACCTGGCCAGGGCATGTTATACCAATAAAAACTAGCAGGATCTTATTAAAGGGGACAAGATAAAGATGCCACATTTATTATGATAACAATTTGATTTATGACCAATAACTAATATCTTAATCCTTATATACACACACATTATACCTAATACCTATACACACACACACACACACACACACATCCATCAGATGTTCTGCAGCTGCTGCATAGTTACCAGTCCTGCTTGAGTTTGCAACTTGGGTTCGTAGCTTGTGGCGGCTAACTGGCCAGGAAAGCCGGGCACAAGGACGAGCTGGGTCTCTGTTGGGCATGCACCGATGCCCTTCCATGTTGGCAGCAGAATGTTACCCTCCTCCAAAGTTTTCCATCTCACCCATCCTTTTTGTAGGCTTTAGTTTGAATCCAGAGTCTATAGGTCTTGCTGTGTCATGCTGCCTCTGGGTTTGGTGATTGATCATCCGTCAGTTGCAGACATGACTTTCAGACTCGGACCGGGCTTTGATCTTCCTTTTATTGTACCTTTTCTTTTTAGGGTGGATTCTTCGTACTTTGTTAGGGCTCTTGTCTGCATCTTCAGCCATTGGTGTTTGAACTCTATTTAATCAGGACAGGCTGGGGCTGGAGGTTGATTCCATCATCCATACATACCTCATTCACACATCTAAACTAATAAGATTACAGCAGGGTTTGCAAAAATGAAGGTTGCAGCAAGCCCTTACAAAATGGAGTAAGCGTTTTAAAATGGGGTTTGAATTACAATATGGCAAACAGTGAACAGAAGTTACAATATAGACAAGTATAATGGATGGAAAACAGTGAACAGAAGTTACACTGTAGGCAAGTGTAATAAATGGTGAACAGAAATTACAATACTGAAACAGTGCAAGTCTCAGGCTAGGTCTACGCTACCCGCCTGAATCGGCGGGTAGAAATCGACCTCTCGGGGATCGATTTATCGCGTCCCGTCGGGATGCGACAATCGATCCCCGAATCAATGCTCTTACTCCACCAGTGGAGGTGGGAGTAAGGGCCGTCGACAGGAAACCGCAGAGGTCGATTTTGCTGCCGTCCTCACAATGGGGTAAGTCGGCTGCGATACGTCGAATTCAGCTACGCTATTCACGTAGCTGAATTTGCGTATCTTAAATCGACTCCCCCCTGTAGTGTAGATGTAGCCTCAGTGATTTAAGCAGGAATTGGATTGATAGTGAAACTTACAAAGGCAGCTGACTGAACAGCTATGGCTCTTAACAAGCATCTTAATTGTTAATTAGCCAGTTATTGGGGTAACTGGTTTTATGAATGAATATTGTTTCATTCATAAAACTTTACTTATGAAGTTACATTAATAAAGTAAACAATTAAAAACAATTTCATTCATGAGTCCTACAGGCACAGGGAGAGAAGGAGGTGGGGGGGTAAGGAGCTGCTCCAGGACTACCCTGCTCTTGCACTGTAGTTTTGAGGGGAGCAAATGCCCCCATATCCTCCCAACTCTGTCCATGGGCTCAGGGGTCAGGGCTTCTGCCCTGTGGGGGCACTAGGTATCAGGTTCTGGGTTTTAGCTGCGGGGCCTGCAGCCCCCCTGAACGGGTTTGCAGATCCCAAGGGGGCTGTAGCCCCCTGTTGAGAACCGCTGTTTTAAATCATGATTTGAGGACTTCAGTAACTCAGCCAGAGGTTATGGGTCTATTACAGGAGTGAGTGGGTGAGGTTCTGTGGCCTGCAATGTGCAGAAGGTCAGACTAGATGACCATGATGGTCCCTTCTATCCTTAAAGTCTATGGGCCGGTCTATACTTAAAACACTGCAGCGGTGCAGCTGTGCTGCTGAAGTACTTCAGTGAAGATGCTACTACGCTGACAGGAGAGCTTCTCCCATCAACATAGTTAATCCACTTCTGTAAAAGGAAGTAGCTGTCAACAGGAGTAGCCCTCCCATCAGCATAGCACTGTTTACAGCAAGGGTTTGGTCAGTATAACTGGGTCACTCAGGGGCGTGGATTTTTCACACCCCTGAGTGACTTCGTTATATCAGTCTACGTTCTTGGGGTAGACCTGGGCTATGTCTATAATTGACCAGCATGAAAAGCAGCGGTCACAGCACATCAGCAATTTAACCAATGTTACATGCCAGTATTAACTTAAAGCAGTTCTGATGAATAAGAGCATGAGATGCCCGAAGGGAAAAGGGGAGTTTAAAGCTAGCGTAGTCTCCCTTCCCAGCCGCACTGAGCAGAACTCTGCTGCATCTTTGGTTGCAGTGAATTTGGGGTGTGGAAAGCGCATCTTATAGAAAACAGGTGAAGATAACTATTCAGATACATCTTTACACTTACTAGTTTTATACTATGATTACATCGTGCATCAAAATGAATTTAGCAGAAAACATCCAATGCTTTTTAAAGACCTTATCTATTTTTATAAGGTAACAGTTTGGCTTGCCCCTTAAGAGCTAGAGGCCTGAGGACAGTCAAGCCTGATTACTGAAAGAACTGCTTCAGCTCACCTGTGCTGAGTTAGCAGTCTGCATGGGGCCTGAAGAAGGACAGCTGATTATCCTATAAAGGGCAGCAGGAGACTGCAGTGAAACAGGAAAGTTCAGGAAGCAGTGGAAGAGACCATGGAAAGGCTTTTCCAGGGAAGGCCCTGAGACGAGGGGAGCTGCTCCAGCTTATAGGAGTAGTCTGCTAAGTCAGGAGGAAGACCCTGACAGCAGGGGGATTTGGGAGTAGTTTTAATTACTTTTTGGATTGTGATGTGGAGTTACTTAGCAGCTAAGAGCAGAAACCGAGGTTGCCACAGAGTGACCTCTGGCCAGTAGAGGGTGATTGGATTGTGGCTGATCCTGGTATAAGTGAGTAAAGGGGGAGACTTTAATCTCTACTGGTCTCCTAACTCCCTTTTGTGCTTCTGACAATATCCCCCCCAAAATATATTACTATACTAGAACACTGAAGATATGGAAATAATCTTGCTTTTCTTGAGGCAATAAATTGTTAAATAATTTTGAGGCTTTGCCACTTTCAATATACTATCTTACCTGTATACTTTTGTCCACTGCTGAAAACATTATTTTCCTTCACCCACGTATCATGTTAACAGAGTGTCGCAATGTAAATGCTTTGCGTGAAATACTGGCCCCACTGAAGTCAATGGGACTGTGGCCATTGACTTCTGGTGAACTCAAACAGCAAGCAGTTTCCACTTATCTTTCAATAAGGATAAAAGTATAAGCAAATATTATGGTTTTGTACAACTTTCTGATACAGCATGTAATGAATATGCAAATTTCAGTTGGCTGTCAGTTTAGCAAGTTCATATGTCCCTCAGTGTTGCAAGTGTGGGCAACTTGCGTTAAAGAATAATTAGGCACTAATACTACAGAATCTAATTGGACTAATTCCCATTCTCTTGTTAATCCCCTTCCTATTGATGGTCTTTATTACAGTAGCTATTACATTAAATTAATGTGTCTAGGCAGTATCCTTCTTAGGACTTTTAAAACAAATTACATATTAAATGACCCAGATTCTTTCTCCTTCTCCCAGAAGAACACTGCTCAGTGTGAGTTTGAAGTGTCGTGTGATGAGCTTTAACCCAACTTTGTGTATCGCCAATCCTCCTTATGGTGAGACCAGCAGGGATGGCTTCTGGGGCCATCTTGACAGCTTGGAATCCCTTAGATGCAAAGCTGCCCCTGACCATGCTCCATTTACCTGAACATGTCCTGTACTTCAGGATTCAGAGCAGTGACAGTCAGCTGGAGGGCACCAGAACATTAAGCCCATAGTGTCTATAAAATACAATAAAAATAGGAATGAAAACATTCTTTATAATTTTGGTTCAAGCTATTAGACTCTTCATTGCAAGTCATTATTATCCCCAATACTCTGAGGTACTTGCATTGTAGAGATCTTTAGAAACTCTTCTAGTCTCCTGCTGGTCCTGTTGTTCTGGAGTCGATACTGAACCTGTCTAGCCCTTTCCCTGGCTGTTGCACACTCAGATTCAATCCATGGGATGAGTGAAACTTCTTGGTAATTGACATAATAGTAAAGTTAGAGCAATGAAAGGAAGCTATGACTCACTGGAATATTTTTAAAACTAAAATATATAGCTCTAAAAGGAAAACTTAACATTTTTCAAATTTTACATTCATAGATTATAAAGCAAGACTGGACCATTGTGATCATCTAGTCTAACCTCCTGAACAACAAAGGACCGTAAGACTCCCCTGAATTAATTCCCATTAGAACTAGAGCATATTTTAGGAAAAACACGCAGTCTTGATTACAAAACTTCTGGTGATGGAGAATCCACCACAATCCTTGGTAAATTGTTCCCATGACTAACTACCTTTTTAGCAAACATTTGTGCTCTATATTTCTAGATTGTCCAGCTTTAACTTCCAGCCATTGACTCTTGTTATACCTTTGTCTGCTAGATTGAAGAGAACTCTTGTTATCAACTTTGTTTCCCATATAGGGATTTAGGATCCTCTTTGGAAATAAACGGATTGAGCTTGAGCCTTTTGTTATAAAGTGTGATTTCCAATCCTTCAATCGTTCCTGTGGCTCTTCTCTGAACATTCTCCAATTTATCTACATCCTTCTTGAATTGCAGACACAACTGGACTCAGTATTCCAGTAGTTGTCACACCAGTGCCAAATAACCTCCTGATCCTTATGAAAGCGGAGTGGGTTAGTCAAGTGGTGGTCAAGGTTTTGCAAACCTCTCATAATGTGTTTGAGAGTTGGTAGGGTTCAAAAATGTTCTTTGGCTTTGCCATTCATTTTCCTCTAGTACTTAAAATCCTGGCTTCTCTCCAAAGGTGTTTAAAAAAAAAAAAAAAAGTTCAAACTAAGAGAGAAGTCTGTGCTTTGTTAGAAATGGAAGGATGCCCAAAATATAGGTGGAACAAGTGAATAATCTGTGTAGAATATATTTATTTCATTAGCTTTTCTCTCTGGTCCTTCAGATCCTCCACTTTTCACATTCTCTCTTTAGTGAAATAATCTTCAGATCTCAGTTGAATTTTTGGGCCTCTTACGATTGTTTGCCTACACTTAAAGTTACTGAAGTATTCTCTAATAATGATTTAAAGCATTACACTTTGTGAGATTATGATGATGATTTGGATTTTTTTATAGATTAGCAGTATATTTTCACTTGTATCTTCTGCACATAAAGTCCAACCTAACTCTAAATTCAGTTCTATAATTTAAAATATAAACACAATATAATGTATTTTAATAGAAGAAAAAGTTGTATTTCTTTACCCAGCCCCTTTTGAGCATCCAAGTTCTGAATGCATTAAGTGTTAATACATCTTGACTTCACCAGTATCGATGTAATGGGTCTCTGGTTTCCCAGTACTATATATTAATGGTAACAGGCCTTCAAAGGGTTTTGTGATTACTTCTTAATAAGCTTTTGATTTGTTCAAAACACTACAAAAGTATCAATGGTGAAAAGGAGACTATCTGAACATCCAGAATGAACAGTGCTGGGAAAGAACAGCACTTGTAGAAGATGGGAACATAAACCTCAAGCTGGCAAGGCTGAAAGGAGTGTCCTCCTCCTAACCATTATAGATATTGTATACTGCAGGCTTCTGCAGAGGAAAGAGGGTATGGCTAGGGATTTCCTGTGCCTTGGCAATCCTTGGCTGTCATCCTGGCACCTTCAGACTGCTCTCACTTATGCCAGGGGATGAGTTAGGTATACCACCACAGCCAGTCCATGACTGGGGAATTGCAATGGCACCTTAAAGCTATCTTTTACAAACCCTCTCCTACCCCCAAGTTACATTGTGGACTCCAAGGCTGCAGCTGGGGATAGGGCACTTAATGTTTAGTCTCAGCTCATTCTCTA
This sequence comes from Chrysemys picta bellii, assembly GCF_011386835.1. Classification (NCBI taxonomy): domain Eukaryota; kingdom Metazoa; phylum Chordata; order Testudines; family Emydidae; genus Chrysemys; species Chrysemys picta. Next base: position 110,127,635 of record NC_088794.1, read on the forward strand.
TTCTTCTTTCTCAATAATGTAGACACTTTGCCAGGCATTACATTGCCAGGGACACTGGTGTGCTGTTATTTTATTTGACTCCATTGTTCTGTTTTGGAAACCGTAAAATAACACTGCATTGCTGATATTGTTAACAAGGTGCAGACATTCCAGTGTATTGCTTGTATTTCTCATTTCCCGGCAAGCGGATAAAACAAAAATTAGAGAGAGCCCTGAATTGTGGAGATCAGGTCCTGAAATGAACACAGACTTTAAGGCATAGGCCCTGGGTGGTTAGAATCTAGGGTTATTGTTCGGGCCCCACTCCATTACAATATGGCTGTAATGCTTCCTGCAATAACATCTCACAAATCAAGCCAGGGGTATACAAGTTGACATACCAATTAAATAGACTAGTATTTTGATTAAACAGAACTCGTAATTTCTCCACTACCACCTTCTATCTTAATCCCTTCAGATAACACCACCATCTTGCCTGTCACCTGGGTGTCCTCTTCCATTCAGACATCTCTCTAGGTCATCACATCCAGGCTATATCTAAATATTGAAGATTCTTTCTGCATAATAACTCTAAGATACAGATGGCCTTTCCTATCCAACTAAAACTCTCATCCAGGCTCTCATAATCTCGCATCTCAATTACAGCAACCTTCTCTTCTCTGGCCTTGACAAATGCTATCATGCACTGTTCATATCTATTCTGAGTACAGCTGCAAAGATTTCCCTAGTCTGTCACTTTACAGACCTCTCTCTGCATCTCCCTCCTCTATCACATCAAGTATAAGCTGCTTGTATTCCCTTTAAAAGCCCTTTATGGACTGCCCCCACTCTACATATCTCTCATTCACTGTCAAAATGTCGAGTCCCACCTCTGACTGGTCAGTGATGCCAGCCTCCAGTACCCACTTTTTTTTTTTTTAAAGAAAAATTTTAAGCATCTTATATATGCTGCCTCTCCTGCTTGGGAAAACTCCACATAAACATCTGCAAAGCTACTTTATTATCTTACTTCAAATACCTCCTTAAAACTCTCTTTTGCCATGATGCCTACAAAAAAAACTTGATAATGGTTAAGCCACTGGTGTGCCGATACCGCTGCCTATCACGCTGACAACATTTTCACTTGTTTTTTGTACTCCCCTGTCTGTATCTATCTGTCTCTTGTCCTATACATAACTTGTAAGCCCTCTGGGCATATGGATCATTTTGTTCTGTTTGTAAGCACCTAGCACAATGGGTCCATGCCTATGATAGTACAAATTAATACTTGGTTCCTTTCTTTGGTGTTTTTAAATCCTTGACTCTTTCCAATCCCGCTTCTGCCCTCTATACACCAATGAAGTCTCTAATGACCTCTTCTTGGCCAATTCTTAGAACTAATGCTCCAGACCTCTTGTCTACCTTTGACACTGTCTACCATAAACTTGCTCTCCCTCAGCTTTTGTGATTCTGTTCTGTCCTTGTCTTCCTCCTACCTCTCCAATAACTCCTTCAGTGTTTCATTTGGAGAATACCTCTCATTCTCACTTAATCTTTCAGGGAGGTTTCCACAGGGATTTCTCCTTGACTTTAGCACCATCTTTGTCTTAACACCCTATCTCTGGTTGATCTCATTCAGAAACAAAGCTTCAAGTACTAGTGATCATCAGTGATTATTTATAGCTCTATCTTTCCACTCCAGAACTTGTCTCCTTCCATCAAACTAAAATCTCAGCCTTTATTTGCTGGGCATCCATGAGGAGATACCAGAATCAGTTGAGGCTTAGTATGATCAAAACGTAGCTCTTAATCTTCCCCTGTCCCCCAACTACTTCCCCTTCCCCACTTCTTACAATGGACACCATTATAGTTGTCTCTGAGGTCTGTAATCTGAGTGTTATCTTTAAATCCACTCTTTCTCTAGACACACGCGTCTAAAACTTGTTGCTTCTTTCTGCACAACATTTCTAAGATCCTGCCTTTTCCTCACCATCCACACAGATAATACTCTCATTGAGGCCCCCTTTATTGTGCATCTTGACTATTACAAGCTCCTTCTTTCTGGCCTTGTCTAATACTATCTTAATATTCTTATATCCGTTTGAAATTTTGTTGCCAAGAAAATCTTTCTGGTTACTTGCTTTGACCATGTCATCCCTCCGTTTGCATCCCTCCTCTGACTCCTTTCTTTCTACCACATCAGACTAATTGTCTTCTACCAGTGCCCTCTGTGGTTTAGCCCTAATCTACGTTTGTTTTTGAGCCATTGACATGTGCCAGTGATGCCAGCCTTTTTCTCACTTCTTAGTCCATTAGTAAATATTCCCCCATAAACATCATAATTTCTGCCATGCTGTCCCTTTTATAGAAGCCATAAAATTAAAAAAAATATTAATCTACTTAGGTTTGCTCTTGTTTAATAATTAAGGAGAACTCAGTCAAGCTTTGGTATCCAAGATTGATTAATCAATTGTTACTACAGTACATAACAAGTCAGTGGAACCAAAGCTTTCAGCCAATGACAAAGATGACCGACTCAGCCCAGTATTGTCTGATTCAGTTGTTTGCATGTAGCTTAGACTACTTTATTTACAACTTCAGCTTTCCCATCATAAGGCTAAAAACACATTTTTCTGGTTCACTTCATAGACTTCCAAGTGCATGATCGCACATTTGCTGCTTAATTGTAACTTTTACTATTAGTGTATTGTGTATACATTTCCATTGGTTTTGCAGTTAGCAGTTTTGTCAAGGAATGTTTTATGTCAATCAAATAACACTAGGTTAAAAGTTGTAGCAAAAGCTGGGATTTTCCACATCCTAGAACAGTTTGATGGCATTCTTAAGACCTCTTGGGAGTTTGGTTCACCAATAGGCCTTATTTCTGGTACAAATTTGGCCTACTGGCCAACACTCCTTCAAATCTCTCCTTACTGCTTACCTCCGTCAGCCATTGTCAAGTGTTTGGTAGGCTAAGTACTTAGTGTGCTGTGACTGCTGCTTATCATCTTAATCATAATTATCTGTTACCTTGCGATTCCCCCATTCATTTTTGATGCCATTTGCCTTCCCTCATCTTATACTTGGGCTGTACATTTTTTTTGGGCAGAGACAATAGTGTGTGTGTGTGTGTGTGTGTGTGTGTGTGTTGCCTAACACGATGAGGCTATCACTGCTGTCCAGCCATCCCTTACTCCAGACTGGAGGTGCTACTGCAAATAAAGTAATTGGATGTTTTTAAGGAAGAAAAACACCTATTGTCTCCCTTTATGCAGATAGTAACAATTAGCTAATATTTTGGTAAAATAGGTGTTTAGGATTGATTTCTGCTCCAATTGAAATGAACAATAAAATTTTCACTCAGTTGTTCAAAATCCAGCTTTTAAAGGGTGTAGTTTTAGCACACCGTAGAAACTATAGATATTTTCCTTAGCAGAAACAGTCTTAAATGAAGTATAATATGGTGAGACAGCAATTTCAAACTCTGAATTGTTTTCCAATACCTAACAAGACACATAATCACTGATGCATTTCTAAGTTGAGGAGCTAAAAAAGATGAATAAAGAAATAATATCTAAATGGATATCACTGGTAAAATAGAACTATTAAAGGTGACTTTAGTTCCACATGTGGAATAAAAATGTTCAAGCAATTTTCAAAATGCAAAGCTATTTTATAGAATGGAAATCTCTAAAAAGTACCATTTGCTAGCCTGCAGTGAGGGATTTATAGTTATCAGGATCCTGCAGGTAATTGAGGAAATCTGCATTAGAATGCTCTAAAGAACTGCAAGAATGTAGCTGCTATGAACTGGCTAGTGTGTATGTGAAACGTCGTGCTATACTGGACAGACTCAGAATTGCTCATGTTTGTGCCATTGAACCTACACTGCTAAAAGCTAATGGAGAGTATGGGAACCACTGCCCTAGAGTTAAGGCAAACTGTGTCCCCACAAATGGTCACACCATCAGCAGATAGGGTTGCATCAATCCCTACTGTGAAGAGGACACCACTTTGCTCCACCCAGAGTGACCTCGTGTGTGAGGTCACGATGCATGGAGGACGCCATTTTGCTCTACAAAATGGTATCTTCCATCAGCTGTCTGGGGTCCCGGAAGGAAAGACTTGATTAAAATGGGGTCATGTCAGCAAAAAATGTGGGAACCCCTGCTCTAGATGTAGGAGCCAGTGGATCTAAGTTCAAACCCTACTGTTACAAATTTCTGAGTGCTCATGGTGTGCAACATAGAGATAACAGTAGGTTTCTTGGTAACCTTATGTTTATTATCCTGAATTTTCCAGCTCTTTGTAGTAGGTGGCACTTTCCACAGCAGATGTCTGGTAGAGCTGGCCAGAAACGGGAACTCCCATCCCATAGGAAATGTGGAAACTTTAAAAAAACAAACAAACAAAAAACTGTTCTAAAACTGAATGAAAATTGACATATATAGACTTCTGCTGAAACTGTTTTGAAAAAGTCAAATGACATTTAGTTTTGACTTGTGCATGTTTTTGAGGTTCCCCAAGCTGCTGGGAGCCAGCAGGTGGAGAGCTGGGCAGCTTGGGGAGCAAGGACTCCCTGAGGTTCCAGGCTGCTGAGGAACCAAGACCCTGGGAGTCCTAACTTTTGGTGGGCTGCCCTGGACCTGGGACACCTGGGCCAAGTAACTGGGAGCCTAGGAGGGTTCCTAGGAATTCCTGGCTCCTTATCAGCCCACCAGGCAGACTGCTCAGGAACCAGGTAGCTGAGCAGGTAAGAACCTAGGCAGGTTTTGCAATCTGCTGCTTTCCTTCAGGTTTTCATCAAAATCAGTGTTTTGATTTCATGAGTCAGTATTTTCCAACAGAAAAGTGTTGTTAGAAAATCCCCTACCTGCTCTAATGATAGAGTTCCACTGCCCTTGGGAAAGTATGTTCCTTCTGTTAATTTTGACCAAAACAAATGCTGTGGAGGTGGCTGATTCCTCCACATCTGTTCAGGAAAGAGAGCTCTGTGCTCAATGTGTAAATCTTGAGGTGGCAACTCCCCTGTTGTCATACTAAATAATATCTAACGATACAATAGCCAGACTTCTAATGCAGTACCTGTACGCCTCTTCAGATTCTGTTTCCTCCTAAGTATATTTCATTTACATCTTATTAGTAGAATAACAAAACGTGAGGTGGCCTTTTTTATTGAATCTACCAAAGTCATTATCACTTTGATTTCTGTTCCTGGAATTCCTGACTTATTTCTGTTTGAAGAAACTCTTCCGTGAATTGGCTACTTAATGTTTATTGTCCTACTACTGTGCCTTTGGGATAGATTTTAATACCCCTGTTGGTACTGACATGTATCCTGCACTACAAGTAATGCAAAGGGCTAATCATCATTGCTTTTCTTTTTTTCCTTGTTCTGTCTAAAATTCCCTTAGCGCATGGCTAACAATGTAACTTACAACTAAAAATCTATACGTAATGTATAACTACAAAATGGGCTGAACATTGAGACTTTTCTTTGATTTTCTATGATTATATAGTGTTGTGGAACATTTAAAATTCTAATCTTGCAAAAAATCAGCAGTAACCAAAATATTACAAAAAAGAGCTGAAAAATGGAAAAACCAGTGTGTGTGAACATTTTTGAAATTTCAAAGTTTGTTTTTTGTAGAGTTTGTGAAATACATATTTTCTAGCTTTTAGCAAAATGTGATTTAAAAAAAAAACTAAAATAGCGTTTAATATTTTAATGGACAGTATAGAATATTCTATAACTTTGAAAAATGTTTGAATTCACCAAAAACTATTGTTGTACTGAAACCAGCATTTTAGTCAAAGTACAATAATTTCAAAAACTAATTTGATAAAAATAGAAATTTTCATGACAAACTGGAGATTTTGATAGTGTTTAGTTTTTTTTGTGTGGAAAGTTTCACTTTTTGAAAATAGACCATGATTTGGTGAAAATCATAATGTATGTGGGTGGATGGGGGTGCTTCTACTAGCTTGAATCGCTGCTTATCTGATGACCTATGTGAAAATATTTTTTTTGGTTTCATTTCAGTTCCCCCGGTACTATTTATTATCATAGGGCAATGGTCCATAACTGGGGCTCCTAGGTGCTAAGGTGCTATACAAACACAGAACAAAACATTAGCTAGTGCCTCATTTACTGTGTGAAGCTGCTAACTGTGGTGTAAGAGTAAAACACTGGCATGCTAAAAGTACTCAAGAACAATATTTTTATAAACATTGGGGCATAATTTTTAACAGAGCCTTTTAAATTATGGATGTAAATTTGCACGCACAAAACTTTGGATGCAAATTTTTTTATGCTTTAAAACTTTGGATTTGTGTATACAAACAGTCAGGACCCTAACCACCTGAACTGCATGCTCAAAAACAAGTGTTGTATACAAAGGGGGGGGGGGGGGTTATTTGAGCTAGTTGGAAAATGGGTTTTTGTTCCATGGAAAACTTCAACTTTTCATCAAAAAACTGAACATTTTCATCTAAAGCTTTTGTTTTTTTGGATGAAGTTTTAGATGAAGACTCAATTTTCTGTGGAAAGCAGACACTCTCAACGAAAAGCTTTGTTTGACAAAGTAGGATTTTTGATAGTCATAATAGATTTTTTGACCAGCCCTAGTTTTTATGCATTTTAAATAGTCTCTAATTTTAGAAGCTGCTCTTCAAAATATGTCATGGTGCATTTCTGTGGACAGTCTTCCCATCCCCCCATTTTTCTAGATGAACCTAATAAGGAGGATAAAGTGACTCAATCAGGAGGCGAGGTCACTTATGGAAAGCACCTCCCTTAGCATGGAGAATTTTTTTTATGATATATATTTTAAAAATAATGAATAATCACTCTCACCAGTCTCCTGTTTGAGGAGAATGTCCAATAGGGATAATACTGAAAAGCAGGATAGAAAGGTGGCCTTTGGGAAGTGTCATGCTGCAAGTACTGTAAGTAAACAGGGGATGGCTGGGGAGTTGTATGTGTCGCAAAAGGAATTGCAGGACCATGCAAAATTCAGGAAGTGTTCTGTTTCTTTATTTGCAGAGCTTGCCTATCTGGTGTCCATCATTTTCAAGGGCAAAACTCCCTTTCTGGTCAACATATATTTGACTTACATTGTTTTTGTGGCAGATGTTCAGTCCTTTTTCTTTAGCTCCTTCTCTCATTGCTGATGTTCAGAGGCAGAGAACCACACTGGGTCCTCTGCTGTTCTCTCTCAAACCCAGCAATTAGCAGACAAGAAAAGTAGGTAAAAATGATGCATTAGAGCTGGTGTCGAGAATGTGTCAAAATACCTACTGTTTCATACATCGAGGTAAAAAAACAATTGCAAGTATTCTATGGCCCTTGCAAAAACTCTGCACAAATCCCCACCCCAAAAACCCCATACATTGAAACAATCACATCCTCTAGGAAGAATGAGGTCTTTCAAAAAGTCTCCCACTCCGTTCAGATTGGACATACCTATCTCAACAGCACTCATGGGTATCATTGTGTTACTTGATTTTTTTGTGGTTGTGCTCTAATTAGATCTGTGAGAATAACCATGTTTCTTCCATTCAGTGGGTTAACCAAAACATTGGGGGGGGAGAGGGAAATTAGTGTGAGGTTTTTTTTACCTTTTTTAAAAAAAAAGCTTTAATAAATTGAAGTGATGTTGGAAACGAAGTCATTTCAAAGCAAACATTTTTGTTCTGAAAATGGTAGTGAAACATTTGACTTTTCTAGGGTGTTTTTTTTTTTTTAACTGAAGTAACTCAGCAAATTTGCAAAATGTTTGATCTGACTCTGTATTTTTTGGGGTGGAGGGGTGGGCAGGAAATTGTCCAAAATTTCACCCCAATCTAGTCCTGACACAATTGCATCTTTTTTTAGTAAAGATGGGAACCACCGTTGGCTCCTCACTACAGTTACACTCACAGTGACCATATTTCAACTTCTTGTGCAACTTTAGTGTCTCTAACATATTGGGTGAAAATCTGACCCCACTGAAGTAAATGATAAAATTTCCACTGACTTGAACAGAACCAGAGTTTTGCCCATGGTCTTTTCAGTAGATGGCATACTTTTCTGAGTTGTTACTGAAATACTATCCCAGATCAGCAAGTCTGATGTTAGGGGGTGCAACAGACTGCTGGGTGCTATCTTTCAGATGAGATGTAAAATCTCATTGTGGTCATTAAGATCTCATCTGTATATTTGTTTATTTTTTATAATTGTTAGATGCATCTATCTAGGTGCTTACATTTTTATAAAAGCACCTACACACTTTAAATCCACAATTAAAATTCAGTACCTAACAACTGTAAACATCTAAAAACGCCATCTGGAAAATCTTCCTTTTGAAAGGTGTAAACATGTTTGCAATGCAGTTAAATCCCTCTGTAGAATAGCATGTAAGAGATGGCCTCTGCTTCTAGTCACTAGCAGCAAAAGCATTATTTTATATTAAAATCTCTAATCCAGTGGGCAGAAGCAACTGTTACTACAGTTCTATTGTGATAAATGAATTACTAGTTATTGCAACTTCTTGAAAATGTCTATTTTAATTAGCACTGTAAATATGAAATTGTACACCAGCCTTTGAATGATATCTAGGTCATTCAGTCCACTATTCCCTATACAATAACTAGGGTTATAGTGTAAGGAAAAATTAAAACATGGTACAGAAGTAATAAGCTAAGGTGACAACTCCACATTCTTGTTTTGTAACCAGTATCTTCAGAAAATATTACTATATACCTAATTCTCTCTCTTTTTCTCTTTTTCTCTTTTTCTCTCTCTCTCTCTCTCAGGAAAAAAAAAGTAGAAAATACACACAATGATACTCCAACTGTCCACCAACCATTGTCCATGGGAAGCTAGCCTTCAGATTAAATGGGCCTCCGAGGAAGAATCTCAAAAATCTGCACCATTTCACCAGGGAAGCAGCATATTAAGTCCTGAGATGCATAACATTGTTTTCATCATATTGTTGTAATAAAATATTACAGCTGACCAGATGGTGGAGCAATTACATTTCCATAGTTCTAAATAGATATTTAGCTTAACTGCTAGTGAACTGTTAATTAAAATTGGGAGAGAAGTCATTAATACTCAAAGGAAAGAATAAAATGTATGAAAACATGCCTGAGAGAGAAAACACCTCAAATACTTTAATAATCCAGAGCAGCAGGAGAAAAATGACATGAAAGTTGACAGACAAAATGCAGGAAATGGAGTGAGGCTACCATGCAATCTTTTCAGCACAGCTCACATCACTACAGAGGTAAAAGTCAAGTGGCATGAATTTTGAAGACTGGAATGTCAGTCTAATGGGGCACTGTATGCTTTTTGTCTGGCTTTATCACAAGGATAACATTATTTTAACATTTTACTTTTGGGTCAAAAAATACCCTCTATGGGGAGAGCACAGCATGTTTGCTACAGCAAGTCAAACCACCCTGGCTGCTTGAATGAATGCATGCTGCATTCAGGATCACAAAAACATATAGGGCCTATACTTTTAAGTGCTGAAAGAGGAACACCTATTGAAGTCTATCATCATTTCACATGCAAAGCACTTGCAGGATCAAGTCAGACCCACTTAAGTATTTTTCTTCACCCAGCTACAGTACATACTCTAGTTTGCATAATATTCAACCAGTACCCCATAATCTCCTGTAGAGACATTAGTTAACTGGATAAACCATGTGGGGTTCTTTGTGTATGCACGTGCGATCAGGTAACTATGAATTCATGCCTTTTATATACAGTGAAGCTTTGTCCTAATGCATTGTTATAACTAATGACAGCCACTCTGAGCTTGTGTAAACAAATGTGTAGCTGGTGGCAAGCTCGAGTATGAATCTAGCCTGCCACGTGCTAATTGTCCATGTGGACCTTGCTGTGAAGAGTTTGTTAGTCTGCTTTAATCCCCAATGTGTGCAATATGCTAGTTAAGGTAGATTCACACCTCAGCTTGCTGCCACCTAAAGGTCCATGTAGACAAGCACCCTGATTGATTTATTACATAAGGGTTTGTCTACACAGGGACCTCCTGAAGAAATTAAACCTCCCAGAGCCCCGCTGGAGTATAGTATTGTCATCACCAAGTTGCAACATGTGCTCTCTGGGCAGGCCTACTATGCATGAAGTCCTGTACCTGTGCTCCGCTCCCATCCTTTCTTGGTACTAGCCAAGGGAAGTCCTAATGCTATCTGAGTATTAGTACTGCAACTGAATCAAGCCCTGTGGGGGACAAAGTGTTATAAGGTTCCTTATACCTTCTCCCGAGTGGGAGAACACTTCAACCTCTCTAACCACACAGTGACAGACTTGAAGGTGGCAATTTTGCAACAAAAAAAACTTAAAAAACAGACTCCAAAGAGAGACTGCTGAACTTGAATTAATATGCAAATTAGATACAATTAATTTAGGTTTAAACAGAGACTGGGAATGGTTGGGTCATTACACTAATTGAATCTATTTCCCCCTGTTAAGTTATCCTCACACCTTCTATGGGTCATCTTGATTATCACTTCAAAAGTTTTTTTTCTCCTGCTGATGATAGCTCAGAGGTCGGCAACGTTTGGCACGCGGCTCGCCAAGGTAAGCACCCTAGCGGGCCGGGCCAGTTTATTTACCTGCTGATGCAGCAGGTTTGGCTAATTGCGGCCCTCACTGGCCGCTGTTCGCCGTCCTGGGCCAATGGGGGCGGCGGGAAGCTGCGGCCAACACATCCCTCGGCCCGCGCCACTTCCTGCCACCCCCGTTGGCCCGGGACGGCAAACCGCTGCCAGTGGGGGCCGCGATCGGCCGAACCTGCCGCGTCAGCAGGTAAATAAACTGGCCCGGCCCGCTAGGGTGCTTACCCTGGCGAGCCGCATGCCGAACGTTGCTGACCCCTGTGATAGCTCATCTCAAATTATTGGCCTCTTACAGTTGGTATGGCTACTTCCACCTTTTCATGTTCTCTGTATGTATAAATATCTTCTTTCTGTGTGTTCCATCCGATGAAGAGGGTTTTAGCCCACGAAAGCTTATGCTCAAATAAATTTGTTAGTCTCTAAGGTGCCACAAATACTCCTGTTCTCCCCTTTGTGTTTTCTTAAATGGGGGCTGAAAGGGTGGTAATGATCAGATTCACTATAGATCAGTTCCAGGCATAAGCAGAGCTCCATGGTTAATGTGGCACTGGTAGCCAGGTGCATGTTGTGCACCAGAGCAGAGTGGCTGGCAGTTATTGAAGAATAGTTAGAAGTAATAGGACCTACGAAGCAAAGGAGGCCATTTAAAAATAATTAATATTCTGAATGTTCCTTTTAGTTTGACTATTGGGAATGCTCAACACATTGCTGAAGCTGATACATTTATGTTCACTTGACTTGCTGATATTTAAGACTTGTACTGGCTTAATGTGAAATATTTAAGGAAGCTGCAAAAAATGACCTAGAGACACAGGTTTTCTATACATGCTACTCTATCTGAACTTTTGATCTTTAAAAAGGATCTACTGAGTTTGGAGTTCAAATGTTTCTTCAGAAAGGTTTTAGGTTCAGAAAGGTATTAGGATGTTCTTAATATGGTCTTAAAATATGTAGCACTATAAAGGGACTTAAGTGTCTCCTAAAATCCTCAGCCGTTTTTAGCTAAAATGTTCTCTTCTAGGGATTGAACTTTAGAAATGTCATCTCTTTCAAATGAGAAGATCGCAAAGCTTTATATCAGTCATTGTTCAGGATTTACTGTACAAGTAGCTTATTTGAAAAACATTCTTGTGTCTTGCCAGAGATGAGATCTCAGAAGGAGACTTGTCAATACAGTGAACAAGTGCACTGCTCTTTTAAAGCAAGGACATGATATCCCACTGCAGCAACTGAAAATAAACAGACAGAAAGCCGTCAGCTAACACTGTCTGTTTTCTTCCTTGCTGTGGCAGTTTCAGAATGAATGCTTTGAGTGTGATGTCATCTTCCTGTTCCTTGCTCCCAGGACCGGCTCCAGGGTTTTGGCCGCCCCCAGCAGCCAAACAAACAAACAAAAAAAGCCGCAGCCGTGATCGCGATCTGCGGCGGCAATTCGGCGGGAGGTCCTTCGCCCCGAGCAGGAGTGAGGGACCGTCCGCCGAATTGCTGCCGAACAGCTGGACGTGCTGCTCCTCTCCGAAGTGGCCGCCCCAAGCACCTGCTTGGTAAGCTAGTGCCTGGAGCCGGCCCTGCTTGCTCCCTAACAAAAAAGCTGGTTAGCTCATTCCCTGATGAGCCCTCATCCTTTCATTCTTTGTGCACTTCCCCTCCCTCCTTAATTTTCTAACATATATGCCTTCCTTGTAAGATCATGTCTGCACTGCAAATGAAGGTATGAGTGTAGCATGGATAGTTACACCCAGCTAACTAGCACAGATAACAATAATAGTGTAGACGTAGCAGCATGGGCTTCAGCACAGGCTAGCAACCAGTGTGTGAGCTTGTCAGACCCAGGTGTGTACTCAGCTAGCTAAGCAGTGCTGAAGTCAATGCCACCATATTCATACTACTGTTAGCTGTGCCAGATCTATAATCACACCTTCACCTGCGGTGTTGATGTAGCCGGAGTGGCTGTAAGCAGAGTGCTCATCTCTGGCAGAGAGGGGACAATGAGTGGTTATCTCTGAGGTGGATACCAAAGCTTCCACGTAGACAGTCAGGCAGAAGGGTATATGCTGTCAATAACTACCACCTTTCCCTTGCCCTCTGCCCAGAATTCTATCATATCTGATGCTTCTAAGCTTCATCAGGGCTGGAAGCAAGAGGCTTATGGCTGCCCCTGAATCCAACAGTGAATAGTCTTCTCTGGATGCCATAATCAGATATATTAAGAATTAACTTTGCTATTGGAAAGAACGCTACTCAGAAACAAATAGGGGTCAAAATTAGAATTGTGTTTTTAAAATCAGACATGTTAAGAGCATTGAATCTGATTTTTAGGGGTAGTGAGCACCCAGAACTCCATCTGAAGGCAATGGCATATTATTTCTGTGCTCAGTCTCTGTGAAAATCAGGGTCATTATTAAGTTTGCACAATTAAGCTCTTAGAAGTCAGGAAATGCCAAAGTTGTTTGCACATGCAACCTTAACTCTGAACTTTTGTAGCTCCTGAATAGATAGTATGTGACCATGTAGTAAAATTTTATTTCTCAGATAACACAGGGTAATTCTATAAAGCTATAGAATAATATTATAAATACAAATGTGTAGCATCTTGCAGGAGTGTGTGCTACTATTGATATGCCAGAGACAGGCCACTGATGTTTTTTATGCACAGTGAATGAGGCAGGGCTCCTTATAGATAGTAATAGAATTCAAATGGATATAATATCTTTTCTGAAAGAAAGTATAAAGTGTGTTTAAGGGCCAACCAAAAATGGGTCCCATTGTGCTAGGCAACGTACAAATACAGAACAAGAGAGTCTTTTTGCTCCAAAGAGCTTACAGTGTAAATAGACAAGACAGACACAGGGTGGGAGAAGGGGTGTAACATGGACTGAACAATGCAATGGCAGCAAGCATCATATTAGTTCATTATAATTTTTGGTGGGTTTACTTAGGTGAGGATAGCTAAATGGAAGAGAAAGGGAGGGAAAAAAGAAGTAAGGGGGCTGCTGTGAGGTGAATCTAAGGGATGGAGATGGGTGGAGAAAACCGCCAACATGTGCAATGTAGGGAAAACCCAGTTAAAACAATAAAAAGTTCTATGAATGTCCCGAGGTTCCTGCTTTGGCTGCTTCTAGCCCTAACAGTTGGAGTGTCTGGCTTGGTCCTCTCTGCAGGTCCTCCTCCCCGCCCTACCCCAATCAAAGCCATATGGTGTGTGGGGGAAGGGAGACCTGTTTAAAACCTATATTTTATACAGAGGAGTCAGAATTGAACTTGGGCATGTGAACTCAACTTTGCTGTTTCCTGACTTTTGATTACTTAACATTGTATCTCAACACTTTAACAATTTTGTTTAAGGGGCTGTCATAACTTTTAAAAAGAAATATAGGAAAAAGGCTAGATGCTGCAAAAACTTACTGTCCCCTACACAGAGGTGGTGCTAGCCCAGTGGAGGCCTGCCCTAAGCAGGAATACTTTGGGGGCCCCTCTTAACTCAACCGCCCCCTAAAAATACTAATTGCATTATTTTCACAAACCCAAAAATATACAAATATGACACAACACATACTAGCTACTACACTTGTGAAAAAATCTCCAAAATACTATTCATCTTATTAAATGTGGACAATACTAAATCTCCTTGAGCTGCTTGCGTCTCTAATTGCTTAGTCTACTTATGCCTAATGTCCCCACAGCCCCTTAGATTGGATTAGCCTTAATTATATCTTTCTAGATTTCTATACTGTATCCATCATTGTCATCTGAACACCTTTCTCAAGCATCTGGTTTTTAGTTCCTCTGTTAAAATGTGTGTATGTGGGCTTATGTGCATGTCTCAATCCCATTCCTATTGGTTAACTGTAAATATCTGTTTTTTCTTAACTTCAAAGCCAGGTGCTGGGTTGCACAACTCATCGATTGCTTTGGCTGGTCTTTCTGTTCTGTCGAATGACTCATTTCCTGTATTTGAATAAGAGTCAAAAATTTGATTATAAAATATTCTTTTAAATTGTAATTAGGATAGCTCTCAAAAGCAGATATTTATAGACATTAATAGTGAACAGTAAAACTGCCTACTAGCAGCTGAGTGGATGGTTCTATGAACTAGAGTCTGATTTCAGTCACAGCAGTATAAATCCAGAGTAACTCTACAGCAGTGAATAGACTGACTCTGGATTTACACCAGTATAGCTGAGATCAGAATCTTTTTTTTTTTTCTGTTAGTTGATGACATCACTAATAGAGATGAATCAGTTCAGGCAAAATTTAAAACAGCTCGCTCCCTAAATTGAGCCTAAACCTCTTTGGATCAGCTCATTTAAAGAGTTCCCTTCCCCAACTGTTGTCTTTTCTAAGACCTAGGTTCTATTTATGCCTTGATTTGGCCTCTACTTTAATTTTGTTGTTTGCAGTTGAATTTACAGTATACCAAATCTTGGCGTATACCAGATTTCAGAAGAACTCAAAGTAGGGGAACAGAAATAAAATGTAGTAAATGTTTTGGGTTTGTTTGTAGTTAAGTTGATATGGTTCTCAATGCACACAGGAAGACACTCCTGTTGAATAAGAGGTTCTTGTCTGAAAAGCGACCACTATCTGATGTTATCCAAGGTCTTTCAAAAGCAGTGCAGAAGGATTTGATTCCCATTATGTGAGTGAGATTTGAGATTTGACTCCCAGTGTGCATCTTTGAAATGTATCCCTTAGTGTCATTAATTCAAATCAGAAATGTTAAACTGCATTAAATTTACAGAACAAAACCATTATTAAAAACTGCAGCACATTGGAATTTCATGACCCTTAGATTTTGACTATTTCCTCTTTTTGACTCATGCGTCTTTCAGGGCCTCTTTTTATACGTCATAAAGAAGCAAGAAAAGGCACAAAATCATTCTCCCTTTTCCCCCCTCCAATCCCCAGGACATCTTCAATACAGTATAAATATCCAGAAGTAAAGTCCTTACTTCCTCCATTGTTAACTACTTCTTGGCGCAGCTAGTCCTGGAACTGACAGTGGCCGAGACAATTCTTGATTTAGGCCTAATGAGCACAGGATCTAGTTCAAGAGGTGAATATAGCTGAGCCACTTGGTAATAGTGACCATAATGAAATTAAATGTAACATCCTTGGGGGGGAGGGAATGCCAAAGAAACCCACCACAGTAGCATTTAACTTCAAAAAGGGGAACTACCTGAAAATGAGGAAACTAGTGAAATGGAAATTAAAAGGAACTGTCGGAAGAGTGAAATGCCTGCAAGCTGCATGGAAACTACTTAAAAATACAATAGAGGCTCAAACTAAATGTATACCTCAAATAATCCCTCTTTCTCCCCCCCCCAAGAAACCCCCCAAAATGCCCACAATGGTTAAGCATTAGAGTAAAAGTGGTGGTTAGAGGCAAAAAGGCATTCTTTAAAAATTGAATGTCAAATTCTACTGGGGAAAAGAGCATAAACTCTGTCAAGTGTAAAAGTATAGTTAGGCTGAAAACAATTTGAAGAGCAACTAGCAAAAGACACAAACTAACAGCAAAAATTTGTAAGTACTTTGTTTGGCAGGCTTCCTCCTTCTAATCAGTGGGGCCACTGGACGATTAAGATGCTAAAGGAGCACTGAAGGAAGATAAGGCTGTTGTGGAGAATTTGTTGCATTGATCTTTACTGCAGAGGAAGTGAAGGCGATTCCAACACCTGAGCCATTCTTTTTAGGTGACAAGTCTGAGCAACTGTCCCAGATTGAAATATCAATAAGGGAGGTTTTGGAAAAAACTGATAAATTAAATAGTAGTAACTCACCATGGCCAGATGGTATCAACCCAAGAGTTCTGAAGGAACTTGTATATGAAAATGCAGAACTACTAACTGAGGTATATAACCTCTCATTTCAATCAGTTGCTCTACTGAATGATTGGAAAATAACTAATGTGAAACCAATTTTTAAAAAAGGCTCCAGAGGTGAGCCTGCCCTTTACAGGCAAGTAAGCTTAACTTAAGTACCAGGCAAATTGGTTGAAACTATAGTAAAGAACAGAATTATCAGACACACAGATGAATGTGCTATATGCGGGAAGAGCCAACCTGGCTCTTGCAAAGTGAAATCATGCCTCACCAATCTACTAGAATTCTTTAAGGGTGTCAAGAAGCATGTGGACATGGGTGATCTAGTGTACATGGACTTTCAGAAAACCTTTGACAAGATCCTTCATCAAAGACTTTTAAGCAAAATAAAAAGTCATGGGATAAGAAGGAAGGTCGTCTCATGAATCAATAACTGGTTAAAAGATGGGAAACAAAGGGTAGGAATAAGTGGTCATTTTTCAAAATGCAGAGAGAAATAGTGGGGTTCCCCAAAGTTCTGTACTGGGACCAGAGCTGTTCAATGTATTCAGAAAGGATCTGGGAGAGGGGGTAAATAGGGAGGTGGCAAAATTTGCAGATGATACAAAACTACTCAAAATAGTTAAGTCAAAAGCAGACTGCAAAGAGTTAAAAAGGCTCTCACAAAACTGGGTGACTGGGCAACAAAATAGCAGATGAAATTCAGTGTTGATAAATGCAAAGTAATACCTATTGGAAAACATAATCCCATCTATACATACAAAATGATGGGGGTCTATATTAGCTGTTACTACTTAAGAAAGAGCTCATGGAGTCATAGTGGATAGTTCTCTGAAAACATCTGCTCAATGTACAGCAGCATTCAAAAAAAGCTAATAATATTAGGAACCATTAGGAAAGGGATAGATAATATGACAGAAAATATTATAAAGCTACTGTAAAAAATCCATGGTACACCCACACCTTGAATGCTGCATGCAATTCTGGTGGCTCCATCTCAAAAATGATATTTTAGAATTGGAAAAGGTACTGAAATGGCAACAAAATAGACAGTTGGTGTGGAACAACATCCATATGAGGCGAGATTTAAAGACTAGGACTTGATGACGGGGGGTGATATGATAGAGGTCTCTGAAATTATGACTGGTGTGGAGAAAGTGAATAGGAAAGTGTTGTTTACTCCTTCACATAACACAAGAATGAGGGGTCACCCAATTAAATTAATAGGCAGCAGGTTTAAAAGTAACATAAGGAAGTACTTTATCACACAATGCACAGTCAATCTCTGGAATTTATTGCCTGCAGATGTTCTGAAGGCAAAAAGTCTGCCTGTGTTTAAAAAAGAATTAAAGAAATTCATGGAGGATAGTTCCATCAATGGCTATTAGTCACGATGGTCAGGGATGCAACCCTATACTGTGTGTGGGTGTCACTAAACCTCTGACTGTCAGAAGCTGGGACTGGATAACAGGATGGATCACCTGATAATTGCCCTGTTCTGTTCATTCCTTCTGAAGCATCTGGCACTGGCCACTGTCAGAAGACAGGATCTAGATGGACCATTAATCTGAGCCAGTATGACCATTCTGATGTTCTCTACAGGCCAGGTACAGCAAGTACAATGCACATTTTTGGTGACTTTATTGCTTAAGGGAAGTGTACTTTGAATATAGAGCCTTTTATCTCCACATCACTTGTCTGAAGCCAGCCAAGTTGGTAGTACTTTAAAATAGTTACCATTTGATATTTGTTCATTGGGCTACAGTGTATGAAGTGCGTTGCTGGTCTGTCAATTTTTCCTAGGGTACATGTTTCCATCTCTTTCAAAAACTTCCTTCATGAATTACACCACTTGGCCTCTTGGCAGCAGCAGAGAAGCCAAGGATTGAATTAACCATGGAAATTGAACTCCGCTCCGATGCCTGTGTGTTAATGTCTGGACTGAAAAAAGACCATTGTTCATTTCAAATGAGAAAGTGTCTAGTTAACCCTGGAATTTCCAAAAGAACTAGTACTGATATGTTCCAGAGCTTGCAGAGGTACCAGTTTGCTTTCTGCATGTTCCAGTTGGGGCTCAGCTTGTAGCTGGCTGCTCAAATGATTTTCAGAACAATGATTTAGTTGCAGACCAAGTTTTCTCATTGTTCAGTGGACTGAGTATGGCAGGAGGTGGATCTGCGACATGGTTAAAAGTTAACTGTTCAATCAAGATTTTCAAAAGCGCCCAGTGAGAGGCCCACAAGTGCTCAACTTGGTGTTCTGCCTAAATCAAGTCATTAACCTGCAGGGGCAGATTAAACAACTGAGGCACCAGCCACTCACTGGTAGTTCTGCACACCCCAGAATAGGTGACTCTACTTCTCTGACTCATTTAAAAAGTCCCCAGCCACACAGAGGAGCAGGATTTGAGAGACAGGTGGCTGCTGTGGGGAGAAGAGTGTGTATGTTCTAGTGTTCACTGCATGGGTTGAGGACTAGACTGGAAGAGGGTCATAGGATAGCTACAGTGAACAGCATAGGAGGTGGACTGGGGAAGTTCTAGAAGAGTGGGAAAAAAGCTAATGTGCCAATATTTTAAGAGTATATGGAATAACCTGGGTAATTACAGACCTGTCCGTCTGATGTCAGTCCTAGGCAAGATAATAGAGTGGCTGATATGGGACTTGATTAATAAAGAATTATGGGACAGTAATAATGCCAATCAACATGGGCTTATGGACAATAGATCATGTCAAACTAACTTGATATTTTTTTAATGAGATTATCAGGTTAATTGACAAAGGTAATAGCATTGTAATATATTTAGAATTCTGTAAGGCCTTCATACCGCATAACACGTTGATTAAAAACTAGAAAGATACAAAATTAACATGCCACACATTTAATAGATTAAAAGCCAGCTAACTGATAGGTCTCAAAATGTTCTTGTAAATGGAAAATGACCATTGACTCAGGTATTTTTCTAGTGGGATTCCTCAGGGATTGGTTCTTGGCCCCATGCTATTTAACTTTTTATTAATGACCTAGAAGAAAAAATAAAATCATCACTGAAAGTTTGCAGATGACACACATATTGGGGGTCTGGTAAATAATGAAGATAGGTCATTGATACAGAGCAATCTGGATTATTGGTAAACTGGGTGCAAGCAAACCATATGCATTTTAATATGGCTAAATATAAATGTATACATCTACAAACAAAGAATGTAGGCCATACTTCCATGGGGGGTGAGGGAGGGGGACACACTATCCAAGAAAATAGTAACTCTGAAAAAGATGTGGGGGGTGTGGTGGATAATTAGCTGAACATGATCTCCCAGTGTGACTGTTACCCTCCCCAGGGGTACCTAGGTTTGTGAGCCACCTCACCACCACATGCTCTTAGTGTGTGGCAGCCCTGCCTGTGCCTGCGGTGGATCAGCTCCCTTAATCACCAATCTCTGACAAATCAATCACTTCCTTCCAGACCTCTGTACGCCTTGCTCTCTCTGTACAGGTTAGTGATAGGCACACCCCAGAGTGTTCCCTGCAGTATCCAGCCCCTTATTCACTGAACACTCCCAGAATTACCAGTGTTGCTGTTCCCAAAGGAACAGTTCACACTAGCTTGTAAGGCCTGGTATACACTGGGTGGGGGGTGGGGGGAGAAGATCAATCTAAGATACGCAACGTTTGATAGGGTCAAAATTCAAAATGATCTGGACAAATTGGAGAAACGGTCTGAGGTAAACAGGATGAAGTTTAATAAAGACAAATGCAAAGTACTTCACTTAGGAAGGAACAATCAGTTTCATACATACAGAATGGGAAGAGACTGTCTAGGAAGGAGTATGGCAGAAAGGGATCTAGGGGATATAGTGGACCACAAGCTAAATATGAGTCAACAGTGTGATGCTGTTGCAAAAAAAAGCAAACATGATTCTGGGATGCATTAACAGGTGTGTTGTTTGCAAGACACGAGAAGTCATTCTTCCGCTCTACTCTGCACTGGTTAGGCCTCAATTGGAGTATTGTGTCCAGTTCTGGGCACCGCATTTCAAGAAAGATGTGGAGAAATTGGAGAGGATCCAGAGAAGAGCAACAAGAATGATTAAAGGTCTAGAGAACATGTCCTATGAAGGAAGGCTGAAAGAATTGGGTTTGTTTAGTTTGGAAAAGAGAAGACTGAGAGGGGACATGATAGCAGTCTTCAGGTATCTAAAAGGGTGTCATAAGGAGGTGGGAGAAAAATTGTTCATCTTAGCCTCTAAGGATAGAACAAGAAGTAATGGGCTTAAACTGCAGCAAGGGAAGTTTAGGTTGGACATTAGGAAAAAGTTCCTAACTGTCAGGGTGGTTAAACACTGGAATAAATTGCCTAGGGAGGTTGTGGAATCTCCATCTCTGTAGATATTTAAGAGTAGGTTAGATAAATGTCTATCAGGGATAGTCTAGACAGTACTTGGTCCTGCCATGAGGGCAGGGGACTGGACTCGATGACCTCTCGAGGTCCCTTCCAGTCCTAGAGTCTATGTATCTATGAAACTTCAGCTACAAGAATAGCGTAGCTGAAGTCGACGTATCTTAGATCGACTTGGATTGACTTACTTCGCGTCCTTGTGGCACGGGATCGACGGCTGCCGCTCCCCTGTTGACTCTGCTTCTGCCTCTCACCCTGGTGGAGTTCCGGAGTCGACAGGGAGCGCATTCGGGGATCGAGGTATTGCGTCTAGACGAGACGCGATACATCGATCCCCGATAGATCGTACCCTAAGATTCAGGGTAGACGTACCCTAAGATTCAGCTCCCAAGATCATCACCTTGCTTAACACCACAGCACTTAGATAAAGTTATAGTGAAAAGAAGAATATGTTTAATATCAAAGATTAGAGTCAAGTAATTGTGTTTGATAATATTGGAAACACGTGGTTACATATAAAACTAAATCATAACATGCTTTTTAGACACTAAATTTAACTAACAGGTTAATATCCTGTTAGTCACCCAAAATTCTCTTCAGTGTTTTCAGATCAACCTTGCTGAGACCCCTTTTTCATGAAGCAAAACCATTGTCCTTTTTCTGCCTCAGTGAAGGGGGCTTGGGTGCCTTCTCTGCGCTCTGAAAGTGGTCAAGCAAATGTTTGAAATGCACCTCCAGCTAAGAGTCTTCCACCCCTGCTGTTTCTCTCTCTCTCTCTCTCTCTCACTCTGAAGTTCTTAGAAGTCTTCATTTGCGTTCTGTTCACACTGGGGATAAGAAACCAGATATGAATGAGACAATATTCAGTTTCGTGTGAATAGATAGATGAATAAATATCTCTTGTCTGACAGAAACCCTGTTTTCACCTTTGCTGTTGACCAGTACCTACAGACTTAAAGAACATATATTCATTTCTTATGCATAACTCCTTACACAGTATTTGTACATGCATTTTACAATTTATAATTGTGATGAACAGAATCAAACAGGACTTATTTTTAAGTCCTCATATGATACTCTTTGGTGAATTGGAATGTATAAGCCAGACCCCTGAGAAGTCTGTAACCCCTCTGCACCCATTTGACATTAAGATGTTCTCGGGTCACAGTGAAGCTATGAGCAAAAGCGTTAATTCAATCCTTGGATGCATAAAAAGGGGACTCTCAACGAGGAACAGAGAGGTTGTTTTACCTCTGTATTTGGCACTGTTGCTGAAATACTGTGTCCAGTTTTGGTATCCACAATTTAAGAAGGATGTCGTTCGGTTGCAGAACGCTCAGAGAAGAGCCACCAGAATGATTAAAGGATTAGAAAACATGCCTTAGAGAGAGACTCCAAGAGCTCAATTTATTTCGCTTAACAAATAAAAGGTTAAGGGGTGACTTGATAACAGTCTATAAGTACCTACATTGGGAACAATTTTTTGATAATGTGCCCATCAGTCTAACAGAGAAAGGGATAACATGATCCAATGGTTGGAAGTTGAAGCTGGACAATTCAGACTGGAAGTAAGGTGTAAATGTTTAACAGTGAGAGTATTTAACTATTGGAACAGTTTACCAAGGAGCATGGTAGATTCTCCATCACTGATCATTTTAAAATCAAGATCAGATGTTTTTCTAAAAGATCTGCTCCAGGAATAATGTTGGGGACGTTCTATGGTCTATGTTACACAGCAGGTCAGGCTAGATGATAACAGTGGTCCTTTCTAGCCTTACCTATGAATCTGGGAATAAAGAATTTAGGTCACATTTACAGGCTGGAGGACTGTATTTTGGAAAGCAGTGACTCAGGAAAAGACTTGGAGTTATGGGGAATAAACAATTTAGATGAGTTCAAATGTGATGTGGTGTTTAAGAGTGCAAATGAAATCTTTCACTGTATAAACCAAGGAATATTGTGTAGAAGAAGGCAGGTGTTATTACCTCTGTATTAATGAGATCAGGCATTAGTGTGACCATTACTGGAATAGCGTGTCCAGTTCTGGTGCCCACGCTTTAAAAAGGATGTTGAGAAATTGGAAAAGATTCACAAAAGAGCTCCAAGAATGATTGGAGGTCTGGAAAACCTGCCTTACAGTGAGTAACTAAAGAAGCTCAATCTATTCAGTTTATTCAAGGAAAGGTTAAGAGGTGACTTGATCAGTCTACAAGTACCTACATGGGGAGTCGTTTTCTGACAGTAGAGGGCTCTTTAATTTAGCAGACATCAGCATAACAAGATCTAATAGCTGGAAGCTGAAGCTAGATAAATTCAGACTAGAAACAAGGCACACATTTTTACAGTAAGGGTAATTAATGATTGGAACAAATTATCAAGGGCTATGGTGTATTCTCCCATCAGTTGAAGTCTATAAATCAGCATCCAATATCTTTCTAAACGATATTCTGTGGCTCATCTACAAGATATGGGCAAGAGGTAGGAATTACTAGGTGAAACTCTATGTCCTGTTATGCAAGAGGTCAAACTACATGATCATAATGGTCTCTTCTTGCCTTAAAATTCATGAATATAAATAATTTTAGATGTGGGTGACAAACAATACGGACAGAACAAGATAAGGAAGGAGAAGGGCTACGGACATCTTCAATTAGAATTTTTTTTAAAACTTAATTTTTTGTTTTCTATAAAATATAAACATAAAATGAAACATACATTCATGTACAAGATAGAAATAGCATATAAATAACAAAATTCATTATTCATTCATTATTTTCAAAAACTGGGGAAAAACAAAACAAACAAAACCCCCTGAACCTGTAGAGGTCACGTAGGGGATCAATTATTACAGTGACTAAATAGATAAGTTATGTTTTCACTTATTTATCAGTATCGGGGACTAATATATACTAAACTGTGAAAGTATTTTCTTAAATAAATTATTTTACAGGTAGTAATACTTGATTCTCTTCTTGTGGGCACCACCCAGAAAGAAATCTTGAGGAGTGACATAAACAAGGGGATGGTAATTGCTTGGGGAAACTGAACTGGGGTAGCATTGCATGTTTAAGGGACAGTGTAGAAGAAAATATGGAGAAGTTTTATTTTATGAATTAATAAGAATATGCACCCAAAATGCATATCCTTGTTGTTGTTTTTAAACCTACAGGTTTAGAAGGTAATGACTTGAATTCATGTTGAAGTATAGGAGCAGGCTTTGGAACTGAACAGGCTCCTAATGCAAGTGAAAACCACATATTGATTACTTAAAGAAAGTTAAAATAAAAAGCAATTTTTCTTCCCATTTCTACACATTGCAGCTTTTGGCCTATCCACTCGTAGCTAAAAAAGCATTCTTTCCTGATAATCAAGCTTCAGCTGTCTGAATTTCAGGCCGAGCCTCTCATCTTGAGCTCTTCTGAAGAGCTTCTTTAATTAATACCATTATACCACAGATGTTATTGATTTCTCCCTCCCTCTCCAAAAAATCTGGTTGATACATCATTGTGCTGGATCATCGCCAAGACTAAGGCCTGAATTTTTTGTGCACTGCTTTTACTCCTCCTGCATACCTTATTAGTCTCCATGTCTGTTAAGTGCAATCCTTAGTATTAACTCAGAAAATATAGAATTGATTTTTAGCCTTGCAGTCGTGATCTAAGGGCTCCTAATTTGGAATCTGGAAGCCTGAGTTGTTCATGAAGCTCTATTACTGTGCACTTCCTACAAGTAAGACCTTTCACTCTCTTCACAATTTTGTTGCACTTTTGATGTGGTTTGAAGTTAATGGAATCATTTCATTGCGAAAAGAATAGGCCAAAATGTTCAAACTTGGGCACCCAAAGTTAGGCACCTAAATAAAAGTGGCCTGATTTTAAGGGTATTGAGCCCTTATAGCTCCTGTTGATTTCAGTGAGATTTGTGGGTGCTCTACTTTTCTGAAAATCAGCTTCTTTATTTAAATACCTGAATATGGATTTAGGAGCATGACTTTGGACATGCAGGTTTGAATACTTTGGTCATATTGTTTAAAACTCCATTAACATTATTTTCTTTTAGCATGTTTAAGTGTTCAGCACAAATCTGTATTTAATTTGCAGTGTTTTTTCGTGTTTTTTGCCTGCGGGGAAGGCCTGACAGTATCCAAACTTTCAGAAAATCTTAGTCATCTTAACAACAGGCCTCTGCATTCCTTTTGAAACATGTCTTTCTGTGATGGTGAATTTGAGGACTTAATCACAGTAGGTTCTTAAATTCTGATAAGATTTCTGTGAGTTTAGTGATACATTATTTAAACATAATTTGAAGCTTTTAAAATACTGTGATGGCACCTCTTGACCTTTTTAAAAATCACACAGAGCAAGAGGTGGTGAAAAATGTTTATTTACTCTACATTAGAAGCTAAATCCCTGTTCCTTCTTAGAACCGGTAGTTCTTTTATATTGGGGAACTCATGCATGTCACTTCCATTCTTCAAACAAGAGCCAGACAGGACTACTTGAACTGAAGAAACAATGACCTGCAGTCTATCCTATGCCTGAGTGATAAACAACAATGCAGACCTCTTGACAAACTCTGGCATCAAGAGTGGAATCTTGCAGCTCAACATGTCTGCTGAACAGAAGTTAGAAAAAGAAAAGATCATCTTGTAAACAATTAATTAATGTTTGTCATGAATTATCATTTTTACTTCCTTCTCAAGAGGCTCAAAGGGAATAAAAAGGCATTTTTGCAGGTGGTGGCATTCAAACTAAGGGCAATCAAATGTTTGAGAGCAGTGGCACAGCACTTTGAGTCTCTAAGGGTGAATGGTGCTAGGATTAGAGCACAGCAGGGGGTTGAGGGTTTCAGGTGTGAAGCTTAATGTTTGTGATCAGCAAAAAAAGTCTTGAATTTATCTAAACTGCTCTTCTGCTAACAGTACTTCTAGCACATAAATGTTCTGAAAGTGACAAGTGTTCTCATTGCTCTTCCAGTGCAAACATGATCTGCATTTGAAAGATGCATTCCTTTTGCCTAATTTAGAATGTGCATCACAAAGAGCATTAGATGATGACCCAACAACAGATAACACATATACACTTCAGACAAACAAGCATATACACAAATGTAAACCTCCATTTTTTCTACATAGCTACCAGAAGTCACTGTTCTGTCCATATCCCAGATACGTAAAATGTGTTAGATGGAAATTGAAGTATGGTAATAAAACCATTCATAACAGGGTTTAGTGTCTTTATAATGCTGTGCATTAATAGCTAAATTTTGTTTTGGCCACATAACTTTTAGGACCTTTATTCTATTACATCTTAATATGTATATACACACACCCCTTCCACTCTCCCCTTGTTTATAAGTTATAGTGAGGAAATGTGTTGCTTGAAAGAATTATGTGGAAAATTTGCTATTCCTGGGAAATAAAGCCATGGCTCTAGTAAATTAATTATGAGATTTGTAAATGGATAGTGTAGATTCATCTTTTTTTCTACTGCAACCATTCCTGTCTCTCTCTTGAAAAATACTTGTTCTCTATCTATCATTACACTAAGGCTTAGTAAACATGCAGAGCAGGAAGAAAAACAGGGGGCACCACATATCTGTATTACCAACCTGCCATTATACAGGTGATAGCTAAAAGCAGCCAGAAAACAAACTCATGCATAATAACAAATGTAGAAAATAATACATGAGGTCCCTTATGTGGTGTTTAAAAATGTTCATAATAAAAATATGCTGTTACAACATATCATAGGATGTTTTAAGTTTATTAAATTCTGAAACATGAGAACCAATGGGGAAACAAAACTGTTTTGAGCCTTAAAATAGTAAAATATGCATCCAACTATAGATTCCTACATCCAAGCTGAAAAAGAGAGGGGTGTGTTTGTTTTTAATAACTAAATCAGTAGGTTGGGAGCAGGACTCAGGTTTTATTTCTATCTTAGTGACTTGTGAGGTTGGGTAAGTCCCTGTTCCTCAGTTTACCCATCTGTAAAATAGATATACTAAATTATTATGGTACCTATTTCAATGGGAGTGTCGTAACAATTACTTTTGTAAAGCACCTTGAGATACTCAGTTGAAAAGTGGTATAGAAAAAATACTTCCCTCCTCGCCAATCTACAAGTGAAATGGAGCTATGAAATAAATAAATAATATGCAGCTAGACCAAATTTTTCCTGGACTAGTAGCTGAAGACAAAGGGACAGATTCTCATTTACATTAAGGTTCCTTTACACCACTCTGGCAATTAGTACAACCTCCCCACAGAACTGTGTCTTAGGACAAGGTAAATTACTTTGCGGCACCTTTATCCTGCCAAAGTGGTGTAAAGAGCCATTAGTGTAAGTGAAAATCTGGGCTCAGAGTGTTTACATTTGAATTTCTATTGCCAATTACCTATTTTTAAAAATAGCAAATTGAAAACTGTACACTATTTTGGGGGATTTGTTTGTTTGCTTTTCTCCACTCCCAGCCTGATTTCAGAGTCATCAATATACATTTTCGGTACAATTAACAATCCATTCTGATAGAGGGACCAGGATTTTAGAGGATTTGAACTGGAACCTTTTTTCTCCTTTGGTCAGCCCCAGTGTAAAAACACTGATCCCAGGCAGTAAGCTGTAGCCGTTGCCAGTCAGCTGCTGTTTGAACTAAGCCCTGACCGCAAAATCAAAAGTGGGTCCAAAGAAAGCTGTAAACAGTGTGCAATGAGCCTTTTGAAGGCAGCTGATGCCTCATTTGGGGTGACATGTTGTGGCTGATGAGTGTGGATGATGTGGGGTTTTCGATAAGTGCCTCATCAGTATCCTCATCATGATCGTGTTGCTCAGCCACGGCGTGTGCCCTGACTTGATTGTAATTGCTTGAATCTGCTCCTGCTGCTCAGGAGCGCACAGTAATATGCAATAAAACAGCAAGAAGTGAATGTTAACCATCTAAGTTCTGACATGGCTGTTTGCAGTTCAAGTTCTCCATTAAGGACAAAAAATTATATATACATAATATTATACATAACGAGCGTGTGTGCGTATCTCTGTATATACTGTTATAATATATACACACCTGAACTTTTCTCTCTAAAAACTGAAGACTGAATGGAACAGGAACATCGGCATCATTCTTAGGATCTGTCTTTGTGAACTTAAGTGAGATCCTGAGGTTAAACATCTGTTTAGCTTTTCTGAATCTTAATAGTAAATGTGTATACAGACTGGAAGGCTTTTTTTAAAAAAACGCATTTAATCTGTGTTGTGTGTGTGTGTGCGTATTTATAGACACACTATATAATATGTGTGTGTGTACATATATAATGTGCATACTCACATTTTGTACAATCAGATTAGCTCTTTAGAAAATATGACCAGATTTTGTTTTTACATTGTAATTGGTTTGGATTAAATATACTATCAACTTTCTGAAAAAAGTTTTAAGAATCTTGTGTTTATTGTTCTTTATTTCAGTGTTCTAAAATACAAAGTGTTTGTCTTGTACATAGATT
This sequence comes from Chrysemys picta bellii, assembly GCF_011386835.1. NCBI lineage: Eukaryota > Metazoa > Chordata > Testudines > Emydidae > Chrysemys > Chrysemys picta. The sequence continues at coordinate 110,155,968 of NC_088794.1, forward strand.
GTAAGCTTGTCAGGGCAGAGTCTTTTTGCTCTGTTTGTGTGTGGTGTCTAGCATAGTGGTACCCTGATCCATGATTGGGGCCACTAAGTACTATCACAATACACATAAATAATAACACTTCTGGTTTTGCAGCTAGCCAGTGGGAGAAACATAGCTTAATCAATGAGTATGGGTTATGCTGATATTGAATTCACAGAAAAAACATAGAAAGTGGAGTGGATCTTTTTCCATACTAATGTTACTATACTATGCCTATTCTAGGAAAATATTATCAGCTTTAGTTGGCAGAAAGGTAATAAAACAAATACTTAATTTATAATGTCAGCCAAGTTTTCAAAGGGGACTCAACCTATCATTCATTTTCTGGAATAGCAGCGTGTGACCTCTAAGGGTCTGATCCTGCAGCACTGAAGTCAGTGGGAGCTTTGGCTTATAAAATGCAACTTTTTTGTGTGTGTGGGTGTTATCACTTGTACATACAAATTATAATATTTCCACATGCAAAACCCATTTGCACTCAATTCATATCTTGTGTGAACACATGGGATTCATATATATACATTTCTATTATTTGAGCATTCGGGTAATAATGCAGAAAAATGTGTAAGCAAAGATGCACAGACAGGGGCCACATTTTGAAACTTTGGCCTTTACTTTTATTCCCATCTGTTACTGGCATTTATGTAGCGTTCTGAATGCCTGTCACCTTGTGTTATAGGGCACCCTTGTAATGAAATTCACAACAGTTTTGCTATACTGGCAAAGAGAAAGGTAGTCTTAAAGGGAAAAGCAGGGGAGACAGAATGGTGTTTTCAGACTGGATATTCATTTACTTATAAAGGAAATATTTTGAAATCATTCTTAAAATATTCCCTTTCCCTAATTATTATTCGGACAAAATTTGCCTAACTGGAAATGGCTTTGTCTTTATTTTACAACAACTGAACAATATAGATTTTGAGCTCTTAGTTTTGAGAGCTAAGGACATTTGACATAATTTTAAACGTTTTTGTTCTAATGTGTGTTGAAATGTGTTCTCTGTTGTAAGTTAACCATATTCATCCCAAGTCCTTTTTCCTATCGATTCTATGCAATGCTGATGAAACTACACCTGGAATTCTGTATTCAGTCTGGGCTCCTCTTTATATTAGAAATATTTAGGCAAACAGAAGGGAATTGAGAGGAGAGCAGAAAAAATTATTAAGAAGCTGGAGGGATTTGCTTATAAAGAAAGATTACAAGAATTAAACATGTAGCTTAGATAAATAGGATGCACTAATTAAAAACTACTCAGTCATGTAACTTCTATAATTTCAGTATATGGAACTCATAATTTATATTGCCTCAGCTAGGCTGCATTCTCGTATCTTGTATATCTGACAACTTGTACTGTCAACAATTCTGGTTTCCTTTGTTTTTAAAAAAAATCTAAATTTGTTCAGCATGGCCAAGAGATAGCACAGGGGGATGTAACTCAAAGAGGGAATGGGCTTCTTTAGCATAGTAAACAGAGAATAATGATAGACAATTTACAAAAAGGAAAATTTAGGCTGACCATCAGCAAAAACTTTGTCCCAGAGTCAGCTGTAGATTGTGAAATATTTTTCCGAAGGGAGTGCTGGAAACTCTGTCCTGAGAAACATTGAAAATTAGACTAGATTAAGGACTGGAAAATAGTATATTGTAAAGTACAGTCCTTATAATTTAATAGAACTTTTCCATCTCTAACTCTATGGTTGTGTTAATTAATCAAAGAAAATACTGGTTGGGCCTGATTCACCATTATTACAGTTGTTAATTATTTATACTAAAATAGCACCTAGATGCCCCATTGAAGGTTGGGGCCTCTTTGTGTTAGGGGCTGTACAAACCATTTAGTAAGAATCAGTCTCCATCCTGAAGAGTTTTTTCACCAATTTAAATTGATTGAAATAAATGGCAGTATACTGGCATAAACTAGAGTAATGCAATGGTGAATCAGGTGCTTTGTGTCAGACCCTTCTGAGATGTGAGTACTCTTAAATACAAGAAAAATGGGGCCCTGAATGAACCTGCTGCTTTGTTAACGTTCTGGGTTTAATGTATTTTCTAAAGAAACTTCTATTTTTCTTAACTATTGCACTATTAGTGTGTGTGTTGGAAGGGGAGAGGGAGGAGTAATTCAAATTGCAGCTTCCACTTGGAATCCATCCAGATGGAATTTTATTTTATCTTTTGGAATAATTATAAGAATCTGTTTTTTAACATAAGAAATACTTCCATTCAATAATGATTAAAGAGATCACACAAAAAGCCATCATATACTCATGGTGAACTGATTGTATATATGCTTTTCCTGGCCACTTGTTCAGAACCAAATACACTGGACCAAATCTTCAGCTAATGTAAACTGGCATAACTCCATCTAGTCCAGTAACTTAAAAGAAACTTTGGGAGGTTGAGTTTTGCCAGAATAAGAACTGCAGGATCAAGGCTAAATGAGGAGTGAGAGTGACTAATTATTAATTAAATTAATTCCCCATTGACATTGTGTAGGAAAGAGTGGCAGCAGACCATCTTTTTTTTTTTTTATTTAACAGTAGTGTAAGAAATCATTCATAGTGTCATACAAATGTAACAGGGTAGAATAAGGACATCTAGAGAGCAATTTGTTTTTGGAAAATGTTTTAAATTGGAATTAAATTCCAGAATAAAAATCAGTGTTAGTCTTTGGTATGGTCTTCTTTTGAGTGTTGGGAGAAGAAGGAACCATGATATATTCCAAGAAATAGTGGGCCAGATTCTGCTCTCATTTGTATTAGTATAAATCTAGAATGGCTCAATTAAAGTCAATGTAAGTCAGAGGACTATGTGGTCTAGCTTCTTTTAATTTAGTTCCATGTTCCTGCCTATTTTTCCACATTCCGTTTTTCTGTTCAGAATACAAGCCACATATACAACATGTCTGAATCTCAATCCTTCCCACACCATCGCTTAGGGCACCAAGATGGCTCCGCCATCCTTGACTATCCAGAGACTCTCTTTGCATCTTCTTTACATTAAGTACCGTTGTTAAATTTTCCCTTTAAGGAATTTAATGGTGGGATTATTATGTTCAGATGACTCCTCTTACGTGTTCCTCCAGTTGCCCAATGGCATGCTTCCCATTGCAGACACTGGCTTCATTCTTAACACAGCCCAAATATTTCCATCCTGTTTTCTGGATAACTTTAGACAAAAAGAATAATTGAACTCTGACAAATCTCTGTATTTACAGTATATATCTGCCAAATATATATGTGATTAAAAGTCTTTATTCAAATGTTACCGCAGAACCTATTGCTGTTTGTTTGCATTATCATAGTCCATGACCTACTTTGCTAATCCAAGATCTTGATCAATGTCACTAAAATATAATTTTAAAAGTGCACTCACTTCACTTCCCAGCAAAAATTTAATAGAGTGCTGTAGTGAGGTCTCCATTTACTGAATTTTCACAGCTGTTTAAAAAAAAAGATCCATTTATTAGTTTGCTATGCAGTATAATACAGAATTCAAACGAAACTTCTCAAAATAGAGAATCCTTTGTGATGCAGTATCCTTAATTTTTTTAAATTTGCAAAATGATTGCAAAAACCAGGTAAAAGTCCATGGCTCTCCAACAAATACTACAAGTTAGCAAGGGTTCTACTGTGTATATTAGAGGTCTCTACCTTGTTCAGCCTGTGAATCAAACATATTTTTTTCAGAGGGGGCAAAGGGGCGATCATGCATACTTTGGGGCAGATTCTTTGCCATCTCCATTCCCTTTGCATCCCTCAGGTGGCACAAAAGGAGCAGAAACAATCCACATGTCCCCTGTTGGTGATGCCTTTGGCATAGGATAGCAGCCATCTCCTATGGCACAAAGTGATGTGTTACAAATCAGGACGGAGAGTGACTGGAGTGACCAAACTCCAGCTATCCCAAGCTGGTGTCTGATTTATTGGACCAATTAAAATTCAGGGAGCTGTAATTAGCTGTCGATTTATAGATTCATCTCCTTCTCTCCTGGATGGCTGTGTGGGACACGAGGAGCCTCCATTCATTAGGGTCAGACAAAGCCAATCAAGTTTTTATCTTGTTGCCCACAACTGCTACTCATACCTTTCTCCCATGTAATACAGCAAGTGATGAGCAGGGGAGCTGCTGAGCAACTATGGAAGGGAAGAGGCAACAGTTGCTAGGAGCATTCCTGCTCGTACTGGAGCTGCTCCTGGTGATGTGGCTGGAGGCAGTTGAGAAGCAACATCCATAAAAATAGGGCTGATTCAGACACTCCATTGTAAAAATCTCATTTTCTGTTCATAATCAGATAAATTTTTTTGATTTCACACAGTTGCCCTCAAGAGCCAAAAGTGGCCTCTTGGCCACAGACTGGACAGCACAGGCCTACATGCATCAAATATGCTTGTAGATGGAAGAGTATTACGAGAATCAGCATTATGGGAATGGGCAACAGGGGATGGATCAATTGATGATTACCTGTTCTGTTCATGGCTAGATGGCGCTTTGGTCTGACCCAGTATGGCTGTTCTTATGTTCTAAAAAAAAAAAAGGAAATGTTAGACCAAATTTTTAAAAACTGCATGTTATTCTGACAATTTAGGTTAATATTAAAAGCAAATAACGTGATTGCTATGGTGGAAAAATCCATTATTACGTAATGTCTTTAATCAGTAATGATGTTTATGAAAGTCAGTGATCAGCTTGCGTGTCAGTGAATTTCGGATGTGAGGACTCAGGTTGTGAATCCGATATAAGTGGCTGTGTGTGCAAGGTCTGCAGAATCAACAGCTTATTTTATAAGGAATCCTGGAAACCCTTCAGTAACATTTCAGTATGTTGCTATGGGCACCAGAGGGAAGCTTAATACCAGGGAAGCTATCTTAAGAAATCATGGGGGATGGTGATAAACATAACAAATCTGATATGGTAACTGGAATGTTCCTGACACTAAAAATAACTGGTATTTGCACATTTTATTATAAAGAAATTTTGTTAACTGCATTTTTAGTGTCATTTGAGAAATAACTAATGGGAAAATACAGATAATACTTTTATGAGTTTATTAAAGTTAATTATAGGTTAATTAGTAATGCAGTTTTATAAGAAATAACCTAGTTTGAGATATGGATGCTCCTGAAATGATTTCTCAGCATATCAGGTATCAAAAAATGGAGGGGGGGGGGAGAAAGGAGAATGGCAGTTTCCCCAAATGTTCATGAATAAAAATTTGTTCTCTCGTCAAGTGCAGCTCCAAAGTTTAGGCAAAAATCAGAATGGGAAAGGCCCTGCTTTTATTCAGGACTTTGTTCCCTCCATTCTAACTGTTCCTCCACCAATAGAGGTTACTTAAGGGGTGAGGGGTGGAGGGGGGAGAAACCAATGTAGAGTAACTGGAAGTGTATCTCAAGACAGACAAAGGGAATGTAAAATTAAATTCTTGATGTGAAAAGGATGGGACAATGAATCCTTCGCCACAAGATACCTTTAGAGAGGAATTCAATTTCAGGGCTTTCTTTTGCTCTTGCTTGCTTTATTTTTTCATAGACATACCCTGGAGAAAGCCTGAAAGCCTTTTATTATTTCTTATTTTCTTTCTCTTTTTAGTATGTGATATAAGTTCTTTTTTTATTTTCCTCCCAGTGTTAAAGCAGTTCCCATTTTTCTAGTTTGTTTCTGACACCTAGCTGTGACCAACAAAGCCTCCCATTGAATCACTTCTTTCATCTATTCAGCGTCTTTTATTTCCTTCATCTCATCTCCCCCTTCACAAGCTTACCTCTCATTAACCCTCAGGGTTCCAAACATATTGTATCTCTCATAAAGCTACATATTTTTATTCAGTTATAAGCCATTTCTGCTTGCTAGACTCAGTTTTCATAAGTCCATAATGCAATACTTAAGTGCGCAGTACATACTCTTTACATTACGGTGAACAATAAACCCAGACATTAATTTATACCGGAGCATTGTACACTATTCTATTTTGCACTGCTTTTCTTTGCTAGGCTGATATTCATAAGAAAACACATTCTTCTCCAGATAAAATATATTTCAATCCACATGTCGGAAATTTGCTTACCATGAAAATGTGCTTGACATACAAAAACCATACAGTTAAAGATGAAACAAACCACATTTTCATTTTAAAATTCCAAGATAATAAATGTTACATTAAACTGGATTTCTACTAACAAAACAAGCACTGTTTTTTAGGAGGTGAAGTAAATTTTATCCTGTGTATGACAGCAGTACATTTCTGTTCTCATTTACAGATGTGCAACCACATTGGCTTCTCTGATGATGCATAAGATGTAAGAAAGGGCAGAATTTATCCACATTTTTAAGTATAATCTTTGTGTATCGACAGATATGGAAAAATGTCAAATTACTTTTGTATATTTCTCACTTCACTAAACATTGAAAACTGATTATATGTGTGGGCCCAATCCTGCAGTCCTTATTCAGGTGAAACCCACACTGTTTCCTTGGAGTTTTGCCTAAGGACTGAAGGATCAAGTTCTTTGTGAATAGGAGCTTTTTGTTAATTCATCCAGCTCCTTGCCTTCTTTCACTTGTTAATGTTTAGAAGTCATAATTCTCTATGGCTTTGTAGCTTGTTTACAAAATAGAGAGTGACAATTAAAAAAAAAATCTAAAAAAACCCCAACAAAACCACCGCTCTGGCTTTAAGGATTTATTGTCATAAAATACACAAAGTGAAAAAGTAAAACCTTTGAAGCAGGGCACATCAGGTTGCTACCAATGGTGAAAACTAAAAAGGAAAACAAAATTAAAAACTTAGACTTAACTCTAACACACTAGTCTCACTTTAAAATGTTCTTGGCAGCAAACCCAAAATTAAGGAAATCCACTGAAATTTGTCACCTTACAAACATATAGCCTGATCCTGCAAACACAGTCAGTCTGGTGTATTACTTATTATTATTATCTACTAGACTGAAAGTGGTTTGGGCAGGGACAGTCTTTTACTATGAGCTATTTCCTCAGTTAGTGTAAATTGGTATATCCCCATGGATGTCAATGGAACTTTTATACCAGCTGAGAAGCTAACACTATCTCTATGTTTACAGTTACTGCGGCGCGTAGAGTATAGACACTGCATGCTCAGCAAGCATGGGTATAAACAGCAGTGTAGACATTAAGGCACCGTAAAGACACACCAGCACCCTAGGGTATATACCCTACTATACCATTCTCTCCACACCGCAGCAGTGCCTCTCATGTCTATACTGCTCTTTTTAGCAATGTAGGGTCCTTCTGCCTCCCAGCTGCCAAGAGACTCCTCCCACTGCAGTGAAAGGCTCTGGCAGCAGGAAAGGGCTCTGGCAGGGGAGAGGAAGTTAGGAAAGGCTCCGGCAGGCAGCTCCCCACTGCTCTAGCCTTTCCCCATTGCCTCCTTCTTTCACTGCCATATATAGCTACACTCCAAAGTGTGGGCACAGTCTGCTTTACACTGTGGCATGTAGCTACACATACCCTACATGCCATGGCCAGTGTAGACAAAGCCTATGTGTTTGTACAGCACCTAGCACAAGTGGGCCCTGATCAGGTTATGACCATAGAATATCAGAGTTGGAAGGGACCTCAGGAGGTCATCTAGTCCAACCCCCTGCTCAAAGCAGGACCAAGCCTCAGACAGATTTTTGCCCCAGATTGCTAAATGGCCCCCTCAAGGATTGAACTTACAACCCTGGGTTTATCAGGCCAATGCTCAAACCACTGAGCTATCCCTTCGCCGGGCAATAAATATATATATTGTTAAAAATACAGTGAGTAGGCTCATTATTCATTGCAACAGGAAATACACTATTAGTAAGCATTTTCAGAATTCAATAATTAATTCTTTGTGATGCAAAAAATTAAAATTCCACATTTAAACCTATACATTAAGAAAATTTGAGGTGCATATAAAAATGGATATGAAAATCATCATGGAGGTAAGTAAGAGGAAACCATATTTTTAAAGTTTTCTTATACCGTCTGTTGTTTGGACATTATTACTGACAATTGCTCTCAATAGGGAAAATTTAACACTGATGAAAAGTTTTGCTTCATTAATTCACATTATATACATGTATACTGAACAAGATGATATTTTTATGTAGTATGCTAAGAAATGTTAAACTGAGTAAATGGACTCTCATCACTCACATATTTGATACTTAAGAACTAATAACTTGGGTGAATCAAAGTTTACAAAATATTCTGTTACATTTAATTATTCAAAATCAAGACATTGTTATTAATATCCTATATTTTTGTTGTTTGGTAGCATTCATGTTGAGTTTTCTTCCTCTAATACTAATTTTTGAATTTATATAGACCCTTTCACCAAAGCACTTTACAAACATTAAATGAAGCTTTTTTTCTTCTTTCACCTTACCGTAGATTTCAGATAGCTGAAATAATTTTCTTTATTATCAACTTTCCTCATATTAAACTGTTCTTACAAAAAAATGCCCATATGAAATTCTAGCACATACATCATGCATTCTTATGAGCATAAACAAATTAAATTACAAATGTTATAAAAATAGCTTGTATGTCCCTAAAAATATTATGTTCATGTAATTAAAGTATGAATTTATATTGCTGTATAGTTTCAGTGTAATCTTCATTAGTCTAATTATCACAAGCTATATCAGTTTTATATCATTTATAATATGTTAGCTTTATACTATATGAACCCTAATTGCCACAATAAAGGTTTACTTGAACTCATTGTAAAGTATCATGGTTGTGACTATAAAATCATGCATCTGCAGTAAGTGTGCATTTATAGAGGACTTACAGCTTGAAACTTCACTTAGGAAAAAGCCTGATACTTACTTTTCTGCAGGTCTTGAATGCAGATTTACTATAAAATAAGTGAATAATAATACTAGGTTATTTTGGAAAGTGTTCTTTTATGCAATCACTGCATTTAATAGAATCACAAAATGGCAGCCCAACAGGTGGTCTTTTCATAGTGTTAAGCCACAACAATCAGAACAAAAAGGACACCAGAATCTAATGTTCTTCAGAATTTAAAAAGCTGTTCACTTTCTTTTGTTAATTTTTAGATTTAGCCATGTTCATTATTGTTGAGTCACAAATGAAGGACATTCTTTTTTGACATTGTGCCATAAATAGACACTGACTGAGGCTGACTAGCCAGCTAGCTGTTTTGTCACATGCAAGCGGAAGCTAATTATTAACAATGAGTATGCATTCTTGGTACTTAAATGGCTGAGGAAAGTACTGGTTTTGACATGCTGCAAATCTGGCAAAGTCTTGGTTAACAAAAGTAGAGTTGACAAAGGATGAAGTTTCTCTTCCTATATTTTCCCCAAAAGTAAGTATTTAATTCTGGCCTAATGAATTTGCCTGGAAGATTGTGTGTCCATTGACGACCTATTGAATGTCTGAAAATATACTTTTGCATTGTGGATTACCATTCACCAAGCCTTCTTCGGGAGTAGCTATGATTTAACCAGTAATTATGAACTTTAGGGGGAGAAATAGGATAAAATATTTGTTACTCAGTATTTTAAAAGTGGCAAAAGCTGTTCAAGTGATCTCAGACTCAACATATATGACAATAGATGGATCCAGTCCTCTGAATTCTTAGTGATGCATGTAGTTTCTACTTGTAGAAGCAATGTAAAGCTGTTCAATAGGACTGCTCACACAAGTAAGGAATAGGTATATCACTAAGGGATCACAGGATTGGGGCCATGTTTTACAACAGACTATGACTAAATAAATAAGCTACAAGGTCTGCATTAAGGCAGATGTAAAACAAAGCCTAAATTATTTTCATAAGTCCGTTATTTTAATGTGAACTTCTTAAGTTTCAATGTACTGAGTCAGATCCTCTTCTTCTTTGTGCCACTTGGCAGGTGTAAAGCAGGCCTGAAACCATTCTAGTTGGTCCTACAGAGGATGTCCTGTGTGCAAGGGGAAATGCCAGTGGTTCATACACTCCCTTTTCCTGCAACTGGGGAAACAGGGTGTGACCTGCTGGGTGAGTATCCCTGTGTCTGGTTGAACCCTGGTTGCCAAAACAGCCCCTTGATGCTTTTGGTAATTGCACAAGTTAGTAAGGCATTCATGCTGTTCTCACAGGACTCTGACCCTAAGTAGAGCAGCCCTGTAATCAGGGGACACAGAGGTAGCTTGCCCTTGACCCGTCCTCCACAGCTGTGCCTAGCACTCTAAGGCTGCAAATGAAGATCTGATGCAGTATATGCAATGAGTGTGCCTTACTCTACAAATGTATTCCTACATATAGCATATGATTCCTCGGTTTACTGGACTTTCTCCTGTCAAAGGGTCTGATCCACCTTCTACTGAGAAAAGTACTTACTCCTGTGTGCACTTCTGTTTCAGTGAATAGGGCTATGGGTCTCAACCAAAACCCAGTGAAGTCATGGAAATCCTCCCACTGACTTAGGTGGGATGTAGATGAGACTCCATGAGCTGAAGGAATCACTAAGCTTGGTTTGATGATTTGCAATTAGATCCAAAGGTAGAACATAACAATGTTAAAATCTTTAATATCTGATACCTGTAGTAACCTATTTTTAGTAGAAAATACTGACTGCCCTGAAATGCCTTATTAAAAGTATATGTTGTTAAATACAAATAAAAATGTAATATTTTAACCTCAAAATATATATGCTTGCAGCAAGAAAATTTAGTTTTGACAGAAAGATAGACCTTAACGATAGGGGGAAAGTATTTGATACTATTTCTATTCTTATTCTGTTTTAAATCAGCACAACATGCTATTGTCTTTAGGACAATTTATCTAACTTTAATAAACCTTTCAAAATAGAGCTGTCACTCTGGCCAGTGCTCTGAAGATGTCAAAACACTGAGTAAAATTAGGCTTTTTTTAACAGAAAAGTTTTCTTACAAACGATATTTTTTTCTAATCAGGCTCCAGTTTTGAAGAATTAAACCTCAGCTCTGGTTAGAGAAAAATAAAGTGAAGGCTGTCTGTTAAGAATAGCCTCTTTGCAACCATCTGGATCTTCCCAAGCTGACGTGGCTTCAGCTTATTTCCTGGACAAGTGACACCTACTTCACTTTAAACTGAAGGTAAAAATGATTCACAAGCCTTTGATACTGCAGTGTCCTTTCTTGCTTCTTTTAATGCTTGTAATTTTAAAAAGTCATTTCAATTAAATAAATATAGATATCCAAGTTATGTATATATACATCACCTGCTATTTCTTCCATTCCTACACAGTCATATTAAGTTGACAGAGTGACATGACTAATGTGTTCTGATGAGGTATATTTGTGGCAGTAATACCACTGGTAAAAATGGCATTTCCTTTACCTTAGCTAGTAAAAGATGATTTTTGTATAGGTTTAAGAAATTAAATTGTTAAGAAAATATTTTTATTCATACTGGTCCTTGAGGAAAAAGTGGACAAAGTCATTATCTTTTGTACTGCAATAGCACCCAAAGGTCCCATTCAAGATCAGGGTACCTTTGGGCGAGGTGGTATGCAACATATAAGAAGACATGGCTCCAGCTCTGAAGAGCATCCAGTCTTAGGCCTTGATCCTGCAGTCAAATCCACAAAGACTGAACCTAATTCCCGTACAGAGCCCTGTTGATTTCAGAAATTGTGAGGATCCACTGCAGGATCAGTCCCTTATGTGATAACTTGCAGTGGACCAGCATTTAAATTGTAATTAGGGCCCTTTTTATTCTGAAGCACACCTAAGAACTACATTCTGTGAGGAGACACACTGATTTCTATGCCAAACTGGATATCCTGTGGCAGCATGAGACACAGAGAAACTGTCAGAAAATGGGTTTTATTCATATCTACATACATGGCTATCACCACTATAGTACCTGAACGCCTCACAAATGTGGATGAATTTATCCTCACAACAACCCGGTGAGAGTGAGGTGGTATTATCCCATTTTACTGGGAGGGAACAGAGATACAGAGAGATTAGGTAACTTGCCTGAAGTCATACAGGAAGTCTGTGGGTGTCGTAGGAACTGACTCAGCATCCCAAGTGCCAGTCCAGTGCCATAGCACTAAACCATTCTTTCTCCCCAATACATAACAATATCGATTGTTTTATTCATTTGATATTTAATTAAATCCTTTGTTTTTAAATGTTTTCTTCCATTCATTTCAAGCTTCTACTAAAGTTCAGTTTGTCACAAGATCCAGTATGAATACTAAAAAAATCAAGGTGCCTCGCTGCAGATTTTAGGGTCAGTCTATCACCCTCCAACCCATCTCTGCTGGGAGCAGATAGGGTGGGGTGTGTGTGTGCCTTTCCTTAGACTTCATCTGGCTTTTGGGAGGGGTCATGCAGCAAACATTCATAGCAATAGAAAGTAAGGGTGGTGAGGTGGGGATAACAAAACGAGGGAAGTAAGTGGGAGAGTTTTGATGCATTGCTTTTTAAATATTTCAGAGAATGATACCTTATGATCATCTGTGGTCTTTTCCCTCTTTGCTGTCTGGATCATGCAGCACTGATAAATTGTGCCAGTGCCCTTAAACACTCCCAACAGATGCCTTCTTTCTGAGTCCTACAATTTCTCATTCCTTTTTGTCATATTCTTCTCCTTCACTGACTCTATTGATGAGGTTGCTTTACTGCAAATATTCAGCTGAGCATGAGATTTTCCTGCTGCACTTGTAACTGAAATATATTACACACAGTAGAATTTTCTTAATTGTGACATCATAGTAGACTGTCTATTCTATACGTTAAACCACAGTTGCAGTAAACCAAAGAGGCCTTAAAAAAAAATACTTGGAACTGGTTAAATCATAGAATCATAAAAATGTAGGGCTGGAAGGGACCTTCAGAAGTCATTGAGTCCAGCCCCCTGGGCTAACATAGCACCAAGTAAACCTAGACCATCCATGACAGGTGTTTGTCCGACCTGTCCTTAAAAATCTCCAGTGACAGGGATTCCACCACCTCCCTTGGAAGCCTTTTCCAGTACTTGACTACCCTAATAGTCGAAAGTTTCTCCTAGTATGTAACCTAAATCTCCCTTGCTGCAGATTAAGCCCCGTTACTTCTTGTCCTAACTTAAGTGGACATGGAGAACAATTGATCACAGTCCTCTTTATAACAGCCCTTAACGTATTTGAAGACTCTTATCAGTTCTCTCAGTCATCTTTTCTCAAGATTAAGCATGCCCAGTTTTTTTAGCCTTTCCTCAGAGGTCAGGTTTTTTTAATCTTTTATCATTTTTTTGTTGCTCTCCTTTGGACTCTCTCAAATTTTGTTCACCTCTTTCCTAAAATATGGCACCCAGAATTGCACACAGTATTCCAGCTGAGGCCTCACCAGTGCTGAATAGAGTATCTTGCATATGACACTACTGTTAATACTCCCCAGAATGTTGTTAGCCTTTTTGCATCTGTATAACATTTTTTACTTGTTTTCAATTAGTGATCCACGAGAACCCCATCTTCTTTTCAGAAGCGTCTAGCCACTCATTCCCCATTTTGTAGTTGTGCATTTGATTTTTTTCCCTTCCTAAGTGAAGTACTTTGCACTTTTGCTGGATTTCATCTTGCTGATTTCAGACCAATTCTCCAATTTGTCGAGGTAGTTTTGAATTCAAACACTGTCTTCCAGGGTGTTTGCAACCCATCCCAGCTTGCAGCTGCAAATTTTATAAATTCTCTCCACTCCAATATCCAAGTCATTCATGAAATATTGAATAGTATTCGACCCAGGACTGATCCCTACGGAACCTCACTAGACATGCCCTCCCAGTTTGACAACGAAACATTAATAACTACTCTTTGAGCATGATCTTTCAACTAATTGTGCACCCACCTTATAGTGATTTCATCTAGACAGCATTTACCTAGTTTGCTTATGAGAATGTCATGTGGGTCTGTGTCAAAAGCCTTATTAAAATGAAGTATATCATGTCTATTGATTCCCCACTATCCACTAGGCCAGTAGCTCTGTCAAAGAAGGAAATTAGGTTGGTTTGGCATGATTTATTGCTCACAAATCCACACTGGCTATTTTTTATAATCCTACTATCCTCCAAGTAGTTACAAATTGATTGTTTAATGATTTGTTCTAGGATCTTTGCCAGCATCAAAGTCAGGTTGACTGCTCAATAACACACTGGGTCCTCCTTGTTCCCGTTTTTAAAGATAAGTACTATGTTTGTCCTTCTCCAATCCTCTGGGACCTCACCCATCCTCCATGAATTCTCAAAAATAACTGCTAACGGTTCCAAGATTGCTTCAGCTAGTTCCTTAAGTATCCTAAAATGAATTTCATCATGCCCTGCCAACTTATATATATCCAACTTACCTAAATATTCTTTAACCTTTTCTTCCCCTATTTTGGCTTGTGTTACTTCCCCCTTGTTAATATTAATGGTGTTAAGTATCTGGTCACCATTAACCTTTTTGCTGAAGAACGAAGCAAAATAGGCATTAAGCACACTTGATGTCATCAGCTTTTAGCACTTTTTCCTCTCTAAGTAAGGGCCTATACTTTCCTTTGTCTTTCTCTTGCTCCTAATGTATTTAAAAAACCTCATCTTATTTTTGGAAAGTGTAGGGGACAATTTCCTGGTGCAAGTGCTGGAGTAACCAGCTAGGGGCAGAGCTCTTCTTGACCTGCTGCTCACAAACAGGGAAGAATTAGTAGGTGAAGCAAAAGTGGATGGGAACCTGGGAGGCAGTGACCATGAGATGGTCGAGTTCAGGATCATGACACAAGGAAGAAAGGAGAGCAGCAGAACACGCATCCTCGACTTCAGAAAAGCAGACTTTGAGGTCCTCAGGGAACTGATGGGCAGGATCCCCTGGGAGAATAACATGAGGGGGAAAGGAGTCCAGGAGAGCTGGCTGTATTGTAAAGAATCCTTATTGAGGTTGCAGGAACAAACCATCCCGATGTTTAGAAAGAATAGTAAATATGGCAGGCAACCAGCTTGGCTTAACAGTGAAATCCTTGATATGCTTAAACACAAAAAAGAAGCTTACAAGAAGTGGAAGATTGGACAAATGACCAGGGAGGAGTATAAAAATATTGCTCAGGCATGCAGGAGTGAAATCAGGAAGGCCAAATCATACTTGGAGTTGCAGCTAGCAAGGGATGTTAAGAGTAACAAGAAGGGTTTCTACAGGTATGTTAGCAACAAAAAGAAGGTCAGGGAATGCATGGGCCCCTTACTGAATGGGGGAGGCAACCTAGTGACAGAGCAAGTTTGCAGATGACACTAAACTGGGAGGAGTGGTAGATACTCTGGAGGGTAGGGATAGGATACAGAGGGACCTAGACAAACTAGAGGATTGAGCCAAACGAAATCTGATGAGGTTCAACAAGGACAAGTGCAGAGTCCTGCATTTAGGACGGAAGCATCCCATGCACTGCTACAGCCTAGGGACCGAGTAGCTAAGCAGCAGTTCTGCAGAAAAGAACCTAGGGGTTACAGTTGATGAGAAGCTGGATATGAGTCAACAGTGTGCCCTTGTTGCCAAGAAAGCTAATGGCATTTTGGGCTGTATAAGTAGGAGCATGGCCAGCAGATTGAGGGACGTGATCATTCCCCTCTATTCGGCATTGGTGAGGCCTCATCTGGAGTACTGCATCCAGTTTTGGGCCCCACACTACAAGAAGGATGTGGAAAAATTGGAAAGAGTCCAGCAGAGGGCAACAAAAATGGTTAGGGGGCTGGAGCACATGACTTATGAGGAGAGGCTGAGGGAACTGGGATTATTTAGTCTGCAGAAGAGAAAGATGAGGGGGGATTTTATAGCTGCTTTCAACTACCTGAAAGGGGGTTCCAAAGAGGATGGATCTAGACTGTTCTCAGTGGTACCAGATGACAGAACAAAGAGTAATGGTCTCAAGTTGCAGTGGGGGAGGTTTAGATTGGATATTAGGAAAAACTTTTTAATTGGAGGGTGGTGAAGCACTGGAATGGGTTACCTAGGGAGATGGTGGAATCTCCTTCCTTAAAGGTTTTTAAGGTCAGGCTTGACAAAACCCTGGCTGGGATGATTTAGTTGGGGATTGGTCCTGCTTTGAGCAGGGGGTTGGACTAGATGACCTCCTGAGGTCCCTTCCAACCCTGATATTCTATGATTCTATGATTGCCTTTTACATCGCTTGCTAGGTATAACTCATTTTGTGCCTTAGCCTTTCTGATTTTGTCCCTACATGCATGTGATACTCTTTTGTACTCCTCCTCAGCAATTTTCCATGTTTCCACTTTTTGTAGGATTCCTTTTTTCATTTTCAGGTCATTAAAGAGCTCTGGATGGAACCATAGTGGCTTCTTCCCTATCTTTCCTTCACATTGGGACAGTTTGCAGTTGTGCCTTTAATATTGTCTCTTTGAGAGACTGCCCGCTCTCATGAACTCCTTTTTCCCTTAGATTTTCTTCTCATGGGACCTTAGCTACCAGTTCTCTGCGTTTTTGTTGAAGTCTGCTTTTTTAAAGTTCATTTTCCTTATCAGGTCTTAAATTCAGCTGGAGCTGTCTGGGACAGAGCTCTGATAAATATTTTCAAACCCATCAGAGCCCTGGTGAGCAACACCCCCAGTTCCTTCCCTCCCCTTCCTGCACACCGAGGGGCTAAAGCCCGAACCCCAGCGCCCTACAGCTGAAGCCCAGAATGGGGGTGGGGGACTCTGGGAAATAATCTCTGAGACTTTAAGCCCTGGTCCTTATTCTGTTGCTCTCACTCTTTCCTTTCCTAAGTGTTTATCATTTCATGATCAGTTTCACCCAAAGTGCCTTCTACCTTCAGATCAACAAATTTCTCCCTGTTGTTCAGAATCAAGTCTAAAATGGTTGTCTCTCTGCTTACTTTCTCCACCTTCTGAAACAAAAATCGTCCCCAATACATTCCAAGAACTTAATGGACATTTTGTGTTTTGCCAATTACTTTCCCAACAGATATCTGGGTAATTAAAGTCCCTCATTACCACAAGGTCTTGAGTTTTGGATATTTCTGTTATTTATTCTAGAAATGCTTCATCCACCTCTTCTTCCTCATTTGGTGGTCTATAGTAGACCCCTACTATGACATCTCCTCTATTTTTACCCTTTTATTTTTACCCAGAGACTTTCAACTGGTCTTCTTCGCATCTACTTCTGGACCTCAGAACAAGTGTATATCCCTTCTTATCCTTCTTGAACAAGTTATACCCTCTCTACTAATATTCTAGTCATGAAAGTTATCTCACCAAGTCTCTATTACACCAAGTGTCATAATATAGCGTATGGACTAATACTGTCAGGATTTTTTGTTTATTCCCCATACTCCTTGTATTGGTGTATAGACATCTAAGATGTTGAGCAGATTCCCCTACTGATTTCCTTCTTGTTGCTCCTATGATCCTATTGTAAATTTCCATGTCTCCCCCACAACAACGTCTATCCCTCTTAATGTATCTTTTTTAAGCAGAACTCTTGCTAATACTGTCCAAATGATGTAGCAGTCATTGCAATTGGTCATAGAATGAATTCCCTATGAGATGTTGCAGTAAAACAGCTGTGCCCTGTAACTTAGTATCAGTATTTGGAGTGTACTATAGTGTATGAAATTACCTAAACAAAATGTTAGACTTTTTTACTACTAAAAAACATACTGATAGTATATACCAGTGGTTTTCAATCTTTTTTCATTTGCGGACCCCAAAAAATTTCAAATGGAGGTACGGACCCTTTTGGAAATCTTAGACAGTCTGCAGACACCCAGGGGTCTGCGGACCACAGGTTAAAAACCACTGGTATATGCTATCTTTTTCAGTGGTCCCCAAACTTTTCAGGGGTGCATCCCCCTTACCACTGTCTGCACCCCCCCACCCCCAGGCCGGGAGCAGGGCCACATCTCCTGGGATGTGGGGGAGGGCGGACGGGGTAAGTAAGGGGGCTGGGAATGGAGCTGGGGGTGGGAGCGGAGCCGCAGCCAGGCTGTGAGGGGAGCTGGCAGCTGGGCCCGTGGCCAGATGCGGAGCTGCAGCTGAGGCTAGGGATGGGGCAAGGCACGGGGCCACGGCAGGGCTGCAGTTGGCGGTGGGGCCAGACCAGAGCTGGGGGCAGAGCAGGGCTGGGTGGTGCTACCTCTCTGCCCCCTGTGGGGGCTGGCCTGAGTCCCACCACACCTCTCTGAACATTCCTGTGTGCCCCCACAGTTTGGGGACCTCTGATCTGTATACATACATATATATGTAGGCCATGTTATCTGCAGCACCAGAGCTCTACTTGGCACAACAGAGGTGGAGGATATCAGATAGCTAGTTGCAAGTCCCTTATTCTCTGGATAATTCTGTGCTGCCCCAAGCCCTGGGGATGGCTCTAAACTCTAATTCTTCCACCAGCTGGGGTTAGCCAAAGTTCAGCATGCTCTGGCCACACCTCATACACCAGAGGCTGCAGTGGGATGAGGGCAGAGCTGCTGGCCCTATGCTCACTGGGGACTCCCTCATATTAAAGGCAGCCACAACAGAAAAGATCTGGTAAGTTTCCACTCTTTTTGCACCACCCAACTGGAGTAGGGTAGAGAATCTGGCCCACTATATGAAGGGTCGTGTGTGCGGGTGTGTACACTACAGTGTATTTATATATATATGATTACTGTCATGCTGTCTGGAGTGACTCATGACCATGCATGCCTACTTCAGGGCAGACCATCAGAAACAGGGCAGACACCCCAAACTGGTGGTATGTTCTATAATTAGAATTCACCAAACTAGTAACAAATGTGAACTCCTGGATCACTATGACAGTCTTACCATGGAGTCATAGACAGTCGCCTTAGACTTTCCACTCTATCTTGCCATCTAGGCAAGCTGGACTTAGTGATAAATGGTCACTTATACCAAAATCACAGAATGTTCAGGTTGCTTCCAGTCCTAAGAGACCAGTCAATTGGTACCCTAGTTCTTACATCAAAGACAACGCCGTACGCACTCCTGTAATAAACTATCTAAAGAATTATTAACTAGAAAAAAGAAATGAGTTATTTACAGGTTAAAGCAAGCAAACATATACGCACAAATGAGTTACCATCTATGATTCCTAAAGATGACAGAGATGTGGCAATCTATCAATTCAAAATGTCTTTCAGGGCAGACCCAGGGGCAACCCCTGGGCATCTCTGCCTTCATTTAATGTCTCTGGCCCTCAGAGAGTTCAAACAGCAAAGAGATGAAAAGTCTTCATGTAAACTATTTTTATTTACCTCTTCCAGTATTCGAACCGATGGGTCAAGACCTTCTGGACATACTTCTCCATGGATGGATGGGGCAATTAACAAAGCTTTTGCCTTACACTGGCCCACTTAATTTTTGATAGTCCTCCTGGATGTGTGTGTGTTGGGCGGGGGGTGGGGTGGGGGGGGGAGGAAGGGAAGATTCCCGTTTCTGGATTCACAAGTTCAGAGCAAACATTTTCAAGGTTATAAAGCAAAACTTTTTTTTTTTTCTTCTAGCATGGAATACAGACATTACAAGTTAGATTAATGCATGCAGCAACTTACAAGCATTTCATAGAGTCTAAACACTAAATACATTCTTGTAAGACTAATGTCTACTTTGAACAAAACTAACATACGGGTAAGCTAGTTTGGTTTACAGCTATGAGTTTGTCAGTTCTTAGCTAAAGCCAACAGGTTTGGCCAGAACTGGCACTTGGTTTACCAGCATCACAATTACATGTATACATGATATCATATGTTATAAATAGACCAGGACTAATAGAGATACAGTTTTTATTCTCCTTATTTCACAAATGCACACAGGGACAGAATACTAGTTTTCAGTGGAATTAATTTGTAACAACAACTCTAGCCTGGCTACTGTTACAAAAACACTATAATAACAGAACATATTGCAAAACTTATCAAATAGGCTATAAATCAGTAGAATAATTAAATATATCTATATATGTATAAACAACTTACTTGTATTTATTGTGGACTCTCTCCACAAATCTATTTTAGTCTCACAGCCAAATAGAATTTTCATGTCATTGTTATGTTAAGTTGTACATCACACCTCTTATATTCCCCTCTATTTGGCCTTGAATAAAAATCAGTACAACAGTAATATAAATGGTATGAAAGTAGTCATGAACAGTAGCCCATCTGCACTGGACAGAATTCTACAAATCAATTAGACGGTCATAAAAAGCTAAACAGATGTGGATGAATCAACTGCAGAAATGAAATGGATTGAACTCTTACATTTATTGTTCATATATGACCCTTTTTAATAACTGAAGATGGGTAAATTACACTAATTAACCTTTAAAAATTAGATGATTTCTAAATAATAGGCTTTAAACAATACCTATTCTTTTCATTGTTGCTGTAAGTGTTTTGTTCATGACAAGGCATAGTTCCATTTGAAGATCTACAGAGGTGATTGTTTAAATGTGATTTTTCTCTTTCCTTGTCAGATTATTTAATACAATGCATGCTCCCTTCTCTCCGACAGTGCAAATCAAGTAGGCTCTGGCGGTAAGAAGAAGTAAAATTCAAATATTATACCTAGTAAAGCAAGACAGGATAATTCATCTACATGGAGGCAGGAGCGGGGCCAGGGTTTTTGGAGCCCTAGGCAGGGGTCCTTCTGTGCTCCCGGTCGTTGTCGGCAATTCTGCGGTGGGGGGTCCTTCCATGCTCCCAGTCTTTGGGGCACTTTGGCAGAAGGTCCCGGAGCGAGTGAAGGACCCGCCACAGAATTGCCGCCGAAGACCCAGAGCGCGGAAGGACCCCCCCGCCGCTGAATTGCCGCCAAGGGCGGCAAAATGCTGCCCCCCCCAAATCCTAGCCCCCTAAGCGACTGCCAAGGTCACCTAAATGGAAGCGCCGGCCCTACATGGAGGGCAGGTTTGCATCCCTCCGGTTGGTTTGGACTTTTCCCCTTTTTAGCTAGGGGTAAATTGGCTGTTGTGGAGGCAGGATAAGGCCATTCCCATCTCCACCAGCAACCTGCTTCTGCAAAAATGCTTTGCACTGCAAGAGACCAACCTGCTGCTCATGGCCAAGGCTGCAGTTTTCATCTGATATGAGGGCTCACCCTGCACTTGGGCTGATCAGTCAGTGTAGTCTCTGGTCCAGCCCAGAGAGGCCATACTGCTGTTGATGTAGATAGTGGTAGCTGAGGCTTTGCCAAAGTTGTTGGACATCCTGGCAGGTTCTACAGGAACCAACAAGGCTGCAGATTCCATGCCAGCTCGTGTCTTCAGACCATGGTCCCAACCAAGTCCCTTTGTTCCTTTAGGAGCCACTTCTTCACCTGTTATCCATAGGAGAAATAGTAGGCAGCAGTGGTAGGATTACATGGGAGCATGTAGGACTGTTCTTGCAGCAGGGACTTTTCAACCTAGCCACCTTAGTACCGTGACTGCCTCTCTCTCCATGACACTAGATACTGCAAGGAAAGTGAGGCAATTTGACTCCTGTGCTAGAACATGCTTCCTTGAGGACAGCACATCTGGCATTTGCCTATAGTATTTTCCACATTTCTAGTGTTACTACCTGCCCACCAATTATAGCTGCAGATTTCCCACACCCACTGTAGCACCAGTGGGAACATTAGTGCAAACAATGTGGCTTCCCATGTTCAGTGGCTTCCCATGTTCCTACTGCTACGTCAATTAAATCTACGCAGCTGGTTTTCCACAGATGATACACTCTATACCCTTGATGGGGAAATATTGGAGGATGTGAGAGGAACTTTGTGGAGATTTTATCTTCAAAAGTCTCCTCTCTCGATTTTCATTTGGAAGAGGATAATCTGGCCTAATATAATTCGATACTATGGGGTTGAAAGCTTTTAATTTATTCTCACAGATGCAAACAAACTTCTGGACTTCTTATTCATATAAAAATGCTGACGTTCCGTGTTCTGACCACGTAGCTTTTCTTCCAGATAATTTAGCTTGGCATTTTTAGGGTTAACGTTTCTCTGTGGAAGTGTAATTTCTTAATTAAAATTAAACAAAGAGATCACTTATTATTTATTTTTTAAAACTCCAGTACAGCTCAAAACAATAGATTGGGAAAAACAGTGAATGGTTCAAGTTTCCAAAATCACTGCTACTTCCTGCTGATGTGAGGGCTGTTCAAAAGGGTACTTCACTTTTTGGTTTATTTATTTAAATCCTGCACTCAGCTATAAGAAATTAGCCTCCTAGAGATGAATCACTCCCTAGTCAGGGGAATTTGCAGCAAAGAGGCAGATCACACATACATTCCGGAATCAGAAAATAAACTATCAACTGGTTTAGTATATTCCCCCATTCAATGTCTAAAATGGAGATGTCATGTATCTAAAAATGATGTGGACTCTAGTAGTTTAAAGAGTGATAACTGTTAGCACCCATTGTACTAGGGAGATGGATTCTTTTGGTGATCTGTTAACATGAAGCTCTTTAATAATTGAAAAATTATATTGCTGTGAAGAGCAGTAATTCTTCCCATGTTATTCTGAAGGCTGGTACTCTGACTGAACTTGGAAAGATAGCGAGTGCTCTACTGAACCCTGCTTTCAGATAGGCTAGAATGGTCTGCTGCATGACAAGGGAGAGAATCCTCTTCAATTATCTGTGAAATGTTCTGTGCTGTGGGTGGGATATGGATTTTTCTTGGCCTCTTGCGGTATACAATGCTCAGGCTTCTAATGTCAGTTTTTAGGCTTCTCAGTCAAAGCATACATCTTGATAAAGTAAACATCAGCAGAGAGAAGGTACAGCTACTTTCAGTACTGCTAGCTGGAGTACTGTACTTTGGAGTCCCAATTCCAAGGAGGACATAGACTCATAGAACTATAGGATTAGAAGGGGCTGCATGGGTCACCTCATCTAATCCCCTGCTAAGATGCAGGGCTTCCAGACAGAACAGAGAACAATTAAGGCCAGGTCTGTGTTAGAAAAGGTTTGCTAGTATAGTTATACCAGTATAGCTATACTGGCAAACCCCCCTACTGTAGATGGAGTGTATACCAGCAAAAAAGTTCTTTAGCTGGTATAGCTTATACTGGTTCAGTGAGTGAAATAAGTTATTCCAGCAAAAGCACTTTTATTCCATTGGACACTAAGCCTTTTGTCAATATAGAAATGTCACAAAAATACCCCTGCTCCTAGATGGCATTACTATGATAAAAGTTTCTACTGCAGAGCTGGCCCAAGAGATTTATTAAAGCTTTGGTCCTGCAAATTGGTCCATCGTCCATCTGTATGGAACCCCATCATCCATCTGTATGGAACAACTTGCAGACTGGGGCCTAAATTATGGTATGCACGTGGGCATGCTGTCTAATAATAGTTTATGTGAATAAATTATGGTTTTAGTTTTCTTATATTGTTTTATTGAGATCCTTGGGATGGATGACTAGAAATCAGGCATTTAATTAAGCAATATAATTTCTAATTAAATACATTTTTTTAATTTCAAAGAGGCTGGACATGAGCATGTGGAAATGTTTATAGGGCTATCAGCTGAATCCTTGCATATGGTACTGCGATGGGATGAGGATGTGCTGAATGTGAGAGTCCACTCACAAGAAAATAGTCTGCACAAAGTTACTGCAATACAACCCAGACTCAGGTACCTTCAGCTAGTGCTCAATTATAGGTCCCCACTGCCCTTGAGGAGAAGCAGTTCTGTACTCAATTAACATACCTCAAACCCAGGAGTGAAATACTGGCCCCAATGAAGTCAATGGGAGTTTTGTCATTAATATAATCAGTGGGGCCAGAATTTCACCACAGGTGTCCAAATGCTGAAGGTCGGGTGAGTTAACAAACCATACCTGCTTTCCCATTAACCCTCATTCTTAAAGGATTTTCTCCTATATATTACTATTATTATTTATTATTGTTGAATTACAGTAGCACCTATGGGTCCCAATGGCAGTTGTGGTTCTATTGTGCTAGGCACTAGGTAAAAACATAAGAAACAGTCCCTGCCTCAGAGAACTTACTAGCTAAATAAGGATCTCCTGGTGTTCAATATCATTCAGACTAGATTAGCCAATCTGGTGATCTTCCTACAGCAAAGTCATCCCCATCACCCTGATGCAGAACAGCCTCAGCAGCTAAGGTATAGTGATAGGTCTGATTTCTCAGTCCCTTCGCAGGCAAAACTCACATTTAGCTCAGTGGAGCTGTAGGTTTGAGAATCTTGGGATTGATGCATGAAGCAACTTCTAGCAGCTCTTTCATATAGGAGTATGCATGAGGTAAATTCACCAATATTAGTCACTTCTCTATTCCCCTACAAAATACTTTCTTTTCCTAGCATCTGCCAAATTGGGAGTGCTGCTAGCACTAATAAAGTAGTGCTTCCCCCTGGACTTGTGTTCTTAGTCCATGTTGCCAAAAGTCCAGCTATGTTCTTTTGCTTTTTGTGGGGAGGAAGAAGCACCATTAACTTATGTGGCTGGCTTCCTCTCCACAGAAGCTACTGCATAGCCATGAGGGAATGCAGCCAAAGACAACATGGTTCTGCTGGAGTTATGATGTTGGGGAAAGAAGTCACAGCAAGGCTGCAGAGAGGGGGACATCTCTTCATGTGGTTGTCTCCTGTCTCTGCCCATCTGGTCTTCTCTGCAGATCCCCAACAAGACTGGAAAGCCACACTCCCTGCCCATTCCATGGTTAACAGGGTTTATCTGATTTGAGTACATGCTTTTCTGGCAATTCAGTAAACTTTGTCATGACATTTCCTGGACTTCCCATCCCCCCGTTGTGAGCTTCTCCATGAACAGGATGCTCTAGCCTTTAGTAGTAATAGTGGGGTTTTTTTTGTTTGTTTGTTTGTTTCCTGATTATTTTAAATGACAAATAAGCTGTATGGGTCTTGCTCTGGTTGCACTGACCAGAAAAGCTATAAACAGAAGAGGGAGCACAGACTGGAAGTTACTCCAAAGGTAATAACAAAATGTTTTTAAGTACATCAGAAGCAGGAAGCCTGCTAAACAACCAGTGGGGCCCCTTGATGATCAATATACAAAAGGAGCGCTTAAAAACGATAAAGTCATTGCGGAGAAACTAAATGGATTCTTTGCTTCAGTCTTCATGGCTGAGGATGTTAGGGAGATTCCCAAACCTGAGCTGGCTTTTGTAGGTGACAAATCTGAGGAACTGTCATGGATTGAAGTGTCACGAGAGGAGGTTTTGGAATTAATTGATAAACTTAACATTAACAAGTCACCGGGACCAGATGGCATTCACCCAAGAGTTCTGAAAGAACTCAAATGTGAAGTTGCGGAACTGTTAACTAAGGTTTGTAACCTGTCCTTTAAATCGGCTTCTGTACCCAATGACTGGAAGTTAGCTAATGTAACGCCAATATTTAAAAAGGGCTCTAGAGGTGATCCCGGCAATTACAGACCGGTAAGTCTAAAGTCTGTACCGGGCAATTTAGTCGAAACAATAGTTAAGAATAAAATTGTCCGACACATAGAAAAACATAAACTGTTGAGCAATAGTCAACATGGTTTCTGTAAAGGGAAATCGTGTCTTATTAATCTATTAGAATTCTTTGAAGGGGTCAACAAACATGTGGACAAGGGGGATCCAGGGGACATAGTGTACTTAGATTTCCAGAAAGCCTTTGACAAGGTCCCTCACCAAAGGCTCTTATGTAAATTAAGCTGCCATGGGATAAAAGGGAAGGTTCTTTCATAGATTGAGAACTGTTTTAAAAGACAGGGAACAAAGGGTAGGAATAAATGGTAAATTCTCAGAATGGAGAGGGGTAACTAGTGGTGTTCCCCAAGGGTCAGTCCTCCGACCGATCCTATTCAACTTATTCATAAATGATCTGGAGACAGGGGTAAACAGTGAGGTGGCAAAGTTTGCAGATGATACTAAACTGCTAAAGATAGTTAAGTCCAAAGCAGACTGTGAAGAACTTCAAAAAGATCTCACAAAACTAAGTGATTGGGCAACAAAATGGCAAATGAAATTTAATGTGGATAAATGTAAAGTAATGCACATTGGAAAAAAATAACCCCAACTATACATACAATATGATGGGGGCTAATTTAGCTACAACAAGTCAGGAAAAAGATCTTGGAGTCATCGTGGATAGTTCTCTGAATGTCCACGCAGTGTGCAGAGGCGGTCAAAAAAGCAAACAGGATGTTAGGAATCATTAAAAAGGGAGACTGAGAATATATTATTGCCCTTATATAAATTGATGGTACGCCCTCATCTCGAATACTGCATACAGATGTGGTCTCCTCATCTCAAAAAAGATATACTGGCACTAGACAAGGTTCAGAAAAGGGCAACTAAAATGATTAAGAGTTTGGAACGGGTCCCATATGAGGAGAGATTAAAGAGGCTAGGACTCTTCAGCTTGGAAAAGAGGAGACTAAGGGGGTATATGATAGAGGTATATAAAATCATGAGTGATGTGGAGAAAGTGGATAAGGAAAAGTTATTTACTTATTCCCATAATACAAGAACTAGGGGTCATCAAATGAAATTAATAGGCAGCAGGTTTAAAACAAATAAAAGGAAGTTCTTCTTCACGCAGCGCACAGTCAACTTGTGGAACTCCTTACTTGAGAAGTTTGTGAAGGCTAGGACTATAACAGAGTTTAAAAGAGAACTGGATAAATTCATGGTGGTTAAGTCCATTAATGGCTATTAGCCAGGATGGGTAAGGAATGGTGTCCCTACCCTCTGTCTGTCAGAGGATGGAGATGGATGGCAGGAGAGAGATCACTTGATCATTGCCTGTTAGGTCACTCCCTCTGGGGCACCTGGCATTGGCCACTGTCGGTAGACAGGATACTGGGCTAGATGGACCTTTGGTCTGACCCGGTACAGCCTTTCTTATGTTCTTATGCAGCTTTTTGGCAGGAATAGTCTTACTGGCAGTGAAGGTTGGGGAGGCGGAGGGAAGGAGGTTGCTCCTGGAACCGCTAGCTATCAGTGTACAGTGACACATGAAGTTGCTTTTCCATTTTTAAAATGTGCAGCTGTTTGTTGTTGTTTTTTTGGTGGCTAATTGGGTCTGTGCCAGTATGTGGCCTCTTTACAATAGTGATATTTTTACTATAGGAAAGCAGTACTATTCTCTAGTAATGGAATCAATGTGTGCCTTAAAAATTATGATAGAATAGGTCTGGCATGTATAGAACCATAGATGGATGATCTGCAGATGGCTACTGCCCTCTCTAAAATCTAGCACTGGTTTATAACACCAGTATTTCCTCTGGTTCTCCTCCTCCATCAGAAATTGCAGTCAACATGTGACCTTACCAATAGGTATCACCGCTGGTACTAAAAATTGGGAAAAAAATAATTGACCTGTAAATTTCACTGAGGAAGTAATGCTGGGAACTACCTTAAGCTTAGTTATAGACTGTTATAAAACCAATTTATTGGTTATAAAAGGTTAAGTTAATGTTTGCCGGGGCTATAGAAAGGCTTTACATCCTCTTTGCTTTAAGGACTGAAAATTAGGTTCTGTGATCTTAAATGTAAAGAGAGGCTGCTATAAGGGGGAACTCGGATACAGGTACCAATCATCTAGCCATGCTTTGGCTTCAGTTGGCTTTTAGGTGTTTAAGGCTGAAGTGTTTCGTAAGATTAAGCTTTATTTTATTGTCTGATTTTGTTTGACTAATCTTTGTGCACATGGTAAATTACACTGAATCGCTTAATAGTGTAAAAAAAAAAAAAAAAGCCCACTTACCAAATATTTTGAAGTAATTTTAATAACAACTTAGTAGTAATGTAGCAAGTAATTACATGTAATAGTTTATTGTAACTGGTAACTAATTCAATGACTAAATAAAACCTGTTACCTAGTATAATTAGAATTTACTATGGATTATTAAATATAAAAATTGTAATAGGAAGAAATAGGATTGATTCTCCTTTATCAAGTTTTTATGGCTCATTCTGAACCAAATCTTTTTTTTTTTTTAAAGTTGTGGTCAACTCTTGATGCTGAGAATCTTCTGCTTCTGTAAGAATAAAATGTTTGTTCTGCAGTGATACTAGGTTAATGTTGATGTTAAGTGGTTGAAACACAAATGGGAATAGGAAAAAACACTTTTTTTTTCTTTTTCTTTTCTGGATTCACAATTTCTTTGTCTGCGCTCTAAAGCACAGACAATCAGTTTGGTTTTCTGAAGGAAATGTTTTTATTTTACAGCAATATTTTTCATGCTTTAATTGGTGCTATTGTTTTTGAGGGTTCCAGGGCTGAATCATGTAAGAACGCTAAATTCATAGGCCTGTGTGCTCCCTTCCATTAACATTAGCTGAAGGGTGCCAAACCCATCATAGTCCATGAGTGTGTATGAAGCAGGTGTATTTGGATAGGGGCATGACTGGGTGAGCAGTTCCACACCATATTCCTTTTCTTTCTTGATTTGATGGGGGCTCCTCTCTTAACAGCATAGAAGTTAATGATGCTCCAAGCAACATTAATTCCCACTCCCCAGTTGCACTCCTTTTGAAGGGGAGAGATTGGCACCAGTAGGAATGTCAACAAAAAGATGATTCTAGAGTGAGACTTGCTGCCGTAAGCTGGAAAGAGGTAGCCTCTTATTGCTTCCTTCACTACCCCTCCCAGATATATATGGGGTTTTGGAGGCTGTGACACCTCCCCTTTCTATGGGGAAATCCTCCGCTGATGACAGTTGGCATAGCTCCATTGACTACAATGAAATGACACTTATTTACATCAGCTGAGGAACTGGTCCTATGACAGAAGATCCTTCAGTGGGATTCACAAGGCAGACTTAGGCACTTACCTGCCACTTTAAGCACTTAAATCCAAAATTTAGACCTCCAACACTCCTGCTCAGCTACTGCTTAACCTTCCTCAGTAAAAGTCCCCGAGGATCCTAAACTTCTGTAGGAGGGCATGCACACAGCAGTCTCATTCCTGACACTACCAAGCACCTCAGTGCCTAATTCATGCCTGTGCCCCAGTGGGATTCACAGACTAGGTATTCCCTGCTGGGCCTGATCCAGCAGATGTATTCAGAGGCCACCTAAGCGCACACCTACTGGCTGGAGCCCCATGGAAAACAGCTGCTGGAGCCTCTTTTATGCTCAGTAGCCTAGTGATTAGAACACTCAGGATGTGGGAAACCTAGGTTCAAATCCCCACTCTGGCTACTGCAGAGTAGGGATTTTGGGTCTCTCACCTCCCAGGTGCATGCCCTAATTGCTGGGCTAGAGGGTATTCTTGTGGTGTTCTCTCTCCTGTTAAAATACTTAATCATTGGAGCAGGGACTTGAACTTACCTCTCCTACATTCTAGGGAAAGGCCCTAACTACCTGGCAATAGACTCATTCATTGTGCCAGAGAGAGACTATTTAAATATTTTTTTAAACTACTGTCAAGCAGCATGGAGAAAACAGCCCTGAGCACTGTGATCCTGATGGTCATCAATATGAATAGGTTGCTCCACTTGTATTAGCAGTAACATGGTCTTTGGATGGGTTGGGAGACAGCCACAGCAATCTGGATGGAGAAAGAAGAAATTGCAGTTACTTCAGCAGGACACTTTCCTGGAGTGCCATTTCTGGGCTCAGCCAATGAGTGCTGACGGGGGAGAAAAGATAGCAATACAGAACTAGGGTAACCAGGGAGGAAGCTCAACCTTAATGAAATGTCTGTCAAGTTTTTCCACAATAAAACGTTCACTGATCTTGTCCATGCATATTTTCCATGTCTTCTTTTGCTTGAGTTGGAGATATTTCAGATAAGCACCTGATAAGGCCCCTGTCTATCAGGGTCATAGCATTAGAGATTGGGGGGGGGGGGGGGGAGGGGGAAGAAAGAAATACAGCACCATTATGGGGACAATAATTATAAAAAGTTGCTTCACCTCCACCCCCTCAGTTTTGGGATGCCATTGCCCTCTGCTCTTCCCAGGCTGGGGTGTGCTTAGAGAGCCCTTTCTGTAGGGCCCCTGTACTCGTGCTAAGTCAGGGGTTGGTAGTGTGCAGCTTAGTAACTGCATGTGCACCCTGTCTTTATGTTGGAGGATATTACCCTGCAATGTGTCCCCAAGAAGCAAAGGAAGGTCTTGTTCAAAAAGAATGGGCAAACCAGGAAGATATGCAGCACTATTATTTACCAAGAGTGAAAGGGAAAACCACCTATCCTGGCAGCCCTGAGAAATCTGCATTGCCTTGCAATGTGTTTGCCAAAATAGAGCACTATCTTTCCCTTTTGAGCTGAGTGTGATCAAAATGGCATCTGCACCAGAGACTAAGGGACAAGAAGGTGGGAGCTGAGCGGCTTTGCCCCTATGGAACAAAGTTGTTCAAGTCCCACTATTGTAATACAGCACATAATACTTAGTGGTGGTCCCCTCCAAAGCAGTTTCAGGCTGACTTAGCCCCAACAAACCCAAATGCAATCTACAGCACCGGGGTCTTTGGCTTGGGATCTGACATTCTAAAGAGATCTTTCCTACCAGAAGAAGATTCTCCTGGGAAGACCTCTGTAACCACTCAAGACCCCACCCACCCCAGGTGTCATGACTCCCACCCCTCCGCTCTAACCACTAGACTTGCTGTTCTGCAAGTCCAGGCTTGGTTACTCTGAGTATGTGGCTCTGCCTGTGTGAACGTGCCATGAGTTAGAAGCACAAAGGGTGTACCCAGCTGTGTAACAGTATTTAAGAGGGGAAGTGACATTGAGTCTAGAGTACCTCAAAACAGTAGAGGGCACATAATTAAGTCTTGTGCAGCAATGCCATGTGGGATACCAATGGCAGAGCTTCCAGAAGCAAAATATTGTTACAGCCACACAAACCTCATGTGGGGGGAGGGAGGGAAACCCTCATTCGGGAATAGTTAGTTATTTCACTTCCAAAGCAGCTTTAATTGATGTGGTATAAGACACCAGATAACTTAGAAAAATAAAACACTTATGTGGATGCAAAGCAGTTTATTTAAAAAACAAAACAAAAAACTGTTGAATGTAGGGCCTTGCCTACACAGATCTCCTCTCACTGACTTCATACATTTAATCAGCTTATTAAATGAGTGGCCTGGTCTAGATTAAGGAATGTTTAAAAATACATTAAGTAGCATTTAAATAAAGATTAGCTCATGGGTTAATACCTACTGTAGAAACTTTTTTTAAGTGTTTAAATCCTAGTTAGCTAATTGTGGTCAGTCTTTACAGGGCTATTGAAAAGTGGGTGCAGTCTGCCTCTATACACCTGTGTATCATTTATCTGTAATCACATCTTTGTCTAGTGATGTATTATGGGTGTATGTATTTCTGAAGCCTGGGAGAAAATGACAAACATTTACCAAAACAATTTGCTCTTCCTGTGCATACTCTTGATTTTGTGTTACCATATTTCTTTTTCAAAGATGACAAATTCACTCACACATTAAGTATTTTGTTTTATTTCACAAAATTACTTGTTACTTACATGAACACTAACATTTTAGTTAAGGTAGCCCTTTTGAATATTATTATTCAAAAGATTTTTCCCTCTGATCAAGAAAAGCACAGATGAAATACAGATTTTGCACAGTTAAATTAAAGCAGTTTTTCACAGCTGAATAATAAGGTAGATCCTCCTTTACAACAGAAGGGAATAGATTTTTAGAATGCTACTTGCAATGCATTCATCATTTTAAAGACAACCTAAGGAACTTGATATACATTTTTTGGGCAATACTATTGCAAGTTTCCAAAAACATCCAAATGAGAGTGTTAATATGTAAGCTTTATTTTCATTACTAAAGTCATCCTGGGTGAAGAGTACTCGTATAAGTCTATAAGAGTTAAAACGAGATGAGATTTAGGAAATTTCATCAAAGAAGATCATCAACCTCCTTGGACTTTGCTTCATTCGTTTTTCTCAGTAATGCTTGTTTAAGTGCATTGATCTTCTCATCAAGTTCAGCCAGTGAATATTTCTGTTTTGAAAAAAAACCCAATAATTTACACATTGGAACTGCTACACAAATGTTCAAGCACAACTTCACATTTTACTACAGGAGTTGTCATTCCATACTGAAACTCTTGATGTTTCAGTGCTAAGATGAAAATACTGTACATTCAGAAATTTATTTGAAAACTGAAGTTACCTACAGAGATCTTGTAACTACCTCAAATTAGCAGGAACAAAAAAGGCTGAATATTTGACTCTTCAGCAACAGAACAAACAATGGTTAACTATTTTAACAATTGATGAAAAGTATATGACTTCTCAAATAGCTACACACTACTGCTCGACAGATTTTCTACTAAAATATTTTTAAAATTTGTGCACTGAAACATATGTACAACCACACAGCTGAAAAACTGGTATTTGAAGGGAACTCAGCAACCCAACATATAGCTAACTACACATAGAAAGCAATTACGCTGGCTGTGCACTTTGACAATACTGTAGTAAAATGTGGAACTACTCTGTAGTTGAAGCATTTCATAAATTAAGGTAAGTAAAAGTTAATGGCACTTACATGGGGTAGTTGGACTTTCCTCCTTTTGCCAGAAAAATTCTAGAGGGAATAAAGATTAACCACAGACTTAATACATAGAGGCAGATCATGGTGTTGTGGAGTCCTGGGCCAGAGCAAGTGGGGGCCCTTCCCTACCCCTTCCACCCACTTTCCCCCTACACCGGGGTCTTGCCCTGCCTGCCTGGCACTCCAGCTGACGAGTGGGATCGTAGTGCGGGGATGCCCATTTTTCCAGGGCCCTGGGCCACAAGCCCTATTGGCCCAGTAGCTAATCCACCACTATATAGCATCCTCAGAGGATTCCTTAGTCTAGAAGATCTCTTATCACTGATACAGGAGTAAGTCTTCAGAGCACTGAAGGGAACACTGACCATCATTCCATAGATACCAAGAAATCCTCTTCAATTAAGTGAATTTTAGGGGTGGGAGAAATCCCAAGCAAAAATCAACCAACCTACTGCTTTTCCAGAGAACAGCCAGAAGCTGCTCAAACTTCTTTACGCTGCACAGCCTGTATAACCCAATTATATCCTAAACGAAAGCCACCTTTAGAGGTAAAGGGTAGTTTGATATTTAGTGGATGCCTTGTCCATGCCAGTGTTTCTCACCACTGCTAGTGTCAATGGTGCAAACATTCATGCAGACAGTACCAATATACTGCTGGAAGTTTAGGCACTGACCTATGCTAGCTGTACCACTGCTAGCGTAAATTCCATCCAAACACCTATTGGTACCCAGAGAAGATCCCAAAGCACTTTGTGGGGGGAAACTCAACATAAGCAGAAAGCTCCCTCCTGCACTACCTTTAATTTCCAAATAGTCTCAAGGTGTAGCTCCATGTACAGCACAGAGAAATCCAAGTAAAATCTTAGGGCTGCATTTAAAATTTAAAGTATTGCTGTTTTACTCTTTCTACCAGAAGGCTCCCTCATCTGCTGGTGTAATTAGGAGAGATATTCAGTCAGGAAGTGAAAATCCAGGGGAGAGGGCTAGTCCATTTTAGTGACACGGGAGGGAGAGCAGGAGAACTGAAGAACAAACATTTTCCCAGGTAATTAACATGTAGTAAGAGCCGAGGCAGGGTTCCCTCCTTTGCCCACTCGGTATACCCTCACTATCAACCCCATCAGCTGCTCCCTCAGTGCTCCAGGGTAACAGCTGAATCCCAGGGCTCTTCTCTCTCTGACAGACAACCTGTGGATCTCCTTTCCAGAGGATGTTGAAGGCCAAGACTATAACAAGGTTCAAAAAAAGAACTAGATTAAGTTCATAGAGGATAGGTCCATCAATGGCTATTAGTCAGGATGGGCAGTGATGGTGTCCCTAACCTCTGTTTGCCAAAAGCTGGGAATGGGCAAGGGGATGAATCACTTGATGATTATCTGTTGTGTTCATTCCTTCCTAAACACCTGACATTGGCCACTTTTGGAAGACAGGATCTGGATCTGGACGGACCTCTGGTCTGAACCAGTATGGCCATTCTTATGTTCCCCCTTAAACAGGGCAGATGGCCTTGTTGGGCACCTACTTCTCCTCAGTCCCCTACAAATGTCCCTTGCCCCCTTCTGAAATGCAGATTTCTGCCTCTACGAGCCTCCTCAGTGACCTGGATTCCCTTTACTGAAGAAGGGAGCCTTCAGGTGGGGCACTTTTGAGCCACGTGCCTCCATACTCTGTAGCTTCTACCCTAAGCAGATTCCTGTCTCCTACATTTCCAACAGGAAGCTGAAGCCCCCTAGGGGGGGTAAAAAGAAATTAAAAATTGAAAGTTTAACGGGCAGCCCAAATGTGTGTTTTACTGGCTAGGAACTTCAAATATGAGTTAAACTAAAGAATTGGATCCCAGAATCGGACACTTGCTGAAAAGGCCTATATTACATGAAGTTTTGAATCTCTTTCAATAGCAGTTCTATGTATTTATAAAGACAGTCAACCTGAAACTAATCAATTTTAAAACTTTTAGCTACTAATATTCCAAATAATAAGATTTCTGTAACTGGGCATTAGAGAAACATCTTTTCCAGTTTCACTCTGCATGTGCTAGTTTTTTGTGAAGCCAGCTCAACTGTTTCCCACTGTGGTTTAAGCCTTTCATATAGTGCAAAAATATAAGAGTCTTTCATGCACCTATAAACTCTTTTTACTTAACTATGCACTGTTCTGCTGGGGGAAGCATTAAATTTGTTTGCTAATTTTCCATATTTCAGAAAGAGGCAAAAATATACACAACTTTCACCGCTTATGCACAATTACTAACAGAATTTGGTCTGAAGACCAGCTTAAAAAAAGCATTGGACGACATAAAATAATCTCCAAGCAATTTATCTTTCTTCCCATGCCCCATGCTTTTGTCTGTCACCCCTTCCCTATTCCAGTATTGCCAATTTCAAGAGCTCGAAAATCATGATAAAAAAATCATTTTTCAGATAGATTATATTGTTTTTTCAGTTTCTTGATTTTTGAACCTCCCCCTGCCAATCCCCACTGTGAGAGAGACAATTAGTTTTGCCAACGCTCCCAAATTCATTGGGAAAGGTGATTTTGGCCCCTGCTACAGAAGCTTTCACCCCCATCTCCCCATAACCTGCCCAGCAATTAATTCTGTCTCCCACCATCACTTCAGCTCCTGTCAGGCCCCCTACCATTAGTCAGTCCACCTCAGTTCAGTTCCCCACATTAGCCTCACTTCTGCTCCTCCTGGGGTTCTTCACACCCCTCTCCCAGGCTTAGGGAAGCTGCAGCAGGGTCCCCTCTCCCCCTTCACAAGCTGGCAGATTGGGAGGGGGAGGAACAGAGGTATTATCCTGTCCATCTTTCTCACAGGAGGGAGTGGAACCGCCTTGAGCTGCATGGCTCTTTGCTCTCTCTCCTCCTCCTTCCCCTCCTGTGAGAACAGCGATCAGAAGGGACTGGCTCTGCGAGGGCGCTGGAACTTCTCGTGTCATTGAGAAAGGAATTCCAGCATCTCCTGAAACCCTGTCACTTGCAAAAAAACATTGAGTTGGCATTAGCGCTGTTCCTCACACCAGTTCTTGACACTAATTCTCTATGTTCATTAAAATGTAATCATATTGTGTATAAAAGCAAGACATCGTCAACTGAATGAAAGCCATACTTTCGCTCAATTTAAGTTTTTGTAGTTTAGAAATTTCATATTTCTATGGAAAAAAGTGTTTATGCAACTATCAAAATAGTATCTACCAATATAAATAAGATCTATTTCCTATATCTAAGATTTAAGAAAACAAAAAACCCCAAACACATTTAGGTGTGCTGAATAATGGAAGTTAGAGAGAATTACTTACCACAGAGAGAAAATATTCAGGGGACATTCCTTCCAACTCAAGAATTTTATCTTCAAGCTTTTTAATTCTCTGATAAATATCTCTAGGTACTGGACCACCTTGATGGAACAGTCCAAATAGGAAGAGTCAGGAAACCATCTGAATAACTAACATTACTATAAGCTTAAACTTTATAGTAGGGCTTGAAGAATTCACCTACTAGCCAGAAGATGAGATGAAAAAGGTGGGAGGGGGAAGGGTAACCAATATGGTCTGATGAGAAGCCAAGCCCTATTCAGTTGCCAGGAGAGGAAATGTTGCTGGAAGTAAGGTGCTGTTCCTGGACCCTGCATGGAAGCTCATTCATTAGCCTCCAATGTGTGGTGAATTTAAAATTCCATCCTCTCTACCTAGAGGGAGGGATAAGATTTGCCACTTTCCATTCTGCAGCTGCAAAGAAGGAGTCTCAGCTTCTTTACCCTTCTCCTATGTGGGTTTTTTTTTTTTGGAGGGAGGGGCAGGGGGAGGATTGGTGCCTCAGTAACTCTAGTCCCTGGCTCCGTCTCATTGCTTCACAAAAATGCAGGAACATGAAACTGAAGCTAACAGTGTTTTGAAAAGCAGTAGTCATACTGACTAGTGTGCAGAGGTTCTGGAACTGTCTGCAGACTATGAGCAGAGGTACTGGAGCTGTCTGCAGACTCCGGAAAAAAACAACAACACTATCAGATGACACGTGAAAGTTATCTTTCCAATCCCCAGGGCTAGAAATTGTTTTTAGTGAATGTAAGTTCTGTAGAAATTGATGACAAGCACTAGTGGTGATTGGACAAATGGATTTTTTGAGACATACTTTAGTTCTAAAACCCTTATAGCTTAGAACAGCAATGATTTTGAAAAAAAAAATTAAGCCTAAAAGAAACTTAAGTCCATCTTCATGCATGTTGCATCTAGGATTTAAAACAAAACAAAACAAAAAAACCCCCATACAGTAGGTTACAGGAGACTTAATACTGGTAAATTTTAAAAGGCAAACCCATTAGTTAGTAGCATGTATTTTACTCTATTCATTAATCTTCTGTTCCTTCTGATAGCTGCCCATGTGCAACTAGACATTAGCAGGCACCTCATGCACCACCATTCTACTGATTATGTGGAAACCTACAATCCCATGTGGTAGTGCACCAAGCATCACCACTTCAAATAGGACGCAGCTAACGGCCATCAGCAGAGAGCAGGTGGTGACAGGTCACCTATGGGTCCAACATAGATATCTAGAACTGCACTGGAGGGAATTCACCATTAGAAATGAAAGAACAGGTGTCCTGACGACAGTTGCCTAATTCACTGTGGGGGAGCAAGGTTGGGGGAGAAGAAGTGTTTGAGAAAGACAGCCTGCTGTTTCCTGGGATTTT
Organism: Chrysemys picta bellii; assembly: GCF_011386835.1. NCBI lineage: Eukaryota > Metazoa > Chordata > Testudines > Emydidae > Chrysemys > Chrysemys picta. Next base: position 110,193,171 of record NC_088794.1, read on the forward strand.
ACCACAACATCTTGGCCTATGACTCAGCTGTCTCGTCCATGTACTAAACAGAACTGACCATACAAAAACATGCAACGTGATGAGGCAGATTTTATAGTACTCCAATTTATAGATTGCTATGTAAGTATTTAGCCCAGTAGCAGCTTTCAGGATGAAAGGTAAACATATGTGTGGTACCCTGGAGACACATTTAACCTGTTTTTTTTTTTTCCAAAGTAGTAACTAATGTGGCCCCACCATGCTTTTATTCCCTCTATTGGCTGCCCATCCACATCTTTACCTTAAATCAGTTCCAGCTCTGATCTGATTCCATTAAAGAATCTAGCCCAACCCTTGCCAAGGCAGCATTGAAATAAGTATTAAAGCTGTCGTTGAGCTTTAACTTTCTTCTCTACTTCTCCACACTTCTCTACTTTTGGAGCACACCCAGACCGTATTTGGGAAGCCAGTCACAAAATGTCATAGCAAGTCCTGGTCAGGGTTTCAAATAGTTTTTCCTCCCTGTTTCCCCTTATGGCTGGGAAAGCTTTGGCAGGGAATAAAGCTTTCTTCCTTCAAGGCTGCTCTCTGCTTAGCAGCTGTTATTTAAAACTGCTCCCCTTTCACTCCTCCTAGCGCTGCTGTCTTTTACTGTAGTGGTAGTAGGAGGACAGCAGTGCTAGGAGAGAGCTACTCTGACTGCTGGTGAGCAGAGAACAACCCTGCAAAAATCCCCCCCACCCCTTTTCTCCTCTGAAACAAGAAGCCGGGAGTGGGTGTCTAAAGCAGGTCACATTGTGACACCTGGAGATTTCCTGTGCAGTTGCTAAGAGAGGAGAAAGATGAACTTGAGGCTTTTCCCAGGGCTGTTGACTTGGCCAGGAGTTGAGCGGAGATGGATAGGAACTGAGTTGAGACTGAGATAGCTTACCTTACCTTGCAGTGTTTCAGCTGGCCTGACCCTTATAGAGAAAATTCTGCCACCTACTACTACAGAGATGTGCTGAAAAGCATGCAATCCACAGTCACAGACTGAACTTGAAACCTTGCCTAACTGTACGATATTAGTGATAATTACAGTACAATCGAATATATTAATCACACAATTAAAGCATATGGTACAAACCTGTTTGTAACCGTAAATGAGCTTCAATGTTTTGCAGTCTTTCCTCTACTGCTTGGTTTCCACAGTCACGAAGCAGGATACTTGCTTTATGATTGGACCTGTGTGTTCCTTCAGATCTAGTCTGGGGACCATAGGTATTTACAACTCTAGAAACTAGGTTAAAAGAGGTTTCACGATTACCACATATGCACACGTAGTCAGTTCTTCTCATATCAAGAACTTTTTCATTTAAGTAATAATGTAATAAAAATGTTTTTAGATCAATAATTTTTTTTAGTACAGTAGTTTTACTAACTTCACTGTGATAACCAAGCTAACTTTACTACAACTTTTAATGTGATGAAAGTCCCAAAGACATTGAAGACTAGAGGTTCAAAGTATACTGCCTAACTAAAAATTAGGTATGGATAAAAATAACTCAAAGCTTTAATTTCTCTTTATCTGAGGCAAATGGCAATTTCTCTTCACACTTTCCTGTGGCAAACATTCAAGAATGTTTTGAGTCAAGTTGTATTTGTCTTTTAGCTGCTAATCTCAATAACAGCAATGGTTAGATTAGTAGCTGAAAAACAAATAACATCCAATCTAAATTAATGATTGGCTAGAGCTAGTGTGAGTGGGAAGAAAAGTCGAGAAAAAGCCATGACCTAACATTATGGGCTGCATTACAACTACCACTATGTTAACAAGTAGAATATAGAAGGAAAAACAATTACAAGAATTAGCAGAAATATTAGCAAAGGAGTTCTCAATGTTTTGTTATTTGGGTTTGCAACCTGAAAGTCTCGTTGGATCCTTCGCTGATTCTGGATGCTCAGATAGCTGTGGCCAAACATGCTTTTTTCCAACCAAGTCAAAATCTCTTGAGCAATCTGTGTGGACTTTGACAAACAACATTATCCATTCTTCCGGGTGGTCTTACTGCACTGTGCTGTACCTGAACACCATTCAGGAAACTTCAGATGGTGCAGCATGCTACTGTGGGCTTACTGAGCATTTCAAGCAGAGAGCAAGTTACACTTGTGCTCCAGAGTCTGCATTGTCTTTGTTTCCAATTCTTTTCCAGGTGCAAATAAATGTACTGGTTTTCACCTATCAAAAGGTCTGAACAGTATGGGTCTGGGCAACCTTTTCTATAATACTGTGCTGAAGTCAAGACACTTCAACTAACAGCCTCAGGTTTAAAAAGGAAGGGACCTTAACGCTGGGCCTCACTTCTCCAATCTTCCTCCTGGCACAACAGAAAATGATTAAGCTTTGCAACATGCTATGACGCTAATCTACTGTATTATCCTAGATTTTTTCTAAAAGGGTGATTGAGTGGGTAGCACAAGTAGACTTTCAATTTTCAGGAGGCGGGGTACTCTTATTGTTGTATTTCAAATAAGTTGTACATGTGCCTAGACAGCAATGAACAGGCACATTTTTGCACACTTAAGTTCAGCACTTGGGAGATCTTGGGTCAATTCCCTGCTCTTCCAGAGTTCCCGTGTAACTTTTGGCAAAGCACTTAGCTTCTTTGTGCCTGGACAGCAGTACTTCTCTACCTCCTATGGTGTTGTGAGAATAAATATATTAAAGACTCTGAGGTGTTCAGATACTACAGTGATGGGGACCATATAATTCCCTAAATAGACAGAGTATAAGGATTATTTTATACACCTTTTTTTCCCTGTTTTTTCCAGTTTTCCCCCCTTTTGAGATTTTTTTGGGGGGAGAATCTTGCTCGCTGGGTTGTCCCCTCCCATGCAGTGCTGCTGTACCCTCTCCATTAGCAGAACAGTACTGGGAGGAGATGGCAAGGGTTTAAGACCTCCCACAACACTGGCCAAGGATCTGAGTGGGGATGGAGAAGAGATCAAAACCTTCCATTCAGGATGGTTGGAGCAGTCTTTTCTTCCGCATCTGGCAGTGCCCACTCAGCAGCAAGTGAAGGAGCATTTAATAGCTGAGCAATCCCTGTGATAATGAAGAAAATGTAAAGCCTTGCAGTACAATAATTCTGTAATTATAACTTAAGCTGGGCTTGCCTCCCATTTCAATACAACTATTTTGGTTAGAGGGACATTCATAATTTTTTTAAAAAAAATCAAATCCTTAGCTATATTGCTAAAACCAATTTAGAATATTAAATGCAAATAATTCTTAAATTTTTCACCTACAAACTGGGATTTTTGGTTTCTTTCTTTTTTTTAAATCTCATCTCAGACAATGAAGACAGACTAGTTTATTTTTGCTTGTAGTAAAACACACCTTTAGGTTCTCATGCACTAGCACCATGCTGCTGGCTTTTGGGTGGAAACTGTGCAGGGGGAATGATTCAAAACTGCTTTTATTAGACTGAAAGTCAATACAAACGTTTCATTGATATTTTTAATGTTCTATACAAAAATGTACACATTTCAGTTGAGCCACATTTGATGAACATTGTCCAGGTGGGGACAATGCCAGATTGTGGCAAATATATTTTGAGGACAAAAGTACATAGATATTAGCTAATTACTGCTTACCCTTTACGTGACTCTTAAATCCAGGATAAGGTGTGAAAACTGCATCTGTTCTGGCACAGCTGTTCTCTAACGAAATTTTTTTAAAAAAAGAGAGAGACCTTAAGTGCATATTTGTAAATTAAAATGCTCTGACCACTGGCTTTTTGGCTTTTGGCACATCAAATTTAAATTCCTCTTCCTCCAAGGTATGAAAGGCCTAGGCCCCAGTCCTGTGAACACTTATACACAAGTGGACCAATTGAGTTCAATGGGACTACTCACCTATATAAAATTATTCATATGTGTAAACGTTTGCAGGATTAGAACCATAATCAGTTCCAATCTACTTGTGTTCTAATTGTCCTCATCTCCTTGGTCCATTTGTTTCTCCATATCTTCTACTTATTGCTGCCTTTTCTTTCAATCCCTACTTTAGGTTTGGTTTTCTATCTTTCTGTCCATAAACTCTTCTCCCTCTTCTTCAAGTCCCTCCTTAAAGCTAGTTTCTTCCAAGAATCCTTCTTAGTGTAGCATCTTGTTCCGCTTTCCCTTATCTATATTGATGTCTTGTGGCTTGTCATTATTATTAATAGTAGTAGTTTTGTAGCTTGTAAAATTTTAGCACCTGCCCCCCGCCAAGAACAGAGCCCATCTCTCATTTCCTTTCATATTCTAGCATTTGTATTTTATTCTTGTCCATGTACTTAGAGCTATATTAATGTTTTATAATAAAATGAGCATAGAGAAGTTCTAGAATCAGCTCTTCTGCATGCAAGCTTACTTAATATAACTTTAAAAAGTGACATTTTATTATCTAGCACCTCTTAAACAATCTATTAACCTTTAATGTTTGTCTAACTTTTTAGAATGTTCTTTTCATTCCAACACTTATGAAATTATAAAACAGTGATCTTTGAGATCAAAAACATAGCATGCCCAACAATTACTTGTGATATTTGGGTAAACAGATACTGGGAAGATACTAGAAGACATAGGAAAACTGCAGTATTTTACTCCTTATTTATAAATAAGTCTCTTCAAAACACTTCTATAATTGTTTTGCTCTGGATATTATCACTGAGTGTTTAAGTAGGACACATTTAAAAAACAAACAATTTGACTTAAGACCCTTCACATTTTTTCTTTTAATTCAACCCTCTAGTAATTTAAATAAGTTACAATGAAATATATTCTCTTTTAATCAAACTAACATTATACTTCTCTGAGTTTGGACTTTCAATATACAATTGGTAAGACATTATTTGCACTGCAATTCTCCTGCATTAACTTAATTTAGTGTTCCTTTTTAAAGTCAACAATTACAATAACTTCATAAAGTAAGTATCTTCACATTAATGAGAGCATCTGATTATAGACTCTGCAGTTTTTAAAATATAGTAACAGCTCCTCTTCCTCAGTATGGACTCCATGAAACTTAGAAAGATCAGACTAGTTCTGGGAGAGTAATCTCTGCATTTTGTCTATCCAATAATTTCCACATCGCACGTACGAATGGTCTTTAATTTAAAAATGAAGTTAAGTTTGTTTTTTAAATATAAGTGACATTTTAAAACAAAAATAATATTTAAATTTCTAGGAAGATTAAACTCTGGTTGGATAATTACCTTGATTACAATCAATAACATTGCAAAATTCCCTGACATTATTTTCATTGATCTCAGCTTGTTTCCTCTCAATGAAGGCTGATATCCTCCTGTCAATCTGCAGGTAATAAACATGGTGACATGTATCTATTTCATTGTTGTAATTCAAAATGAAAGAAAAGGCATTTCTCAAATCTAGGCAAGATGGTCACTTACTTCTGCTTTTCCAGCTTTTATCTGGACCACCTCTGAGTCAAAATTAATATGAGCCTCTTTCAGATCTCCTGAATCATAACTTGTATATTTTTCTTCTATCTGTGACGTACTATCAGATAACTGTGAATTTGTATCCAACTTCTTGCCTTCAGTTTTATCTGCATCTTCAACAGGGACTATATTTTCCTCTTTAATCATTGCCTGGAGTTTTTCTAAAAGAGGCTGAAACAAAAAAGGATATATGATAGGGTTCAAAATGGCAACACGCTTCTCATTACAATTTCTAAAATAGACTAGTTAAAATAATTTGAGACACCATATAATATCAACCTAATATACAATCCAATAAAAAACTAAAAATATAGTACTTCCAAATTTTATGTCTTTATGACCACAGCCTGTTACATGTTTGTATATGAGAAATTGAAAACAAATCCAAAATGTCTAAGCAAATCTGTCTGCTGCTCATCTGTTATAAACCAAATCAAAGCTTCAGCCTTCGCCACCAATGACACTTAATTAACATGTCATTCAGATGCCTACTCAGAACACTAGGCTTAGTATTTTTCCTCCTTAACATGAGAGCCAATGCTCTCACTCTGTAAAGCCCTTACTTTATCACTACATCACTAGAGATTCTCCACTTGAAACTGCAGTTGCCCAAAGTGTATGAGACAACACAGACACGAAATATATATAGGTGTTATGCTGAACAATCATGCTTTTCTTGATATGGCTGATTATCTACTTATATTACGAAATTAAATGAGAGAAAGCACTGGTAGCCGTAGCAGCAAAATAAATGCTTATCATTCCACTGGATGTTCCTGCACAAGATGTAAAAACAAAAGCCTATCAAAAAAACAAGTTGTACTACATGTCTTTCCTCCTGCACACACACTCTTAAGTCTTCCCTGAATTTTATAGCTTCTTTCTCCCCTACAAATCTAGGATTAACTATTACTTATAACAGGACAATTTCTACCAGTCTAGTTTCCTGAAAAGGAATGAAATTAGTATGTCTAAATTTAAGGAGACAGCAAGTAATTTTTACTTGCTTTTAATCTTGCATTTTGTCTTTTTTTGTTTGTCATATTAAAGACTCTTGATGTGTAAAACAAAGGCCCTTTTTTATCCTGTAGACTAGCAAGTTAACAAGTTCCTCTAATTTTACCCCATCCCCCAAATACAATACACTTGGAATCGTTTACTGAACAGATAATATGAAAAATTGAAATGTATTCAAATCACCACCTTCTTCAGATGTCAGACCACGAAGCAGCAAGAGCTCAATTCTGTTCAGCTATTGACTGTCCAAAAAACCCAAAACCAACCCCTCCCTCCCCCCCCCCCCCCAAAAAATCACAATTAAATTACAGTGTAGTTGCTACTTCTGATAGGGCCAAAAAGTTTCAAATAGTTAAGAAAAATGCAGTGACTGGCTACTTGGCAAAATGAGACATTAATGTCAAAGAAATTACTTTCTTGTTAAACATATTTTCAGCATAGGTTTTAATTGCAGTAAGACACTCCAGGATGTGTCATGCTGGGATAATGCCACTTCTTGAACCACTGAAAGCACTCCATGAGCCTCAAAACTCACCCAAGGCATGGAATCATTATCATAGCATGAGACACACCTGCCGTGTCTTATTGCTTAATTATAACCCACCATAGATGGAAATGTATTGAATTTACAATGCAAGTCTAGAAATCAATGGGGCTGCATTTGTTCAATATGCTTATCCATAGTGGCCCGGTAGGCTATTCCCACAACTGTTCTGACAACTCTGTAAGATAACAGGTTTGAGAACCTATGAAGTGTAGAGGAATCCCAAATGTATAATATATTTGCATGCTTCTCAAGTTAAATACCACTACTTCAATACTAAATCAAACAATTGAAATTATGCAGTGTATATAATCTAGTTACATTAAACGTGACCAAAGAGATCAGCATTTAAAAGTGTCCAATAAAATATTTACCTGCAAATATAAAATATGTTGCTGAAGTGCACTAAAGAGCAATGTAGGCTGGAGTGCCGAAGTACTTTGAAGCTTGCTCCAATCGATTACAATTTTCACCACATCATCTCCAAGGTTAAGCTTCAAAAGGGCAAACAAGCATCATCACAAAAATTACATCATTATGCTGTATTACAGAATGTCAGAAGTATATGGGACTTCTACAGGGTAACAAAAATTCTCAGCCTGTTGACTGCATTTTTATGTGGGCGAAGAAGAATGGTTTAAAAGTGTTAGTCTTGCATTGAAACTTCAATTGTAACTGACACTCCTCAAATAAATCACTGTGTATGTTTGCATGAAGTCTGATTTAAAAAAAAAAATAGTTTAGTTAATCAATGCCATTTTTATTGCATTAACTTAGCCTTTTAATCTCTGTCAAGAGTTAAGTCAGTCTATCAAATCAGCTTCTATCAACTGTTACAATAAAATATTTTGTTTGTTTCTTATTACTGTAGTTTGCTTTTATTTTAGCTGGTTTAACAGCATAGCTAGTGACAAGACCAAGCCGCCAATATGCTTGTTTCATAGAGATTATTGCTTTGCAAACAGTGGGAAAAAAATAGGTAAAATGTGTGTTTAATTACCAGTATGTTAAAATAAACTATGGCCTTGATTCTGAGGTGTGCTGAGAAGTGTGGGCACTAAGCACTCTTCCAGATCAGGTTTTAGTCTAAAAAGAATTTAAATTACATTTTCTTTTGCAAGAAGCCTACATGAATAAATAATCTTTACCAAACCCTAGGTTACGCAAAATACAGACTGTGCAGCAGGACCTTCTCCACCCCATGAAACCTACTTCAAAATCAAAGTTTAACTTTCTATGCAACTGAACCATTGCAAACTCAGACTACATAAACAAATTCCATGAGATTATACTCCTTAGTGAAAACAATGATGTAGAATTGACAGATTATGCACATATTGAAGTTAGCTTTTAGAAACTGCATCTATTAAATCTCTAATCAATGTGCATGTTTATAAAAATAATTTCATTTTACACTACTAAACTTTTTGTTAATAATCACTAATGAAATACATGCATGCTCTTCATTTCCACCTCTATTTTTGTTTCAATAAAACTTGTTATTCTCACAGGGCCTAATCCTGAGAAATAGCAAGCACTTGGCAACTCCCACCAAAGCCAAAGAGGTTGTTTTCCAACCAAATAAGGCATTAAAGACTCCCCAAAAGTGAATGAAGAACTCTATGCTTAACCATAATTCCTATTGAAATCTACAGGGGTTACAGGACTCAGTGACACTCAGAATCAGGTCCAGAATTCCTAATTCATTCACATACTTGGGCTGCTTGATCAATATGATGCTCACAAATAATGCAAGCTCCCAGTTTTTAAAAAGAAAATTAGACTATAGCTAGACAGATGATTATGAGTTTGCATGCCTGAAGCACAATACCTTTAACATATCTCCCCTCCCCCGCTAAAGTAGGGGCCAGCTAATGGCATCAAATGTGGGTAAGAAAACAGAACACACATTTAGTTCTTGAGGATTTCAAGATAAATTTTTTAAAGGGCTGACAATTGAAGATTCAAATGATGAGCAAAAATTCATCTAAAGCACAACATACATAGGGAGAATCAAATGTGAATAAAGTAAACAGAATGCTAGCAATACATTGGGAGGCAAAGCAGTCAAATATTAAACTACTTTACATATTAGCAGTGAAAACAAGAATCACAATAACAGTGTTGTTATATCTAAACAAAATATGAACCTGATCCTGCATCATTAAGCAGGCAGAATTCCCATTCCTGTTCTGCTTGAGTAAATGTGCAAGATCAGAGCACAAGCCAATACATGGGAAAGGAGATGGGGGACTCACCAATTCTTATAGTGGCAGAAAAACTAGTGAAATAATGAGTCTATTTTTCTTCTTACTCCGCCTCAAAATTCTAAAAACTAACAACAAAGTCACAATAGGTTCAAGCTTTCCATCTTTTGGTTCAGCTAGACATAATATCAAGATTTTATTCTTTTTGGTATTTAACCTGCACATACCGTATCAGGAAAATTCATGTTTTGGTAAGCATGCTCATTTTGAACATTTTATTTACCTAAGAAAGTGAAACTTAATGTACATTTTATTTAGCTCATGAGATTATTTATCTACATCTATGGTGCCAATCAGGCATACATGCATACACACAGTTTGTGCTAAATGTTTCCATAAAAAAAAGTATACAGTACACATTATTTTGAATATTGTTACTTATAGTGTCTGCTAACAGTCAGTGGGAGTACATATACCAGATATTATAGATTAAAAAGAGTACTCCTCAACGTTCCCTCAACAATCCCTCTTTTCAAATAGTCACAGCAACAGTTGTATGCTTCACTTGATATTTTGTAGCTCCTATTTAGGCAGTTCAAAGTGCAGAAACTTAGCAAGATTTCTGAATGGGAATAATTTAGGGATAAACAGTTAAAGATGGTAAGTGAAAAGGTTGGGTTCTTTTATTCATAGTCATGCTTTAGTCACGAGTAAAGACTAACCCCTATCTTCACTTAATTTACACTTTTTTGTATGTATATAATGTTTTCACCCCTCAGCTCACAGAGAGCTGACACTAACAAATACTGAATAAGCAAATTAATCTGTCATAGTAATGTTTCCTCTTGCCTTAACAGTACTTGTAAGGACAGCGATAGACTGAAATGCTGCAACTACTATTCTAGCCTTGGCTGACATCTATTTTGTTGCAGTTGATGGTGACTTTAAGTCACTCCATCACAATGGATATCCCTATGGCTCGAAACAACATCAACAGACTAGTAATTTTTAGACAAGCTACCCCTGTGGTGGAAGCAAACCACTGTCATTAAATTCTATGAAATCAGCATGTGGTCCCTACTACACATGTACTACTAGGCCCAGAATCTAAAATGCAGCCCTATAAGTAGCCAAGCTTCGGGTAACCAGTGAAGTACTGAATAAGGGACGGAGATTAACCATTTTTAAAAGAACATTAAGTTCAAGGATTTAAGCTGTTACATAGGGTGTGTCATCTTTAGCATCAGGTACCTAGCTTACATTATGTATATGTGCCAGCTCCTGTTTTTTATATATGAGGTCGACATTTCTGCAGTGTTGAGAAGCACAAAAGGAACAGTGCTCTTTATGTTCTATGACCACTGCTATATGCATATTACCATACTTTTTTTTCTTCACCCCACTCAGTTGTTGTGATTAGTGAAGAATTATGGAAAATGCTGTCCACAATACAAAGGGAGGGTTTTGTGTAATGCTAGCCTGATACATCTAATACTTAGCACTTTACCACCTCTAAACACTGTATAAACATTAACCAATCCACACAGCATTCCTATTAGAGAGATAGGCGAGTGTTGTTACAGATGGGAAAAACTGAGATACATAAAGGTTAAGGCCCAAGTTTTCAGACCCTTTATTTTGGGTGCCCTCAATATTTGAGTGCTTCGATAACTATGGTCTGATTATTAAAGGTGCACAGTAGCTGCAGCACCCACTTGAAATGGTAAGAGAGGAGACTTGGTTTTGCCAATACCAAAAAACGTCAGATAATGTTTAACGGTTAGACTGAGGAACAGTTGGGGAAAGTAGATACCTACTTTACAAAAAGATTAAGAAAATGTTTGAAGTTGTATATATATATTTCTCTCCCTCTCCCTTCAGATGTATCTTCTAATCTTGGGCCCTAAACACTTGTGCATGATTTAACTTCACAAATTTGAGAAGTTACACTGATTTCAGTAGAGGTACTCATGAGCTCACAGGATTGGGGATTTTTTGGGGGATTGTAAACAATTTCAGGCAAGGACTGTGTCTGATCTTGATCACAGCCTCTGAGCACTACTGTAATATCACTACTTAATGACAGTGGGCTCTCCTCACCTCTAAAAACAGGCCCTAGATTTTTAATCTTAAACACCCCAAAACTGAAGCCACTTCTAAAAATATGGCTCAAAGAAACTTGCTCATGCCCCACAGCAGCAAAGTCAAGCCAGAAGTCTAAGCAGTTCTAACGTCAAGTGTCCTGATCATTTTTTTTTCCAAGTTATAATGGACTACTTAATGGTTTGTGGACGACATTCATACTAACCAGTTGTGTGTGATAAAATCTACACACTTTGTCATAGGAAAAAATATTTCCTTCATAAATAAATTCATAAATTTAGGCATATATTTCACAGGCAATAGTCACTTTTTTTAAAGCCACAGTTAACAGCAACACATTTGCTTTGCTGTTAATATGAAATGAAGTAGTGATGAGAGTCTGTACACCATCCATCACTCAAGCAGCAGCAAGATATTTGATCCTTGGTAATAGCAGGTACTAAACGACCATGAAAGCAATCCCAGATGAAAGGATCTCCCCCCAAATAAGGGGAGCCTTTACTGGATTATGAATTGCAAGTCGATTTCTCACCAAATAAACCCAAACTGTCCTATCTCCCACCCCCCAGGCACACCCCCAGCTGCCTCTGGTTACTACTTTCATCCCCCCCTCCCTGGACAGCTGCTGTCCCCTGTCTCTCCCCCCCCCCCTACGCTGAGGGGTCTCCCCCCACCATCATGCCCCCCCTGCCTGTAACTCTGCTGCTCCGCCCCCAAACGGGGCCCACCTCCCATGCCCCTACCAGCAGCGATTCGCACCACCCCCTGCCCTACGGAGCTATTGCTGCTACTACTACTGCCGCCCGCCCCACGGCAGGGTCTCCCCGCCGCCCACCGCTCTGCCCCCACTGACCTGCCCCGTCAGCCTGGGCAGGGAGCGCAGGGCGCCGCTCAGCACCTCCCTGGCGGCCGGGACGGCGAGAGTCTCCGGCTTGTGGGCATCGGGCTGACGCTGGCTAGACTCCCCCACGGCGGCCATGATACCCGGCCAGACTGCTGGCTGCGGGGACCATGCCTCCGCCTCCTGCCGCCGTCGCTCTGAGATGACGAGTCCCGCGGGCGGCCTCAGCGCGGCGGAGAGCCGGGTCTGTCCCCGCCCACAGGCCCGACTGACGGGCGGAGGGGCCAATCCTCGACTCCGCTCTCGGGCCAGGCCTGCGCTGGGCAGCGAGGCCTGCTGAGCCCTGGCTGAGTCGGGGGGGCGGGGAAGGTTCTATCGAAGCAGGGAACGGCCCGCGAGCAGAGCCCAGCACTGGTACGGAGCGCCCACAACCTGGAGCCAGCCAGTGCTTGGCCCCTGTCTCCCGGATGCCCGTGCCTACCCCGGGACTGGGGTTAGGGGGCAGGCTCCTGGTTTGCCACCCAGCGGGTTCAAACCCCCTGAGTCAATCAGGCCCCTGCGGGCACCATGAGACTGGCTTTCAGATCGTGATCCAGTACGTGAGGGGTTCCTGGCTTCGCGTGTTGAAGCGTTGCAGGGTCACCCTTTCAATCTTTTCTCTGCAGCCACACGGATTAGGGACTTATTTTTTTAAAATGAAAGATGAGCTCCGGGGTAATAGCCTGGGTTTTTTAGAATACACCAAAGTATTGTGACTAAATAGACAATGTGGGCAACATTGTTTTTGTGGAGTTGTTGTGCTGGGATGTTTTGGGGTCCAGGTTTGTGGGTTCAGTAGGAATGGCTGGATTGGCTCTGTTTTGACAGTACAATTTGGGGTGGGTAGATCCAGCTTTACCTTTTTGTTTGGAGCAGCTGCCTGATCTAACCTATGCCCGCCACCTTTCTTTACTGTAGAGCAGTGTCACACCCATCCCTGCTTTCTTCACCTGCTTCTTTCAGAGACACAATAGCTTGGACTCAGTAACTTCATTATTTTGGGAGGATGGCTGAGAGCAGTGACTTGCCACAGGCTGGCTGCGGAGGTCAGCTTCATGTGCTACTGAGTTTCAATGTAAATAAACCTGAGCTCCACCATGACTCAGCGTTGCTTCATTTGCATTCCCTCAAAGCTTTGCCCACCTAGTCCTGCTCCACCACAGCCTGGCCCACTTGCACTCACCCTGCTTCGCTCTCGCCCACCCTTTCGCTCTGTAGCATCCTCACCCTTCCTGTGCTGCAGTTTCAGCCACCTATACAACGTATTGCCATAGCTATATCATTGCACATAAGTGCCTTGCAAGCATGCACATACACTTCATCATAGCATAACCTAGCACACCCAGATCTTCTTTTTATTTATTTTATTTTATTTATATTACAGTAATATTGTCTAGAGACCACAGTTAAGAATGAGGATTTGTTTTGCTAAGCACAGTTGAAACACAGGTAAGAGCTGATTAATGTCCCAAAGAGCTGAATAGACAAGCCAGATATAAAGTGAGACAAAGGGATATAACATACAAGCAGATTGAACAAAATGATGCTTTGTAAACAACATGTTAATTACACATTTTTGTAGCTGTTGCTTGGTTGGGTTTTTTGTTATAGTTTTTGGCTGAGGCTTATAGGACAGGAGTAGGTAAGGAGGGAAGTCAGGAAGGAATTAACTGAAAGGAAAACAAAGGAAGAGAGAAGGGACATTGAGAGGTGAGGGGGAGAATGAAAGAAAGATAGGGAGAAGAGAGAAGAAAGGATGGAGGGCGGTATGAGTGAGTCTGAAATTAAGAGAGAGAAGAATGTCTAGAGTAAGAACTGATGGTGTCATGTGTGTCCAGAGTTCTCTACTGAAATTGCTTCTACAGTTGCTCCTGCTGTCTTCCTCTGGGCTGTGTCCACTTGCTCCCCAAACACCTTTGAGAAACAGTGGCCACTGTCTGGGGTTCTCTGTTTGGTGTTCCCTTCTGGCTCCTGGCTTATGTCCCTGTAACCCCTCATTCCTGTCCCTGTTTTCTCATTAGTTGTCCCCCATAATTATTTGAGCCCTGGGTTCAGTAGCTAAGGGAGGGGCGTTCAGCTGTTGGTGGGTTTCTGCTCACCTATCTTCCCAGGACTTCAAGAGGTGCTCCTGCTGGCTTCAGTCTCTGGTCCCTGGGCTGGTGCCATGCTGGAGTTTTTCCTTTTCCCTGAGTCTACATGGCTGGAGGTGAGGGGAAGGCCTAGTTCCCTCAGAATGGGGCCTTCCTTGCATTGTTTTAGGGTCCTGAGGAATCATGGGGGGAAAGGAGTAGCCCCAGCTGGATCAGATGTGATCTCCCTCCCTACAGGAGCGCCGCCAGCTTTTCTGCCGCCCTAGGCGGCGGAAGGTCCGCTCCAAAATGCTGCCCCCCACAGAGGTGGCGGAAGGTCCCGCTGCCGAAATACCGCCGCGGTCGCCGCCCCAAATTGTAATACCCTAGGTGACCGCCTAGGTCGCCTAATGGGTTGCGCCGGCCCTGCCTCCCCTACTCCTCCCAAAGCTATGCCAAAGGAAAAACACAGTGAAGACTAGGTACTATGAGATCAAACCCAGGGTGGGATATAAGGCTGACATTGGTGAGTTTACCTTTTGATAAAATTAAAATGCCTTGTCTTTACTATGTTTTTACTTTAGGGTAACTTACATGCATTAGATACCCTGAGATAAAAAATGCAGTGGTTTTTCAGCAGTAAAGACAAGCCCACGTTTTTGCTATCTGTAACATGGGGATAATAATGCTTTTCTAAATTAACCTCACAATATCCATGTGAGGTAATCACTGTAAAGCAGATTGAGATTCTTGAGTAAAAGGGACTATAGAAATACAAATTAATTTATTATTAATTATTGTTATTGCAGATATTTCTAGGGCATTTCTCACTGTAGAATTTGGACAAAATTTTACACCATTTTATTTAGTGAAAATATTTCCTAAGAAATACTCTGTCTCCGTATAGCAACCAAGCCCACTACATTGAAAAAACAGAAATAGGGAAATACTGGCCATTTCCACAGGAGATTAATTTCCAAGGAGGATTCCAATGTCTACAGTTTGCAAGTTGGTTGAATGAAGAGTTGCATCTTACATGAATATCTAAGGGTATGGCTACACTGCAAAGAAAAGCCTGAGACACTGAGTCTCAGAGCCCAGTTCAATTGACTCAGGTTTGAGGGGCTCAGGAGCAAAAAATAGCAGTGTACATATTCACACATCGGCTGGAGCCCGGACTCTCAGACCCTCTCCCCTTGCTGGTTTTCAGAGCCTGAGCTCTAGCCACAGCGGGAATATTTACATTACTAATTTTAGTCCCACAGCACAAGCCTGAGTCAATTGACCTGGCTCTGAGACTCAGCACTGTGGTTTTTCTTTGCAGTATAGACTTACTTTCTAAGTTGCTAGACTTGGGTTTAGATGGATTTCTGGTGGTCAGAACCAACATGGGGTCCTGAAAAGCCTGTTTCTAGAAGTCCTCCTAATTTAGAGGAACTATAAATGCAAAGGACAACCTCCATTTTAATTATTTTTATTTTGAAAGTACTTTGGTAGCTTTTTCCTGCAAACATGTCCTTGAAAAAAGAGATAGAACACTAGCTGTGCAAATAGAGAAAATACATCAGTTAAGTTTGGAAAGAGGTGGCAAAAAAATATTTTGGAGGCCTGCCCAAAAATGTGGAGTGAATTCCAGAGCCAAGAATGGCCAACTGGGACTTTCGTGCCACAGACTCATGCATCAGAGGGGTAGCCGTGTTAGTCTGAATCTGTAACAAGCAACAGAGGGTCCTGTGGCACCTTTGAGACTAACAGAAGTATTGGGAGCATAAGCTTTCGTTGGTAAGAACCTTTTCGTGGGAAAAGAAGCAGTTTCTCCTCCCTTGGTGTTCACACCTCAACTGCTAGCAGAGCACCTCACCCTCCCTGATTGAACTAACCTCGTTATCTCCACACTGATTTATACCTGCCTCTGGAGATTTCCATTACTTGCATCTGAAGAAGTGAGGTTCTTACCCACGAAAGCTTATGCTCCCAATACTTCTGTTAGACTCATGCAGTACAACCTGTAGGATAGACCAAGATATAAATGTTGTGATTGGATAAAAATAGGGCTCTCTAAATTAAAAAAAAACCAAATCCATCAAACCACAGCACTTTGAATTTCACATGAAAGTGACTTGCTAGTCAGTATGAAACGCAAGTATAATATTTTCTCATTCATCTCTGTTGCACAAGATACAGGCAATAGCATTATGCAGTGGCTGAAGTTTCTAAGTGGCCTTCAAGGGTAGGGTGAAATAGCACTTACTACATTTGTCAGCCTTGAAGTGACAACAGCATGGGTAACTATAGCAAATTCCACTTCTGAGAGAGGTTGCAGTTTATTGGCCAACTGAAGATAAGAGAAGGTGTATCAGACCATTGTTGCTATCTGGGAACAGAGCTGTATCCAGTAAGATTGGAACCACTTTAGCAATTGATAGATGGATTCCCTCAATTTAGTTTTCAGCTTTACTAACTAGCAGAGACTCAAAGTATTTCCTCTGTCCACAAGCATTTTATTCTTATATGGCAAGTGCTTTTGAAGTGGCGAAACAGTTCTATCTGTAAATGAAGAAAAGGACACATAGATCTGAATATCATAAGAATATTGGTGGTGATGCTGATCTATGGTATCTCACAGTCTCCCACAGTGGCTTCACGTATATGAACATAAGGAGTATTGAGACTGATTCCTGTGGACTAGAGATCCCTAGGAGAAGAAGAACAGTTGTCCAACACAGCCGTCCTTGATCTTTGAAAAGAATGAGCAAAGCCCATGTAAAGTACTTCTGTCTGTCCCATTAAAGTATTGAACATGGCTAATAGATCTAATAGCACCAGTGTGGACATCTAACCTCTGCTCATTCTCTTTACAAGATGATTAACCACTGGGAGTAATGATTTTGTTGCCATATCCAGGTGTGAAGCCCAACTAATTGTGGGCCATAAAAAAGGGAGAATATTGAGTGTTACTGTAGTTCAGAGGTGGGCAAACTTTTTGGCTCGAGGGCCACATCAGGGTGCAAAACTGTGTGGAGGGCCAGGTAGGAAAGGCTGTGCCCCCCAAACAGCCTGGCTCTGGCCCCCTATCTGCCCCATCCCACTTCCCGCCCCCTGACTGCCCCCCTCATAATCCCTGACCCATCCAACCCCCCCTGCTCCTTGTTCCCTGACCACCCCCTCCCAGGACTCCTGCCCCAAACCGCCCCCCCGGGGACCCCACCCGCTATCCAACCCCCCCGCTCCCTGTCCCCTGACTCCCCCTGACCCCTATCCACACCCCTGACCCCTGAAACAGTTAAGTGTAAAATTACAGTACAAGATGTGCTGATATTCTGGAAGCTATGCGGCATTAGACTGGAAAATATGCCACAATGTACCAGTTAATATCATAAGGTGCACAATAGTAACATTTTGGCAGATTCTGTAATAACCTCAAGTTGCTATGGTAACTCATTGACGTAGATATTAATGAGAATGAGGGGAACTAAAGGGATAGCGAGAGTTGCAGGACCCCTAAATTAGTGGGGTGTGGAAGTATGGATAAGGATAAATGGGTTGAAACCCTTATGCATATGTATGAGCCTTAGCAGGCATAAGCATAACTAAAAAGGTGTTGCCTGGCTTGGTTGTCAGGGGAGAGGGAGGAACACACTAGGAGATCCCAGGATGACAAACTGGTGGTGATGATGATGAAGATGATGACTGACACCCAAGGTCCCACCACAGGAGATGTGAGTGATGCCATTAATAGGGTAAATACTATGCACTTATCTCTCTATCTACTATTGTATTTCAGGACTTGTGGGATTGTTTATCTGTTTAGTGGATTTGTTAATAAAGGGACTAGTAGTAAATTGCAATTGTTTCTTGTGTGCTTGTAGGGTCTCTTAATCTCATGATACAGATGATAATATTCCTAATGCTGTAGCCCTCAGGAGATTAACCTTTATTGATTACTGTGGTCTAAAAGATTAATCAGTAATCAATTTCAATCAGTTATTAATCAATCAATCACCCATCCCTCAGTAAAACTACAACAGAGAAATAATGCGTGGACAGAAAATAAGAAAATGAAATCTAACTGGGCAAAAGTATAAGCTCATACAATTGAGGAAAATTGTTTGAAACAGGCATATTCCGTGGAAGGAAGGAACCTGAAAAGCAGTAATTCTAAAAGACACTTAAGAGTTATAGTAGACAGTAAAGTAGCCATAAGTTTGTTATGGGATATGGCAGTAAAACTGGCCAACTCAATTCTGGTCTGCATATAAAGCTGCATCTCATTAGGGGGGTTACTGTAGGACTCTGGTAGGACCATACCTGAAATATAGAGGTACATTCTGGGCATGTCATTACCAGAAATATATTTGCAAATTGGAGAGCGTTCATAGAAGAGTGACAAAAATAGATACAAGGGTTGAGAGATTAGCATACAAGGAAAAATTAAAATATTTAAATATGTATAATTTGGCTAAGTGATAAGATATTTGAACAGTGCAAATACCAAGGAAAGAAAGGAATTTGGAATGGTTTTCCTTTGATATTTTCAACATTGAGGAACTGAAATATGATAAGATTAGCTCTCATGAGGCTTTGGTCCCAGAAATGGCTCCCTGAGGCATTAAAAAACCTGTGAAAATATTAACACAAATATAAACACTAGGCTATTTGACTTCATCCAAATACTGCTGTCTTTAACGTTGTCGTCTTTGCAATATTTATTTCTTTTTTATTTATCTATATTAATAAAATGATAAGCTCACATACCAAGCTCTGGGTGCCTACATATAGTTTAAAATTCATAATAACATTTAATTAATATACAAAAATGTACATCAGCTGGTCACCACTCTGAGTTACAAATACAGTACCTTCTAATTAACATAATACTAATACAATATTTTCCAATATTCAACCTGCCCCTTCTCCAAGTCCCCAAGAAAAAAGATGTACTTTGCAGAGTGTTCAAAAGCTTCAGCTTTGTGAAGACAGTGTATTCCAGAGCTGAAGGGTCCATGCCATACCAACAGCTCCTTCCCTTACATCAGAAAAGTTCCAGCCCAGGTGGATATCAGCCAACTGTAGCAGCATGGAAGTGGGAGAGAAGTATCCTTCAGATAAGTTAGACCTATTTAGGTCTTTAAGGTATAAACACCTTGAATTCTACTCAGAAGCACACATGCAGATCACAGAACACTAGTGTTACGTGTTTTCAGTATGAAGCTTTGCTTAAAATGCAGGCTGTCATATCCTACACTAGCTTTAGATTCTGAATGGTCTGATTTAACTCCAAGTAGAAAAACATTATAGTAGTCAAGACTCAAGGTGAAAAAAAGGATGGACATAGCAAGGTCCACATCCAAAGTAAAAGGTCATACTCCTTTGTCCAAGCACAAATGAAAAAAAATACTCTTAAACTCAACTGCTATCTGAGCATCCAGTAGTAGCCATGGCTCTAACCAAGACCATAACCCCTGATTCAGTAAGGTACTTAAGTGTATGCCTCACTTTAAGCACATGAGGAATCCTGTCTAAGACAATAGGGTTACGTCTCCACTGCAATTAAACACCCGCAGCTGGTCCATGTCAGCTGGCTCGGGTGTGATGGGTCCTCTCCGGGGTGCCACTTGGAACTGGGGTACCACTGAGCCCCCTGATCCACCAGCTTGGGCTCCCTCTCACACTGCACTGCTGTGCCAAGCTGCAAAGCCCTCCACCCAGCACTTTCACCAGCATTCGCACAGGTAGGGACACACCTAGCTGCAGTTACTCGCAGGCTTTCTAACCACCAGCTTCCCAGCCTGGGACCCCAGAGCAGAACCGTCCTACCCTGAGCAGAACCGTCCTGCCCTGATAAAAATCAGGCCAGTATATGAGTTTAATACCCAATCCGCCTCTCCCTCAATGTGAAGAGAACAATGCACACTTGTGGTAACCAAGCAGAGATTTTCCGCAAGCACTCCAGTCAAAGCTCACTGGTTTAGTTTAAAACAAAAACAAGTTTATTAACTACAAAAGATATATTTTAAGTGATCATAAGTGAAAGCAAACAGATCAGAGCAGATTACCTAGCAAATAAACAAAAAACGCAAACTAAACTTAATATACTAAATAGATTGGGTATGAATAGCAGATTCTCATCCTAACTCATGGTACAGGCAGACTTGTAGATTCTTAAGGCACAAGCTGCACTTGCTTTGCAGCTTGGAATCCCCAGGTGTTTCATAAACAGGCTAGATATCCCTTGAGCCTGAGTCCAGCACTTCCCCCAGTTCAGTCTTTGTTCCTCAGGTGTTTCCAGGAGTCTTCTTGTGTGGGGAGTGAAGAACCACGGAGGATGTCACTCTATGCCTTATATAGCTTTACCATATGGCGGGAACCTTTTGTTTCAAAACTTGATTCCCAGTTCAGTTTGTGGAAAAATATTGACATCCCAAGATGGAGTCCAACATCATATGGCCTGGTCACATGTCCTTGTAAGGTCATAGCAGCCATTAGTTACGGGCTATCTGTAGCGTTCTCAGGAAGACTCAACAGGTGGGAGATAAGCTTCTCTTAAGGCCTGTTGTTTTCCCTAATGGCTCGTTTTCCTGAATAGGCCCTTCCCAACCAGCCATCTAGACTGAAAGCATCTTGTTTAGTGGGCATTATCCAGGTGTAACTATATTTGAAATACAGATACTTAGTCAATATTCATAACTTCAGATACAAAAATTATACATGCATACAAATAGGATAATCATATTCAGCAAATAATAACTTTTCCAAAGACACCTCACATGACTTATCTTGCAAAAATAAATAATAATTATGCTATAAGCACATCATCAGAATATCACTATGAAGAATATGGGGTGCAGTGTCACATCGGGCTCATGGGGCTCAGACTGTATGGCTACAAGCTCTGCACACTTCATCTTAGTGGGGAACTAAGTCCTTTGCTCTGCGTACAACCTCTCTGTCCTTTGCTACAAAACTACTAAGCCTTTCAAATTGACAATCACTTCCTGCTATAGCAGTTGAGCTTGTAAATTTCTGTAACCAAGTAACTGGGCAGTTATTACATCTGTCATTATGAGACTGATCCAATGAGCACCTGTCCGTTTACTTCCATGGAAATTGGATCCAGGCCTAAGTGCACAGTTAACAATTTTATTTCAGAGGCCAGAATTGCTGGCTCAATAAGGTATCACATAACCTAGTGATTCTCTAGCCTTTTTGAATATTTCATTATATATGGTTGACAAATGACTCCCTTTTTATATTTTTATGTTATTTTCTTTTTGAGCCATAGTTTTTAGTGTGTTGGCTTGGATTTGTTTAAAAGGGGCCTAAGGGACTTAGACATCCATTGCACAATGAACTGCAAGAATTAGGTTCCTAACTCTCATAGGCTCATTTGAAAATCCCATCTTGTATCTGTACCACATACTACATTCTTCTGTTACTTCTGGCTGATTATGAAACAAATAATACTTTAAAATATAGGCTATCTATCTAAGTGCTTATACAGCCACCAATATCATAGTAAATTGACAAAATAAAAAGTCACATTCATCTTTTCACTATATATATTTTCCTATTGGAGCTCAAGGAATTGTTAATGGAGTCTTTGCCATCTTGGGTCCTGATCCTGCAAACATTTATGCACGTGCTTAACTTTATGTACATGAATATTCCCATTGAATTCAATGGGACTATTCACCTGTATAAAATTAAGCACATGTGTAAGACTGCAGGATTGGGGCGTATGTTGCGAGTTTGAATCTGGTCCATATCAGTAGTAATAGAAAGTGTGTACCATTTGATGTCAGTTTAATGACCTATTAAAATGAGTTGGTGGGATCAGTCCAGTCTGCAAACCACACTATCACAATTAACATCTTTGTTGGCAGTCTCAGTGGAGAAGGTGAACACCAAGCTAGCCTTTGCACCTAAATCTGGGGTTTCCAGGTTAGGATGCGGCATACTGAAGCTACTACTTGTGTTGTGCATGTTCAGAAACTAGAATACAAATACCTAAAGAATAATTTGTGTGCATAATTTTTATATGGAATGATATGCGGTAACATATACATTATATAATTTCATCTTAGTTTTTATTTATGGTTTAAAGAATCTGAATAAAATCTTTAATACCAACTGTTACCTTTATACAAGTTCTATGCTTAATTAACCCTGTGCAGTACCCTTGGAGTCAGTGGGATGGTACTGATAGCTGAGGGTAGAATTTGACCCAAGAGCCTGTCCCTCTTTTGACTTCTCACGTGTAAATGAAAAATTAATATTTTGAATTCTATTTCTACAGACACAGCATTATTATTATCCAACTAATTTGGAGTTAAAATATGAGAGACTCACGGATCTCTCAATTTCTTATTTATAGAACTTGGACTGTCTAACTGTAATAAGAGTAAGCAAGAGGCCCAAAATTGGTCTGAAATAAGAAATACAAATGCCAAAAAGAAAAGATAAAAGATGACTTTGTTAGCTTATATCACGTGGCCCTGTCTTAAAATAAGGATGCTAGAATCAGTTGTCTTCATAGTTCCTTCTCCTTGGTATTTATTAATTGATCAAAAGCATGTACAGAACTTGATTCATACAGGATGAATCCCGTTCCATTTTTTAAAAAGTCTTTTGGTGGGAGCAAGCAGCCTTTTTTAAAAGTGAGAAGAGTAACTCCAGGTTAGTAAGACAGATATGGGAAATTCTGAGAAGTCTCACACTATACTGAGTTCTCAAAACTGTCAAAGAAAATTAACATAGTTACTGTATTTTTCATTTACATTTTCTGAGGCTGTTTTTCCATTAGGTCTTTGTAGATCTTGGCTTCAACTGAATTTTATATATATACAGCACTTTAGGTGAAGAGCTTTAATAATAGGAAAAACATTTGTTATTGTATGTTTATAAAAATTGTTTTTAAAAGCATTTTTAAAAGCAAATCTGTTTAGCTAACTAATTTTCAGAAGACACGTTGGTGCACTTTGGAATATTTCTATCTACAAGACGTCAGAACTTCAGCACAGTCTCACAAAGAACTACACAGAGGAACTTTTTCATATTTGTTTATTCTTATTAGGCCAAATTCTGGGCCCCACCGTGGCTACTTTTTGCTGTACTGCCCTTGGATTATGACATAAAGCCAGCATAGTTGGCCACAGGAGGCTCACTGTAATGGAGGGAGGATTCCAGTGATGGTTTTACATTTCTTTATCCTTGCTGCTTCCATAGGTGGCATGGCTGGAAGAAACAGCACATGCCTCAGCCATTTTCATAGGCCCTGATCCTGCAAACACTTACTCATGTGCTTAACATTAAGCACTTGTGTACTCTCATCAAAGTCATTGTTTTATGTTTCTATCTGGCCCAAGTGAAGTCTGTGGGACTGTTTGTGTGCTCAGAGTTAAGCATGTGCATGTTTGCAGGATTAGGGACATAGGTTTTAGCATTTAATATGTTCTGATTTTTTAAATGATTCAAATTGGTGTTGTCAAGAAAAGGCACTTTTTTGTGTTAACAATTTGTGTGAATTAAGGTTACATTAGGAAACTTAAAAAGAGCAAAGCAAAACAAACTCTAGAGACTTAATGTATTCTTTAAAGCTAAAATGATCACCCTATCTAATAGCCTAATAGATAACATTGGCTACCAAATGACACTTGTTCCTCAGGCTGGCTGGAAATAGAATACCCTGGAAGTCATGCTGTTAGCTTGAAGTGGGTCTTTACCTCACAGCTTAACAATTTTTAGTGGCTAGTTATTGAATAGTACCAAGCGCATCCTACTGAAAATTGCAACCTTCCCAGTTAGAGGGTGAATTTAGTGATCACAGCTGGATGAGGAAGGGATAGGATTATACATGGCAAAAGCAGCCTAGGAACAAGTGATAGGTGAAGGTGGTAGCCTTGGGACCTTCCCTTGGGCTGGCTAAATTTTTGTTCCCGTTACTGGCTTTGGAGACATAAGAGCTCATTTGCTCAGTTTGATGTGGTCAAAGGAGTGAAGAAGACTCCTGTTATAATCAGAGGCTTGGTGCTGCTCTGCCCCTAAACATTTTTTAGACCAAGACTAAAGTTATGAGTTTTGTGAGTATTCTGCTGTTTTATAATTTAACGCTTAAAACTGAAGTTTCCTTTATGTCCTTTCTGTTTTTATGCCTGCAGCCTAGAAGATGGACATTTTACAAGCCATAATAGACTGCTCCTTTCCCAGGTATCTCCTGCTTGTTTCCTTTATCTGTGAATAGGAAATGGCTTAAAGGCACCTGTGTTATGAAGGTCCCAGGGGCAGCTGCCTGACTAGTGAATGCCTGATTATGTGTTAACATGCTTTGTCAGATATTGGCAGAATCTGTTCTCTTCTTTTGCCTTTTCAGCAAGGGTGCCATTGACAGACTGGCTACCCATTTATAGAAATGTTGTCCATCAAACTGTGAGGAAGGACAATGGTGTTTTTCTGTGGCCAGTGACTGTGGGAAACTTTTCTTTGGCTATTCAGGCAATTTTTGTAGCTTGCTCTGAAGAGGAGAGACTGATGAGTGCAAAAAGTACAATTAAGCAAAGCCAGACTTCAATTGAAGGCTGTAGTGTAGTCTGCTGTTCACATTTTTTTTATTTGGAAAAAAATCTATGGGTTTTCACGTTGCTGTGTGGCATTCAGCGGGGGGCTATTACAATCCTAAATTTTTTTTCTAGACCACCTAATTCTAAGTAAAAATTAAATGTAATGAGAGCCACTTGGAGTTCTGAATATTTTAAAGCATAATTCCCACAGAAGGGATTCGACCTAAACTGCAGTGAGCATCAGTTGGCTAATTATAGCTGCATTTTATATTACAGCAGGTGTCAGATGCAGTCATCTCAATAAAGTCCACATAATACTCTAGGAAATAACAAAAGCTTTTCTTTGAATGTGGGTACTAATTTCTGCTAGGTGTCATATGAGCTCTGATACTTCTTATTGGCATTAACAAGAGCACTGCTGCACTCAAAAATGCTTTTTGCTTAGGATGAATTGATACTGTAAAGCACTTACTAGTCAGACTTGGCAGATGTCAGTAGTTAATACTAGTGTTGCTGAGGTTGGAATATAATGCAAAGAGTCTTATGTAAATACTTTTAGATGATGGGCTGGTTTTGAGAAGGAGTCTGAGCACTGCACCAACTCACTTAATGAAAGCTAAATAGACAGCAGTGGGATATCTGCATTTACTTCAGCTCCTGTTTTATGTTAAGTCCTCTACAAGTAAAGGGCAGATGGTAAGGCAGTAAACTAGGTGAACAAAGATGTTAGATTTGATAAGCACTTGTTAGGTTCACAGTAGTTTCCTGAACTTGTGTTAGTGGCAAGTTGGAATTAGTGAAATGGTAAGGATGGTAATTTTTGTGTCTGAGACACCCTGAAAGTTACATCTTCCAAAAAGCATCAGTAGATATGTGTGCTGAGGCTACAGTCCGTGTATTACGTGTGTTTTTAATTGAAGGAGGAAGCACTCAGAGCCTGAAATGGATGCTTTTTATATATTTATAAATCAATTAAATACTAAGAAAGGGGGTGGGGCATATGCAAATTAGGAGTGGTGACTGCCTCATAACGCAGTTGAAGGGCAATGGACAGGGGTAAAAGCAAGTGCAGCAATGACTGCACAAATGATTTTGCCTTGTCCAGCTGGTGGTGGCATCGGCATTTTCAAAAACCGCCTCAGGTATTAGAACATGCTGTAAGGCCATAGGGGCTGTAATGTTACCTGTGGGGCTCAAGAGAATGCTTACCAACCTCAGGGCAGACTATTAGGAAGCAGGGCACAAACCCCAAACTGGTTGTGAGTTCTATACCTAGATTTTACCAGCTAGGGTTGCCAACCCTCCAGGATTGGTCTGGAGTCTCCCAGAACCGGTATCAATCTCCCAGTGACTATTGAAAGCAATCCAGGAGATTTTAATAGACTATTTTAAAAAAATGACATTACGTCATGTGTGTGTGTGTGTGGGGGGGAAATATCTCCCGAAATAGCTTCAGTCAGCATTGGCAACACTATCACCAACCAGTTATAGTGCCAGAGTAGTTTACACTTGATAACAGCCTTAACATGGAGTCACAGACAGTCCCTTTGAATACTCCAATCTATCTTTCCCCGCAGGTAAATATAGTCTTTGTGATAGCTAGTCCCTTACACCAAGAATCACAGCAATATTTAGGTATTCCCAGTCTCAAAGGACCAGTCACTTACACCAGGCCAGTTGCAGCTTGCATCTCACACTAAGGACAACGCTTGTAGCAAATCCTATAATAAACTAACTAAAGATTTATTAAGTAGGAAAAAGAAATGAGTTATTTCCAAAGTTAAAGCAGGTAAACATATACACACAAGTGAGTTACAATCTTAAATTTCAAAAGGTAATAGAAGCTTCTATAATAAGCAGGCTCTATATGTTCTTTAGAGCTAAGCAGCTGGGGATCTCTTTCTTATGCCTAGAAAATCTTTACCCCTCAGAGTCCAAGTATCCTACAGATAACTAGTTCCTTTTGTTTGGGGTTTTTAGCCCCCTCCTGCCATGTGCTCTGAGCTGCAAACTCAGATGATGGGAGGAATCCACTTACATGACTCATCTCCAAGGGGGGAGAACAGAACAACAAAGTCTTTTGTCCTTTTTAACATCCGACAATAGTCCATGCGGTGTCGATGGCCCTTTTCTGTTGGGAAGGATGTAACACCTTCTGTTGTAGATCAGCACCTCACACTAATTAGTGTCTCTTTCCTGTTTAGTGATTTACATAGTTAGAGTCTCACAATAGAACCACTCAAATATTACCTACAATATTGGATACAGATGTTATAAGTGAGATTAATGCATGCAGCAACTCACAAGCATTCAGTTAATAATTAATAAAAGCATTAGTCTAAACACTAAACAAATATAATTCTAATACCTATTTTAACAACACTAACACACAGCTGAACTGACTGATTCCAGCTATGTATTCGTCAGTGTTCAGTTGAGACGTGGCAACTTTGGCATGAGCTGGCACCTGGTCTACCAGTGTCACATGGGCTCCAGCACAGAATAGCAAGATATTTCTAGTTCTCTTGCACCTGATGTGATGTTGCTGGCCACACTGGATCTGACAGGAATAGTTCCTCATCATGGCCAATAGTTGGAAGGGGCCTCCCAGAAACCACTGCCAAATGTTGGGCTAACTGGGAAGGCAAGATAAAGGAAAGGCAGGTGCCCAGCATATAGAATCAGAGTTGAGAAATATTGGTAGGTAATGAAAAAGCAAGATCTCCTGAGAACCAAGTCTCAGGTAGCAGCAGCAAGCCAGGTAGCCAGTAAGTTCCAACATAACCAATTTTTATATCTCAACAGGCTAGATTGCATCCCACACTGGGCTTCTCTTACCTCTGCCATACAAACCTTTGGAGAAATGCAGAAGAGACAGAGCCAATGTAATAACTCTTTAATATAGTGAAAACAATTTTCATTAAAAACCAACAAACAGTGAAACCGAAACAAGAACAAAACGGAGGTACAGAAATTGGGGTGTTTCCTCAGCACCCTCTCTGAGAGAAAAGAACCCAGCTTACAAAAACTTTTATTATTATTATTATTATTTTATTTATTGTGGTAGTGCCCAAGAGCCCCAGTCATAATCAGGGCCTCATTGTGCAGGACGCTCACTATACAACCACATTGGAATACTCTGTCCATACCCTAAAGAGCTTACAATCTAATTTAAGAGAAGATGCTGTAGGTGATTGTAGCAAACAAAAGGAGAGAAGTGGGGGAAGGTGACCATAATACAAACACATAGATATGCAGACTGACAATGTTTAAACAAGCATAATCAATCCCCACTTTCTTTCATCCTAGCCAAATAAAACAAGAGAAAGAGAGAATAGAAAAGGAAGTTAAAAACAAACAAACAAAAAACCCTCAACTGAACCCTCATTGGCTTTCTGCTCTATCTATGGGGACTGCCTTAGAAGGAGCTCACAGATGTGAGATATCTAGCTGTAAGAAAAAGATAGATATGTACGTAAGTACAATTACAAAAGCACAAGTATATTAACTAGCCACCATCCCCATGTACAGATGAATTTCCTAATTTATCCCATCCAGATTCTCACTCCACCTGAGCTCTTCTGAAACCTACTGATAGCTTCCCGGCTCTTTGAGCTCTGGTCAAGTAAAAATTCTCTAAATTGATCTTAATCTGGAACACTCTCAGGTATTCTGAAAAGCATGGGGAAGGTAAGAGGGAGGTAGAGGGACCTCAGAAATTATCTTTGCACTAGTTATGTCTTTTGGTGTGAGATAGTATAGCAGGCCTTTATGATTTGAGGAGTCCACAATGTATGGAATCAGCAGGCCCAGAACATTTCAGTTTTGCCTTTGTGCTCCTGCTTTTTGTGTGGGCAAAAGTTTGCTAATTCTCCTTTCTCATTTTCTTACTGATGCATGCCGATTAGGAGCATACGTAATTCTCTCATTGTCATATTTAACCTATTTGCACCTAGCTTTGTGTTCAGTGGTTCAATTGCCTATGGATATAAACAAAACTATAGGCAAACTAGAGAAATGTGATCTAGATCAGTGGTTCTCAAAGCCGGTCCGCCGCTTGTTCAGGGAAAGCCCCTGGCAGGCCAGGATGGTTTGTTTACCTGCCGCGTCCGCAGGTTCGGCTGATCGCGGCTCCCACTGGCCGCGGTTCATCGCTCCAGGCCAATGGGGGCTGCGGGAAGCGGCATGTGTTGAGGGATGTGCTGGCCGCCTTTCCTGCAACCCCCACTGGCCTGAAGCGGCAAACCATGGCCAGTGGGAGCCACAATTGGCCGAACCTATGGACGCGGCAGGTAAACAAACCGGCCCGGCCAGCCCAGGGGCTTTCCCTGAACAAGCGGCGGACCAGTTTTGAGAACCACTGGTCTAGATGAAATTACTATAATGTGGGTGCACAACTGGTTTGAAAAAAAGCATACTAAAAGAGTAGTTATCAGTGGATCACAGTCAAACTGGGAGGACGTTTCAAGTGGGGTCCTGCAGGGTTCCATCTTGTGTAGAGTACTATTCAATATTTTCATTAATGACTTGGAAGATGGAGTGAAGAGTACACTTATAAATTTTGCAGAGGACACCAAGAAAGGAGGACAGGATTAGAATTAAAAATTATCTTTATAAAGTGGAGAATTGTTCTGAACCCAATAAGATGAAACTCAGTCAAGACAAATGCAAAGTACTACACTTAGGAAGGAAAAATCAGACGCACAAATACACAATGGGGAATAACTGGCTAGACAGTAGTACTGCAGAAAAGGATTTGGGGCTTATGATCACAAATTGAATGAATGATCAGTTTTATGCAGTTGCAAAAAAGGCACACATTCTGGGATTTATTAACTGGAGTGTTATATGCAAGACATAGAAGGTAATTCTTCTGCTCTGCTCAGCACTAGTGAAGCCTCAGCTGGATGGTTCTGGGAACCACCGTTTAAGAGAGATGTGAACAAATTGGAGAAAGTCCAGAGGAGAGCAACAAAAATGATGAAAGGTTTAGAAAACCTCGCCTATGTGGAAAGGTTGAAAAAATTGGGCATATTTAGTCTACAGAAGAGAAGACAAAGGGAGGACATAACAACAGTCTTTGGTGGTTATAAAGAAGACAGTGATTTAAGTTAGAAAGTATCCCCAATATCTAACTCTAAGGCTAGTTAAGCAATGGAACAGGTTATCAAAGGAGGTTGTAGAATCCTGACCACT
The DNA here is from genome assembly GCF_011386835.1 of Chrysemys picta bellii. NCBI lineage: Eukaryota > Metazoa > Chordata > Testudines > Emydidae > Chrysemys > Chrysemys picta. The sequence continues at coordinate 110,223,208 of NC_088794.1, forward strand.
GGAGGTTTTTAAGAACAGGTTAGACACACTTCTACCAGGGATGGTCTAAGTATACTTAATCCTGCTTCAGTGTGTGTGTGGTGAGGGGGGGGGAGAGGGATGGACTGGATGACCTTTCAAGGTCTCTTCCAGCCCTACATTTCTATGATTTCTTTGTCCACCACTATGTTGTTAATTTGGGCTGCATCCTGAAAGTGCAGGATGAATCCCACATTCCCAATGGAGGATACAAACATCTTGGTGACTTGGTTTATGGCATTGTGTATTTCCTGGGAATAATGTGTAGATTAGGACCAAGAGAAATAAGAAATATTTTCCAGGGATGAGCAAGTTCTTTCACATCATGAAAATATTGTTCAGTTATAAAGTACTGGCCCCATTAGGAGCACAGAAATTATTTATGCTGCAATTTATACCCCATTGCATTTTCAGGGTCCAGCACCCAGAATCTCCCCTGTCTTAAGCTCCCTGCTGGATCAGAACTCCTGAGAATATACTTATTGCTGGGTAATGTGCCACTACCTCTGTGATAAAGTGTTGCGTATTATGTAAAATAGAACTCCCTTCCTGTTTCCTTAGGCAGTCTTATTCCATGCAGAAGGTTCCCTGAGGGGAACATGAGTGCTGTTGGCATCACCCAGTGTTGTTTTAAAGGAAGTTATTGTAAAAACTAGCTCTCCCGCCAGTGGCTCTCAGAAATTGCTGCTGTTGCAGATGACAACAACAGAATTGCTTCTAATTCCTGTGATTTCTTCAGAGGATTCCTGGCCAGGCATCTATTTGTCAGGCAGACTCAGACAGTAGTAACTCTTACCACCATAGGTATAACATGGCTTCTGTGCATATAAGTCTCCAGATCCTTCTAACACCTGATAGGTTCAGGATAGTTTTGGGTGTTCCTGCCACAATTGTTCTTCTGGCAGGTGAAGTCAGCCAGATAGTGAACTATAAATCCTGTTGTTGGGATCTTGTTGGACTCTACTTTACCCATAGGTGTCCCTCCTCCTTCCCCTTCAGTCAGAGCCTTAGGTTATCCTGAGTGTTAGGAGAAAGGTTAGGCTGCTTCAGAATGTATATAGTGCAGACTGTTGCTGAGTCTGCCAGTCTTTGCCTGCTCTGGATAACATGGCTGGTCTAATGAGTCAATGCAGTGCTGCTGGAGGAGGGCCCAGGTTCTGGCACTAATATTCAGCACTACAGTTCCAGGTCATGCCCTTGTGCATCCCTTTGGAAATTCCTTGGATGAATTTCCAGCCCATGCCTCTCTAAGTAAGTGAAGTTTTTTGGCCAGTACAATTCAGTGGAAGCCCAATTATATTCTTCTTTGTAAATGTTTAGAAGGCAGAAATACCATTTGCACTTTTTATTGTGGCTGCAATGGACAAATATGGTGATGCAAAATCATGGAAAATTTTATGCTTAGTGTATAAATATTTATCTAAAACTAAAGTAATGAGACTAGTTAATTGTTTTTCATCATAAATACAGAAAGACAATATTAGATTTGAATTCACTCCAGATTAGTTAAATATTGGTGTAATTCTCTGGAAAATTGTGGGAAACTGGGCAAAATCCTTGGCTCATTGACTACAAAGGGGCCAGGATTTCACACGATACGTTTATATAGAGGCTTTCAACCCAAAGAATCCAAGAACACGTTTAAATTATGTAGAGTACATACAGCACCACTGGCATGCAGCAACTTCTGACATGGATGGAGGCCATCTGTCAGTATACACAACACTGCGCAGTAGTGAAGTGAAGAGATATTTTGGTCAGGGACTCTTGGGCCCACCCCTACTGTTAGAAAAAGTGCTGTGAAATCTGTTGTTATCCTCACCACTGTCACCATCACAATAAAACTTTGCACTTATACAGCAACTTTCATTCAAAGAACTTAGAGGATTTTATAAACATTAATTAATTAAGTACCCCTGTGCATAAGTTTTTATAAAGTTTTATGTATAAACTGAGGAACAAAGAGGTTAGCTAACTTACTCATGGGCATTTAGTTAGTTTGTGGCAAACAGGAGTTCAGCTTAAAAATCTTGACTCCCAGTTCACTGATCCAATTTCAGTGCAACTTACACACTGATATGTATACCCATCATTCCATAGAGACTCTCTGAGTCTTCAGACTGCCTCCAGCAGAGAGAGAAAGAGCAGCAAGGAGAGCCAGGGAAAAAGCCACCTGTCCTGCACACCGTACCAGAGCAGATCTGATCTCTGCTGCCTGGGAGGAAGAGATGCTGACTGGTTGTGGGGCTTGGATAGCATGCTGGACTGTGTGTGATTGTGTAACCCACACACCTTCTGGGTGTGGAGTTCTGTCCCATCTAGTGGCACTGAGACCACTTAGAGAGAGATATAAAATGAGTCTGCTCTACAGCATTTGCTAAGAGCCAGTTGGCTTTTAGCTCATGCGATAGAGGCTCAGGCACTAAGCTCCAGAGGTCCTAGGATCAGTCCGCCCCGTGGATGACTGGGGTTTGTCAGTGTTACAATTGGTTTCCCTAGATAGGCTTCAAATGCACCCGAGAGCTCTGCTGCTGTTTGACCTTTTGGATCCAGAGTCAGATTCGGGGGGGGGGGGGGAGTGCTGTTGTCTCATAAACACCATCCATTCATGGCACCAAAATGAGACCACTTGCTGCAGCCTGTGCAGAGCTATGGTCCTCTAGTCTCTGACCTGGCAGCTCCCCCTTAGGACACAGGTAAAGGGGGGGGGCAGAAACTTTGGGAGCAGGGGAAGGAATCTGAGGGGCTGAGGGGAAACGCTTTGGGCTGGGGGGGGAAATAAGCTTCTTAGGGGGAAAGGAACTTTGGGAAGTGACCGAGAAGTTAGGAACTTAGGGTGTGGGTGTTGATCCTTGGAGGGAACGTGGTGGGGGAGTGAAGGATGAGCAGGGGTAAGGAACCTTGTGTGGCTGGTACAGGGAGCAGTCCAAGGAGACATTGAAACTTGGAGAACCAGAAGAGACCGAGTTGAAGTACCTTGTGGACAGGTGGGAAATAGGCAGGGGGAAGGCAGGACTGAACCTCTTGGAGGTGTCCTCATGCTACTGTGGGTGAGAGTGCATTGTTCCCCCCACAACTTTATAGGCAAAAATACTTTACTGTCTACAATGAACATTTCTAACTGAATGGAATGCTATATGTCAGTGGTTCTCAGCCAGGGGTACGTGAACCCCTGAGGGTATACAGAGGTCTTTCAGGGGGTACTCAGCTCATCTAGATCAGTGTTTCTCAGCCTGGGGGTTGCAGCCCTGTGGGAGATCATGGGACAGATTTAGGGGGCCGTGCAGGGCCAGCATTAGGAGGTGGCAAGCAGGGCAATTGCCTGGGGCTCCACGAAGCTAAGTTACATGCTTCAGCCCCACTGCCTGGGGCTTTGGCTTTACATGAGGCTCACAAGTGAAAAACAGGCTCAAGCATCACACTGAAATGTACATACAATATTTATATTCCAGTCGGTTTATTTTATAATTACACGATAAACATGAGAAAGTCAGCAACTTATCAGTAACAGTGTGCGGGGACACTTTTGTATTTTTATGTTTGATTTTGTATGCAAGTAGTTTTTAAGTGAGGTGAGATTTGAGGTACACAAGACAAATCAGACTCTGAAAGGGATACAGTAGTCTGGAAAGATTGAGAACCACTGCTATATGTCTAGAAATACCATCTCTTTGGGCAGAAATCCTGTGGCCTCCTGAATGGCTGGGGAAGGCTTTGTGTGCAGCAGAATATATGGGGGAATGAGGAAGTGAAAGTGACAAGCAGAGGGACTCCATAGACCCCTGTACTGCATGTTTAGAGCTTAACAACTGCTTTCTCCAAGGTAGGGTGACCAGATGTCCTGATTTTATAGGGACAGTCCATATATTTGGGGCTTTGTCTTATATAGGCACCTATTACCCCCCACCCCCATCCCGATTTTTCACATTTGCTGTCTGTCACCCTACTCCAAGGGAGCCTGAAGGGGAGTTGTTTGTGCACTAAGGAGTGTCAAGGTCACCGAGGATCATGACTACTACACCCACCAAGATTTACTCTGTAATAGTGTCCATGGGACAATTCCATTGGCTCTTAGTGGACCCTACTCATGGACTGCGAATTCATTTCTAAACTCTGTGCCTTCAGAGTATGGACCAAAGCCTGTTATTGCTCTATGCCAAGGATATTGCATCTATAGAGGTACAGCAATTGCCTCTTTAGTTTAATATTTTTTTTAATCAGGATTTTCAGATAAGTGAAGGCAATATAATACATAATAAGTCTGTGTACATATACATTTTCATTATATTTTATCTCTGTTCTGTAACACTATGAAATGGATACATGTTGTGTTTTATAAAATCAACTTGTATTTAAACATATCTCAAAGAGGGAGGAAAAAGAGTTTGTGTATTAGAAATGCATACAGAATTTTTGCTGGTAATGCCCATGTGAGGGTCAGGAAGTCACCAAAAGCCAGGTTACTTGAGAGGGTGAAGGATTGTTAAATTATTATGATCTTAAAACCAATTTTCATAATACCTTGGAGAATGGATTTATAATAAATGTAGAATATATTTTCTGATTTGTGTTGCGGTTTTCAAGGTCATTCAGTGATAGAATACAAGCACTTTTATTTTTCCTACTCAAGCGCTTTTCAGGTGCATAAATGCTATAGTTAACATAGAAAGGCATTTAAAAATTCATTGATAAAGAAATTATATCTGTCCACAGAAAACACAATGATTTTCATCTAGTGAACAGAGTTTAAAACGCACAGGCTCAGGCTTGTTTTGTCCCATTAGTATTATACTATGCATAACCTACTTTATTAAAAAACTGTCACGTGTATAATAAATGCAGTGCGTGCACAAGATTTTCAACACTCCTTGAAAATAAATTTTAAATCTACTTCTGTCTTTATCTAATACCTATTTATCTGCTCCTCTACATTTTTAGCTTCAGGTCTCCCTCTTGCCCCTCCGTGTTCCCTCCACAGATTGCATCAAGGTTTGCAAGGGGTAAAGCTCCTTGTATCGTCCCCAGCCTCTACAACTGTTCAAGGACCAGGGACAGATTAGCCTATCATTTTTCACAAGAAAAGGTAAAGGGTCCTGTGATGTTAATGTAGATTGAAAAGGGTGCTAATTAACCCGACAGGCTACAGTTGAGAGGAATCAGGTGGCTAAGCAATGCCTTGACTGAGGGAGCACAGCTGAGGAGGAACTTATAAAGTCAGGAAATTGGAAGAAGAAGAGGGTTGCTGGGAAAGTCAGCTATTACTTCCTGGGAGAAGGGAGGAGTGTTTGGAGGCTTCAGCGATAGGTAGCCTACAGTTATTCATTGGGAGGCTGGCAAACCTAGAGTGAGGGGAGTGCCAGATGGTAAGGAAAGGGCTCAGGAAAAGGCAGTAAGGTCTAGAAGGGACCAGACCTTGGCTGCTGACTAGAGGGGGCCCCAAGAGTGCAAGTAGGGTGGTACACTCCAGTACGCAGTACCGGCAAGAGATTTTTAGCAGGTATGGGGTACCGGAAAGACATGGTGAGGCTAGAGACCCCGGAGAGGGGGTGGAGCTGCACTCTGCTCCTTAAAGAAGCAGAACGTGGCTAGGGAGGGCATTCATTCGTTATATGGGTTTAACGGCACAATACACATTCTAACAAACTTAAACAAAGGCTTCAAGAGGGCGGGGCGGGAGGGACAGAAGTTGTTTAAACAGTGTTTTTGATTCCTGCTTCAGCCTCTGGACTATGAACATATACAGATGGGAGCATTCGAACCAAGGGACTGAGGACCTTAGGGTAATCTGGAGCCTTCATATTTCCTTGATCCTGTACAGATGTACTTATGAGTTGGATATAGTACAAAGACTGTTCTAGCCTCATTGATTGCTCATTTATTTTTCGAGTGATTGCTCATGTGTATTCCACAATAGGTGTGCATATTCGCCATGTGCACCAGTGCTGGATGTTTTTCCCCTAGCAGTAACTGTAGGGGAGCGCCCCAGTGACCCCTGGAGTGGCACCTCCATGGCGCGATATAAGGGGTGCTGTGCGGTCCCCCCACCCTCAGTTCCTTCTTGCCGCCAGTGAAGGTGCTTTGGAACTGCTCTGCTCCAGCTTTGCTGTAGCTCATCCCCAAAACTGCTTGTTCGTTCAGTGTATGATACCTGTAGTTAGTTTGCTGTTTAGTTAGTTTAGTTTAGCTAGAGCGCCTGGGCCAAGATATGCCCCGTGCCCCGGGTTTTAAGTCGTGCGACACTTGTAGGCGATCTATGCCAGTGAGTGATCCGCACGAGGACTATTTACGCTGTTTGGGGGAAACCCAACTCAGCAATCGCTGTAAGATTTGCAAGTCGTTTTAAGCCTTGGACCAAGAGAGTACATTAGTACATTAGGCTCCAGGCTATTCTGATGGAGTCGGCGCTGACCCTGGCTCCGGCGCACCGCTCCAAGTCGGCACCAGGCACAGCAGTGTTGGTGCGCGGCGACCCTTTGGCGCCATTGACTAGTCGGCACCGCTCCCCATCCACGGGGCACTCCAAGAAGGCTAGGAAGAGGCCTTCTTCGCTGCAGCATCGGAGTAAACCTGGGATCGAGGACTGCCCCAATGGGATCACAGTCCTGTGGTCGGGATTGCTCCCGGTGCTGCCACTCCTCCTGGTCCAGGTACAGCAGCAGATCGTATGTCAGCCTGGCCTCCCTTCATAGTTGTCCATCGATGGGCCAGGCCAGCCAGGCCGAACAGCCGGCTCTGCAGGTGCAGTGGCACCGGGCCCTGTGGCCAGCCCAATGGTACCAGTGGGCACCGTGGCTCCCAGTGCAGCTCCTGGTGGGGACTCGCTCAGTGGTCAGAGCCTCAGAAGGACCAATAGCCTCCATCTCCAGACCTCCAAGAAAGGAGTCGGTGGGACGTACATCCTTGGCACCGTGCCCGGAGACCGATCAGGTGGTGGACCCTCCGGTGCCAGTGGACACACACAATACCGCGCTGGTCTCCTCACCCTACCCGGATGAGGTGATTACGGCCCCTCCTCCCTCCGTCCCGCAGGAGGACTTTAGGGCCCACCAAGAACTCTTAAAAAGGGTGGCATCAAGCCTCCACCTCCAAGCAGAGGAGATGGAGGAGCCCTCAGACTCCCTGTTTAATGTACTGTCCTCCTCGGCACCGGGCAGGGTGGCATTGCCTCTCAACGAAGGGGTGGCAAAAATTTCAAATGCCATATGGCAAACCCTGGCCTCATTGGCCCCCATCTCTAAGAGAGCAGAACGCAAGTATTTTCTACCTGCCAAGGGGCATGAATACTTATACACCAACCCTACTTCTAACTCCCTGATGATTGAGTTGGTTAACCACAGGGAACGGCAGGGCCAACCAGCCCTACCCCAAAAAATAAAGATTCAAGGAGGCTGGACTCATTAGGAAGAAAAATTTATTCATCCTCAAGCTTCCAGTTATGGGTGGTGAATCACCAGGCTCTCCTGGGCCGGTATTAGTTCAATCTGTGGGGCTCCCTGCCCAAGTTCGAGGACTCCCTCCGGGAGCACAACAGGAAGGAGTTCAAAGCGCTGGTGGAGGAGGGCACAGCAGCTGCCAGGGCTGCACGGTGTCCATGAGAAGGGCGTCATGGCTCCTGCTCTCTGGGCTGTCCAGTGAGGTGCAGACCTCCCCTCAGGACCTCCCATTTGACAGCAAAGCTCTGTTTGTGGAGCAAATCGATACAAAGCTGCATGGCCTGAAAGACTCCCACACGACTCTTCAGACGCTGGGTCTCTATGTTCCAGCTCCGGCTAAACCTAAGTTCAAGCCACAGCAGACTTCCGCTCAGGCCACCCATTCAAAATATGAGACTGCTTATAGGAAGTCGCAGGACTATAAGAGGTGTTCACAAAGGCAGTCTTGGCCTGCCCCCCAGCCTGGGTCCTCCAAGGGCGAGCAAGTAGGGAAAAGGCGGTTTTGACGGGATGCCCAGGGGCGTCCTGCCAGTTCTCATCCCTCCAGTTTACTTCCTTCCCGCCCAACCACCCCCCACCCCCATCCCTCCTGGGGGACTCCTTGCACGAGGCTCTGCTCTAGCAGGAGGTGGGACGGCTCCCGGGCCTAGGAGTGGTGGAAGCGGAACCAGGGGATTTCAAAGCCAAGGGGTACTACTCCCACTATTTCCTTATCCCGAAGGCCAAAGGGGGGCTCAGGCCCATCTTGGACCTGCAAGTCCTGAACCAGTACATCGTGAAGCTCAAGTTCCGCATGGTCTCCCTGGCCACCATCATCCCCTCCCTGGATCCCAGGGACTGGTACGCAACCCTTGATCTGCAGGATGCGTACTTCCACATTCATATATTCGAGGGGCACAGATGCTTCCTCTATTTCATGGTGGGGCAGGAACACTACCAATTTACGGTCCTCCTGTTTGGCTTGTCCACTGCCCCCAGGGTATTCATTAAATGTATGTCGGTGGTGGCGGCCTACCTCAGGCGCCAGGGGGTCCAGAACTTCCCCTATCTGGATGACTGGTTGGTCAAGGGCAGCTCCCAGTTGCAGGTGTGGGATCACGTGGCACTCCTGTCCACGTGCACCACTTTGGGCCTGTTGGTAAACAACACCAAGTCCACGTTAGTCCTGGTACAACGCATATGGTTTACCAGGGTGGTCCTGGACGCCTCGTCGGCCAGAGCCTCTCTCCCACCGGACAGGTTCAAGACCCTGAAGGGGCTCATCAACATGGTCACAAGGTTTCCGGTGACAACAGCCAGAGTGTGCATCCAGCTCTTGGGTCACATGTCGTCGTGCGCGTTTGTGGCCCGTCACACCAGACTCAGGATGAGGCCCCTCCAGCTCTGGTTGGCCTCAGAGTTCTCCCAGGCCAGGGAAAGGATGGAAAAAGTTCTCACGGTGCCTGAGCCAGTGATCACCTCCCTACGGTGGTGGTCCTCCCCAAGAAACATGCTCCAAGGGGTCCCGTTCAGGGGCAGGGCCCCATCGCTAGAACTGGTGTCCGACGCGTCGGACCTGGGATGGGGGGCCCATGTGGGGAACGTTCAGACCCAAGGTCTGTAGTCGGTTCAGGATCTGACCCTCCACGTAAGCGTCAAGGAGCTCAGGGTGGTACGGCTGGCGTGCATGGCCTTCCGCTCGCACCTGGAGGGCCAGATGGTCAGGGTCCTCATGGACAACACGCCTCGATGTTCTACATCAACAGGCAAGGTGGGGCCTGATCCTCTGCCGCGAAGCCCTCAGGCTGTGGGACTTTTGTACAGCCCATGACATCTGCCTACAGGCCTTCCATCTGCCGGGTGCCCGGAATGTGCGGGTGGATTGCTTGATCAGGGACTTCTCCTCTCAGCACGAGTGGCCTCTCCACCCAGAGGTGGTGCACAGACTTTTCCGAGAGTGGGGAACTCCCCAGGTGGACCTGTTCATGTTTCAGCAGAACCGTCGCTGTCCCTGGTTCTGCTCCAGGCGGGGGCTGGGAGAGGGTGCTATTCCCAATGCCTTCCTCCTGTCCTGGTCAAGCCAGTTTCTCTATGCCTTTCCCCCGTTCCCACTGATCAGCAAGGTCCTAGAAAAGATAAAGATGGACAAGGCCCGGGTTCTTCTGATTTCCCCGGCATGGCCCAGGCAGCATTGGTACGGGACCCTCACAGGCCTGGCGGTCGCCCCGCTGTGGCCATTGCCGTCCCGCCCGGACCTGCTCTCCCAGGACCAGAGCCACCTCCTCCACCCCAGCCTAGCGGCACTCCACCTCATGGCATGGCTGCTCAATGTTAAGGAAGATAAGGAAGAAAGGACGTGCTCGGAAGGGGTTCAGTGCATCCTCCTAGAAAGCAGGTGGCCCTCCACGCGCTGAGCCTACTTGGCAAAGTGGTCTCGGTTTTCCAGATGGGCGGACAAGTGGGGCGTTTCCCCAGAGGCCGCCCAGATCCAGCTTATTCTGGACTGCCTCCTTCACCTTAGAGCCCAGGGCCTGGCGCCCTCGTCAGTCAAGGTGCACCTGGCGGCCATATCAGCCTTCCATCCGCCGGTGCAGGGCTACATGGTATTCTACCATGCTATGACTGGCCGATCCCTTAAGGGGGTTGGATCGTCTCTTCCCATATGTTAGGCCTCCAGTCCCGCAGTGGGATCTAAACCTGGTGTTGGCTCATCTCTCGGGGCCCCCGTTTGAGCCGCTAGCCACGTGCTCCTGGTCACACCTCTCATGGAAGGTGGCCTTCCTGGTTGCGATCACCTTGGCTAGGCGGGTCTTGGAACTCAGGGCCCTGACCTCTGAGCCCCCATACACGGTGTTTCATAAAGATAAGGTCCAGCTCCGCCCACACTCTTCATTCCTCCCAAAGGTGGTCTCCGCCTATCACATGGGTCAGGACATTTTCTGCCGGTCCTCTGCCCCAAGCCCCATGCGTCCAGTGAGGAGCGCCGCTTCCACACGCTGGATGTGAGATCAGCTCTGGCTTTTTACCTGGAGCGGACTAAGCCGTTCAGAAAGTCCTCGCAACTGTTCATCACCTTGGCCGAGCGCATGAAAGGTCGGCTGATCTCCACTCAGCAGCTCTCCAACTGGATCACCTTGTGCATCCGTACCTGTTATGACCTGGCGGGAATCCCTCCACCACCAATTGTGAAGGCTCACTCGACTAGGGCTCAGGCCTCATTGGCTGCCTTTTTGGCCCATGTCCCCATTCAGGACATTTGTAGGGCTGCCACGTGGTCTTCAGTTCACACGTTCACCTCGCATTATGTCATTGTCTCTCAGATCAGGGAAGACGCCGGGTTTGGCAGGGACGTTCTCCATCCCGAGAGTTTGTGAACTCCTTCCCACCTCCAACAGATATAGCTTGGAATCACCTATTGTGGAATAGACGTGCGCAATCACTCGAAGAAGAAAAGACAGTTACCTTTTCCATAACTGGTGTACTTCGAGATGAGTTGCTCATGTCTATTCCACATCCCGCCATGCTTCCCCTCTGTCGGAGTTGTCTGGCAAGAAGGAACTGAGGGTGGGGGGAGCGCGCAGTGCCCCTTATACTACGCCATGGAGGCGCCACTCTAGGGGTTGCTAGGGCGCTCCCCTACAGGTACTACTAGGGGAAAAACTTCCAGCACTGGTGCACGTGGCGAGCACACACACCTATTGTGGAATAGACATGAGCAACACATCTTGAACACCAGTTACGGAAAAGATAACTGTCTTTTCTCCCTTGCAATGGACGAAGATCAGATGTCTGCTGACTTTCTCACATGAGTCAGCAGCCTTTGATACCTGTGGTATAAGCAACATAGCCCTTGCTTGAGTGTTTTTTTTCTTTCCTCTCCAGATGTCAAAGCCTGTTCCTATTGAACTCCATAGCAAAACTTCTTTTGATTTCAATGGGAACAGGATTTGGCCCCAAGAAAACAGAGAATGTAATTTTGATCAATTGCTTATCTGTCCAGAGACAGTTCTCATGTACGTTCTGCCAGGCTGATTTTGATTGCCCCTCCTGTATGTCATGCTGAGGAAAATAATAAAACAATTTGGGCTGTAGTTCTATCAAGATGCACATGGCACACACAGTTCTATGCCTCTTTTCCATCAAACCCAGATGGCGCAGCATCTTTGCTTTCCTAATGCCTGGCGGAGAGCAATACTGAGGCCTTGTCTACACTGCCACTTTACAGCGCTGAAATTTTTTCTTGCTCAGGGGTGTGAAAAAAACACATCCCTGAGTGATGCAAGTTTCAGCACTGTAAAGTAGCAGTGTAGACAGTGCAGCCATGCTCCCAGCGCTGGTAGCTATTTCCCTCGTGGGGATGGGTTTTTTAACAGCGCTGGGAGAGCTCTCTCCGAGCACTGGTGCCACGACTAAGATGTACCCTTAGATAAAGGTAAGCTGGCAGAAGCTTAGTTTGGACATTAGGGAGGCACTGATAGTGTGTTAAGGAAAGTGGGGTGATTGTCCTTCCTATCCTTCTTTCATTTAAGAAGTTTCAATTTGGAGTGTTGCTGGATCCTCAATGACACCTGGAAGTACAGGTGGCACCAGCGGCCCAAGGCATCATTTTACAACTGCATCTGTTTTACAGATGCAGTTGTAAAATTTTAGACAGGTAAAGAGGGTGTCAGAGGGGATGGGGAGAGCATGGGAAGGTCACATGCCCCCCCCCCCTCGTGTCCCTCCCATGAGTGCAGTACTGGCAAGAAATGATTTCTACTTGCATCACTGGGGGTCCCTGAGCTGCAACCCTGGAAAGGGGGGCAGGCCCAGGGCCATCCTTAGGCATACATAGCATACGCAGCTGTGTAGAGCAACTGAAAATTTGGGGCACACCGGGATAGCGGGTAAGAGCGGGTCGTCTCCTGCCCACCCAGCGCACGCTGCAGTCTCCTTTGGCAGGGGCCATATTTACAGAGCCGAATGCGCCACTGCGGCGCATTCTGCCAGGGCTGGCACCAGCGTAGCAAGCAGGTGCCTGGGGCAGCTAATGAAGAGGGGGGCGGCACATCCGGCTGTTTGGCGGCAATTCGGTGGCGGGGCCGTCACTCCCTCTCGGAGCAAAAGACCTGCTGTCGAATTACCGCCGATCGTGATCACAGCTTTGTGTGTGTGTGTGCGCGCGCGCGCGCTTGAGGCAGCAAAAACGCTAGAGCCGGCCCTGCATTCTGCATGAGGGAAAGGGTACGGTGGTCTCTGCAGGGAACTGTGACTCTCCGCCGCCATGAGGTGGGCCGGCTGGCTCAGTATCCTTTGCTGCCTCGTCCGTCCCCCCTTCCCGGGCTGTGAGCCCAGGCTGCTGCAGCGTCTGCTGTGTACAAAGCTTGGTGTGTGTTAGCAATGGCGGGAGGTTCTAATACACAGGGCCGGCTCCAGGTTTTCTGCCGCCCCAAGCGGCAAAAAAAAAAAAAAAAAAAAGGCGCGGCAGCGCAATCACGCCGGTCCACTCTTCAGTGGCAATTCGGTGGCAGGTCCTGAGAGGGACTCAGGGATCCGCTACCGAATTGCCGCCAAAGACCCCGGACGTGCCACCCCAATAGCGGCCGGTGTGCCACCCCTTGGTACTGGCCGCCCCAAGCACCTGCTTCTTTAGCTGGTGCCTGGAGCCGGCGCTGCTAATACTGTAAGCTTATGTTTGTATTGCTAAGTTGGGCATAGAGGCATCAGTTTAATAATACTGCATAGGGCCCCATAAAACCTAAGGACGGCCCTGGGTGGGCCTGGGTTCCCCTGCCAGCCACTGTGGATGTGGCACCATGGGGCAGTGAGTGGGAAGACTGCCTAAGAATGAGGAAGTGGCAATGAGGCAGTGAATGGGAAGGCTGGTTAAGATTGCTGAGGAAAGACTTTGATACCCTGGAAGGGGAAAATGTGTATAGTGGAGGGTTGAGTCATGAAGAGGCAGCAGCACCTCATGGAGCAAGAGAGGGGCTGCAGACTGCAAGAGAGGTGGAGAGATGGCATGCAACTGTGGGAAGGTGTGTTTACCTCATGAAGCTAATCCCCAAAATGGCCAGGAGGAGGTGCCATCCTAGCAGTGAGTCAAGCACCCCCTCACAGATCCCTGCACATGCTCAGACATGCTGTGTTTTCAAAAAACAAAAGGGTTGATTCAGTAGTTGCATTTATAACTAATATAAAAAAAAAGGCAGAGAGATGTTACAAGCCAAATACTGATGACTTATTTGAATAATATTTCTTATTCTAGGGATAGAATGTTACCCAAAATGCCTTAATTTCCAATTCTTTAATTTCTAAAAACTTACCTTAATTGAAATTTCTCTGTCACAAAGACATACTTCAGTCATGGGGTGTGACTGCAGTGCAAGTACCTATACCTGAGTTAGCTTTAGTCTAGCCATGATCCTATGATGTAAATACATCATCTGGCTTTTTCCCAAATATAGAAAAGAGATATTTATTGAACACTTCTGCCTTTTCTGCATTGTTAATAATTCTATCATTTCTATCTAGTAATGGACAAATACTATTGTTAGGATTCCTTTTGTTCCTATTTCACTTTAAAAACTTCTTCCTATTGTACTTAGTTATGCTGGCCATAGATTTCTCATATCTTTTTACTTCCCTTATCAGCTTTCTACAATTCTTAGTTTCTGATTTATTTTCATTATTATCAACTCTCCTTTCTTCCATTTGTATTGTATACAGATATTTGTCTATAATATAACAAAATTGGGGTTTTCTCCAGCTTGCAAAGGATCCACTGCCATACCCATAGTCTTTTTGGCAGTTTTATTGTTGCCTCAGCTCACTCTGGGCTACAATCCCCAGGGGATTTTTTCCTTTTACCTCTCAGGCTGTCATTGCTGCCTCTTCCAGGGGATTCTGAGCGTATGTTTACATGGGGATAAAAAAAACCCTGCAGCTGGCCCAGGTCAGCTGACTTGGGATTGTAGGACTCAGGCTGCAGGGCTAAAAATCGCTGTGTAGATGTTTGAGCTCAGGCTGGAACCTGAATTCTGGGATCCTGTGAGAGTGGAGGGTCCAGAAGTCGGGATCAGGCTGGAGCACAAATGTCTACACAGCAATTTTAGGCCTGCAGCCTGAGCCCTATAATCCCAAATCAGCTGACCTGAGCCAGTCCTGCTACTCTTGCTTTCTGTATCTATGTCTTGTTCCTAGGGCACTGCCACCCAGGGCTTTTCTCCCAGGAGGCCCCTTTTCAGAACAGTTCTTCAGGTTCCAATTGCCTCCCCTTCCAGGGGACGCTGGAGGTATGTCTACACTGCAGCTGGGAGCAAGCCTCCCAGCTCAGTCAGACAGACTTGTGCTGGCAGGACTCGTGTATTAAAAATAGCTGTGTGGACGTTACTGCACTGGTGGAGGCTTGGGCTGGCTACCCAAGCTTAGACTCAGGGTATACAGGGCCGGCTCTGGCTTTTTTGCCGCCCTAAGCAAAAGAGCCACCCCCAGCGTGGCAGGGGAGGGCGCCGAGCCCGGCCGCGGGCCCGCAATCCCCAACCGGCTGGAGCGCCGGGGGGAGGGCGGCGAGCCCGCCGCGGCTCCACTCTCCCCGGTGGCCAGAGCGCCGGGAGGAGGGCGGAGAGCCCGGCCAGGGCTCTCCACTCTCCCCGGTGGCCAGAGCGCCAGAGGGAGGGCGGCGAGCCCGGCCGGGGCTCTCCGCTCTCCCCGGCGGCCAGAGTGCTGGGGGGAGGGCGGCGAGCCCGGCTGGGGTCCCGCTTTCCTCGACCGGCCGGAGCGCCAGGGGGAGGGCAGCGAGCCCGCTGCGGCTCCGCTCTCCCCGGCGGCCGGAGCGCCGCGGGGAGGGCGGCGAGCCCAGTCGCGGCCCCGCTCTCGGGCCGGAGCGCCCCGCCGTGCCGCCCCCCTCCAGGCGCCGCCCCAAGCACATGCTTGGTGGGCTGGTGCCTGGAGCTGGCCCTGAGGGTATAGCTCCCATCTGCAATGTAGACATACTGGCAGTCCTGCTTGCTCAGCTTCTTAACTGACTCACAGGGTGTCTCTTTTAAAGCCTAATCTGTGTCAGTAGATGTGGCAGAGGTGCACTGGCTCTACTCCCTCTTAAAGGACCAGTGTCACCCTTTGACAATATATATAATGTTTTATAGATGCTTTCATTCCTTTCAGCCAGATTGTTTTTATAAAGAGTGTGGCCCACTTCTCAATTATGAGACTGAATTTTGGGGCAAGCAGTAAAATATTCTTAAACAGTTCCCAGTTATTCACATTTTTCTCCCATCTCATTTGGCTCATAATTGTTTTCAGCTTTTTGTGAAATTGGCTCTTTTTAAAGCACCAACTATATATATTACTGGTTTGGGCTTTATTCTTTTTGCACGTAACAAATGTGATAAAGTCCTGATCACCTGTATCAAAGCTATTGCCAGTTTTTAGTTCTGTGATCCTCTTTTTTCTGTCAAAATGAGGTCTAATATAGAATTCTTTTGTGTTAGATGCAACACTTCCTGAGTTAGGAAATTGCCATCTATAATTGTTAGAAATTCCCAGGATGTTTTAGTATTAACAGCATGAGACCTTCAGCACATATCGCTCAGACTACAGTTCCCTATACGTTTTTTTTCCCCCCTACATATTTTAACTAGGTGCTTAAGGAGCTGGTCATTCTGTCCTCTAGTGTGATTTGATGGCCCGTAGCAAACACCAGCTAATTCCCCAGTTTGTGTTTTGACTGTTAGAAAACTGATCCAAAAGCATTCAGGATCATTTGCTTCTGAGTTGTCTGACTCCAAAACAGGTAGTGTCATTTTTGACAGTGCCACGTCCCTTTTGCCCACTTGATCTTTCCTAAATAGGTTATCACCAGTGGTATTTACATGATTGGAATGTTAAACTTCTCACCAGATTGCAGTAATGCCAAGTAGGCCAAATTTATACTCATAAATGAACAACTCTAATTCTTCTTGTTTATTACTCAGGCTTCTAGCATTGGTGTATAGACAATTAACAAATTTATTCTCTTCACATCCTTTAGTGTCTTTATTTAAACCTCAGCATCTTGATTTTGTGCTAAATGAGCGATTGTTTGTTCTCTCTTTTCACCCTCCCCTTGAGTAGTTTAGCAAGCCTGTCTCCTAGGAAATTAGTTCCCCTTCTGCTTAGATGGAGGCCATCCAAACTATACAGCGCCTCCCTCCATGCAGAAAGTGGACCAATGTTCCACAAAACCAAAGCTTTTCCCTTACACCACTTACCTAACCAGCGGTTCACTTCTAGTCTTGCATCTCATTTCTTGATATCTCACATTGGGAATGCAAAATTACGTCATATAATTAAACCAAAGAGACTGATATTTAGATCTGCAGTATTGAATTATTGAATTAGTTACCATGTTTAATTAATACTGAAATGACAAGCATCTAAAATTATGAGTTCATAGGGCTGGGGGTTTGGGGTTTTTTTGGTGGTTGATTGGTTGGAATAAGCCAAAGCACAAATGAGGGATTTTAAATAAAAAGGTAGAAGAATATGGAGTCTAGAAACATGAGAGGATTGGGTGATTCATTTTGTATACTGTTTTTAGATTACTAATTTCCCTTTACTTAAAACTCTATGCCATCTACCCTACCTTAATTTGGTAAGACATGTACCTGTCTTCTGGCAGTAGGGAAGGAAGGAGAAATTTTCTACCAAATCTAAAATTCTACCAAATACATTTTCAGTATTAATATATCCAATATTTCCAAAAAGTATAGTGATACATGTGATAATATCATGTGTCTGTGTGTGAAATTATCAAATGTGAAACAATTAACTTTAAACAATTTAAAAAGTTTTTGTGTCATAACTAATATTTTCAAAAGTACTTAGTAATTTTGGCTGCCTCCTTTTTTGGGTGCTCAACTTGAGACCCTTGTAAAAGGGCCTCCACATTTTCAAAGGTTAGACACTCAGCACTTTTTGAAAGGCAGACCATTCTAAGGTATCTCACTTTGGGCACCCAAAAATAGAGGCACCAAGATGCATTAATCACTTCTGAAAGCTTTGTCCGTACAGAATTTTGGTTATATTTAAAGCAATCTAAAAGTTTCTGAGATAGAGGCACAAAAGAGTGAAGGATTTGGGGGCAGGAGGTTGGGTGGTTAAGGTGTCCCAGAAAGAAAACCTGGAGTTTTGGTTGGAAAAGGGTTAAACTGTCCTATAATTATAAATCCCTCTCCTGGTGAATGTGTTGCATTATTGTTCCTTTTGCCAGATAACATTTCTTTTATCACCTAACCTCTCCCATACTCGTGACTCTAAACTGATGAGCCAAGTTAAATTTACCATCTCTTAGACCAAGCACTCCCATCCATTTTTTAAAATTCTGATTGCATTCTTCCTCATTTGTGGGTTTCATCCTGCAAAGGGTTGAATATTCTTGCTGTGATCCTACAAAGCACTTAAGCGCCTGGGGAGTCCCATTGACTTAAATGGAACTACTCATGCTAAAAGTTACATGCATTGCTTAAGTACTTTGCAGAATAAGAGATTTAAAATCACCTGTAACAAATCCAGAGTTTGGTATCACTATTGCTAAATAGATGTAAAATTAAAACATGAAGTCTTGTTATTGAGATATATGGTGCTCTATTCATCTTTGTTTCAGAACAACAAATTATTCCTCTTAGAACAATTCTTTGTTTTACTCCTTTATTCTACATAATACATAGATATTAATCTTAGAGTTAAAACTTTGTCAAATACGCTCTGAAAATATAAAGTAATAAGTCTGCTGCATACATTTGTTTCCCTTGTTCTTTATATTCGTAAAGAAATCCAGAAGTTAGTGAAGCATGACCTTTCATTCCTGAGGCTACATTGGCTGTCCTTCATCAAGCTGTGCTTTTCTAAATGTTCTCCATTTAATCTCCTAAAATGCTTAAGACTTCCCCCCCCCCCCACCCACTAAGGAATCAAAACTAAATGGTCTGTAATTTCCTGAAGTGTTCCCAGATCCTATCTTAAATAATGACATTATGTTGGCCACTTTCCAGCCATCGGGTCTTTCCTGAATGGTGTGACTTTATAAAAATGTCTTCAGGATCTTCTATAATGTCTGCTGAAGAAAGTAGAAAAAATCTTGAATATAGGTGACCTAACAATACTCCATACAATGCCATTCTGACTACATCATTGCAATCTTCTTATATCATATCATAGTGGCATTGTTAGCTCCCCTTTTATAATACAGAATCTGCTGAGTATGTCTCCGATAAGACATAATTACTCAACTGAAATGTTATAACTGAATACCTGAATTTTGTATCTGTCTGCATGTGGATCCTGTATGGTGCATGTACTCAAAACTAAGTACACCTTTACTTTGTGCAATATTAAGGAGAATAAAACAAATTAAAAACTTAATGTTAAGTACATTGTTTTAACTAAAGGACAAGCCCCCACAGAAAAGTTTTTAAAAGGAAAATAGTTTAAAACTAAAAGTGAGCTACACATCTTGGCTATTGATTATACTATTAGCTTGTTATTAAATGTTTAGTAATCTAAAATTAAAGGTAATGAGAAGACCAGGTGAGTAGGGTTCATACATGCAGCAATATGGCACAACAAGACATTCATTGGTGCGCACGTCAAGAACATTGTGAAGTGCAGGGCTGAAGGCCGAGGGCTAGTCTACACTAGAAAATGAGATTTATCCAGTTATGTCGCTCAGCGATGTGAAAAATCCACACCCATGAGCTACATAGTTAAACTGACCTAAGTCCCTATGTAGACAGTGTTAGGTCAATGGAAGAATTCCTAGCTACCGCCTCTTGGAGGTGGATTACCTATGCCGATGGGTGAGCCCCTCCTGTCAATGTAGGTAGTGTCTACACTGAAGCATTGCTGCTGTAGCGTTTCAAGTGTAGACACGATCTATGCTGACAGGAGGCATTCTCCCATTGGCATAGTAAACAAGCCCTAATTATCTTAATAACCCAAGAAGTTCACCAATGGCCTACTAATGCACACCCTAACATGGCTTTTGCTTTTAAAGTATGATTAATTAGTCAATTATTACTATTTGTTTGTATTGTGATAACACCTAATAAGCTCAGTCAGGAATTTGGCTCCATTGTGCTAGGCTCTGTACAAACATATAACAAGAAAATGGTGTCTAACCCAAAGACCTTACAATTGAAGTATGAGAGACAACAGGTGGATACAACAAACCAACAGGGGTGGGGAAGCTCAAGGCAACAGTGAGACTACTATGACCAGTGTGATGATAATGGTCATAGCTTAGCAGCTGCCTAACCATTGTTGAGTGGATTTTACAAATAACCTTTTCAAAACCATAATTTTTGGTGATTCATGCAACATATCCTCCAACATTTCACTTTTTGAACTCTAAGACCATGTAATAAAAGTTTTGGATTTCACTTAATTCATACTGAATTCTATCATGCTTAGCAATTTATAATGTACTCTTCATCCTTAAAGTGCTTTACAAACATTAATTATCACAATGGCCTTGAAAGGTAGTTAGGGAAATAGAGACAGGGAGGCTAAGGATAAGATTTTCAAATTTCAGCAGTAAAATTAGGCATCTAAATTCATATTTAGGAACTGAGATGTGACCTGTTTTTTTTCCAGAGATGCTGAGCATATGTAGGCAATCAAAATGGATGATTTTGGCCTAAGTGACTTGTCCAAGGCTGCAGAGGGAAGTCGGTGCCAGACCTAGAATTAAATCCCTAGATTTCCTGCTTTCCCACACTTGAGCTCACTCCTTAATCACTACATCATACCTCTACAGTGATCTAAATCAAATAATACAATTTGAATGCTGCCTTTAAGGTTGTTATTGAGTTTCATGGGTCAGAGAAACAGATTTGCTGCAAATAAAAATAACAATTAAAAATAGATAACTAATTTGAGAACTGAACTTAAGAACCATTTGTATACATACTATTAACAAAGGGTTACATTCATTGAAGAACTAACAGTTTTCATCAGAGGACAGTAATTTAGAGAGCAACATTGTAATGATTATGCTAGGGCTGTAGATTTTCAGGGGGAAGACTGATATTCTTTTGGTAATTGTACACATTCTTAAAGACACACAGCAAATCAAATATAAAACTCCTGTCTATCTTTTTGCCTTCTTTACAGAACCCCAATAAAAATGAAAAGGACACAATTTTGAAAAAAAATGTATTGATAAATTAGGACTTTGAATACAAAGTCTCTTATGAGTTCAAACATTTTGGACCAAATTCCACCCTGGTGTAAGTGGGCCACAACTCCATAGCTGAATTTTGACCCAGTGTTTTTCTGTGGCTCAATTGGTATTAATCTGTATTTGTTCACTATTGTTTGCTACTGTCAAAGGCCTACAGAACTGTAATCTCAATACTATGAGAATGGCAGCAAGGTCTTGTTTCAATAACTAATGAGATGGTGACTCCTAAACATAAATTAGCATTATTGGGTCTTTTGTAATGATTGCTGAAGCATTATTAATTTTCTTGCTGAAATGTATATAGCTATCATCAGCTGCTGTCAGACAATATTAAGAGTGTAATGCACTGTGGGTAACTTTGTAGGCACAAAATGAACACGGTCATCCTAGGGATTTCCAATTAGGAAGGCTATTATATTGCAAAAACATTTTCTGTGCTATAATTTGATAAGATAACCATTAATTACCTTTACTAGTGAGAATTATATTCTTTGCTGAAGTTTTGAACTACATGGTGGTACAAAACCATGTTAGCTGAAATAGAAATGAACTATTTTGAATTAAAATAATAGGGCCCAATTCTGCTCACACTGGGGTTGATGAGTGTTCATTAAATGTAGTTAAAATGACTATTTATAAGCCTAACATATAGTATTTTTGTTATAAACTAATAGTGCATTTGTTAGGGGAGTGCCATTTCAGTCAATGTTTACCTCAGGTTGGTTTTAACTATTAGGTTTTGAGGGTGTTGGCTTTTAAAGAACCAATCCTAGTTATGGGTCCTCATGCAGGGAAGATTTAGTTGAATTAAATGGGAAATTTTAGTAAATTGTTAAGCAAAGTTGGGCCTTTAATTTTAATCTGTAAGAAATAAAGGAAAAAGGACAGCTGTACTTAAAGGAACAGATTATCTCCCACAGTAATACCCCTTTGCTCTGGAGGTGCAAAGGAGCTGTAAACTTGCCAGAAATCCCAGGTGAGTAAATCCCGGATCCTAGTTGAGGAGTCCTCTCTAAACCCCCACTGCAGCTCTCAGTGTAGACATGTGGCAAGAGGCTTGGCCACACTCAGGTCTTAAATTCAGCCGGAGCTATCCGGAGCTTGTAGATTAATAGATTTTTAAGGCCATAAGGGACAATTATCAGAAATCTTCTCCCCATATAGGTAGTAGACCATGATCAAATCAACTTCTCTTGCTTAAACGAAATAGATTAAGCTTCTTAAGTCTCTCTCTGTAAGGCAGGTTTTCCAGACCTTGAACACTTTTTTTCCTGAACCCTTTCCAATGTTTTAACCTCCCTGTTGAATTGTGAACATCAGAATTGGGCAGTGTTTCAGTAACAGTCTCACTAATGCTATATGCAGAGGTAATTCCACCTCCCTTCCCCCTGCTTATATATCCAACAATTGCCTTCGCTCTCCTAACCACAGGATTGCACTGGAAGCTCACACTCAGTTGGTTATTCACTATAATCTCCAAGTCCTTTACAGAGTCACTGCTTTCCAAGATACAGTGTCCAATCTTTTAAGTGTGACCTGTGTTCTTTGTTTCTAGATGTATGACCTTGCATTTGACTGTCTATTAAACCACGTTGTTTAAATGAATACAGTTTGTGAAACTATCCTGATCATTCAGTATAACCATTTATTACTCTGTCCTTAGTCCAATAATTTATGTAACATTTGCAAACTTTACCACCAATAATCTTATATTTTCTTCTAGATCTCTGATAAAGGTATTCAGTAACATTGGACCAATAACAGATCCCTCTGTGTTGCCACTAGAAATACCCCTATTGGATGATGATTCCCTATGTACAATTATTTTTTGACATCTATTTGTTATTTTTAATCCAATTAAAATGTGCTACATTGATTTTATATAGTGCTAATTTTTAATCAGAATGTCGTGGTACTAAGTACCTTAGGCCTGGTCTACACTAGGCGTTTATGTCGAAGTTAGCACCGTTACATCGAATTAACCCTGCACCCGTCCACACCGCGAAGCTATTTAGTTCGACATAGAGGTCTCTTTAATTCGACTTCTGTACTCCTCCCCGACGAGGGGAGTAGCGCTAAATTCGACATGGCCATGTCGAATTAGGCTAGGTGTGGATGGAAATCGACGCTAATAGCTCCGGGAGCTATCCCACAGTGCACCACTCTGTTGACGCTCTGGACAGCAGTACGAGCTCGGATGCTCTGACCAGCCACACAGGAAAAGCCCCGGGAAAATTTGAATTTGAATTCCTTTTCCTGTCTGGCCAGTTTGAATCTCATTTCCTGTCTGGACATCGTGGAGAGCTCAGCAGCACTGGCAACGATGCAGAGCTCTCCAGCAGTGATGGCCGTGCAATCTCAGAATAGAAAGAGGGCCCCAGCATGGACTGATCGGGAAGTCTTGGATCTGATCGCTGTGTGGGGCGATGAGTCCGTGCTTTCCGAGCTGCGCTCCAAGAAACGGAATGCAAAGATCTACGAGAAGATCTCTAAAGACATGTCAGAGAGAGGATACAGCCGGGATGCAACGCAGTGCCGCGTGAAAATCAAGGAGCTGAGACAAGGCTACCAGAAGACCAAAGAGGCAAACGGACGCTCCGGATCCCATCCCCAGACATCCCGTTTCTACGAGGCACTGCATTCCATCCTCGGTGCGGCCGCCACCACTACCCCACCACTGACCGTGGACTCTGAGGATGGGATATTGTCCACGGCCGGTTCCTCGGACATGTTAGCGGACGGGGAAGATGAGGAAGGAGATGAGGAGGACGAGGCAGTCGACAGCGCTCACAACGCTGATTTCCCTGACAGCCAGGATCTCTTCATCACCCTTACAGAGATCCCCTACCAACCGTCCCCAGCCGTTACCCCGGACACAGAATCTGGGGAAGGATCAGCCAGTAAGTGTTGTAAACATCTAAACATTTATTTTTAACAGAACAGGAATATTAACAATAACAAAAATGGGTTTCTCATGATTAGTTTGCCCTAGGCGCTTAACGGTTCAGTCCTGGGCAGTGCAACTATTGAAAAAAAATCTAACAATGTCCGGTTTTGCATGACTGTCCTGCCCAAGCCGCTCTACTGTTTAGTCACTTCTAGTGCAGCTAGAGTAAAATGCGGTCTATATGTCCGGGGATAGAGCAGAAATCCTCCTGGGACATCTCAATGAAGCTCTCCTGGAGGTAATTGGAAAGCCGTTGCATCAGGTTCCTGGGGAGAGCGGCCTTATTGGGTCCTCCGTAGTATGACACGTTGCAGCACCACGAGACAATCAAGTACTCGGGAATCATTGCTCTGCACAGCAGGGCGGCATACGGCCCTGGTCTTTGGAGGCTTTCCCGAAGCATTCTCTCTTTCTCGCTGTCAGAGATTCTGATGAGGGTGATGTCGCTCATGGTGACCTGCTTTGAATTAGGTAGGGGAATGTTAGTGTTGGGACTGCTTGCCCGTTCCTTTACAGAACTGTAACCGCTGGTTTGCAGCCACGCGGTGGAGGCGGGAGAGGGGCAGCCTACAGGGATCGTTCCCGGGGACAGCCGCGAGGGGGTGGGACAGGGGCAGAGTTCCTGCTTGCCGGATTGCTGGCAGCAGGGACTGACATTGCTTTCAATGTGAAATGAGGCCATTGCTAATATTAAAGTTTTAAGCTGCCACAAGTCTACGGCTTACCATGTCTGCCTGCAACAGAAATTCCGTTGTCCTGCCCCGCTTCTCAAATGTGCTGTGCAAGACCCCAGGCACTGAATGCGAAGGCCGAGAATTCGCCCTTGTGCTGAGTGCGCATGTGATAGGTGCTGTGCATGGTCTTGTTCACAGAGAAAGACTATGTTCTTTGTTCACAACTACATTTATCTTTCTGAGGAATTCACTCCCTTTTTCCCATTCCCACAGCCACATCTGCGACTGTCTCACAACCTAGCCTGGCATCACACTCCCAGAGGCTAGCGCAGATTAGGCGTAGGAAGAAGAGGACACGGGAGGACATGTTCTCGGAGCTTATGGCCTGCTCCCGAGCCCAGGCAGCACAGCAGACCCAGTGGCGGGAGAACTTGTCCCAAATGCACCAAGCAAACATGGATCGGGAGGAGAGGTGGCGGCAGGAAGACCAGCAGGCGACTCAAACGCTGCTTGGACTACTGAGGGAGCAAACGGACATGCTCCGGCGCCTTGTGGATGTTCTGCAGGAACGGAGGCAGGAGGACAGAGCCCCGCTGCAGTCTATCTCTAACCGCCCTCCCCCACCACCAAGTCCCATACCTCACCCAAAGTCCAAAGAAGGAGGGGCGGCAGAGTCCGTGCTAACTCTCACTCCACCCCTGCAGAGAGCTCTAGTAGTAGAAGGCTCTCATTCCCCAAAATTTAACAAGTTCTTTCCTTCCCGCCTGACACAAGCCCCCGTCCAAGTTTCACCTCCCAGTTCCATGTGTAGTTGATAATAAAAAATACGTTTCTGTTAATTACTGTTTCCATCATGTTCTTTTGGAGGAGGAGGGGAAAGGGGGTTGGTAATTGGACAGGACAGTCACCTTTGGCAGGGTACATAGGCGGGGGCAGGTACAGCAGCAGGGCAGATACACAGTGCAGTGACTAGTTACCCTGGTCAGTCTGGGAGGTTGTTTTCATGTTATGTGGTGGGGGGTGGGTTGCTCTGTGACTTTGTGGCGGGGGAGGGCAGTTACAGATCTTAAGCGGCGGTCCTTATGCAGGATCACAGAGCCACGCAGCAGGTGATCTGTAACCGTCCTCCCCCGCCACAAAGTCACATAGCCCCCCCATACACACAGTCCTGATCAGGAGGGGTGACAGGCTCCGTTGAAACAACCAGCCCACCACAGCGGAGCCTGTCAATCCTTGAGTTTAGAAGCTTCATTTGCGTCACTACACTACACCCGCTCCCCACCACAGTCTGCGTCCCAGTTTTAAAACATTCCCGCGAAAACAGTAATAAAGAGAACGGTGTTCATTAACAAAGTAGAAGTGATTTTATTTCTAAACGTGTGTTGGAAGGGGGTGAAGGGGGTATGTAACTGGAGAGGATAGTCAACATTAACTGGGTAAAGAAACGGGGGCAGGTTCAGCTTCTCTGTACACAAACTTAAAAGTCACAGGTTACCCTGCTCACTCAGGAACCTAGCTTTCAAAGCATCCCGGATGCACAGCGCATCCCGCTGGTCTCTTCTAATCGCCCGGCTGTCTGGCTGTGCGTAATCAGAAGCCAGGCTATTTGCCTCAACCTCCCACCCCGCCATAAAGGTCTCCCCCTTGTTCTCACAGAGATTGTGGAGCACACAGCAAGCTGCTATAACAATGGGGATATTGGTTTCGCTGAGATCACAGCGAGTCAGTAAGCTTCTCCATCTCCCCTTGAGACAGCCAAAAGCACACTCCACCACCATTCTGCACTTGCTCAGCCGGTAGTTGAAGAGTTCTTTTTCACTGTCCAGGGCGCCAGTATAGGGCTTCATGAGCCAGGGCATTAGCGGGTAGGCTGGGTCCCCGAGGATGACTATAGGCATCTCCACATCCCCAACAGTTATTTTGTGGTCCGGGAAGTAAATACCTTGCTGCAGCCGTCTAAACAGACCAGAGTTCCTGAAAACACGAGCGTCATGAACCTTGCCCGGCCATCCGACGTAGATGTTGGTAAAACGTCCCCTGTGGTCCACCAGTGCTTGCAGCACCATGGAAAAGTAGCCCTTTCTGTTAATGTACTGGCTGGCCTGGTGGTCCGGTGCCAGGATAGGGATGTGAGTTCCATCTATGGCCCCACCGCAGTTTGGGAATCCCATCGCTGCGAAGCCATCTATGATCGCCTCCACGTTTCCCAGGGTCACTACCTTTGGCAGCAGTACATCAACGATTGCCTTGGCTACTTGCATCACAACAACCCCCACAGTAGATTTGCCCACGCCAAAGTGGTTCGCGACTGACCGGTAGCTGTCTGGCGTTGCAAGCTTCCAGAGGGCTTTGGCCACTCGCTTCTGGACAGTCAGGGCTGCTCGCATCCGGGTGTCATTGCGCTTCAGGGCAGGGGACAGCAACTCACAAAGTTCAAGGAAAGTTCCCTTCCGCATGCAAAAGTTTCGCAGCCACTGGGATTCATCACAGACCTGCAGCACTATGCGGTCCCACCACTCAGTGCTTGTTTCCCGGGCCCAGAATCGCCGTTCCACGGCATCAACATGACCCATTGCCACCATGATGTCCTCGGCGCTGGGTCCCGTGCTTTCTGAGAGGTCTGTGCTACTCTCAGACTTCAGGCCCTCACCGCGGTGCCGTAGCCTCCTCGCCTGACTTATCTGCATCTGCCTCAGGGAAAGGTGGATGATAAGCTGCGAGGCGTTGAGAGCGGCCACAACTGCAGCGATGGTCGCAGCGTGCTCCATGCTCGCACTGCTGTGGCGTCCGCGCTGTCACTGACTAGAAAAGTGCGCGAACTGATATCCCGCCGGCGCTTTCAGGGAGGGAGGGCGGGAGTGATGGACGGATGACGACAGTTACCCAAAAGCACCCTCGACACATTTTTTTTACCCAGAAGGCATTTGCGGCTCCACCCAGAATTCCAATGGGCAGCGGGGACTGTGGGAACTCTGGGATAGCTGCCCACAGTGCACCACTTCCAATGTCGACGCTTTCCCCGTTAGTGTGGACTCACAAAGTCGAATTACTGTCCTTAGTGTGGACACACACGTTCGACTTTGCAATATCGATTCCAAAAATTCGATTTAAGTAAAATCGAACTACTCTTGTAGTGTAGACATACCCTTAGAGTTTTATAAGAATATTACATCTACACGGTTAGCTTTATCACCAAACTTCTTATCTCATTGAAAACGAAATTAGGTATGCTTGACAAGACTTATTTTCCATAAAACCCTGTTGACTGGAATGAATTATGCTTCCATCCTGTAATTCTTTGCCATGCCATATCAGTCTTTCTATGGCTTTGTCCAGGATTGATGTCAGCCTATAATTGCTTTGGTCACCTCGTTTACTTGTTTAAAATATGGCACAACATTGTTTTTTTTCCCCAGTTCTCTGGAACTTCCACAGTTTCAATCTCAGTGATCTAAAAAAGCTCCTTAGCTAATTCTTTTGAAACTCTTGGATGCACATTATGTGGTCCTGTAGATTTAAAAATTATTTACCTTAAGTGGTTGCTGCTTAACCTCCACCCTGCTTACTGTGGAATAGAAAGCATTTCATTATTACTTCAATTTCTGAAAACATCATTCAACTTCTTTCTCAGTACAGAACAGAAATCTGTTATGCTGTATTATGTAATACATATTGTTAGAGTGACGGGCACAGCATAAACTAAACTAGAAAATTGCAGCACATACACTTCTTATCAGAGCCCTGAAATAAAGAGGGTCAACACTTGTTCAGAGACTTTTACCAGAGACCTGCAGAAAGCATAAACTAACTCAAATTGCCACAGAGCTCATGTGAAACTCCTTCGGTCTGCCAGTAGTGTGCACTGGCTCAGACTAAGGAAGTGCACTTCACTGAATATACATATGAAAAATACTAAACAATATAAATCCTTCAACTATAAATCCTTCAGCTCTAAACAGTATTTGCACTACAATCACATATCTACTGCAACATTTGACATTATTATTGCTTTGCAGGTGCGACAGTCCTTATTCTTTGCCCTGGTGAGAGAATGGTGGTTAACTTCTATTTCTCTCTTAACTGTTTACATTTTTCCTTCAATCATAGTTTGTCTTATCTCTACCTCTGCAGGAGGGCAATCATCAGTGAGATCTGCCACGAATACATTGAGGCTGATGTATCTAATGGAACCTGCACTTATAGCCAGACCTGTCAATAACCTTAGCACCATTACTGAAGATAGCTTTTTTCACAAG
The DNA here is from genome assembly GCF_011386835.1 of Chrysemys picta bellii. Classification (NCBI taxonomy): domain Eukaryota; kingdom Metazoa; phylum Chordata; order Testudines; family Emydidae; genus Chrysemys; species Chrysemys picta. The sequence continues at coordinate 110,251,716 of NC_088794.1, forward strand.
ATTGGCTTCTTCTTGCAAAGATTATTCACTATCCTATGCGCAAATAAAAGCAGCCATTATTGCCTTTTATTTCCCACCTCTACTTTCCTTACACAGCTCTTTATTATTATTTGTGACAGCAGTAAAGAATAGTCTCAATCTAACAATTCTTAGCACTTTTCATGTTCAAAGCGTTTTGTTGTCATTATCTAATTAATCTTCACAACAGCTCTGTGAGGTAAATAAGGAAGCAAGTATTATCCTCATTTTATAGATAGGGAAACTGCAGTAATGAGTTTAGTAGCCTGATTTGCAGAGGGGCAGTGCACTCTATGCTACCATTAAAGTTAATGAGAGCTACAGGTGTAAATTACTGGTCCAAGACCACAGAGGAAGTCAGTGTCAGTGCTCAGACTAGAATTTGGGAGTTCCTTATTCCTGGTCCCATGGTCAGATCACTTGACCACTCCTTTCTCATTTAATTTTTTTTCCCCACATACCTCCCTACAAAATGTAGGGCACTAATGATATGCTGGTTCTGATTCCACACTGGACACTTTCTAGCTGGATTTTCATTTAAAATTTCAGCACCACAGAACAAACAATATTTCATAACCTTTTGCTTCAGAAGTTTCATCCCTTCTGGATTTTAATTGGGCTTCCCCTCAATATAGGGAGATGCCTTTAGCCTGTTAAAAGACAATGTAATGCAGGCATCAGTTTTCTTATATTTTATGTCTTTCTAATGTTTTCTTATGGAACCCCTCCCCCCCCCCTTTTTTTTTTACAGAAATTCAGATACTTTGAAATATTGCATGTACCCTAAGCCATAGACAAAATGCATTTCTCCAATGCTTTCCTAATTCATGGGGGCTGCTGTTTTACCAGTCACTATGTTCCTTAATCAGTGGAGTTGTACACCATGTAGATATTCAGTAAAAGTGCTTAATAAAAATCATTTAATTCTAAATTACAAGAGTGCACTTAACCCTAAATATATTAAAACTGATTGTGTGATATATTGCAGTGAGTAGGTAGAAATTTAAAAATAAAAGCTTCCTTTACTTACTTCAAAGAGCATAAAGCTTATAGCCCTTAAGCATGAACCCAGGTACTAATGTCATGATGTTATGCTATGATAAATTAATCCATTTTGGGCTTTTAAGCTGTAAATATGAAGTACTTGAATCTGATCAGTGACAAGATGAAGAACTGAGTTTCCAAAGTAAAGAGCTAGCATTATGACTAGCTTTCCTCTTGCCTGGTTCTTGGAGATTCTCTATTTGTACTGCAGTTTTGCTGCTGTTTTATGAATCCATTCTTTAATAGGGCAAGAGGTATAATTTAGGATGTGGGCTCAGTGATAATGTATAGCACCCACAAAAGCATACCTTCTCAATAATTTTTTTTGGGGGGTGAGGGATTGTCTTTCGCAAATGAGGAGAGAAACTTTGATCAAAACTTGGGGGAAAAAATGGGTGTGAGGTGTTTTTGTATGAAAACCTGAAAACATTTGAAGAAAAATTTACATGAGAAAAGCCTGTTGACTTTCAGCAGCATTTTGTTTGGGGACAAAACATTTTCCAGCCAGTTCTAATTTATACTTAATTATTTGTATATACATACTGGTCTGTTGCTCTCCCCACCCCTTCATATGTTGTCTGCAAGGACTTTGTCTACCTATCTGTCTGAACATTGGCTAGGAAGTAGTGCCCCAGTCCTAATCGGGTCCTAAGGTGCTACTGTAATACAAATAATGTCTCGCATTAATTAAATTGTTTTTATTCATATTCCTTCATTTTCCAGTAGACTATCCAGATCTGTTTCCCAGGTGACCTGAATTTAATTAATATTGATGGATTGTAGAGTCTCACCAGAGGCATGTGGGAAAGTGCCATTTTTATTTTCTTCTGAGTCCCCCAGATCCTTTCTGAAAAGTAGCAATTATCTGTGCTGAAAATAGTTCTATATTGCTGAGTTTAAATTCCTCTTTTTAACGTTCTAAATGCCCTGGAATTATAAATAATTTATCAATAAACTTTGTTTTCTTCCATTTCTCCTTTCCAGAGAAGGCCTTAAAGTTTTGGAAGCATTTTAAGGGAAAGTCAGAGTCCTATCCCTTTAGACTCATTTTTTTCTTGTAGTGGCTTTTGTCATATTTGTATGGCATGTTCGATTGCATATGTCATGACTTTTATAAGGCATATATAACGGATATCAGAATCTAATTCTGTCTGCCATAAACCAGATTTATGGAAATCCACTGGCCTAAGTAAACATATTCCTGTTATACCATGGAAGCAGAGTTCTGCTGCTAACCTGCAATGAAAACGTAATATTTATTATTAGAAATGGGAATGCTATAATCATGTGATGACCAGAACTATGTCCAACCATATGGCATTGGAATAAAAGTGTTAAGGTTTAAGCTGGAAGGTTTTGAAAAGAATATTTTATGGGCTGCAATCCTCATAGGGCAGCAAAGGGTCATAAGTCAGCCTGTGATATAGGGGTCTGATTCTCCTTTCACTTAAACCAGTTTAGCTCCCCTGGCCTCACTGGAGTGACTGCTGTTTTTTACCGATGTAGATGAGAGCAGAATCAGGCTGTATAGCCTTTTAGAGCACTCTGAAGAGAATCCCAACCAGATTTATAGATCATTAGGCTTTAATGGGACCACATTCAGGTTGGGGAAGGCTGGCTGGCTGGCTTGGCAGACCATTCGGAAGTCTCAGCCAGGGTACTTGAGGGTGCATTTTTATCTCACCCAATTTTACACGTATGTAACTCATTTTACTTAAGCTAACTAGACTGCAACTTGATTAATTATTTAAAAGTTATACCTCATGATAACAAATGTAAAGGGAAAAAGCTAGGGAAAACTCTATTACCAAATAAAACTATTCTATAGTAATTACCTTATTCATTGATATGTAATTTAATTTTAATGTCATAGTATGACAACACACACAAAAGGAACCAGTCACATTTTTTCCCAATTACAGGGCAATCCTAGTTAACCAAAGTTTATTTTGTACAGACAACTGGCCTGATTCTGATTGCCATTTACACCAGTTTAAGATAAGTGTGTTGTGCCACGGAATGCAAAATTATTTTTACAACAAGGTTTCTGAAGTTTGATAGATGCAAAACTCCTATTGGAGTATGTAATCAGGTTTTATATTAGACACACATTTGTAGAGTAGCTAGCTAGCTCAAGATTGTTAGCAATAAATGTTCAATTGTATCTTCAATATTAAGAGATTAACATGTCTGCATTTAATTGGAGTGAGCAAGTTAATGAAATAAGTCAGTATATTGAACATATCCATTGGCAATGTTTACAGGGATACTGTTAACTTAAAAATCATGGGCCTGATTTTCTACTGCATTGCAGCTCATGTAGTTATTTGCATCTAGGGATTTAAAATGTTGCTAAATCAAAATGGCAGTTTTGCACCCCCTTTTGATAATCACTTTGCTCAGGGGTGACTATACAGTGCAAAATGGTGGGAGGAAAAAAATAATTTCTTTATCTATATTACTAGTACCTACTTTAGATTACTGAAAATGAAAGAATTTCAGAAATCTATGATATTTTTCATTACTTACAATGTGTGTTTACTTTTTACATTCCACTCAGCTTAACTATTAGAAATGAAAACCACTTCACTGATTATTTTTTTTCTATTTTTTATTTATCATCACCTTCACTTTCAGGTTCTCAGTGCTGCAATATTTGTGCTCCAACTATTGCAAAAGACTGTCCGGTGTCCTACAAATATTTTAATATTGCTAAACATTTCTACTGATATTGGGTTTGGGGAACGTTTGTCTTTACAAAGTCTGAAGTTTGGATCAAATTTGAGAAGCATTTTTCCCGTAGCTAGCAAAAGGCAACTCCCTCAAAACCCTTCTTCAGTCAGTTCAACCAATCACAGACATCTTTCAACCAATACATACCCCAAGACTCAACATGAATGGTATATAACGTTAATTGCATATTACAGAAATGTACTCCTGTCATACATTTACAACTTATTTCTTAATTCTCATGTTCCATAAAATTGCTCAAAAGAGAAAAAAGGTCAGATTGTTAGCTGTTTTAAATCAGTATAGCTCTATTAAATTAATTAGCCCAAAACATTTATATAAAATTGCAAAGGAAAAAATCATTTCCAATATTTTCCAGTCAACTCCAGCAGACTGGTGCTAAAGGCAACCAGTGGAACATTGCATTAAGTTATTCATAAATAACTTCATATTAAACTAAATAGTGAGTTCTATATCAGGCAGAAAACACACCAAATATTTGATTCCGTTTGGATTCCACTGGACCACAGTGCCATATGATGTAGAATTATGATGTAGAATTGATGGCAAATCAATTTAAGTACAAGCTAACCTATAGAGAGCCTTTGCCCATGTAGCTATGATGGTCATGAACTAGTCTAGTGCATAAACATCCTTTTAACATGTTAAAGCAAATTGGAAATTAGATCAGTTCACCATGAAAAATCAAAGGAAACTTAGTTTGCATCAAATAAAAATAATGTTCTGATAAATCCCCAAGCCACAACAATTTAAAATTAGTTATTCCAATCTACCTGTAACATGTGTAGATAGTATATTTGGACTCCCTTACTGCAGGACTGAATATGGTCCATGATGAGTGAGAACCCTCAATTTAAGACCAGGCTGTATGTCTTATTGTAGGTAGAAATCAAAGTTTTGGATCGAGGAGAAATCCATTATAACGGTAGTTTTCTAGAAATCCACTAGGTGGAAATTATTTTCTTACTGAACAACTTTGTTCTGCCAATTGAGGCCATTACCTTGTATTATAAGAGCTGTACATGAAGCATTTGTTTCTGTATTGTGCATATTACAGATTCTCGCAAACTTATCACAAAAACAATTGGCAGTGTAAATTACAGAAAATGGTGGAGCATAGGGCCTGATTCTTTTACTAGACTGGTGTAAATCGGGAGTAATTCTATAAAAATCAATAGAGTTAAACTGATGTGACACTTGTATAAGTAGAAGAAAATCAGGCCCATATTATGGGCAATATAAAGATAAGCATTTAGTCATAAGGCCAGTAATGGATGAAGAAAGAAATTAAGCACAGACGAGTGAGAAAACAAATGGTTTAATGTTAGATTTGTTCAGAAATGGAGAATAGTTGAAGCAGATAAAACAGAAACTACAGAGGAAAAAGCTATTTTACCAACACCTCCTCTGTGTCAATCAATAAATGTTTCAATAAAATTCTGATTTTCACCTTTACATTCTCTTCCACTCTTCTCTGAACTTGTTACCTAACTCATAAAACACAAGTCAGAGTGAATTTTAGATAAGGGTTGGAATCCATTCAGATGCATTGGAAGCATATTTGAAAGGAACATGACAAGCAGTGATGCCCTTAAGCTACAGCAAAGGAGATTTAGGTTAGATATTAGGAAATTCTTTCTAACTAAGGATAGTTAAGTAGTGGAATAGGCTTCCAAGGGTGGCTGTGGAATCCTGTCAGTGGAAGTTTTTAAGAACAAATTGGACAAGTACCTGTCACGGATGGTCTCGGTATACTTGGTCCTATCTCAGAGTAGGAGGATGGACTAGATGACCTCTGCTACATTTCTATGACTTAAAAAAAGCAGCTATTGCCCTTGCCTTGTTGGGAGTGGGGAGCAGGGAAAGAGCTTGGGAGTGATTCTCCTGCATCTGAGCTCTGCTTCCTAGTAGTTCTAACTTGCATCAGTAATGTAGAGTCCTTAGTAAACCCTGTGCCAGTGGAGCATAGGTGCAGCAGACTGGAGTTGGACATGCTCCCTCCCCCACACCCAACACAGCCTTTACATTGAGGCGGGAGTCACAGGACCTACAACTGGCACATTCATTTCCTTCCAACACGAGAATTTTCAGTTGGCCAGTTGCAGACAGTTTCTGGCCCCACGCCACCTACTAAGTGGCACAGAAGGCCAGGTCAAATCACAGAATCCAGCCTTTTGTGGTCTTCACTGAAGCAAAGAAGAATGGCAAGTGCTGGCTGCTAAGCGCTAAACATGCAAACCCTTACCCTGAGGTGTGCTGTTTACTACCGAAAGTTGCCCCATAATTATTTCTGTGAATAGTCTAATTGAAATCAATAGTATTCACTCCCTATACTTGGTAGTAGAGGCTTCCTGGCACAAGCCCATAATAAAAAATCCACATTCTTTCATGAATTGTTTGGAAAAAGAGGACAGGGCCAGAGGTGACATGGAGGAGCAAGAAAGGAGTTAACCTCTCCCTGCTCTGAATACAGCCAAGTCCTCAAGAAAAGTCAAAGTTAATGCTGCTTGAGACAATAGGCCTGATCCTCTGTTGCCCTGCAGCCGCCTGGAATACTCACAGCATAAGAGTTCCCTGGCCAACATAAAACTGCCAGCATTGTCCTTTACTTGCCCTTCCTGGGAACCTGGATCTTTGAGTGGGGTGGGAAATGTTAGACAACAGTTTACATATAGGGGAGGCTGTGGCACCTACCTCTAGAGACTCAGTGGTCTCTCAGGTTCCTTATCCATGGCTATGGGCCCTACCATCTACAAGTCAGTCAATGTTTGTGACTGAGGTTTTCAGTTTAACTGGTGTTAAGGTTGTGAATACAAATTGAACATTCTGAATTCTACCCTGTAGTGACACTATCTAATAATCATATAGACTCATAGAAGATTAGGGTTGGAAGAGACTTCAGGAGGTCAACTAGTCCAACCCCCTGCTCAAAGGAGGACTAACCCCAACTAAATCATCCCAGCCAGGGCTTTGTCAAGATGGGCCTTAAAAACCTCTAAGGATGGAGATTCCACCACTTCCCTAGGTAACTCATTCCAGTGCTTCACCACCCTCCTAGTGAAAAAGTTTTCCTAATATCCAACCTAGACTTCCCCCACTGCAACTTGAGACTATTGCTCCTTGTTCTATCATCTGCCACCACTGAGAACAGCCTAGCTCCATCCTCTTTGGAACCTCCCTTCAGATAGTTGAAGGCTGCTATCAAATTCCCTCTCACTCTTCTCTTCTGAAGACTAAATAAGCCCAGTTCCCCCGGCCTCTCCTCATAAGTCATGTGCCCCAAGCCCCTAATTATTTTTGTTGCCCTCTTCAGGACTCCCTCCAATTTGTCCACATCCTTTCTTAGTAGGGGGCCCAAAACTGGATGTAATACTCCAGATGTGGCCTCACCAGTGCTGAATAGAGGGGAATAATCACTTCCCTCAGTCTGCTGGCAATACTCCTACTAATGCAGTCCAATATGCCATTAGCCTTCTTGACAACAAGGGCACACTGTTGACTCATATCCAGCTTCTCGTCCACTGTAATCCCCAGGTCATTTTCTGCAGAACTGCTGCTTAGCCTGTCGGTCCCCAGCCTGTAGCAGTGCCTGGAATTCTTCCATCCGAAGTGCAGGACTCTGTACTTGTCCTTGTTGAATCTCATTAGATTTCTTTTAGCCCACTCCTCCAGTTTGTCTAGGTCACTCTGGACCCTATCCCTACCCTCCAGTTTATCTATCTCTCCCCCCAGCTTAGTGTCATCCGCGAATTTGCTATGTTTATGAAGGGATTTTAGTTTTTGGGATCCAGATTAGATTACAATAACTTTTAAAGACACAAGGTTTTTTCCCACATGGGTTCAATATAGAAGCAGAGTTATGGTTGTTTGGGGGGTTCTAATTGTGCATTTCGGTATCTTAACATATTTGGAGTTCTTTTAAGGATAACTTAAAGGATAAGCTATAAAGCTATACTTTTTATCTTAAAGCTTAAAGGATATATTATAGCTTAAAGGATAAGCTATAAATTTCCTGGTCTTATAATGCTTGTTCTTTGAAAGAAGTACACTATCTTTGTAATGTATTTTACCCAAAATTACTGATATTTACTCTCAACCTTCATTCTATTAACAGTTTTTGTCTGGAAATTTCATTGTCTTTTTTAAGCATTTATTTAAAATGTTTTACATGAACACTAAACAAAATACCCCTCAGACAATGTTACTATGGAAGTGGAATATGTCTGAGTCAAATTGTGAACTCCATTTTGTATTGTAACCTTCATTTTGGATTAGGACATGCATTTTGTGGTCTGTGCTGTATTCATGTCTAACCTTACCCAAGGCAAGGGTGTTTTATGATTTATTCCAGACAACCACCTTGGAAAGTTTTTGTCACCTAGTTTGATGACTATGACTGAGAAGTCATTACAGAGCAATCTAAGACTATCAACTAGTGGGTCTGCAGCTTCTCAGCCTGACCACATGGTCAAAGAGAGAGAGACTGTATTTAAGAGGGGATGCTTCTTTGAGGGAAGCTATATATTGCTACATGTAAGATAACCAGGCTGGAGTGAGAGAGGGCAGGAGGGATTCTGCTGAGTATGAAACACTGACAAGAGCTTGGAGTCAGAATGTGAACAGACATGGGCAGGGGACATTTCAGGACTTTTGTTGTTTTGCAATGAACTGTAACTGTCTAGTGTTTTTTAAGAGTAAATTGACTGTGGTTAAGAAATTCCTTTCCTGAGTCTATTTCTTGCTTTCCTGTTGCATTCTCCCTGAAGGGGTTAAACTAGAAGTCAGAATACCCACAGCTAGGTGCAACTCTGGGGAAGCATTTGTAAGCAGCTAGGATGGGGAGGGTTGAGGCATTGGTTCCAGGGTCTGGGGTGGCTAATCTATGGGGTCCCACATCCCAGAGAAGGGCTCATACAAGAGATCTCATCCCAGAAGCATGCCCTGGAGATCCAGAAATAAGTACCATAATTAGACTCAGCCCAGCACCAACTGGCACAGAAGCAAATCCAGTGTTTGGATCAACTTAAAAAATACTGGTGACAGCCCCGAAGGGGGATAGGGCCAGGTTGTATCAGTTACCATGTTATATTTCTAATGATTGGAAGATATGAAATATCAACCTTTAAAGCATTATTTTAATTTTAACTTTTAGGGCCAGGTTCATCAGTATGCTCTGGTTGTTTGTTTGTGGCACTCCAGTTTTCTCACCCTGCCCTCCACATTCCCCTGCACAAACACAACCACATACCCAGTTTCTCTTCCTATCTGCCTCCCGAGTTGAATATATCTGTTGCAACAGATAATTTTTGAAAATAAATATTTGATTAGTGGTCTTTTTTCATATTATCCATAGGGGCCAGAATAGGCCTCATACAAGCCCAACCAAATTGGAGCCTTTGTGAACCCCATTCCCTCCCCTGTAACAACAGTGATAGTGGCATATTGCTTCAGGGGCTGGGCAAGGAGACAGAGAGCCTCTTCTCCCAAGAGCATCTTCTCCTCCCCCTGGCTGTTATAGATCATCAGTAACATCCCACCACCAACCCAACAGGGAGGGAGGAGGCGCACTATTAGGGAGAACACAGGTGCCTGAACAGGCGGGACGGAACAAGGGCCACTGTGGTGTGGAGAACAGTGCACTACACAAGAGGTGATGGGGACTGGGCAGCTGGGCTAGGAAATGGGACCCAAGTTTCCAGATCCAGAAAGGGGTCCAGGCAAGCTCTGTTGTCATTGCCTGTCCACCATGAGCTGAGGCCAACCCAAATTTCCGTTCCTAGCTACCCCACTGGTTGGGGCTGAAGAAAAATGTTCCACAGTAGAGAATTCCACAAAGAATTGCCCTCTGTCAAAATGTTTCCAATGGGAGTGAAGTCAAACTGCTTACTGGGAAGATGGTGCTGTCTGTACACTCAAGAAGTATAGAGAAGTAACATGAGGTGCCAGTGAATGGAAGCAGTGGCCATCTTTGCTAAGGGCAGCTTATGGCCTCAGAATCATTGAGAACAATGGGAGATGGTAGCCATTTTGAAAGAGGGCAGTTATGACATTCTCTGAAGTATTTTTTAGCCATTGCTGAATACAAAGCTTTCAGTTATGAAGACTAATGGCAAAAAATGACCATTAATTATATTTTTCTTTTCAGATATAAACTATGCACAAGATTTCAGTGAGTTTTAATATATGGGAACTCTGAAGAGTCTGTTATTTTGTTACTGAGATCATTATAGATTAATTAAAGGTCTGACACAGGATGTTAAACTTTTTAAGGGGCCCATTTTAAAATTAATATTATTTTGTAAACTAACAAGTTTACTTGTAAATTCTCAGAAAATTCATTCTGTAGTCAGAGTAAGAGCAATAATTGTGAAGAGAATACACTGTTTTTCATAAATAATAAATCCCTGCCTTAAATGCAAAACAACCCAACTTAACTATGGAGCCATAACCAGCACCTCTGTAATAAGTCTACTCAGAGTGGATTGTCCACCTTCTGTCTTTTTACTGCCCATTTGTGTGGCTTTTTGTGTGCATTTTTGTTTTTTGTAAGCATAACTCCCATTAGTGTAGGCAATGTACTCTGATTTGCCTATGAGATTTTCTCAGGGGACTAAAACCTGCCCTGTCTCCACAAGCACTTTTCTCACTACTTGTCTAGCACTGATTCATATGTTTTAAGGCCAGAAGGGACCATTATGATCATCTAGTTTGACCTCTTGTATAATAAGGCCACAGCGTTTCATTGATGGAGATCCACTGGTAGCAGACATGACATTAAAAGCACTGCTCTACAGTTGTATTTCCTCCACTGTTATCACCAGTGGAGCTGTACCAGACTAATGATGGGAAAAGGGCTCTGAAATTCCAGTGCATATGCGCCCAGGGTGTGCAGAGTGTTTAAGTGAAGGCACTACACATTTGTCAATCTGTATCCAGATTTCTTTTCCTGGAGAATATCCTCCGCTTCCAGTAGATCCGTTTCTCTTTCTTAAAGCCTGAGGTCTGCTGTCCAGGGGATGGTACCCCAGCTCAGAACCAAGTAGATGGAGCCCAAGCTCCAAAACATATAACAAAGGATTACATTTCATAAGAGCACCAATTATTTAGCTTTGGTTACTTTCTTGAAATACTATATACATACAGTGGGCAACATTCTGCCCTCATTTTTCCATATTTAACCCAATTACTAGAGTAGTGGGTCTTAAAAATTTGCCAGCTGCCTAAAATAGACAAATTATTTACAGTAAAATAACCTCAGTATTTGAAGTATAGTATTCAGAGTATTTCCTATAGTAATAAGGAATATTACAACTAGTGAGGTAGTCCTATATTAAATTTGGTATTTTGTTATGGTCCAGCACCTTATATGTGCAATCTCAGTATTTCTGTTTTTTAAAAGGATTTTTAAAAAAAAAGCTGTTCCTGAATCATACAGATCCTATTTTATTTCTCTTCCTTTTCTGTTCTTGTGCTTTCAGTTCTTTGCTTCCATTTCTTGTTTCCATCTATTTTCTCTTCTCAAAAGATATTCAGTCTTTACTAAAGTCCAAATAATTCACTACTCAAGTGCACTTATATATAGTGGAGAATATATAGTGCTGATTTTGGGGTGGGGGAAGCTACAGCTAAGATGATTCAGCTGTTTCTCAGAACAAGGTTAGGGGAAAATACATTGTTTTGCCATATTACAAATAATTGCTCCATGCTTTGAAAAGGAGTTGAAATTTGGCAGGAAGGTCACCCTGTTACCATCACGGTGAAAACAAGTGATAAGCCTCTGAAAAAATCTCAGTTTGCACATGCTCAGTAGAGGTTTGATAAGCGTTGGCAGATAAATTTAGTGAAGATTCCACCTGTATTGAGCATACTGCATACCCTCATAACTCCTATGTGTGGAGTGGACTCTGCCTGCACCATCCTCAAAGAGCACCTGAACATAGAGGGCGGTAAGGGATGAACAGGACTTTCCTGCAATTACACCTCCCACATATAGGGCGACTACTGTGGTACCAGGCACTGGAACTAAGAGCAGTGAGTCTGTCTCAGTGCTCCCCCTGCTGGCCCACCCAGGCAGAATGAAGCCGAAGGAGGAAGTTCAAGTTACCTGACCCAAATGCAGAGGGGTAAGGAATTGGGGGATGAGGGGACAGATGAAGGCCAGTGGGACATAAACAGGAGCATGGGGGGGAGGTGATAGGAGCTTGGGAAGTAGTGGGGTTAGGAACAGGAACCAGCCAGGGTGAGGGAACAGATGCAGGAGCAGAGTAAGGCACAAAACAGGAGAGGGGTGAAGGGATAGGAACAGAAAGGGGTGTGGGAAGGGGGAGATATGGGCTAGAGCTGAGGACAAGGGCAGGAGAAGAGAGAGGGACAGGAGCTGGGGCTGTGGGGTGACAGGGATAAGAACCAGACAATAGCAGAAGGGGAGGTTGTGGGATAGGAGCAGAAGGGGACAGGGAGAGGCTGAGGAGGACAGTGGTGGAAGGATCTATAGCCACTCTCCTACAGAACCTGTAACCGAATCCATTATTCCCAAGTCTCAGCATTCATGTGTTGCTAGCAAATAGCTGTGAAACCCACTGGCAAAGTGTGTGTCTCTGTCGCTCTCTTGTGACAGGTCCACTTAGAAAAAAGCAGACTTCTACTGCTTCCCATCACTCAGTTAACTCAAGTGGTAAAGCAGTATGCTGTGGATAAAGAATCCAGTCCTGCTAATGACTCATATATGTGGAGCCGTCATTGTGGTTCCACATGATAAAATGTTTGGTTTTAAATTTTTTTTTTAAAAGCCTACAAAATTATACTAAAAAAAATGTTAAAAGAACTTCAAGGTAGTTAAATTAAAAGTTGGAAATGCCAGAATTAAGGTTGTCTGAGTAAACTTAATTTGTCTCCCTTGTGTGTATACATTATGATATAGTCTTTAATTACATTATTGCGTACTATTTTTTCCACAAGACCCCTAGCTTCTTCAGTGCACAGGGTGGGCCTGCTCTGGGGATGCATCAGGGTGCTATTGTAAATTAGGCTGTTGTCTGTAGGACCCCTGCCTCTTTTGTTGCAGAAGTTGGAAGGTGTGTAGTAAATGAGGCAGAGCACTGCAGTAACAGGAAAAGGACAGTCTCGTGGTGAAGGCAGTTGAATGCTGCCTTGGGGAACTGGATTGTATCCCTGCCTCTACCACAGAGTTCTTATGTGATGCTGGGCAAGTCACATAAACCAACGTTTTCACAGTTTGCCACTGTGTTCCTCATTTTCTGGGTACTCTATTTGAGGCATGTAGCAGGGTATGATTTGCAGAAGTGCTGAACATCCATATCTGCAACTGAGGTCAGTGTGAGCTTTGCTTTGAACATGTAAAGTGCTAGAAAATGCTAGGTACCAGTAATCAGGCCCTAGATTTTTCAATTTGAACACCCAAAATGAGTTGACATTTCTGACAGTGGTGGCTTTAATCTCTGCATCTCAATTCCCCATCTGTAAAATGGGAATAATAATACCACCTCACCGCCCAGAGGTGTTCTGAAGATAAATTCAGGAATGCTTGTAAAGAATTAAGATACCATGATGATAGCACCATAGAAAAGCCCATGAAGAATTTAAATAATCCTGTATTCAGTGCATAGTTTGGATGACATAGAGTCAGGGGTGCCGGAACAATTTGTGTAGTGGGAGTACTGAAAGCCATGGAACCAAACTGTAAATCCTGTATATGATGGAAACCACTTCAAGCCAGGGGGTGCTGCTGCACCCCCAGTATCCCTAGTTCCAGCACCTATGCATATAATAAACAATGCCTGGGGCCACCCACTGAATGATGAGGTTAAAAAGAAATATTGAATAGCTACCCATTCACTAAGTATCATACCTCCTATGCACTCAGTGAGACAGGGGCCAGTGGAAAAAAAAATAGTATGTGACATGTAATTAAAGACGGTATCATAATTAATACACACGAGGGGGCTGAATTAAGGTTTCTCAGACAATTTTAGTCCTGGCATTTCACAACTTTTGAGTGCTTCACTTTGCAACAGCAACATTCTGTAAGTGGAGTATTTTAATATAATATTGATAAATAGGCAAATATTCCTTAGCACCTGTGTAAAACCTGTACCCGATCACTGCATAAGTCCAACAAACTCCAACAACTTTTTCTGAACTTTCCATATTTGAATCTTGCTAGCCCTTTAATTTGCATGCATTACCACCAACAGCAATACTCACTCTGGACTCACTCCTGTTGATCCTCTTCACAAAATGAAAGTGACAGCTTCTGTGAAGGGGGAAGTATTGCAGTGAGCTATATGTGAGCACTGAGCAGAACAATGCCACGAGTAAGCAGCTGAACCTTGAAGGGAATCTCCATTGAATTAAAATACAATAGGAGAGGCTAATTCAATTAGCAACTGATGCCTGTTGCTTGAAGAAACCTCACTGAGTTTTGCAAAAACAGGAAATACAGAGCCAATGAGCTGGTTGTCAAAAAGAAAGAAAGCAGAATAGAAATATCTCAGGTTTGTTTAGCTTACATAAAAATCCTTACTTGAATTCCTAGCTTTCTAGCATTATTCTCTGTCTCCCTAGAACCCTTTTTCCCTTTCCTGTTCTGTGTCTCCCTTCCACAGGTAAAGACACTACTGTTCCCAGAACTTTGATTGTACTTCCAGGTTGGTCTTTTATCCTGCTCCCCTTGGAGCATCCAGTACAGCTATTTGACCATTAGCCCAGGAATACTTACAGCATTGAGTCACATGCAGTCTTGAATGTGGTATTTCCTATTTTCCTACCACTGCATGATACAAACTTTCATTAAAAAGAGGTGCATCAGGCCACTCTTTAGCATATTTTATTGGCTAGGCTTGAGAAAGCTGGAACTTAAATATCACTCAAATATGTCTAGTCTCCCAGCTATCCTCCCACCCAGACCAATATAGTGAAAATAGACACAGTAGTCATGGCTTCAAAGAACAATGCATTACAATAGAAAACCTGTTTTTCACATTAGAAAACTTTGTCAGAAGGCAACCATATTCTAATGATCCCTTTTGGTAGCAATGAGGGGGGGGGAAATGAGTCAAACATCAGATCATTAGATTTGATCATTTTTATTATCAGTAAAAAGATCTTGCAATGCCTTATATAAGGTAATGGATTTTGGGAAAGGTTATGATCACCAAAAAAATAGAGCAAAATCATTCTCATTACTGTGCCAATAGGTGATCTGATCATTTTAAGAATGCCTGCCTCTTTTACGTAAACCTTTTCTTTAACATAGCAGTGAAAACAATTTTACTTATCTCATGTCAAAGTTTATGTTGTGTATTTAAAGGATTTGTTATCTTTAACAGCATAAGTGAAATCATCACAGAATATGGCCTCAGTAGTCAAATGCTTTTAAAAATATTTAAGCCATTCTTGTCTGTACCCCTTGTCATTAGCTGGTAAATCACTAATTTATTTCTATTAGAATTTATATAGTTTGCAGCAATTAAGAAGAAAAGCATAATTGCTGACAAACCCAGGGCACTATTTAAATCACTTCCTTGTTGACAACATATTTCTCCTTCCTAAAACTGAATGTCACTGAAATCTGATTTGTGCAGAACCCTTGTGGACTCATCATTCGAATGTACTGCACCTGTCACCTGTGTGCTAGCATTCTGCTAAGGATCAATTTACATAACCTCATTTAATGGTTCATAAATCATACCCATTAAGCCCAGCTAACAGGAACCAAGGGTTCTAATTTATGCTGCCTTTCATAGCAGAAAATTGGGAGGCTGGAGCCTGTGGATAAAGAACCCAGGTCTTGCCTTTGATTGTTGATTGTGATGGTAAATGTATGGATGATGAGAACAGATTTTCACTTTATTGATTTCCTGCCAAAGCACAGCATGCTTTATTGTGAAAGGGGGCCTTTTGGCAGCAGTGCTAAAAGTGGCAGTTGTTTAGGAGCCCTTTGCCAAGATGACATCTAAGACAATACAGAGTGGTAAATACTAAAATAATATCAAGCTGAAATGATAATTTTTTCTTTTTTAAAAAAAAAAGAAACTCCCAAAAGGTTCATAAAATCAGTGATGTTTTCTCCCAAAATGCACCTCACTAATTGATATGAAGCCATGTAATTACTCTGAGGTATTAAATTAAAAAAACCCCAACATTTCTTAAATTCTTTATTCTATTATAAATTATTCATGAAATCTCACTCAAAGTAATGCAGATGTTTGAAACCCACTAGAGAATGACAGTGCAACCGGAGTTGGGTGTTGGGCCTGTCTTGAGCTTTATACTCTGTTTCATCCTGCATTTTTTTAAACACCTGGAAACATCTTTTTCTTTCTATTTAACTTTCCACCTTTAGGTCATACCTTTAAGTATATGACTAAACATAGTTCTTTATCCAATGTCATCATTCCTAAAGAGTTTGGACTGAGTGTCAAAATACCATAAATGTCCTAAGATCACTTTCCAGATGGCAAAACTGTATTGGTTTGCTTCCATCACCTCAGTCTTGCCAAGGCGTGGATATTGCATGCTCTCATTTCCATTTGTTCTATAATTCTCTGCTAAACATAGTGACTTCAAGTAAGATGTACTGTTTTTCTTTTTCTTTACTTTGGACACCATGATCAGCAAGGCATCATTTAAGCAGTGACCCTGAAAACATTTCTGTAGGTGAGTAACTTTGCAGGCTTATGGGCATCGTTTACATTGTATGCCAGTGCTAATAGCGATGCTGATACTAATTTTATAAAGATGAAAAATATGCTTGTGCTGTTTTTCAATCTAAATTTTAGGGATTAAGATCTTGATTCTGCAAGGCTCTTGCCATAATCCAGCAAAGCATTTAAACATACAGAAGAACTTCAGAGTTGCAAACTGACCAGTCAACCACACACCTCATTTGGAACTAGAAGTACACACTCAGGCAGCAGCAGAGACAAAAACAAAAATAAAAAAACCCAAATACAGCATAGTACTGTGTTAAACATAAACTACTGAAAAAATAAAGGGAAAGTTTTTTTAAAAAATGATTTGACAAGGTAAGGAAACTATGTTTGTGCTTGTTTCATTTTAATTAAAATTATTAAAAACAACATTTTTCTTCTGTATAGTAAAGTTTCAAAGCTGTATTAAGTCAATGTTCAGTTGTAAACTTTTGAAAGAACAACCATAACGTTTTGTTCAGTTACGAACATTTCAGAGTTATGAACAACCTACATTCCCGAGGTGTTTGTAACTCTGAGGTTCTACTGTATGCTTAATTTTAAGCCCGTGAGTAGTCTCTTCAATGTAAAAAGGACAACTTGGAGAGGAAGGATGGCCTAGTGGTTAGGATGCTAGTCCCTAGCATAGTAGAGTGTAGCCATGGTGGTGAGAGGGGCTAGCTACCCCAAGTGCATACCCATGTAATTGTAGGCACATGCTCAGGGCAGCTGGCCCCACGCATCTCTATGGCTACACTCTAGTTTTAGCACAGTAACTTGAGCTAGTGCAGCTATGTCTCCTCAAACTGAGAATCAGACCCCCAGCTTGAAGGGTAAACATACCCCTGGGTCTCTGTACCTCAGTTCCCCATATGTAAAATGGAGGCAATAGTACTTCTCTACTGCACAGCGGGGTTGTTGGGCTAAATACACACATTAAAAGATTGTGGGGTGCTCAGTGGGGGCCACATAAGTATCTTAGACAGATGTTCTCAGGGGTGCTGGAACAAATTGTGTAGTCGGGGTGCTGAGAGTCATTGAACCAAACTGTAGACCCTCTATATGATGAAAGCCACTTCAAGCGAGGGGGTATGACAGCAGCCCCAGCACCTCAAGTTCCAGCCCTGAGGCTTAAGTACTTTGCTACACTGAGGTCAGAGTGCTCATTCCTTTGCAGGACTGAGCCCTAACTTAGTTTCTCAACATCTGTAGCCCTGTCTAGAGATGGGAGATGATGGGCAATTTTTTTCATGAACCTCAGACCTGAGCTGTAGCATCCCTGCTATTCAAATCCTTGGCCTCTGCTAAACAGAAACTACCAAAGCTATTGAAGTGTTTGATGGCTTTGTAACGCGAGTCTGCAAGGGGATAGAGTCACATCACCTTACTCATTTTCGCTTGTGACATAAATAGTATTTCAGCTCAAGAGTCCAGGGGTGAAGAGTTTTAGATGGAGGTATCAATAAGTTCAAGATCTGCTGTACTAAAAAAGACTTTGCTATTGGATTTCTATCTTCTATAAAGTTTATTTCAAGTTTCTGTTAAATCAAATTAGCTCCCATTAAAAAAATTCTCATTATTATTAATTAATTAATTAACAATAAAATGAGTGTTATGTATTATTTGTGAGCACCCAAAAGTGTGCTAGATGCTTCGTGAAATCAAGGAAAGACACAGGGCACAATCGTTTTCTTTGCAGATGTCTACACTTCAGGCTGGAAGTGTAATTTCCAGTTCTGAAGAGATACATGCACTAGCTTTGATCGAGCTAGTGCACTAAAAATGGAAGTAATCTTACTTTCACCAGTCTTACAGTGGTGTAGCTCTGTTGATTTTTAAATAGAGTTACACCTGATTTAGTAATGATTAATGAAAGGAGAATGAGGCCCATGGTGCCTACTCCAAAGCATTTATAAGCTAAGGCTCTGATCCTTGAAAGTTTGTGCACATGCTTAACTTTACATACTGTGAGTAGTCCCATTGATGTTACTGGGCCAGATCCTCAGCTGATGTAAAGTGCCATAGCATCACTGAAATCAGTGGCTCTACAGTGACTTATGGTTGGCCCAATGGAGCTAAGTGGGACTACTCACAGAGTGAAATCCAGGCCCCATTGAAGTTAATGAAAGTTTTGTCACTGAGTTCAATAGGGCCAGGATTTCACCCTGCTATAGTTCCATTTAGCCCCAGTGGGCTACCCACAGTGCAGAAGGTTACGCATTGTGTAAGTCTTTGCGGGATCCGATTCTGGAAGTTGCTTTGCACAGGTGGACCCATATACCCAGGCATAGACCCATTGAAGTCACTCAATGTTAACAAAATTTGAGTTAATAGTTAAACAAAACTAAAAACTAATTTAACAGAACCATCAAGCTATGTATATGCCTTTCTGAGTTGCCAGGTATCTTACCTCTTCCCTGCCCCCCACCTGAATTTATGTCCCAGTCTTGCAAGCTAGTCCACATAGACCCATGTTCAGAGATGACACATGTGAGGATAATAAATGGACAAAAGGTTGGGGAGGGGGAGAGAAGATAAGAACAAAGCTTGCAATAAAGAAATCAGGTGGTAATTCGTTGTGTTACACAACTTGATAGTCCTATTAAATGAATTAATTTTGTTTCTTGTTAATGTTAACTTGCTTATGTTCAGTGACATTCCCGTTGACTTGAGTGGGGTTGTTCACACTGTGTAAAGTTAACTATGTGTAAGTCTTTGTGGGATCTGAGCCTGCAAGCTGTTCCATGCAGGAGGAACCTGGTGGCCTCCCAAAAACCTTTTAAAATCAATGCAGTGATCCCGTGTGATCATTCCTCGTAACACTCCTATGAATTAGTTGATATTATTTCTCCCATTTTACATATGGAGAAACTGAGGCAGAAAGATTGTGACTTCTATAAGGCCAAAGAGGAATTTAGTTTGAGAACTGGGATTAGAAATCAGTAGTTCCCACTTACTGGTCCTGTGTTCAGTCCACAACTTGCCATATATTGGTAGTGCAGGAGTAATTTAATTGAAATTAATGGAGTTACACAAATGTAAAACTAATGTAAGTGAGATCAGAATAAAGAAACTTTGACAATAGAATGCACTACAGTACATGTTTAGAAGAGTGAAATGTATTCAATATTTTAAACATTTTAAAACCGTGAATAAGTAAAGCAGATTGTCTAATGTCTTGAAGTATGTGGGGTTAAAATATAATGTCTGATTCTGATCTCACACAGGTTTTACACTGAGGCCTCGTTTATACTACAAACTTAGGTTGACAGAAGTCACATTAAGTTGATCTAATAATGTATGTGTCTACACTACCGAGTCCCTTCCGCCCACCTAAATGGCCTTTAAAGTTGACTTCTGTACTCGACCTCCACAAGAGGTGTAGCCTTTGATTCGACATCCACAGGTCGACATGGGGATAGTGTAGACACTGCATTGTGTAATTCGAATGAATTGGCCTCTGGGAGGTGTCCCACAGTGCTCCGCTGTGACCACTCTGGAGAGCACGTTCAATTCCACTGCACATCAGCCAGGTACACAGGAAATAGCTGCTCCCCTGTTAAAGCCCCGGGAACTTTTGAATTTTCATTTCCAGTTTGATCAGTGTGGAGAGCTCACCAGCACACCTGATCATGGAGATTCCAGGCCACAAATGCGGTCCAGCATGGAGCACACAGGACATGGTGGATCTTATTGCTATGTGGGGAGCAGAGTCTGTGCAGGCAGAGCTCTGATTCAGCAGAAGAAATGCTGACATCTATGCCAAGATTGCGCGGGGCATGGGGGAGAAGGGCTACACAAGGGAGCAGTGCTGCATGGAAATAAAGGAGCTTCAGCAAGCGTACCAGAAGACAAGTGAGGTGATCAGTTGCTCTGTGTCTTCCAGCAAGGCTGCTAGTATGGCATCACATTGTTCCGTGCGGCAGCTCCAGTATCGGCTGTGTAAATACTGCAGGATAAGGCACGAGGTGTTTGTAAAGCTCACAATACTGTACAGCTGAGTGGGGTCCATGCTTATCATGCTATGGCTTCCACGCAGATAACCCAAACTTATGAAAAAAGGCACGAAAAAGGCTTGTTTTGTTTGCCATTGATTTCAGGGCAGGAGGGAGGGAGGTAAGTGCATCATGGGAAGCTAACACCATGTTTCTATAACCACCCGTGCCAATGTTTTGGTCCCATAAGGCATTGTAAGCCCAACCCAAAATTCCACTCAGCTACGTGCACTGTGGGATAGTTACCCGCAGCGCAGTGCTCTGTGCGTCGATGCAAACCCTGCTAGTGAGGATGCACTCCGCCGACACAACAAACGTAGTGTGGACATGCAAGATCAACTTTCTTAAATAGGAGGCTCAATGTTGACTTACATAAAGTTGACTTAACTTTGTAGTGTAGACATGGCCTGATATTACTTCAGTGCAACTACTTTTGATTTACACACACAAGTGAGATTAGAATTGTATACTCTATCTTTTGCAGGTGCATTTTATTGTACCTGCAAAATTCTGGGTGTAAATATGCCTTTTGAACCATAGTTGTGTGTGTATATTTCTCTGTTCCTTGATGGGACATGTCCCTAGACTGATGGTATAAGAATTTGAAAATCTCACTGTAAATGCAAAATTCCAGATAAATCTTGAATTAAAAGGGTGGAAGCCTTATTTACTCTAATCTCGTTTTGCTGGAGATAATAATTAAATAACAACAAAATATTTCTCATGTATTCCATAAGGAAAACATGTATTGGAGATTCAGAATTTAGCTAATAAGTTTTCTAAATGTATTAGTCCCTCATTAGGTTTAGAAATGAAAATCATACTGAAAGATGCCAATACTGATACATTTGATTAATTTGAAAGAAAGAGACTAAACAGAGAAAGAAATAGATTTTTTGAATTCACAACAAAAATAGCACACTTAATTCTTTAAGTCTCTTTCTTGGAGTCCTTTCCATTCCATTTCATTCCATTGGAGACTCTAATTAAACTCGCCATTGGGTAAGAAATTTTGGAGAGATTTTGTTTTAAAAAATGGTGTGGATTTTCCCCCAATCTCTCTCTCTCTCTTCCTTTGGAAGCTTCTAGGACCTCCCCACTGAAGTCTGTAAATAATTATATTCCCATGCAACAGTTTTATTTCCAAAACCCCAGGCTGATGGAAACAATGGGAGAATAACACAGCAGTAATGTATTTCATTCTTTCTCAGCTAACAGGAGAGAGAGATCAGATTAGATTTTTTTAAATATATTTCACACGTGTTTGGTTGGGGGAATAGATGGCTTCATGTTCATATTAAGTACAAGTTAAGTTGAAATTAAATAATAAACTCCATTGAGAGCCACATTTACAAAGTGGTTTCAGTCTTTTGTAAACATAAGTCTGCATTTGCTTGTGCAGACAGGTAGTTAGCTGTTCAGTTACCCATGCACACATACACAAATGCTGGGTTTTGCATGGGCTAAATTGTGGGAGCAAAATTAAGTGCCTGATCCTGAGAAGTGCCGAGCATCTGCAACTCCCATTGACTTGTAGTATCTCTTAAAGAATGGTCTTTAAAATCGGGCCCATATAATCCAATTAGAATCCTGCCCCACACCCTCCCCCCCCCCCCAAAAAAGAAAAGAAATTTAAAGCTAACTTGTCTGATTTTAAGTGCTGTTAGTACAGTGCATATCATACATTTAGATCCATATAAAACAGTTTTGATGAGATCTACAGTATCAATATTGATAATAGTGCATGCTAATGATGAAGTTTCCACTTTATATGCCCTTGTTCTTATAAATTAGCCTCTTAATACTCTCTCAATGAAGTTTTCTTTAATTGAATTTGATTTGTATGTTTTTTCACATTTGAAAGGATTTTCATTCAGCTAATTCAGCTGCAGTGAAAGTGCATGAGAAACCAGGCTATCACGGGCATGGTATAACTACTAAACCCAGTAGAACTAGACCAGAAATAAATCTGGCCCAATGTAGTTCTTCCCTTTAGATTTAATCAATCCTTGTGTGCCAATTTCATTTCAATGACTTTATATGAAACAACCAATATGGCACAATTCTTCTGGTGAAATTATATTGATTGCTTTGTAGACCGATCTCAGTTGGTGGCTATATATAATCTCTTCTCCTTTCAAATAACTAAATTAATAGTAATTTTATTTTAGGCCTTCAACTTTTTAGGTTTTAAAATATGTAATCTAATTTGTATATAAAATCTGAAGTTAAAATACATGTGTACTGCATACATTCATAGATTCATAGATTCCAAGGCCAGAAGGACCCTTGTGATCATCTAGTCTGACCTCCTGTATAACACAAGCCATAGACCTTCACCAAAATAATTCCTAGATGATATAGAAAAACAACCATTCTTGATTTTAAAATTGTCATTGAGGGAGAATCCATCACTACTGTTTGGTAAATTGGTCCAATGGTTAATTACTCTCACTGTTAAAAACTTACTCCTTATTTCCAGTCTGAATTTATATAGCTTAAGCTTCCAGCCATTGTGTTGTATTATACCTTTCTATGCTAGATTGAAGAGCCCGGTATCAAACATTTATTCCCCCTATAGATACTTAAGGACTGTAATAAAGTCACCCCCTAACCTTTTCTTTGTTCAACTAAATAGACTGAACTCCTTGAGTATATCACTATAAAGCATGTTTTCTAATTCTTTAGTCATTCTTATGGTTCTTCTCTGAACCCTCTCCAATTTTTCAACATGCCTTTTGAATTGTGGACATCACAACTAGATATAGTATTTCAGCAGTGGTTGCACTAGTGCCAAATTCAGAGGTAAAATAAACTCTGTACTCCTATTCGATATTCCCCTGTTTATGCATCCAAGGATCATGTTAACCCTTTTGGACACAACATCACATTAGGAGCTCATGTTCAGCTGATTATCCACCCGACTCCCAAATTTTTTCCAGTGTCACTGCTTCCCAGGAAAGAGTCTCCCATTCTTTAAGTTTGGCCTACATTCTTTCTTTCTTCCTAGATGTATACATTAACATTTAGCTGTATTAAAACTCACATTGTTTGCTTGCTCTGTATCAGTAACCTGTCCTTTTCATTATTTACCACTCCCCTATTTGTGTCATCTGCAAATTTTTCAGTGATTATTTCATGTTTTCTTCCAGGTCATTGATAGAAATATTAAATAGTGTGGAGCTAAGAACTGATCCCTGCCGAACCCACCTAATGATTATTCCCAACTTACAGTTACATTTTGAGACCTATCAGTTAGCCAGGTTTGAATCCATTTAGTGTGTGCCATGCAAATTTTGTATTGTTCTATTTTTTAATCAAAATGTCATGATGTTCTGTTATGTTATGTTAAAATGTTATCACAAATGTCATAACAAGTCAAATGTCTTACAGAAATGTAAGTGTATTACATCAAC
Organism: Chrysemys picta bellii; assembly: GCF_011386835.1. NCBI lineage: Eukaryota > Metazoa > Chordata > Testudines > Emydidae > Chrysemys > Chrysemys picta. Next base: position 110,275,650 of record NC_088794.1, read on the forward strand.
ACTTTTACCTTTATCAGCCAAACTTGTAATCTCATCAAAGAAAGATATCAGATAAGTTTGAGAGGATGTCAATGTCAGATAGACAGACCTATAATTACCTGAATAATTTCATTTACTCCATTTAAATCTTGGCACAACGGTAGCTTTCTTCTATCTTCTGGAACTTCCCCGGATTCCAAGACTTAGTGAAAATCAACATTAACAGTTCAGTGAGCTCCTCAGCCAACTCTTTTAAAACTCTTGGAATCAAGTTATCTGGCTTGCTGTTTTAAAAATGTTTAACTTTAGTAGCTGTTTTTTAACATTCGCTTGAGATACTAGTGGAATGGAAAGAGTGTTTATAATGTGTGTGTGTGTGTGTGTATAACTAAAATTATATTATTACTCCTGATTTATATTGGTATTAGTGAGAGGAGAATCTGTGCCTCCTCCTTTTGCAGATATAAAGGTTGTGCTTGTGAGGTAGAAGGTACAGATTTCCAGGTCATTATATATGAAACCTTGGCAATTCACTGATATATTTGATTAATTATGGTTATTTATTTATATAATACATGTATAAAATTTGAAATTTAATTTGAAATATTTAAAAAACAGTAAAAAGAAGAACAGGAGTACTTGTGGCACCTTAGAGACTAACAAATTTATTAGAGCATAAGCTTTCGTGGACTACAGCCCACTTCTTCGGATGCATCCGAAGAAGTGGGCTGTAGTCCACGAAAGCTTATGCTCTAATAAATTTGTTAGTCTCTAAGGTGCCACAAGTACTCCTGTTCTTCTTTTTGCGGATACAGACTAACACGGCTGTTACTCTGAAACTTTTAAAAAACAGTACGTTTCTATGTAAGAACAAAAAATGGCAAGTACTTAAAAAGCCTAAAAAATCATATTAATTTTTGGATCATAATGGAATCTTAACACAAAAATATAAATGAGGTTACTGTAATTATTAGTCTGAAGTTAACATGAACTCTTTTTGCTGTTGCTGACTTCCAAGATACAAGCTTATTCTGAGAGAATAATTATTCCACAGTTTTTCCAATCAATGATCTCAAAGAACTGTGCAAACATTAATGAATGAAATTAACATGAATGTAATTTACTGTAATTAAATCTATAGTTGTTTCTTTTCTTTTTTCTTTTCTTTTCTTTTCTTTTCTTTTCTTTAGGAGCAAAGAGATACTATCATCCAAGCCTATATGCTCCTCACCATCCACCTACATCATCATGATCATATGCCAGGGAGGTTCTCTCCTCCTCAGGTTAGTAATTAAGGATATTAGTCTGTAAAATGGGAATATTATTTGTTTACCTTCCTCTTCATTCTGAGTTTCCGTTTTCCTCTGCCTAATCTCATTCATTTTGTGACTAAGCAACAGCTGCAGTAGCTGCCCTATATGTTGGAGAGGGGCAGATTGGCTCTTTTGTGACTAAAACTGCTGTGAACTAGACACTAGGGTCCTGATCTTGCAACCATGTTTTGCATATATTTAACTTTAAGCATGTGACTAGTCCCACTGACTTCAGTGGAACTACTTGCATGCTTAATATTAAGCATGTTGACAGAATAAGGGCGTAGGAACACGAAAGTTTAAGGCATGCTATCCCTTCATACCATAATAGCGTAAATTGCTGACATTCTTAATTTTAAAAATGAGCCTCTTGCATACTAGATGGAGATCAGCAGCTAGTGCTCACTTTATATTTTTTCCTACAAAAGGGTTTTGAAATGTAAGTTAAATATTTTTGGGGTATTTGCCTTAGTCAGAAAATATTGATCCAAAGTTCCAGGCTATTTTCTTGCTTAGAAAAGTTCATTTATGCTTATCTGCATACTGTTAGTCTTAAATTAAATACTATTCCTCAAATCATTCTTATCAGTAGAATAGATATTGAACCAGCTCTTATGGTTGTTTTTTCTAATGAGCAACAGTTTACTTTCTAGCAACCGCCAAACACTATGAAAATGGTTTCATTTACTTCCAGAATTTGCCAAAAACAGATGATGACTGAAACTGGTAATGACTATTTTCTATTCTCTATCCCCAAGTAATTGACCATTAATTATAATATCAATAGGCTGTGGATAAGTAAAGCAGACACATGTTAGGGCTACATTTCATTTGTAACTGTTTTGTATATATCATAAATCTCTAATATTGGGCTATTGTCACACATGATGAATTATTGTAAGCATGTCAGCACATAGTGGAAGTCAAGTACATTCAAATACTACTCAGTCAGAATTGAATTTGGCATGATAGTCTCATAAAAGGGGACTCAATTGAGAGTTTCCACTTGCCTGCTCTAAACTTGTCACTTGTAGGTGCTAAAGAGCTTGTTGTGTTGGTTTAATTAGTCAACAAATCGGTCCTTACTTGATTGCGTGGTCGTATCACATATGTTAACACTTCAGTGTTTGATAGAGATATTAACAAGTGACAAGAGTCTCTTGGTCTATGGACTTTAAAGAAGAGAAGCTCTTCTATATTATTTCATTTGGCCCTGCCAATATTTATTAGATCATGCAGCCTGTAGGCTGCCAGCAAAAGAAAGACAACACAAACATTTTTCAGGGTTATGCTCATCTATATATCCCAAAGAAGGGTCACTAAACAATCGATGGTAGAAGAGTATAAGTAAGATAAGTGTTTTCTACCACCGCTTAGAAATTCATTATTTGATACAGTTTGCTGCAGACCTCCTTTGAGCTTTTTTCACTTAAAGATAATTTATGACAAGAACAGAGAGGTTCTTGAAAATGCTATAGCAACTGGAGCTGAATGATGCCACTCTGGCACTAGATGCATAGTCACCAGAGGCCAGTAAAAAGGAAGTTTGCATTTGTATGAAGAACTGTATTAGTTAAGCATTCATCAGGGTTGTATAAAATATTCATATTAATGGTCGGTGGAAGATTAAACAAAAAAACTTCAATAATTAAAATGGCTTATTCCCAGGAATGGGGGGTAGGGAAAAAGTTGGTCCTCTGCAAGTTTGCAAAGGGGCTTGTCTATTCACTTTCTGTATAGCAGCAAACAAAAGAGGAGTGCATACTTTATAGGCTCCACTTGTTTGGTCACCATTCTGTTATAGCTTTTATCTGTGCACTAACAGTAATCAAGCCTCTGAGCTTTTGCCATAATAAAGGGAATTATATCGCATATAGAAAATCTCACTTCGAATTTTTCACAGGTCTTTTGCTTGGCTGAACCCTATAAAACATTTTAATAGGTTCCATAAATGCTATTAGTCATGAATATTAAATAATGAATGTGACAGTGTGTGCAGAATCACAATCTATTTGTTTTTTAATTAGAAAGGATCTCTGAAGATTATTAATAGTATTCTAGGTAATTTTACTTCTCTTTGCTAAAGGAAAGGCTAAAAATCTGGAAGATGATGTAAGCAATTCCCCGGTGAGAGTGAATACTGATTAATACGAATAAAAGCTCATTGCTATCACCTCCATAGAAACCCAAATTGTGCTGTCTCTCTGGTTCTGAATTTTCACCAAAAGCTCAGACTGAACCTTTTCTTTTCATTCAGTGCATAGGACAATTTCCAAAAGTATGTGTTCATTCTCTGATAATTGTCTTAGATCATAGTCTGAATTTTTCAGACTCATTGTAGGGCTATTGTTGTAATGTTACTGGTATAAGGAAATGCAGGCTATTGCACAAAGTCTAAATGTTTGAAATAAACTCTCTTGTAAATAGCCGCAAAACTGTCCCCTAAAACTACAGGTCCTTTGTTGTTTGCTTAAGTTTCTCCAAACACAATTTTGCACTCACAAGTTTATTTGCACACTCAAAACATCAGACTTATGTGTACAAATTGCATTTTTTTGTAAAAATCAGATAATCTAGTCATCAATATGCATGCACAAATGTAGGTGTTTCGCTCACAGGAAACTTAGCTGTGGAAAATTGTACCTGCAAGTTTACCAGCTGGATTGAGGGCCCTTATTAACAGACATCTCTCTCAGACACACACACGCGCACACACACACACTTCAATGAAAGACAGTAGATCTCTTTGCTGATACAAGCCCAAATGCAAAGGCATCTCTAAAACAGTTTTTCTTTATCTGCATTAGACTGTTACCACAAGCTTTTTTTTATCCGTGGTTCTAACATATATTCTGTATTTTAGGAACTATGTTAATGATAGCCTGAATCACAGATCAGTTCATTTGTAAGCATCCAGAGATGATATTGTTTTTGTTTGTATTGTAGTAGTGTCTAGGGCCCCAATCAAGGATCAAGGTCCCACTGTGCTAGAAACTTTGCAATTACACAAGAAAAAGATGGTCCCTGACCCAAAGAGCAGTTCATCTTTGTTTTTTGTTTTTTTTCCAGAAACAGAGTAATATTTTTGACTGTGTGTGCATTGTGTGTGCTTGGCATTTATCTTATAAATATCCATTGCATTAATGGATCTAGCCCCTGGCTGTATTTGAGTTCTCAGTCATGAGCCTTGTTCTGATAAGGGTCTGTGCGCAGATATCTCCCATCCTATAGGGAATAGGTGTATGATCCCAATCCTGTAAATTGCTGGGTACCTGCTAAGAGTTACTTAGTGTCCTCAATTCCCACCGACTTCAATGAGATTTAAAGGCATTCCGGGCTTTCAGGAAGAAGTTGGCACCTTACAAAATCGAGGTTCATAGCGCTTTAAGTGGACAACTGACTGTAAATTTGCTGTTGCTGGATCAAAGGTAACTAACCTTGACATTTGTGTCAATGCATGTTTCCCTCTACTTCAGTTCAAATTTTTATTCTTAGCCAATTATTTCAAAAATAGTTTTAAACCCGTATTAATCCAAAGGTGTTCCTTTAGTATGGCCACTGATTAGTACCTTTCCCTTCCTCACCCCCTTTCCTCCCTTTTGGCTTTTAGTCAGACCTCCATAATTGATTTTATTTGTTAAAGGATGGTCTTTTAATTATTTGACAGCACTGGCCGTGTTCCCCCTCCCCTCCATTAAGGTTGAATGCCTTACCCAGTGTGATGAGCATGAATGAGAATTAGCTGGCTGAAGCTCAATCCAGATGAGATTGAGGTGATGCTGGTAGGTTGGAGAAAGCAATCAGAAGATATGGCAAGAGCTTCAGTGGGAGTTTAAGGTGCTCTGCACCTTGCAGGATCAGGAACTTTACTTAGAAATTTATTAATTGTGGTTTTACATAGCAAGTTAATTGAAGTTGTGCAATGGTTGTTCCGAGACAAATATTTACTATACCAGTCCCAAGGAAAAGCAAGGGCTTCAGCTGATCATTAGTGAAACCTGAATACCACCTTAATCCAATAACAGTACAGCTTTGTGTGCTATCAATAGTTTGCATTTAATAGAAGGATAACAGCTGCATGTACAGACATCAGCAGAGATGGAAGGAACCATGGACTAAAAACTTTTGAAGGATCTGAACTTTTCAAAAATCAAGTTATATTAGAAATTCAAACACTAGCCAAAGGGGGGAGGTTGAATGGTTGTTCATTCCCCCAATCAGTTAATCAGCTTTTAAAAAGACTGACCGAAAGGCAGCAAAAGGAGAACCAGGCAGAAGGAGCCATGGTTGCATAGCAGGAAGTAATTTGTACAGCACTAGTGTGGTGTAGGACATTTAGTTAAGGAGCAATGCTGAGTAGTTTGGGTGGTCATCATGGCACTAGTCTGGAGGTAGCACAGATAAGTGTACATTGGGTGAGGATATATAGAAACCTTTAACGTGAAAAGTGACTATCTTTTTATTCAGTAGATCTGGTTCCTCTGTCGTGTCTGCTCACTGGGGTGTATCTACACTAGGTGCGATTGCAACACACATAGGCATATCTGAGCAAGCTTTGATTGAGCCAGCTCACTAAAAATTGCAATCTAGCTGTAGGGCCACAGGTGGCAACAGAGCTGTCCCTTGGGTATGGTGAATCGGAGCAACCACTCCAGGCCCTGTGCTTTGGAGTGTCTCATGGGCTGGTGGGATTGGCCAGCGCGGTCACCCCGATTCACCGTACCCAAGGGACGGATTCGTCACTTCCATCCTGGGCCCCACACGCTCCTAGGGATGGCCCTGGGTGGCAACACTGGTGACACCAGGGTCCTGGGCAGTTTTATGCTCAGGTGACTAGTCCATGCTGCCACCTGTATTGTTGCGACTACGCTGCTATTTTTAATGAGCTAATTCAATCAAAGCTAGTTTGAGTATGCCTACATGTGCTGCAGTCACACGTCCTGATTGCAGTATAGACAGACCCTTAGGCTAAAATAAGTTCTTACTGTCGTCATCCCTGTAGAACCAATATAGCTGCGAGAGTGTGAGCTGGATCCTTTTCCAGCTCTTGCATTATCAATATAATTAATTATGTTTCAGCTGCAGGGCCACTAGGTCAGATTCTTTCTTGTGCTGTGGGGTTAGGCCATAGAGATATTCCTCAGCATAGCCCACGCTTGTATATGTATGGACATTACCAGTTACAATCACATCTTTATAAAGCATTGCATTACTGAGACCCAAAACACAGACTGATTCTCAGTGCAAAATCAACTTCATACTCCCCTTATAATAAGGAGGAAACAAATAACTACAATTTCCATCCATGTGTATTTGGGTGCCCTGCATTTAGGGTGACCCGATTTTATAGGGACAGTCCCGATTTTTGGGGCTTTTTCTTATATAGGCACTTATTATCCCCCACCCCCTGTCCCGATTTTTCACTCTTGCTATCTGGTCATCCTACCTGCATTGGTAAAGCATGAGTTAGTGAAATGGTACTTAGCTGGTGCTACTAAGTTCTCTGTGTAAATGTGCATCCATCAGTCAGATAAACAGTTGCCAAATGACAGGTATTCCACTCTTTAAAAGTAGGGCAAATGGTGTGTTAGTTTTCAGCTAGCATTAGACACACTGACCAAATATATGGCTTAAAAGAAAAAAAGATATAGGTGCCATGCCAGCCTGAGATTAGTTACCACACTCTTTACAGAAAACAACAAACACCTAACAAGCACAACCAACACCAATTCCATATCTTTCCAAACACCAGTAACAGTGTGTAGATTTCCATGTGCAGACTGCAGTCTGATACTTTACCAAATATTTATATCCAGCTGGACATTCACCTTACATGGTTCAAATGTTAAATTGGCTCTGTGCCACTCTGCCTTTACATGCATTATAAAGTGAGACATCGAAATAGCACCTACCCAGCAGTTTTAGTACTAGATTCTAGGGCAATGCATATACAAGCACGTGCACGTGATCAGATATGAGGGGTTTCTGTGAGCCACAGTTGGTTCACTCAGAGTTTGCTACTGGATGGGCCATGGCACCTTTAGCAATAGGACCCAGCCCTAGGCTTGCAAGCAAATTCATCGTCCCCACTCCATGATGCCTCAGATGCTAAATATGTAACCGTTTTCTTCATCTCGAAATTACTTTTAATACATGCCATATTTCACAACAAAGAAACTCTTGCATGTCCCAGCTATGCAAAAAGAAGAAAACAACAGCTGCTCAGAACTGACTTTAGTTACAGTCTAGATCAGTGCTAAAAACAGGTCGGAATATAAATTTTAATAACACACAGTTTTGCTCTGCAAGAGAGGGAACCCTCAAAATGAACAGTATGAGCTATATGTTTAATTGTCTAACCGATTTAGTGATTTTTTTCCAGCGACCAAATAATTATTTATCATATTAATAGTCGTAACTGCTTGTGTGTCTTATGACATTTATGTGCCAACTGTAAAAGATATTTTAAAAGGTATTTAAGAAGAAAGTATTAACATCATGCTTTATAGACTCTCATTCTCAGCAATTTATGGTTCATGGCTTCTTATCTGTATTATGGGATGAAGAGTAGGCTGTGGAGTCGCCAAAAGACCCTTTAATACAGGGATCTAGTGGCCTGAACTCTTTGAATAAGGACTCTGAGTAGTTCTGGCCACTAGCTGGAATACTGTCACAGAGGGCTGCATTGCAACCCAGAGCTGGACCTCTGGCTGGGAGACTGGATGCAGTGCCATCAGATGAAGTCAGTTACTCAGGGTTTGTGCAAGAGGTGTGGGGAGATGAGTTAGAACAGTATGTATGTTTGTGTGTCTGTGTATGAACAAGTGGAGGTGATAAACACATGGTAAAATGTGGAGCTATGTGAGTTTATTATGCATCTATGAATGCCTCATCTTATTCTCATATTCTTATCCCCTCAGCAGCCTCAAACTGCCACTTAACCCTCACCCCGTCCAAAAAATCCCCAAACAAATCAACAACCCAGCTTGCCAGAGAAATGTTGCCTCTTTCTCCTTTCTCCCCCTACCTGAGGCTGAGGGGGGAAATATTATCAATGCAGGATTTCTACACATGAAAACGTTATGACTTGTTATGTTATCTCACTGCCCTGCAGAGCTAGAAATGGGAACTTCGGAGCATTGGAAAAGAGCAAGTCTCAGCTTCCTGATAGGATCCAGAACTCAATTCTGTAAAATCCTGAAAGATTGGACATTAAAGATGTGATGTTTTTAGGTAAAGAAACTATTGTCACTCACTTTTAGAAGTTATGACTCACTATAACCACATTTGAACTCATATCAGAGGGATAGCCATGTTAGTCTGTATCAACAAAAATGAGGAGTCCGGTGGCACCTTAAAGACTAACAGATTTATTTGGGCATAAGCTTTTGTGGGTAAAAAACCATATGAAGAAGTGGGTTTTTTACCTACGAAAGCTTATGCCCAAATAAATCTGTTAGTCTTTAAAGTGCCACAGGAATCCTTGTTGTTTTTATTTGAACTCATAGTAACTAAGTCAACTGAATGCTAAAAATAGTCCCAATTACTTTTAAATACTTTTTACATTATTTCTGAAGGTGTTTGGAAGCTTCCAGCACTAGAAATTACCCCAGTGACTAAAAAACTGAATTAATGTCTGAACCTCTAGTTAAATACATACTTATGAAATTATACAGGCCTTTTGCAGAAGGGTGTCATATATTTAAAGTCTAACATTACAAACTCTTCAGGCATTTCAAATACTAGTCATTAAAAAAAATCAACCTGCTAGAGAAAGGTTTCCTTATTTGCTGCATATTTAGAGTTTTCCCACCAAAATTACAGAGGTCTGAAGTGCAAGATAGGCAGTATTCAGCATTCATTCCTGTGCCAGTGACAGGTTGATGGCTCAATATCTTGACCCTGCAGAGATTTAAATCAAAGCTTTGTGACACTGGAAAGAGGAGATTTCCAGCTTCTCAATAGGAAATATGGCATTTTCTTCAAGTCCTGGGAGGGCCCAAGATACCAGACATTGAAAGTGTGACACTCCTATATATTATTTTAACTGACAGATCACATGAATATGTTTTTTATTGATTGAAAGAGCTGGAAATATCCCATGTTAAAGGAACAACAGAGCCAGCTCTCCCACTCCCATTGGAGTGGCTTCCTGCCAATTGAGCTCATTCCAGCCACATCCTTTTTATTGTAATGCTATGATACAAAACAATATAGGAAGGAAAAGTGCTCTTATGAATATGAGAGAATTACAGAATAAAACTGAATATATATTAAAAACTTGTCAGATATAATGATACTGGTCTCCTTTGTATAATGCTTTGAGATCTACTGATGAAAGAGCTATATAGGAACCAGGTATTATTATTATTGTAAAAAAATCTTGTTAGGCATATGTGGTTATGTACATCACAATATCACTGAATAAAGCAGGAAACAAATGATAGAAACATTACCTTAAAACAGTAGCTAGCGTATTAAGGGCCTGATCCAGTGCCAACTGAAGGCAATGGATAGGATTTGGATCAAACTCTAAAAGCCCTCTGTGCCTATCAAAGGGATTATGGACCATTTCTCAAATTTGTGTCATCCTGTGCTGGGCCATGCTAATCTTATTGTATCAGTCTAATAGTAGTAAAAGTACTGATGATGCAAGCGTATGTAGTACTTTATTTTATTTAAAGAGTATTTCAGATCTGCAACTTCCCATCCTCAGAGCATGTCTTCCTATTACTACTTATCAAAATGTTTTAAGAAATCCTGGGTTTCTTCACACAACAACTTAAGTCCGTTCTCTTGTTTAACTTAAACCTTCCCCCCCCCCCCCAACTTCCTCCCCCCCCCCCGAAAAAAATAAATGGATGACTTGATGCATTCCTTGCAGAAAATATTTTACCCATTCATTAAAAGTTGTCTTATATAAAGGAATTCAATTTTTTGATTGGCGCTAGACTCACAGACAGACAGAAATAAGCTGCCATTCTTCCATTTGATAGCCAGACGCTGCCAGTTGTTGCTAGGGCAGTCATGCTGTTAAATTAGGTCTAATGAACGAGTAATTGCTTTAGGTATAGTGAACCATTTCAAAGAAAACAAGGATTCTAATTGATTTGCAATTTGTTTGGCACGTTGCATTGTCTGGGGCTATTGATTAGTCTTCTGGATTTCACACTGCATGTGTTTCCCTTTATTAAGGGAATAACAGGTTACTGATTACTTTCCTTCTGGGTTTAATGTAGCGGTTAATGTCTACTTTGTTCTTGTGTCATGTCACAGGCAAGGAAGGAATAATATGCAAGTGGGTGGCCCTTTGCTAAGAAACTCCCCTGCTGCTTTGAGCTGTGTACTCTAAGACATGCTGAAAAGCAGATCAAGAGAAAGGGTTAGAATAGCAGGACTCACAAGTTATGGCCTGAGTCAGGCTCGACCCAGGCTCGAAACTTGGCTTTCCTTCACAGTCAAAGCACAACATGGGTATGAAGCAGCTGGTGGTAGATTTGTTCTTGTGTTATTTGATTATGTATTATGTGTATATGTATGGAAATATGCTATAGTTTTGCTTTTAACATATGTATAAGAAATAGAAATAGAAGAAAAAGGAAATTAACATCACACAATCTTTAATGGAAACTTGTAAACTCGCATTTTGCTTGCAATCCACCCAAGGTAATCTCACTAGGATCATCCAAATCATTTCTTATGTTTAAAATAAATGCGAGGAACATGTGTCAACTTTAATGCCATTACTCCATTGTTTAAAGTATAGCAGAAGCATCTTAAATGGAGATCCTTACAGTGCTTTTAGTTTTGTTTTAGCAGGTTTATTCCCCCAATACACATCCATTTAAGAGGATGTCATTCCACATATTAAATATACACCTCTACCCCGATATAACATGACCCGATATAACACGAATTTGGATATAACACGGTAAAGCAGCGCTCCAGGGGGGCAGGGCTGCGCTCTCTGGCGGATCAAAGCAAATTCGATATAACGCGGTTTCACCTATAACGCGGTAAGATTTTTTGGCTCCCGAGGACAGCGTTATATCAGGATAGAGGTGTATTTTGGTTTGGTAAAGAAAAAAATGGATTTAATTAACAACTCTACTCCTTTAACAGGTCAACTTTCCATTGTGTATTTAAGTCTTCTTGGAAATATATTAGCACATTTATTCACTTAATAAGTTTGCTGGTCAAGTAAAGTGGACTTCATTGTTTTTAAATTGCTTGTGGCTTTGTAGCTCATCTGACTTCAGGTTCTGCCTTTCCACATTTGGCCCCACAGACGGGGTCCCTGGTTTTTATGTAATCTGTTTAATCAAAGGAATCACATTTTTCTGCGTCTCTCATACTCCTCCCTCTATCAGAGACGGCTGCCATAGCTTCCCCTAATTTATCTGAACACCTCTATATGGGCCTGATCCCAGTGAAGTCAGTGTGAGCTCCTTCATTGATTTCAGTGGCCTCTGATTCAATCCTGGGCGAGTGGGGCTTTTGTGAATTGTCCACAGATGTATCCGCATGCCCATCATGCTGCTTGTCTCTTGAAGAAAAGCTCATCATTTCTACAACTGGGCTAAGCTTCATTGATCACATGAGTTACCTCAAAACTTGTTGCTTTAGGTTTTAGCCACTTGACTCCCTTAAAGCCAGTGGATGTTATGACACTCAAACATCAGGTGCCACTTTGAAAATGACAATATGATAATTTTAAGGTCTCCGCTGAATGCTTCCACACAGCAGAGCTTCCCAAGTCATTAGGCGACCTCATGAATCTAGTTTTTGTCCCACTTGTTAGGATTTTGAATTTCGTTATTTGTAAATGAAGTTTTGCTTGGCTTATTAGGGGTATTGTTATCAATGTATTATTTATATCTGAATGTTATGAAATCAGTTGAAAAAAATGTTATGTAAGGGAGCTTCATTTCAGTTAAGAAAATATGGAAATTACTCCTATGTGAAGTAAGCAGTGCTTTTAAATGAAAGTCATTCACTTCTTTCCTTCTCAGCAGTAATAGAGTAAGTAGTTCTAAATTGCTCCATTTTGATGCTGTCTGAGGTCCTTGGTAAGTGTTCTGAATTGCATACTGTATCTGTTTCTCCTCACCATCAAACTTATTAGTTAGTCACTGTATATGTATTTTCTTGGCAGTTCATAAATTCAGAGTATAGCACTCAGTACAATATGTTGTACAGCAGTAGTTAAATCAGCTGACATATTAATTTTAAAACATAAATGGTAAAATCTTCATTACTATATATAAAAAATATTGTGTTTAAAAGTCTTAAATACCCTGGTTGCATAATTAATCTGTTCTGCTAAATCAAGTTGTAAAGATCATAGAATATCAGGGTTGGAAGGGACCTCGGGAGGTCATCTAGTCCAACCACCTGCTCAAAGCAGGACCAATCCCCAACTAAATCATCCCAGCCAGGGTTTTGTCAAGCCTGACCTTAAAAACCTTTAAGGAAGGAGATTCCACCACCTCCCTAGGTAACCCATTCCAGTGCTTCACCACCCTCCTAGTGAAAAAGTTTTTCCTAATATCCAACCTAAACCTCCCCCACTGCAACTTGAGACCATTACTCCTTGTTCTGTCATCTGGTACCACTGAGAACAGTCTAGATCCATCCTCTTTGGAACCCCCTTTCAGGTAGTTGAAAGCAGCTATCAAATCTCCCCTCATTCTTCTCTTCTGCAGTCTAAATAATCCCAGTTCTCTCAGCCTCTCCTCATAAGTCATGTGCTCCAGCCCCCTTTTTGTTGCCCTCCGCTGGACTCTTTCCAATTTTTCCACATCCTTCTTGTAGTGTGGGGCCCAAAACTGGACACAGTACTCCAGATGAGGCCTCACCAATGCCTAATAGAGGGGAATGATCATGTCCCTCGATCTGCTGGCA